>NW_026871230.1:0-600000 GCF_028564815.1 Eubalaena glacialis | reverse complement strand
TTGTTCGGGTTAGGGTTTTGGTTAGGGTTAGGGTACGCGTTAGGGTTAGGGTATGGGTTAGGTTTAGGGTACACGTTAGGATTAGGGTATTTATTAAACCTATCCCACTCTCTAGATACCACTTAGCACGTAAAGGAATATTATTTGGGGTTCAGCCATGGAGAAGATTTTAGTCACTAGGATAAGATAAAGAATAAACACATTATAAAAAAAATCACATAAGGTTTTCTTTTTAACCTGTTCTTTAAAACACTAGTGTTTAGGAAATCTAATGGAGGCAAAAGCAGTAAAGGGTAGTTTAGGGTTAGGGTTAGGGTTAGGGTTAGGGTAGGGCTTAGGATACGGGTGAGGGTACTGGTGAGGGTACTGCGTAGGTTATTGGTTAGGGTTAGGGTACGGCTTAGGATACGGGTTAGGATATGGGTTAGGTTACGGTGTTGGGTATGGGTGAGGGTTAGGGTTAGGGTTAGGGTAAGGCTTTGGGTACGGGTTAGGGTACGGGTGAGGGTACGGCATAGGGTAGAGGTTAGGGTTAGGTTTAGGGTTAGGGTACGGCTTAGGATACGGGTTAGGGTATGGGTGAGGGTACGGCGTAGCGTATGGGTTAGGGTTAGGGTTAGGGTTAGTTTTAGGGTTAGGGATTGGTTTAGGGTACGGGTTAGGATTAGCGTACGTGTTAGGGTTAGGGTTTGGGTTAGGGTTAGGGTACGCATTAGGGTTAGGGTATGGGTTAGGGTTAGGGTACACGTTAGGATTAGGGTATTTATTAAACCTATCCCACTCTCTAGATACCACTTAGCACGTAAAGGAATATTATTTAGGGTCCAGCCATGGAGAAGATTTTCGTCACTAGGATAAGATAAAGAATAAACACATTATAAAAAAATCACATTAGGATTTTCTTTTTAACCTGTTCCTTAAAACACTAGTGCTTAGGAAATCTAAAGGAGGCAAAAGCAGTCAAGGGTAGTTTAGGGTTAGGGTTAGGGTTAGGGTTAGTGTTAGGGTTAGGGTACGGCTTAGGGTATGGGATAGGGTATGGGTGAGGGTACGGCATAGGGTAGGGTTTAGGGTTAGGGTTAGTGTTAGGGTTAGGGTTAGGGTATGGCTTAGGGTACGGGTGAGGGTACTGTGTAGGTCATTGGTTAGGGTTAGGTTAAGGCTTAGGATACAGGTTATTGTATGGGTTAGGGTACGGCGCAGGGTATGGTTAAGGGTTAGGGTTAGGGTTAGGGTTAGAGTTAGGGTACGGCTTAGGGTACGGGTTAGGGAACGGGTGAGGGTACGGCGTAGTGTATAGGTTAGGGTTAGGGTTAGGGTACGGCTTAGGGTACGGATTAGGTTATGGGTGAGGGTACGGCGTAGGGTATGGGTTAGGGTTAGGGTTAGGGTTAGTGTTAGTGTTAGGGTTAGGGTACGGCTTAGCGTATGGGATAGGGTACGGGTGAGGGTACGGCGTAGGGTAGGGGTTAGTGTTAGGGTTAGGGTTAGGGTTAGGGTATGGCTTAGGGTACGGGTGAGGGTACGGGTGAGGGTACTGCGTAGGGTATTGGTTAGGGTTAGGGTACGGCTTAGGATACGTGTTAGGGTACGGGTTAGGGTACGGCGTAGAGTGTGGGTTAGGGTTAGGGTTAGTGTTAGGGTTAGGGTTACGGTACGTCTTAGGGTACGTGTTAGGGTACGGGTTAGGGTACGGCTTAGGTTATGGGATAGGGTACAGGTGAGGGTATGGCATAGGGTAGGGGTTAGGGTTAGGTTTAGGGTTAGGGTTAGGGTTAGGGTACGGCTTAGGGTACGGGTGAGGGTATGGGTGAGGATACTGCGTAGGGTATTGGTTAGGGTTAGGGTACGGCTTAGGATACGTGTTAGGGTACGGGTTAGGGTACGGCGTAGAGTGTGGGTTAGGGTTAGGGTTAGTGTTAGGGTTAGGGTTACGGTACGTCTTAGGGTACGTGTTAGGGTACGGGTTAGGGTACGGCTTAGGTTATGGGATAGGGTACAGGTGAGGGTATGGCATAGGGTAGGGGTTAGGGTTAGGTTTAGGGTTAGGGTTAGGGTTAGGGTACGGCTTAGGGTACGGGTGAGGGTATGGGTGAGGATACTGCATAGGGTATTGGTTAGGGTTAGGGTACGGCTTAGGATACGGGTTAGGGTACGTGTTAGGGTATGGCGTACGCTATGGGTTAGGGTTAGGGTTAGGGTTAGGGTTAGGGTTAGGGTACGGCTTAGGGTACGGGTTAGGGTATGGGTGAGGTTACGGCGTAGGGTATAGTTTAGGGTTAGGGTTAGGGTTAGGGTACGGCTTAGGGTACGGGTTAGGGTACGGGTGAGGGTATGGCGTAGTGTATAGGTTAGCGTTAGGGTTAGGGTTAGGGTATGGCTTAGGGTACGGGTGAGGGTACGGGTGAGGGTACTGTGTAGGGTATTGGTTATGGTTAGGGTACGGCTTAGAATACGGGTTAGGGTACGGTTTAGGGTACGGCGTAGGGTATGGGTTAGGGTTAGGGTTAGGGTTAGGGTTAGGGTACGGCTTAGGGTACGGCTTAGCGTACGGGTGAGGGTACGGCGCAGTGTATAGGTTAGGGTTAGGGTTAGGGTTAGGGTACGGCTTAGGGTATGGGATAGGGTACGGGTGAGGGTACGGCGTAGGGTAGGGGTTAGGTTTAGGGTTAGGGTTAGTGTTAGGGTTAGGGTACGGCTTAGGGTATGTGATAGGTTACGGTGAGAGTACGGCGTAGGGTAGGGGTTAGGGTTAGGTTTAGGGTTAGTGTTAGGTTTAGGGTACCGCTTAGGGTATGGGATAGGGTACGGCGTAGGGTAGCGGATAGGGTTAGGGTTAGGGTTAGGGTACGGCTTAGGATACGGGTTAGGGTATGGGTGAGGGTGCGGCGTAGCGTATGGGTTAGGGATAGGGTTAGGGTACGGCTTAGGGTATGGGTTAGGGTACGGGTGAAGTTACGGCGTAGGTTATGGGTTATGGTTAGGGTTAGGGTTAGGGTTAGTTTTAGGGTTAGGGATTGGTTTAGGGTACGGGTTAGGATTAGCATACTTGTTCGGGTTAGGGTTTTGGTTAGGGTTAGGGTACGCGTTAGGGTTAGGGTATGGGTTAGGTTTAGGGTACACGTTAGGATTAGGGTATTTATTAAACCTATCCCACTCTCTAGATACCACTTAGCACGTAAAGGAATATTATTTGGGGTTCAGCCATGGAGAAGATTTTAGTCACTAGGATAAGATAAAGAATAAACACATTATAAAAAAAATCACATAAGGTTTTCTTTTTAACCTGTTCTTTAAAACACTAGTGTTTAGGAAATCTAATGGAGGCAAAAGCAGTAAAGGGTAGTTTAGGGTTAGGGTTAGGGTTAGGGTTAGGGTAGGGCTTAGGATACGGGTGAGGGTACTGGTGAGGGTACTGCGTAGGTTATTGGTTAGGGTTAGGGTACGGCTTAGGATACGGGTTAGGATATGGGTTAGGTTACGGTGTTGGGTATGGGTGAAGGTTAGGGTTAGGGTTAGGGTAAGGCTTTGGGTACGGGTTAGGGTACGGGTGAGGGTACGGCGTAGGGTAGAGGTTAGGGTTAGGTTTAGGGTTAGGGTACGGCTTAGGATACGGGTTAGGGTATGGGTGAGGGTACGGCGTAGCGTATGGGTTAGGGTTAGGGTTAGGGTTAGTTTTAGGGTTAGGGATTGGTTTAGGGTACGGGTTAGGATTAGCGTACGTGTTAGGGTTAGGGTTTGGGTTAGGGTTAGGGTACGCATTAGGGTTAGGGTATGGGTTAGGGTTAGGGTACACGTTAGGATTAGGGTATTTATTAAACCTATCCCACTCTCTAGATACCACTTAGCACGTAAAGGAATATTATTTAGGGTCCAGCCATGGAGAAGATTTTCGTCACTAGGATAAGATAAAGAATAAACACATTATAAAAAAATCACATTAGGATTTTCTTTTTAACCTGTTCCTTAAAACACTAGTGCTTAGGAAATCTAATGGAGGCAAAAGCAGTCAAGGGTAGTTTAGGGTTAGGGTTAGGGTTAGGGTTAGTGTTAGGGTTAGGGTACGGCTTAGGGTATGGGATAGGGTAAGGGTGAGGGTACGGCATAGGGTAGGGTTTAGGGTTAGGGTTAGTGTTAGGGTTAGGGTTAGGGTATGGCTTAGGGTACGGGTGAGGGTACTGTGTAGGTCATTGGTTAGGGTTAGGTTAAGGCTTAGGATACAGGTTATTGTATGGGTTAGGGTACGGTGCAGGGTATGGTTAAGGGTTAGGGTTAGGGTTAGGGTTAGAGTTAGGGTACGGCTTAGGGTACGGGTTAGGGAACGGGTGAGGGTTCGGCGTAGTGTATAGGTTAGGGTTAGGGTTAGGGTACGGCTTAGGGTACGGATTAGGTTATGGGTGAGGGTACGGCGTAGGGTATGGGTTAGGGTTAGGGTTAGGGTTAGTGTTAGTGTTAGGGTTAGGGTACGGCTTAGCGTATGGGATAGGGTACGGGTGAGGGTACGGCGTAGGGTAGGGGTTAGGGTTAGGGTTAGGGTTAGGGTTAGGGTATGGCTTAGGGTACGGGTGAGGGTACGTGTGAGGGTACTGCGTAGGGTATTGGTTAGGGTTAGGGTACGGCTTAGGATACGTGTTAGGGTACGGGTTAGGGTACGGCGTAGAGTGTGGGTTAGGGTTAGGGTTAGTGTTAGGGTTAGGGTTACGGTACATCTTAGGGTACGTGTTAGGGTACGGGTTAGGGTACGGCTTAGGTTATGGGATAGGGTACAGGTGAGGGTATGGCATAGGGTAGGGGTTAGGGTTAGGTTTAGTGTTAGGGTTAGGGTTAGGGTACGGCTTAGGGTACGGGTGAGGGTATGGGTGAGGATACTGCGTAGGGTATTGGTTAGGGTTAGGGTATGGCTTAGGATACGGGTTAGCGAACGTGTTAGGGTATGGCGTACGCTATGGGTTAGGGTTAGGGTTAGGGTTAGGGTTAGGGTACGGCTTAGGGTACGGGTTAGGGTACGGGTGAGGTTACGGCGTAGGGTATAGTTTAGGGTTAGGGTTAGGGTTAGGGTACGGCTTAGGGTACGGGTTAGGGTACGGGTGAGGGTATGGCGTAGTGTATAGGTTAGGGTTAGGGTTAGGGTTAGGGTATGGCTTAGGGTACGGGTGAGGGTACGGGTGAGGGTACTGTGTAGGGTATTGGTTATGGTTAGGGTACGGCTTAGAATACAGGTTAGGGTACGGTTTAGGGTACGGCGTAGGGTATGGGTTAGGGTTAGGGTTAGGGTTAGGGTTAGGGTACGGCTTAGGGTACGGGTTAGGGTACAGGTGAGGGTACGGCGTAGTGTATAGGTTAGGGTTAGGGTTAGGGTTAGGGTACGGCTTAGGGTATGGGATAGGGTACGGGTGAGGGTACATCGTTGGGTAGGGGTTAGGTTTAGGGTTAGGTTTAGTGTTAGGGTTAGGGTACGGCTTAGGGTATGGGATAGGTTACGGGTGAGGGTACGGCGTAGGGTAGGGGTTAGGGTTAGGTTTAGGGTTAGTGTTAGGTTTAGGGTACCGCTTAGGGTATGGGATAGGGTACGGCGTAGGGTAGCGGTTAGGGTTAGGGTTAGGGTTAGGGTACGGCTTAGGATACGGCTTAGGGTACGGGTGAGGGTGCGGCGTAGCGTATGGGTTAGGGTTAGGGTTAGGGTTAGGGTACGGCTTAGGGTACGGGTTAGGGTACGGGTGAGGGTACGGCGTAGGTTATGGGTTAGGGTTAGGGTTAGGGTTTGGGTTAGTTTTAGGGTTAGGGATTGGTTTAGGGTAAGGGTTAGGATTAGCATACTTGTTCGGGTTAGGGTTTTGGTTAGGGTTAGGGTACGCGTTAGGGTTAGGGTATGGGTTAGGTTTAGGGTACACGTTAGGATTAGGGTATGTATTAAACCTATCCCACTCTCTAGATACCACTTAGCACGTAAAGGAATATTATTTGGGGTTCAGCCATGGAGAAGATTTTAGTCACTAGGATAAGATAAAGAATAAACACATTATAAAAAAAATCACGTAAGGTTTTCTTTTTAACCTGTTCTTTAAAACACTAGTGTTTAGGAAATCTAATGGAGGCAAAAGCAGTAAAGGGTAGTTTAGGGTTAGGGTTAGGGTAGGGCTTAGGATACGGGTGAGGGTACTGGTGAGGGTACTGCGTAGGTTATTGGTTAGGGTTAGGGTACGGCTTAGGATACGGGTTAGGATATGGGTTAGGTTACGGCGTTGGGTATGGGTGAGGGTTAGGGTTAGGGTTAGGGTAAGGCTTTGGGTACGGGTTAGGGTACGGGTGAGGGTACGGCGTAGGGTAGAGGTTAGGGTTAGGTTTAGGATTAGGGTACGGCTTAGGATACGGGTTAGGGTATGGGTGAGGGTACGGCGTAGCGTATGGGTTAGGGTTAGGGTTAGGGTTAGGGTTAGTTTTAGGGTTAGGGATTGGTTTAGGGTACGGGTTAGGATTAGCGTACGTGTTAGGGTTAGGGTTTGGGTTAGGGTTAGGGTACGCATTAGGGTTAGGGTATGGGTTAGGGTTAGGGTACACGTTAGGATTAGGGTATTTATTAAACCTATCCCACTCTCTAGATACCACTTAGCACGTAAAGGAATATTATTTAGGGTCCAGCCATGGAGAAGATTTTCGTCACTAGGATAAGATAAAGAATAAACACATTATAAAAAAATCACATTAGGATTTTCTTTTTAACCTGTTCCTTAAAACACTAGTGCTTAGGAAATCTAATGGAGGCAAAAGCAGTCAAGGGTAGTTTAGGGTTAGGGTTAGGGTTAGGGTTAGTGTTAGGGTTAGGGTACGGCTTAGGGTATGGGATAGGGTATGGGTGAGGGTACAGCATAGGGTAGGGTTTAGGGTAAGGGTTAGTGTTAGGGTTAGGGTTAGGGTATGGCTTAGGGTACGGGTGAGGGTACTGTGTAGGTCATTGGTTAGGGTTAGGTTAAGGCTTAGGATACAGGTTATTGTATGGGTTAGGGTACGGCGCAGGGTATGGTTAAGGGTTAGGGTTAGGGTTAGGGTTAGAGTTAGGGTACGGCTTAGGGTACGGGTTAGGGAACGGGTGCAGGTACGGCGTAGTGTATAGGTTAGGGTTAGGGTTAGGGTACGGCTTAGGGTACGGATTAGGTTATGGGTGAGGGTACGGCGTAGGGTATGGGTTAGGGTTAGGGTTAGGGTTAGTGTTAGTGTTAGGGTTAGGGTACAGCTTAGCGTATGGGATAGGGTACGGTTGAGGGTACGGCGTAGGGTAGGGGTTAGGGTTAGGGTTAGGGTTAGGGTTAGGGTATGGCTTAGGGTACGGGTGAGGGTACGGGTGAGGGTACTGCGTAGGGTATTGGTTAGGGTTAGGGTACGGCTTAGGATACGTGTTAGGGTACGGGTTAGGGTACGGCGTAGAGTGTGGGTTAGGGTTAGGGTTAGTGTTAGGGTTAGGGTTACGGTACGTTTTAGGGTACGTGTTAGGGTACGGGTGAGGGTACGGCGTAGGTTATGGGTTAGGGTCAGGGTTAGGGTTAGGGTTAGGGTACGGCTTAGGATACGGGTTAGGGTACGGGTGAGGGTACGGCGTAGGTTATGGGTTAGGGTTAGGGTTAGTGTTAGGGTTATGGTACGGCTTAGGTTATGGGATAGGGTACAAGTGAGGGTATGGCATAGGGTAGGGGTTAGGGTTAGGGTTAGGGTTAGGGTTAGGGTTAGGGTACGGCTTAGGGTACGGGTGAGGGTATGGGTGAGGATAGTGCGTAGGGTATTGGTTAGGGTTAGGGTACGGCTTAGGATACGGGTTAGGGTACGTGTTAGGGTATGGCGTACGGTATGGGTTAGGGTTAGGGTTAGGGTTAGGGTTAGGGTTAGGGTACGGCTTAGGGTACGGGTTAGGGTACGGGTGAGGTTACGGCATAGGGTATAGTTTAGGGTTAGGGTTAGGGTTAGGGTACGGCTTAGGATACGGTTTAGGGTACGGGTGAGGGTACGGCGTAGCGTATGGTTTAGGGTTAGGGTTAGGGTTAGGGTACGGCTTAGGGTACAGGTTAGGGTACGGGTGAGGGTATGGTGTAGTGTATAGGTTAGGGTTAGGGTACGGCTTAGAATACGGGTTAGGGTACGGGTTAGGGTACGGCGTAGGGTATGGGTTAGGGTTAGGGTTAGGATTAGGGTACGGCTTAGGGCACGGTTAGGGTACGGGTGAGGGTACGGCGTAGTGTATAGGTTAGGGTTCGGGTTAGGGTTAGGGTATGGCTTAGGATACGGGTTAGGGTACGGGTGAGGGTACGGCGTAGGGTAGGGGTTAGGTTTAGGGTTAGGGTTAGTTTTAGGGTTAGGGTACGGCTTAGGGTATGGGATAGGTTACGGGTGAGGATACGGCGTAGGGTAGGGGTTAGGGTTAGGTTTAGGGTTAGTGTTAGGTTTAGGGTACCGCTTAGGGTATGGGATAGGGTACGGCGTAGGGTAGCGGTTAGGGTTAGGGTTAGGGTTAGGGTACGGCTTAGGGTACGGGTGAGGGTACGGATGAGGGTACTGCGTAGGGTATTGGTTAGGTTAGGATATGGCTTAGGATACGGGTTAGGGTACGGGTTAGGGTATGGCCTAGGGTATTGGTTAGGGTTAGGGTTAGGGTTAGGGTTAGGGTTAGGGTACGGCTTAGGATACGGGTTAGGGTACGGGTGAGGGTATGGCGTAGCGTATGGGTTAGGGTTAGGGTTAGGGTCCGTCTTAGGGTACGGGTTAGGGTACGGGTGAGGGTACGGCGTAGGGTAAGGGTTAAGGTTAGGGTTAGGGTTAGGGTTAGTTTTAGGGTTAGGGATTGGTTTAGGGTACGGGTTAGGATTAGCGTACGTGTTAGGGTTAGGTTTTGGGTTAGGGTTAGGGTACGCGTTAGGGTTAGGGTATGGGTTAGGGTTAGGGTACACGTTAGGATTAGGGTATTTATTAAACCTATCCCACTCTCTAGATACCACTTAGCACGTAAAGGAATATTATTAGGGATCCAGCCATGGAGAAGATTTTAGTCACTAGGATAAGATAAAGAATAAACACATTATAAAAAAATCACATTAGGATTTTCTTTTTAACCTGTTCCTTAAAACACTAGTGCTTAGGAAATCTAATAGAGGCAAAAGCAATCAAGGGTAGTTTAGGGTTAGGGTTAGGGTTAGGGTTAGTGTTAGGGTTAGGGTACGGCTTAGGGTATGGGATAGGGTATGGGTGAGGGTACGGCGTAGGGTAGGGGTTAGGGTTAGGGTTAGGGTTATGGTTAGGGTATGGCTTAGGGTACGGGTGAGGGTACGGGTGAGAGTACTGCGTAGGGTATTGGTTAGGGTTAGGGTATGGCATAGGATACGTGTTAGGGTACGGGTTAGGGTACGGCGTAGAGTGTGGGTTAGGGTTAGGGTTAGTGTTAGGGTTAGGGTTACGGTACGTCTTAGGGTACGTGTTAGGGTACGGGTGAGGGTACGGCGTAGGTTATGGGTTAGGGTTAGGGTTAGGGTTAGGGTACGGCTTAGGGTACGGGTGAGGGTACGGCGTAGGTTATGGGTTAGTGTTAGGGTTAGTGTTAGGGTTATGGTACGGCTTAGGTTACGGGATAGGGTACAGGTGAGGGTATGGCATAGGGTAGGGGTTAGGGTTAGGTTTAGGGTTAGGGTTAGGGTTAGGGTACGGCTTAGGGTATGGGATAGGTTACGGGTGAGGGTACGGCGTAGGGTAGGGGTTAGGGTTAGGTTTAGGGTTAGTGTTACGTTTAGGGTACCGCTTAGGGTATGGGATAGGGTACGGCGTAGGGTAGCGGTTAGGGTTAGGGTTAGGGTACGGCTTAGGATACGGGTTAGGGTACTGGTGAGGGTGCGGCGTAGCGTATGGGTTAGAGTTAGGTTTAGGGTTAGGGTACGGCTTAGGGTACGGGTTAGGGTACGGGTGAGGGTACGGCGTAGGTTATGGGATAGGGTACAGTTGAGGGTATGGCATATGGTAGGGGTTAGGGTTAGGTTTAGGGTTAGGGTTAGGGTACGGCTTAGGGTACGGGTGAGGGTATGGGTGAGGATACTGCGTAGGGTATTGGTTAGGGTTAGGGTACGGCTTAGGATACGGGTTAGGGTACGTGTTAGGGTATGGCGTACGCTATGGGTTAGGGTTAGGGTTAGGGTTAGGGTTAGGTTTAGGGTACGGATTAGGGTACGGGTTAGGGTATGGGTGAGGTTACGGCGTAGGGTATAGTTTAGGGTTAGGGTTAGGGTTAGGGTACGGCTTAGGGTACGGGTTAGGGTACGGGTGAGGGTATGGCGTAGTGTATAGGTTAGGGTTAGGGTTAGGGTTAGGGTATGGCTTAGGGTACGGGTGAGGGTACGGGTGAGGGTACTGTGTAGGGTATTGGTTATGGTTAGGGTACGGCTTAGAATACGGGTTAGGGTACGGTTTAGGGTACGGCGTAGTGTATGGGTTAGGGTTAGGGTTAGGGTTAGGGTTAGGGTTAGGGTACGGCTTAGGGTACGGGTTAGCGTACGGGTGAGGGTACGGCGCAGTGTATAGGTTAGGTTTAGGGTTAGGGTTAGGGTACGGCTTAGGGTATGGGATAGGTTACGGTGAGGGTACGGCGTAGGGTAGGGGTTAGGGTTAGGTTTAGGGTTAGTGTTAGGTTTAGGGTACCGCTTAGGGTATGGGATAGGGTACGGCGTAGGGTAGCGGTTAGGGTTAGGGTTAGGGTTAGGGTACGGCTTAGGATACGGGTTAGGGTATGGGTGAGGGTGCGGCGTAGCGTATGGGTTAGGGTTAGGGTTAGGGTTAGTGTTAGTGTTAGGATTAGGGTACGGCTTAGCGTATGGGAAAGGGTACGGGTGAGGGTACGGCGTAGGGTAGGGGTTAGGGTTAGAGTTAGGGTTAGGGTAGGGGTTAGGGTACGGCTTAGGGTACGGGTGAGTGTATGGGTGAGGATACTGCATAGGGTATTGGTTAGGGTTAGGGTACGGCTTCTAATACGGGTTAGGGTACGTGTTAGGGTATGGCGTACGGTATGGGTTAGGGTTAGGGTTAGGGTTAGTGTTAGGGTTAGGGTTAGGTTTAGGGTACGGCTTAGGGTACGGGTTAGGGTACGGGTGAAGTTACGGCGTAGGGTATAGTTTAGGGTTAGGGTTAGGGTTAGGGTACGGCTTAGGATACGGGTTAGGGTACGGGTGAGGGTACGGCGTAGCGTATGGTTTAGGTTTAGGGTTAGGGTTAGGGTACGGCTTAGGGTACGGTTTAGGGTACGGGTGAGGGTACGGTGTAGGTTATGGGTTAGGGTTAGGGTTAGGGTTAGGGTTAGTTTTAGGGTTAGGGATTGGTTTAGGGTACGGGTTAGGATTAGCATACGTGTTCGGGTTAGGGTTTTGGTTAGGGTTAGGGTACGCGTTAGGGTTAGGGTATGGGTTAGGTTTAGGGTACACGTTAGGATTAGGGTATTTATTAAACCTATCCCACTCTCTAGATTCCACTTAGCACGTAAAGGAATATTATTTGGGGTTCAGCCATGGAGAAGATTTTAGTCACTAGGATAAGATAAAGAATGAACACATTATAAAAAAATCACATAAGGTTTTCTTTTTAACCTGTTCCTTAAAACACTAGTGTTTAGGAAATCTAATGGAGGCAAAAGCAGTAAAGGGTAGTTTAGGGTTAGGGTTAGGGTTAGGGTTAGGGTAGGGCTTAGGATACGGGTGAGGGTACTGGTGAGGGTACTGCGTAGGTTATTGGTTAGGGTTAGGGTACGGCTTAGGATACGGGTTAGGATATGGGTTAGGTTACGGCGTTGGGTATGGGTGAGGGTTAGGGTTAGGGTTAGGGTAAGGCTTTGGGAAGGGGTTAGGGTACGGGTGAGGGTACGGCGTAGGGTAGAGGTTAGGGTTAGGTTTAGGATTAGGGTACGGCTTAGGATACGGGTTAGGGTATGGGTGAGGGTACGGCGTAGCGTATGTGTTAGGGTTAGGGTTAGGGTTAGGGTTAGTTTTAGGGTTAGGGATTGGTGTAGGGTACGGGTTAGGATTAGCGTACGTGTTAGGGTTAGGGTTTGGGTTAGGGTTAGGGTACGCATTAGGGTTAGGGTATGGGTTAGGGTTAGGGTACACGTTAGGATTAGGGTATTTATTAAACCTATCCCACTCTCTAGATACCACTTAGAACGTAAAGGAATATTATTTAGGGTCCAGCCATGGAGAAGATTTTCGTCACTAGGATAAGATAAAGAATAAACACATTATAAAAAAATCACATTAGGATTTTCTTTTTAACCTGTTCCTTAAAACACTAGTGCTTAGGAAATCTAATGGAGGCAAAAGCAGTCAAGGGTAGTTTAGGGTTAGGGTTAGGGTTAGGGTTAGTGTTAGGGTTAGGGTACGGCTTAGGGTATGGGATAGGGTATGGGTGAGGGTACGGCATAGGGTAGGGTTTAGGGTTAGGGTTAGTGTTAGGGTTAGGGTTAGGGTATGGCTTAGGGTACGGGTGAGGGTACTGTGTAGGTCATTGGTTAGGGTTAGGTTAAGGCGTAGGATACAGGTTATTGTATGGGTTAGGGTACGGCGCAGGGTATGGGTAAGGGTTAGGGTTAGAGTTAATGTTAGAGTTAGGGTACGGCTTAGGGTACGGGTTAGGGAACGGGTGAGGGTACGGCGTAGTGTATAGGTTAGGGTTAGGGTTAGGGTACGGCTTAGGGTACGGATTAGTTTATGGGTGAGGGTACGGCGTAGGGTATGGGTTAGGGTTAGGGTTAGGGTTAGTGTTAGTGTTAGGGTTAGGGTACGGCTTAGCGTATGGGATAGGGTACGGGTGAGGGTACGGCGTAGGGTAGGGGTTAGGGTTAGGGTTAGGGTTAGGGTTAGGGTATGGCTTAGGGTACGGGTGAGGGTACGGGTGAGGGTACTGCGTAGGGTATTGGTTAGGGTTAGGGTACGGCTTAGGATACGTGTTAGGGTACGGGTTAGGGTACGGCGTAGAGTGTGGGTTAGGGTTAGGGTTAGTGTTAGGGTTAGGGTTACGGTACGTTTTAGGGTACGTGTTAGGGTACGGGTGAGGGTACGGCGTAGGTTATGGGTTAGGGTCAGGGTTAGGGTTAGGGTTAGGGTACGGCTTAGGATACGGGTTAGGGTACGGGTGAGGGTACGGCGTAGGTTATGGGTTAGGGTTAGGGTTAGTGTTAGGGTTATGGTATGGCTTAGGTTATGGGATAGGGTACAAGTGAGGGTATGGCATAGGGTAGGGGTTAGGGTTAGGGTTAGGGTTAGGGTTAGGGTACGGCTTAGGGTACGGGTGAGGGTATGGGTGAGGATAGTGCGTAGGGTATTGGTTAGGGTTAGGGTACGGCTTAGGATACGGGTTAGGGTACGTGTTAGGGTATGGCGTACGGTATGGGTTAGGGTTAGGGTTAGGGTTAGGGTTAGGGTTAGGGTACGGCTTAGGCTACGGGTTAGGGTACGGGTGAGGTTACGGCGTAGGGTATAGTTTAGGGTTAGGGTTAGGGTTAGGGTACGGCTTAGGATACGGTTTAGGGTACGGGTGAGGGTACGGCGTAGCGTATGGTTTAGGGTTAGGGTTAGGGTTAGGGTACGGCTTAGGGTACAGGTTAGGGTACGGGTGAGGTTATGGTGTAGTGTATAGGTTAGGGTTAGGGTACGGCTTAGAATACGGGTTAGGGTACGGGTTAGGGTACGGCGTAGGGTATGGGTTAGGGTTAGGGTTAGGATTAGGGTACGGCTTAGGGCACGGTTAGGGTACGGGTGAGGGTACGGCGTAGTGTATAGGTTAGGGTTCGGGTTAGGGTTAGGGTACGGCTTAGGATACGGGTTAGGGTACGGGTGAGGGTACGGCGTAGGGTAGGGGTTAGGTTTAGGGTTAGGGTTAGTGTTAGGGTTAGGGTACGGCTTAGGGTATGGGATAGGTTACGGGTGAGGGTACGGCGTAGGGTAGGGGTTAGGGTTAGGTTTAGGGTTAGTGTTAGGTTTAGGGTACCGCTTAGGGTATGGGATAGGGTACGGCGTAGGGTAGCGGTTAGGGTTAGGGTTAGGGTTAGGGTAAGGCTTAGGGTACGGGTGAGGGTACGGATGAAGGTACTGCGTAGGGTTTTGGTTAGGTTAGGATATGGCTTAGGATACGGGTTAGGGTACGGGTTAGGGTATGGCCTAGGGTATTGGTTAGGGTTAGGGTTAGTGTTAGGGTTAGGGTTACGGTACGTCTTAGGGTACGTGTTAGGGTACGGGTGAGGTTACGGCGTAGGTTATGGGTTAGGGTTAGGGTTAGGGTTAGGGTACGGCTTAGGGTACGGGTGAGGGTATGGGTGAGGATACTGCGTAGGGTATTGGTTAGGGTTAGGGTACGGCTTAGGATACGGGTTAGGATATGGGATAGGTTACGGGTGAGGGTACGGCGTAGGGTAGGGGTTAGGGTTAGGTTTAGGGTTAGTGTTACGTTTAGGGTACCGCTTAGGGTATGGGATAGGGTACGGCGTAGGGTAGCGGTTAGGGTTAGGGTTAGGGTACGGCTTCGGATACGGGTTAGGGTACGGGTGAGGGTGCGGCGTAGCGTATGGGTTAGGGTTAGGGTTAGGGTTAGGGTACGGCTTAGGGTACGGGTTAGGGTACGGGTGAGGGTACGGCGTAGGTTATGGGTTAGGGTTAGGGTTTATGTTAGGGTTAGGGATTGGTTTAGGGTACGGGTTAGGATTAGCATACTTGTTCGGGTTAGGGTTTTGGTTAGGGTTAGGGTACGCGTTAGGGTTAGGGTATGGGTTAGGTTTAGGGTACACGTTAGGATTAGGTTATTTATTAAACCTATCCCACTCTCTAGATACCACTTAGCACGTAAAGGAATATTATTTGGGGTTCAGCCATGGAGAAGATTTTCGTTACTAGGATAAGATAAAGAATAAACACATTATAAAAAAATCACATTAGGATTTTCTTTTTAACCTGTTCCTTAAAACACTAGTGTTTAGGAAATCTAATGGAGGCAAAAGCAGTAAAGGGTAGTTTAGGGTTAGGGTTAGGGTTAGGGTTAGGGTAGGGCTTAGGATACGGGTGAGGGTACTGGTGAGGGTACTGCGTAGGTTATTGGTTAGGGTTAGGGTATGGCTTAGGATACGGGTTAGGATATGGGTTAGGTTACGGCGTTGGGTATGGGTGAGGGTTAGGGTTAGGGTTAGTGTAAGGCTTTGGGTACGGGTTAGGGTACGGGTGAGGGTACGGCATAGGGTAGGGGTTAGGGTTAGGTTTAGGGTTAGTGTTAGGTTTAGGGTACCGCTTAGGGTATGGGATAGGGTACGGCGTAGGGTAGCGGTTAGGGTTAGGGTTAGGGTTAGGGTACGGCTTAGGATACGGGTTAGGGTTAGGGTTAGGGTATGACGTAGGGTATGGGTTAGGGTTAGGGTTAGGGTACGTCTTAGCGTACGGGTTAGGGTACGGGTGAGGGTACGGCGTAGGGTAAGGGTTAGGGTTAGGGTTAGGGTTAGGGTTAGTTTTAGGGTTAGGGATTGGTTTAGGGTACGGGTTAGGATTAGCGTACGTGTTAGGGTTAGGTTTTCGGTTAGGGTTAGGGTACGCGTTAGGGTTAGGGTATGGGTTAGGGTTAGGGTACACGTTAGGATTAGGGTATTTATTAAACCTATCCCACTCTCTAGATACCACTTAGCACGTAAAGGAATATTATTAGGGATCCAGCCATGGAGAAGATTTTAGTCACTAGGATAAGATAAAGAATAAACACATTATAAAAAAATCACATTAGGATTTTCTTTTTAACCTGTTCCTTAAAACACTAGTGCTTAGGAAATCTAATAGAGGCAAAAGCAATCAAGGGTAGTTTAGGGTTAGGGTTAGGGTTAGGGTTAGTGTTAGGGTTAGGGTACGGCTTAGGGTATGGGATAGGGTACGGGTGAGGGTACGGCGTAGGGTAGGGGTTAGGGTTAGGGTTAGGGTTAGGGTTAGGGTATGGCTTAGGGTACGGGTGAGGGTACGGGTGAGGGTACTGCGTAGGGTATTGGTTAGGGTTAGGGTACGGCTTAGGATACGTGTTAGGGGACGGGTTAGGGTACGGCGTAGAGTGTGGTTTAGGGTTAGGGTTAGTGTTAGGGTTAGGGTTACGGTACGTCTTAGGGTACGTGTTAGGGTACGGGTGAGGGTACGGCGTATTGTATGGGTTAGGGTTAGGGTTAGGGTTAGGGTTAGGGTACGGCTTAGGATACGGGTTAGGGTACGGGTGAGGGTACGGCGTAGGTTATGGGTTAGGGTTAGGGTTAGGGTTAGGGTTAGTTTTAGGGTTAGGGATTGGTTTAGGGTACGGGTTAGGATTAGCATACGTGTTCGGGTTAGGGTTTTGGTTAGGGTTAGGGTACGCGTTAGGGTTAGGGTATGGGTTAGGTTTAGGGTACACTTTAGGATTAGGGTATTTATTAAACCTATCCCACTCTCTAGATACCACTTAGCACGTAAAGGAATATTATTTGGGGTTCAGCCATGGAGAATAGTTTAGTCACTAGGATAAGATAAAGAATAAACACATTATAAAAAAATCACATAAGGTTTTCTTTTTAACCTGTTCCTTAAAACACTAGTGTTTAGGAAATCTAATGGAGGCAAAAGCAGTAAAGGGTAGTTTAGGGTTAGGGTTAGGGTTAGGGTTAGGGTAGGGCTTAGGATACCGGTGAGGGTACTGGTGAGGGTACTGCGTAGGTTATTGGTTAGGGTTAGGGTACGGCTTAGGATACGGGTTAGGATATGGGTTAGGTTACGGTGTTGGGTATGGGTGAGCGTTAGGGTTAGGGTTAGGGTAAGGCTTTGGGTACGGGTTAGGGTACGGGTGAGGTTACGGCGTAGGGTAGAGGTTAGGGTTAGGTTTAGGGTTAGGGTACGGCTTAGGATACGGGTTAGGGTATGGGTGAGGGTACGGCGTAGCGTATGGGTTAGGGTTAGGGTTAGGGTTAGGGTTAGTTTTAGGGTTAGGGATTGGTTTAGGGTACGGGTGAGGATTAGCGTACGTGTTAGGGTTAGGGTTTGGGTTAGGGTTAGGGTACGCATTAGGGTTAGGGTTAGGGTACACGTTAGGATTAGGGTATTTATTAAACCTATCCCACTCTCTAGATACCACTTAGCACGTAAAGGAATATTATTTAGGGTCCAGCCATGGAGAAGATTTTCGTTACTAGGATAAGATAAAGAATAAACACATTATAAAAAAATCACATTAGGATTTTCTTTTTAACCTGTTCCTTAAAACACTAGTGCTTAGGAAATCTAATGGAGGCAAAAGCAGTCAAGGGTAGTTTAGGGTTAGGGTTAGGGTTAGGGTTAGTGTTAGGGTTAGGGTACGGCTTAGGGTATGGGATAGGGTATGGGTGAGGGTACGGCATAGGGTAGGGTTTAGGGTTAGGGTTAGTGTTAGGGTTAGGGTTAGGGTACGGCTTAGGGTACGGGTGAGGGTACTGTGTAGGTCATTGGTTAGGGTTAGGTTAAGGCTTAGGATACAGGTTATTGTATGGGTTAGGGTACGGCGCAGGGTATGGGTAAGGGTTAGGGTTAGGGTTAGGGTTAGAGTTAGGGTACGGCTTAGGGTACGGGTTAGGTTACGGGTGAGGGTACGGCGTAGTGTATAGGTTAGGGTTAGGGTTAGGGTACGGCTTTGGGTACGGGTTAGGTTACGGGTGAGGGTACGGCGTAGGGTATGGGTTAGGGTTAGGGTTAGGGTTAGTGTTAGTGTTAGGGTTAGGGTACGGCTTAGCGTATGGGATAGGGTACGGGTGAGGGTACGGCGTAGGGTAGGGGTTAGGGTTAGAGTTAGGGTTAGGGTTGGGGTTAGGGTACGGCTTAGGGTACGGGTGAGGGTACGGGTGAGGGTACTGCTTAGGGTATTGGTTAGGGTTAGGATACGGCTTAGGATACGGGTTAGGGTACGGGTTATGGTATGGCGTAGGGTATGGGTTAGGGTTAGGGTTAGGGTTAGGGTTAGGGTACGGCTTCGGATACGGGTTAGGGTACGGGTGAGGGTACGGCGTAGCGTATGGGTTAGGGTTAGGGTTCGGGTACGTCTTAGGGTACGGGTGAGGGTACGGGTGAGGGTACGGCGTAGGGTAAGTGTTAGGGTTAGGGTTAGGGTTAGTTTTAGGGTTAGGGATTGGTTTAGGGTACGGGTTAGGATTAGCGTACGTGTTAGGGTTAGGTTTTTTGTTAGGGTTAGGGTACGCGTTAGGGTTAGGGTGTGGGTTAGGGTTAGGGTACACGTTAGGATTAGGGTATTTATTATACCTATCCCACTCTCTAGATACCACTTAGCACGTAAAGGAATATTATTAGGGATCCAGCCATGGAGAAGATTTTAGTCACTAGGATAAGATAAAGAATAAACACATTATAAAAAAATCACATTAGGATTTTCTTTTTAACCTGTTCCTTAAAACACTAGTGCTTAGGAAATCTAATAGAGGCAAAAGCAATCAAGGGTAGTTTAGGGTTAGGGTTAGGGTTAGGGTTAGTGTTAGGGTTAGGGTACGGCTTAGGGTATGGGATAGGGTACGGGTGAGGGTACGGCGTAGGGTAGGGGTTAGGGTTAGGGTTAGGGTACGGCTTAGGTTACGGTTTAGGTTACGGGTGAGGGTACGGCGTAGGGTATGGGTTAGGGTTAGGGTTAGGGTTAGTGTTAGTGTTAGGGTTAGGGTACGGCTTAGCGTATGGGATAGGGTACGGGTGAGGTTACGGCGTAGGGTAGGGGTTAGGGTTAGGGTTAGGGTTAGGGTTAGGGTATGGCTTAGGGTACGGGTGAGGGTACGGGTGAGGGTACTGCGTAGGGTATTGGTTAGGGTTAGGGTACGGCTTAGGATACGTGTTAGGGTACGGGTTAGGGTACGGTGTAGAGTGTGGGTTAGGGTTAGGGTTAGTGTTAGGGTTAGGCTTACGGTACGTCTTAGGGTACGTGTTAGGGTACGGGTGAGGGTACGGCGTAGGTTATGGGTTAGGGTTAGGGTTAGGGTTAGGGTTAGTGTACGGCTTAGGGTACGGGTTAGGGTACGGGTGAGGTTACGGCATAGGGTATAGTTTAGGGTTAGGGTTAGGGTTAGGGTACGGCTTAGGATACGGGTTAGGGTATGGGTGAGGGTACGGCGTAGCGTATGGTTTAGGGTTAGGGTTAGGGTTAGGGTACGGCTTAGGATACGGGTTAGGGTACGGGTGAGGGTACGGCGTAGCGTATGGTTTAGGGTTAGGGTTAGGGTTAGGTTTAGGGTACGGCTTAGGGTACGGGTTAGGGTACGAGTGAGGGTATGGCGTAGTGTATACGTTAGGGTTAGGGTTAGGGTTAGGGTATGGCTTAGGGTACAGGTTAGTGTACGAGTGAGGGTATGGCGTAGTGTATAGGTTAGGGTTAGGGTTAGGGTTAGGGTATGGCTTAGGGTACGGTGAGGGTACGGGTGAGGGTACTGTGTAGGGTATTGGTTATGGTTAGGGTACGGCTTAGAATACGGGTTAGGGTACGGGTTAGGGTACGGCGTAGGGTATGGGTTAGGGTTAGGGTTAGGGTTAGGGCTGGGTACGGCTTAGGGTACGGGTTAGGGTACGGGTGAGGGTACGGCGTCGTGTATAGGTTAGGGTTAGGGTTAGGGTTAGGGTACGGCTTAGGGTACGGGTTAGGGTACGGGTGAGGGTATGGCGTAGTGTATAGGTTAGGGTTAGGGTTAGGGTTAGGGTACGGCTTAGGGTATGGGATAGGGTACGGGTGAGGGTACGGCGTAGGGTAGGGTTTAGGTTTAGGGTTAGGGTTAGTGTTAGGGTTAGGGTACGGCTTAGGATATGGGATAGGGTACGGGTGAGGGTACGGCGTAGGGTAGGGGTTAGGGTTAGGTTTAGGGTTAGTGTTAGGGTTAGGGTACCGCTTAGGGTTTGGGATAGGGTACGGCGTAGGGTAGCGGTTAGGGTTAGCGTTAGGGTTAGGGTTAGGGTACGGCTTAGGATACGGGTTAGGGTACGGGTGAGGGTACGGCGTAGCGTATGTGTTAGGGTTCGGGTTAGGGTACGGCTTAGGGTATGGGTTAGGATACGTGTGTGGTTACGGCGTAGGGTATGGTTTAGGGTTAGGATTAGTGTTAGGGTTAGGGTACCGCTTAGGGTATGGGATAGGGTACGGCGTAGGGTAGCGGTTAGGGTTAGGGTTAGGCTTAGGGTTAGGGTACGGCTTAGGGTACGGGTTAGGGTACGGGTGAGGGTACGGCGTAGGGTATGGGTTAGGGTTAGGGTTAGGGTTAGGGTTAGTTTTAGGGTTAGGGATAGTTTTGGGTACGGGTTAGGATTAGCGTATGTGTTAGGGTTAGGATTTGTGTTAGGTTTAGGGTATGCGTTCGGGTTAGCGTATGGGTTAGGGCTAGGGTACACGTTAGGATTAGGGTATTTATTAAACCTATCCCACTCTCTAGATACCACTTAGCACGTAAAGGAATATTATTTGGTGTCCAGCCATGGAGAAGATTTTAGTCACTAGGATAAGATAAAGAATAAACACATTATAAAAAAATCACATGAGGATTTTCTTTTTAACCTGTTCCTTAAAACACTAGTGCTTAGGAAATCTAATGGAGGCAAAAGCAGTCAAGGGTAGTTTCGGTTAGGGTTAGGGTTAGGGTTAGTGTTAGGGTTAGGGTACGGCTTAGGGTATGGGATAGGGTACGGGTGAGGGTATGGCGTAGGTTAGGGGTTAGGGTTAGGGTTAGGTTTAGGGTACGGGTGAGGGTAAGTGTGAGGGTACTGCGTAGGGTATTGGTTAGGGTTAGGGTACGGCTTAGGATACGGGTTAGGGTATGGGTTAGTGTACGGCGTAGGGTATGGGTTAGGGTATGGGTTAGGGTTAGGGTTAGGGTTAGGGGTAGGGTACGGCTTAGGGTACGGGTTAGAGTACAGGTGAGTGTACGGCGTAGGGTATAGGTTAGGGTTAGGGTTAGGGTTAGGGTTAGGGTACGGCTTAGGATACGGGTTAGGGTACGGATGAGGGTACGGCGTAGCGTATGGGTTAGGGTTAGAGTTAGGGTACGACTTAGGGTACGGGTTAGTGTACGGGTGACGGTACGGCGTAGGGTATATGTTAGGGTTACGGTTAGTTTTAGGGTTACGTCAAGGTATAGGGTACAGGTTAGGATTAGGGTACTTGTTAGGGTTAGGCTATGGGTTAGGGTTAGGGTTCACATTAGGGTTAGGTCATTTATTAAACCTATCCCACTCTCTACATACCACTTAGCGCGTAAAGGAATGTAATTTGGGTTCCAACCATGGAGAAAATTTTAGACACTAGGATAAGATAAAGAATACATACATTATAAATAAGTCACATTAGCATTTTATTTTTAACCTGTTCCTTAAAACACTAGTGCTTAGGAAATCTATTGGAGGCAAAAGCAGTCAAGGGTAGTTTACAGTTAGTGTTAGGGTTAGGGTTAGGGTTAGGGTATGGCTTAGAGTAAGGGTGAGGGTACGGCGTAGGATATGTGTTAGGGTTAGTCTTAGGGTTAGGGTTAGAGTTAGGGTACGGCTTAGGGTACGGGTTAGGGTAAGAGTGAGGGTACGGAGTAGGGTATGGGTTAGGATTACGGTTAGGGTTAGGGTACGGCTTAGGATACGGGTTAGGGTAAGGGTGAGGGTACGGCAAAGATATGGGTTAGGCTATGAGTTATTTTTAGGGTTAGGGTACGGCTTTGGGTACGGGTTAGGGAACGCGTGAGTGTACGGCGTAGGGTATGGGTTAGGGTTAGAGTTAGGGTTAGGGTTAGGGTACGGGTTAGGGTACGGTTGAGGGTACGGGTTAGTGTATGGATTAGGGTTAGGGTTAGGGTACGGGTTAGGGTAAGGGTGAGGGTACGGCATAGGATATGGGTTAGGCTTAGTGTTATGGTTAGGGTTAGGGTACGGCTTTGGGTATGGGTTAGGGAACACGTGAGTGTACGGCGTAGGGTATGGGTTAGGGTGAGGGTTAGGGTTAGGGTTAGGGTTAGGGTACGGCTTTGGGTACGGGTGAGGGTACCTCGTTGGGTATGTGTTAGGGTTAGGGGTAGGGTACGACTTCGGGTACGGTTTAGGGTCCGGGTTAGGTTACGGCATAGGTTATGGCTTAAGGTTAGTTTTAGGGTTAGGGTTAGGGTACTGCTTATGGTACGGGTTAGAGTACGGGTGAGAGTTAGGTTTAGGGTATGGGTAAGGGTTAGTGTATGCATTAGAGTTAGGGTATTTTTTAAACATATCCCACTCTCTAGATACCATTTAGCACGTAAAGTGAAGAGGCTGGAATGGCGAACCCGAGCACAAGGAGAGGAGAAATGAGGTGCGTTTTAGAAACCTTTCCCGATCTCACGGCATACCATCTTCTGGGTTTCCCATGCATGTTTTGATGTAGGAAGATGCCCTTGTACCTGGAGATTTGAGACCCATGGTGTGGGTACCCCGTGGTGTTACTTTAAAGTATCTGGGTTTGCTCACCCAACCTCACCAATCCTCTCAGCCCCAAGAGTGTCCAGCCTTATGTCTCATCCAGCTGTGGGTCTAGATATGGTCAATCCAAGTTGCATCAGAGACCCTGAACGGATTTTGTAAGAATTTCTCTTTCACTGTCTTTGTTTTGCGGGTTTTTTAAAGTAATTTATGTTTAGAATGGGGCTTGGCTGCTTTTCCCTGCTGTGTTTATGCCGCTTTACACCCTCTTGATTCACTTGCAGAGAGATATCGATACATAGGTTTTCAGATTCATACTAGTCAGATATATTCTTGTGCGGTGACTAGGGGGTGTTGAGTCCAGTTCACTGAGCAGGGAGTAGGCCTTGTCTATTACATATTTGGCTTATGGAGCGGTCTCTGAGCGAATTTCAAACCCTTGTTCTATGCATCATCCCACCTCTCCTTTCCCGTTAAGCAGCCATAGTGTGTCTTCTAAAGGTGTGACTCTGTTCTGTTTTGTAATTCAGT
Organism: Eubalaena glacialis; assembly: GCF_028564815.1. NCBI lineage: Eukaryota > Metazoa > Chordata > Mammalia > Artiodactyla > Balaenidae > Eubalaena > Eubalaena glacialis. The sequence goes on along the minus strand of NW_026871230.1, from coordinate 577,036 downwards.
TCAAGTGTAGCGATTTTGACATTCCCTCTCTAAGCGATATCTTAGGATAAGTGTCTTTTTCTGTGTGACTTATTTCACTTAGAATCATCGTCGCTAAATCCACTCATCATGCTGCTAACTAGCCTTATGACATTGATTTCATGGCTGAGTGATATTCCATTGTGCCAAGTACCACCATTTGTTTATCCATTTTTCTCTTTCCTGGGATATTGAAGGTGTACCGAAGTGGAGGTTCTTGGAAACAGAGCAGCCGTAAAGTTTGGGGTGCCTGTGTCTTGTTGATTTTTAGTTTTCCCAATTTATACGCCCATGAGTGGAAGTGCCCTATGCTCTCTAAGCTGTGTTTATTACTTGTTTCAGGACACACCGTACACTTCTCCAGAGTGCCTGTTGGCAATTTACATCCTGCCCATTAGCGTAGCAAGGCTCCCATGTCTCCATGGCCTGTCCTGCTTTTCTGGTTTTTACACTTTTTTCAGCATGGCTTTTTTGACCGAGGGCAAGCGAGATTTCTTTGTAGCACTGATTTGCCCTTCCGGCTTGCTTGGTTGGCCTAAAAGGGCGTATGCGTTTTTTCCTGAATATATTCAGGAAAAAACGCATACGCCCTTTTTGGCCAAGGGCATCATTGTCAACGTTTTGCCGCTTTTCATGTGCTTTAAAGGCGAGTCGAATCTACCTCCTGAAATCTGTTTCCTGCAAATCTGCCTTGCTTTCAAATCCTCTTCGTTGCCTTCCCTCAATATATTTGTGGACGAGAGTTCTCATTTATAACTCTGCACGTTTGTGAATTGTGTGCCCCTGAGCTCCATTTGTCTACTCGCTTTTTTGGGAGCTGGCCGCAAAAGCGCAGGATTGCTTCAGGCCCTATTTTGGTTCTGGGGGGCAGGCTGAGCCTGTGGTTCATTCTTCTTCCTGATGGGAAAATGGAGTGACCTATGCCTGTCCCAACACCTAGAGCTCGCCTCTCGTTGGTTCCGCATCTTCCCGTTCATCCTCAGGACAAATTGCAACCGGGACGAAACAGGAGGTTAAAGGTGCCGATTCTCCAAGTAGGGAGATGGTTAGTCAAGCGGCTGGAATGGCGAACCCGAGCACAAGGAGAGGAGAAATGAGATGCGTTTTAGAAACCTTTCCCAATCTCACGGCATACCATCTTCTGGGTTTCCCATGCATGTTTTGATGTAGGAAGATGCCCTTGTACCTGGAGATTTGAGACCCATGGGGTGTGTACCCCGCGGTGTTACTTTAAAATATCTGGGTTTGCTCACCCAACCTCACCAATCCTCTCAGCCCCAAGAGTGTCCAGCCTTATGTCTCATCCAGCTGTGGGTCTAGATATGGTCAATCCAAGTTGCATCAGAGACCCTGAACGGATTTTGTAAGAATTTCTCTCTCTTTCACTGTTTTTTTTGTGTGGGTTTTTTAAAGTAATTTATGTTTAGAATGGGGATTGGCTGCTTTTCTCTGCTGTGTTTATGCCGCTTTACACCCTCTTGATTCACTTGCAGAGAGATATCGATACATAGGTTTTCAGATTCTTAATAGTGAGATATATTCTTGTGCGGTGACTAGGGGGTGTTGAGTCCAGTTCACTGAGCAGGGAGTAGGCCTTGTCTATTACATATTTGGCTTATGGAGAGGTCTCTGAGCTAATTTCAAACCCTTGTTTTATGCATCACCCCACCTCACCTTTCCCGTTAAGCAGCCATAGTGTGTCTTCTAAAGGTGTGACTCTGTTCTGTTTTGTAATTCAGTTCAAGTGTAGCGATTTTGACATTCCCTCTATAAGCAATATCTTAGGATAAGTGTCTTTTTCTGTGTCACTTATTTTACTTAGAATCATCGTCGCTAAATCCACTCATCATGCTGCTAACTAGCCTTATGACATTGATTTCATGGCTGAGTGATATTCCATTGGGCCAAGTACCACTATTTCTTTATCCATTTTTCTCTTTCTGGGATATTGAAGGTGTACCGAAGTGGAGGTTCTTGGAAACAGAGCAGCTGTAAAGGTTGGGGTGCCTGTGTCTTGTTGATTTTTAGTTTTCCCAATTTATACGCCCATGAGTGGAAGTGCCCTATGCTCTCTAAGCTGTGTTTATTACTTGTTTCAGGACACACCGTACACTTCTCCAGAGTGCCTGTTGGCTATTTACATCCCGCCCATCAGCGTAGCAAGGCTCCCATGTCTCCATGGCCTGTCCTGCTTTTCTGGTTTTTACACTTTCTTCAGCATGGCCCTTTTGACCGAGGGCAAGCGAGATTTCTTTGTAGCGCTGATTTGCCCTTCCGGCTTGCTTGGTTGGCCAAAAAGGGCATATGCGTTTTTTCCTGAATATATTCAGGAAAAAACGCATATGCCCTTTTTTGCCCAGGGCATCATTGTCAACGTTTTTCCGCTTTTCATGTGCTTTAAAGGCGAGTCGAATCTACCTCCTGAAATCTGTTTCCTGCAAATCTGCCTTGCTTTCAAATCCTCTTCATTGCCTTCCCTCAATATATTTGTGGATGAGAGTTATCATTCATAACTCTGCACGTTTGTGAATTCCAGTGCCCCTGAGCTCCATTTGTCTACTCGCTTTTTTGGGAGCTGGCAGCAAAAGCACAGGATTGCTTCAGGCCCTATACGGCTTCCAGGGGGCCACCGGAGCCTGTGGTTCATTCTTCTTCCTGATGGGAAAATGGAGTGACCTGTGCCTGTCCCAACACCTAGGGCTAGTCTCTCGTTGGTTGCCCGTCTTCCCGTTCATCCTCAGGACAAATTGCAACCTGTACGAAAGAGGAGGTTAAAAGTGCTGATTCTCCAAGTAGGGAGATGGTTAGTCAAGCGGCTGGAATGGCGAACCCGAGCACAAGGAGAGGAGAAATGAGGTGCGTTTTAGAAACCTTTCCCGATCTCACAGCATACCATCTTCTGGGTTTCCCATGCATGTTTTGATGTAGGAAGATGCCCTTGTACCTGGAGATTTGAGACCCATGTGGTGTGTACCCCGCGGTGTTACTTTAAAATATCTGGGTTTTCTCACCCAACCTCACCAATCCTCTCAGCCCCAAGAGTGTCCAGCCTTATGTCTCATCCAGCTGTGGGTCTAGATATGGTCAATCCAAGTTGCATCAGAGACCGTGAACGGATTTTGTAAGAATTTCTCTTTCACTGTCTTTGTTTTGTGGGTTTTTTAAAGTAATTTATGTTTAGAATCGGGCTTGGCTGCTTTTCCCTGCTGTGTTTATTCCGCTTTACACCCTCTTGATTCACTTGCAGAGAGATATCGATACATAGGTTTTCAGATTCTTACTAGTCAGGTATATTCTTGTGCGGTGACTAGGGGGTGTTGAGTCCAGTTCACTGAGCAGGGAGTAGGCCTTGTCTATTACATATTTGGCTTATGGAGCGGTCTCTGAGCTAATTTCAAACCCTTGTTCTATGCATCACCCCACCTCACCTTTCCCGTTAAGCAGCCATAGTGTGTCTTCTAAAGGTGTGACTCTGTTCTGTTTTGTACTTCAGTTCAAGTGTAGCGATTTTGACATTCCCTTTATAAGCGATATCTTAGGATAAGTGTCTTTTTCTGTGTGACTTATTTCACTTAGAATCATCGTCGCTAAATCCACTCATCATGCTGCTAACTAGCCTTATGACATTGATTTCATGGCTGAGTGATATTCCATTGGGCCAAGTAGCATCATTTCTTTATCCATTTTTCTCTTTCCTGCGATATTGAACGTGTACCGAAGTGGAGGTTCTTGGAAACAGAGCAGCCGTAAAGTTTGGGGTGCCTGTGTCTTGTTGATTTTTAGTTTTCCCAATTTATACGCCCATGAGTGGAAGTGCCCTCTGCTCTCTAAGCTGTGTTTATTACTTGTTTCAGGACAAACCGTACACTTCTCCAGAGTGCCTGTTGGCAAATTACATCCCGCCCATCAGCGTAGCAAGGCTCCCATGTCTCCATGGCCTGTCCTGCTTTTCTGGTTTTTACACTTTTTTCAGCATGGCCCTTTTGACCGAGGGCAAGCGAGACTTCTTTGTAGCGCTGATTTGCCCTTCCGGCTTGCTTGGTTGGCCAAAAAGGGCGTATGCGTTTTTTCCTGAATATATTCAGGAAAAAACGCATACGCCCTTTTTGGCCAAGGGCATCATTGTCAACGTTTTGCCGCTTTTCATGTGCTTTAAAGGCGAGTCGAATCTACCTCCTGAAATCTGTTTCCTGCAAATCTGCCTTGCTTTCAAATCCTCTTCGTTGCCTTCCCTCAATATATTTGTGGACGAGAGATCTCATTTATAACTCTGCACGTTTGTGAATTGCAGTGCCCCTGAGCTCCATTTGTCTCCTCGCTTTTTTGGGAGCTGGCCGCAAAAGCGCAGGATTGCTTCAGGCCCTATTTTGGTTCTGGGGTGCAGGCTGAGCCTGTGGTTCATTCTTCTTCCTGATGGGAAAATGGAGTGACCTGTGCCTGTCCGAACACCTAGGGCTAGTCTCTCGTTGGTTCCCCGTCTTCCCGTTCATCCTCAGGACAAATTGCAACCTGTACGAAACAGCAGGTTAAAAGTGCTGATTCTCCAAGTAGGGAGATGGTTAGTCAAGCGGCTGGAATGGCGAACCCGAGCACAAGGAGAGGAGAAATGAGGTGCGTTTTAGAAGCCTTTCCCGATCTCACAGCATACCATCTTCTGGGTTTCCCATGCATGTTTTGATGTAGGAAGATGCCCTTGTATCTGGAGATTTGAGACCCATGGGGTGGGTACCCCGCAGTGTTATTTTAAAGTATCTGCATTTGCTCACCCAACCTCACCAATCCTCTGAGCCCCAAGAGTGTCCAGCCTTATGTCTCATCCAGCTGTGGGTCTAGATATGGTCAATCCAGGTTGCATCAGAGACCCTGAACGGATTTTGTAAGAATTTCTCTCTCTTTCACTGTCTTTGTTTTGTGGGTTTTTAAAGTAATTTCTGTTTAGAATGGGGCTTGGCTGCTTTTCTATGCTGTGTTTATGCCGCTTTACACCCTCTTGATTCACTTGCAGAGAGATATCGATACATAGGTTTTCAGATTCTTACTACTCAGATATATTCTTGTGCAGTGACTAGGGGGTGTTGAGTCCAGTTCACTGAGCAGGGAGTAGGCCTTGTCTATTACATATTTGGCTTATGGAGCGGTCTCTGAGCTAATTTCAAACCCTTGTTTTATGCATCACCCCACCTCACCTTTCCCGTTAAGCAGCCATAGTGTGTCTTCTAAAGGTGTGACCCTGTTCTGTTTTGTAATTCAGTTCCAAGTGTAGCGATTTTGACATTCCCTCTATAAGCGATATCTTAGGATAAGTGTCTTTTTCTGTGTGACTTATTTCACTTAGAATCATCGTCGCTAAATCCACTCATCATGCTGGTAACTAGCCTTATGACATTGATTTCATGGCTGAGTGATATTCCATTGGGCCAAGTACCACCATTTCTTTATCCATTTTTCTCTTTCTGGCATATTGAAGGTGTACCGAAGTGGAGGTTCTTGGAAACAGAGCAACCGTAAAGTTTGGGGTGCCTGTGTCTTGTTGATTTTTAGTTTTCCCAATTTATACGCCCATGAGTGGAAGTGCCCTATGCTCTCTAAGCTGTGTTTATTATTTGTTTCAGGAGACACCGTACACTTCTCCAGAGTGCCTGTTGGCAAATTACATCCCGCCCAGCAGCGTAGCAAGGCTCCCATGTCTCCATGGCCTGTCCTGCTTTTCTGGTTTTTACACTTTTTTCAGCATGGCCCTTTTGACCGAGGGCAAGCGAGACTTCTTTGTAGCACTGATTTGCCCTTCCGGCTTGCTTGGTTGGCCAAAAAGGGCGTATGCGTTTTTTCCTGAATATATTCAGGAAAAAACGCATACGCCCTTTTTGGCCAAGGGCATCATTGTCAACGTTGTGCCGCTTTTCATGTGCTTTAAAGGCGAGTCGAATCTACCTCCTGAAATCTGTTTCCTGCAAATCTGCCTTGCTTTCAAATCCTCTTCGTTGCCTTCCCTCAATATATTTGTGGACGAGAGTTCTCATTGATAACTCTGCACGTTTGTGAATTGCAGTGCCCCTGAGCTCCATTTGTCTACTCGCTTTTTTGGGAGTTGGCCGCAAAAGCGCAGGATTGCTTCAGGCCCTTTTTTGGTTCTGGGGGGCAGGCTGAGCCTGTGGTTCATTCTTCTTCCTGATGGGAAAATGGAGTGACCTGTGCCTGTCCCAACACCTAGGGCTAGTCTCTCGTTGGTTCCCCGTCTTCCCGTTCATCCTCAGGACAAATTGCAACCTGGACGAAACAGGAGGTTAAAGGTGCTGATTCTCCAAGTAGGGAGATGGTTAGTCAAGCGGCTGGAATGGCGAACCCGAGCACAAGGAGAGGAGAAATGAGGTGCGTTTTAGAAACCTTTCCCGATCTCACGGCATACCATCTTCTGGTTTTCCCATGCATGTTTTGATGTAGGAAGATGCCCTTGTACCTGGAGATTTGAGACCCATGGGGTGTGTACCCCACGGTGTTACTTTAAAGTATCTGGGTTTGCTCACTGAACCTCACCAAACCTCTCAGCCCCAAGAGTGTCCAGCCTTATGTCTCATCCAGCTGTGGGTCTAGATATGGTCAATCCAGTTTGCATCAGAGACCCTGAACTGATTTTGTAAGAATTTCTCTTTCACTGTCTTTGTTTTGTGGGTTTTTTAAAGTAATTTATGTTTAGAATGGGGCTTGGCTGCTTTTCCCTGCTGTGTTTATTCCGCTTTACACCCTCTTGATTCACTTGCAGAGAGATATTGATACATAGGTTTTCAGATTCTTACTAGTCAGATATATTCTTGGGCGGTGACTAGGGGGTGTTGAGTCCAGTTCACTGAGCAGGGAGTAGGCCTTGTCTATTACATATTTGGCTTATGGAGCGGTCTCTGAGCTAATTTCAAACCCTTGTTTTATGCATCACCCCACCTCACCTTTCCGGTTAAGCAGCCATAGTGTGTCTTCTAAAGGTGTGCCTCTGTTCTGTTTTGTAATTCAGTTCAAGTGTAGCGATTTTGACATTCCCTCTATAAGCGATATCTTAGGATAAGTGTCTTTTTCTGTGTGACTTATTTCACTTAGAATCATCGTCGCTAAATCCACTCATCATGCTGCTAACTAGCCTTATGACATTGATTTCATGGCTGAGTGATATTCCATTGGGCCAAGTACCACCATTTCTTTATCCATTTTTCTCTTTCTGGGATATTGAAGGTGTACCGAAGTGGAGGTTCTTGGAAACAGAGCAGCCGTAGTTTGGGGTGCCTGTGTCTTGTTGATTTTTATTTTTCCCTATTTATACGCCCATGAGTGGAAGTGCCCTATGCTCTCTAAGCTGTGTTTATTACTTCTTTCAGGACACACCGTACACTTCTCCAGAGTGCCTGTTGGCAAATTACATCCCGCCCATCAGCGTAGCAAGGCTCCCATGTCTCCATGGCCTGTCCTGCTTTTCTGGTTTTTACACTTTTTTCAGCATGGCCCTTTTGACCGAGGGCAAGCGAGATTTCTTTGTAGCGCTGATTTGCCCTTCCGGCTTGCTTGGTTGGCCAAAAAGGGCGTATGCGTTTTTTCCTGAATACATTCAGGAAAAAACGCATACGCCCTTTTTGGCCAAGGGCATCATTGTCAACGTTTTGCCGCTTTTCATGTGCTTTAAAAGCGAGTCGAATCTACCTCCTGAAATCTGTTTCTTGCAAATCTGCCTTGCTTTCAAATCCTCTTCGTTGCCTTCCCTCAATATATTTGTGGACGAGAGTTATCATTTATAACTCTGCACGTTTCTGAATTGCAGTGCCCCTGAGCTCCATTTTTCTACTCGCTTTTTTGGGAGCTGGCCGCAAAAGCGCAGGATTGCTTCAGGCCCTATTTTGGTTCTGGTGGGCAGGCTGAGCCTGTGGTTCATTCTTCTTCCTGATGGGAAAATGGAGTGACCTGTGCCTGTCCCAACACCTAGGGCTAGTCTCTCGTTGGTTCCCCGTCTTCCCGTTCATCCTCAGGACAAATTGCAACCTGTACGAAACAGGAGGTTAAAGGTGCTGATTCTCCAAGTAGGGAGATGGTTAGTCAAGCGGCTGGAATGGCGAACCCGAGCACAAGGAGAGGAGAAATGAGGTGCGTTTTAGAAACCTTTCCCGATCTCATGGCATAACATCTTCTGGGTTTCCCATGCATGTTTTGATGTAGGAAGATGCCCTTGTACCTGGAGATTTGAGACCCATGGGGTGTGTACCCGCGGTGTTACTTTAAAGTATCTGGGTTTGCTCACTCAACCTCACCAATCCTCTGAGCCCCAAGAGTGTCCAGCCTTATGTCTCATCCAGCTGTGGGTCTAGATATGGTCAATCCAAGTTGCATCAGAGACCCTGAACGGATTTTGTAAGAATTTCTCTTTCACTGTCTTTGTTTTGTGGGTTTTTTAAAGTAATTTATGTTTAGAATGGGGCTTGGCTGCTTTTCCCTGCTGTATTTATTCCGCTTTACACCCTCTTGATTCACTTGCAGAGAGATATTGATACATAGGTTTTCAGATTCTTACTAGTCAGATATATTCTTGTGCGGTGACTAGGGGGTGTTGAGTCCAGTTAACTGAGCAGGGACTAGGCCTTGTCTATTACATATTGGGCTTATGGCGCGGTCTCTGAGCTAATTTCAAACCCTTGTTTTATGCATCACCCCACCTCACCTTTCCCGTTAAGCAGCCATAGTGTGTCTTCTAAAGGTGTGACTCTGTTCTGTTTTGTAATTCAGTTCAAGTGTAGCGATTTTGACATTCCCTCTATAAGTGATACCTTAGGATAAGTGTCTTTTTCTGTGTGACTTATTTCACTTAGAATCATCGTCGCTAAATCCACTCATCATGCTCCTAACGAGCCATATGACATTGATTTCATGGCTGAGTGATATTCCATTGTGCCAAGTACCACTATTTGTTTATCCATTTTTCTCTTTCCTGGGATATTGAAGGTGTACTGAAGTGGAGGTTCTTGGAAACAGAGCAGCCGTAAAGTTTGGGGTGCCTGTGTCTTGTTGATTTTTAGTTTTCCCAATTTATACGCCCATGAGTGGAAGTGCCCTATGCTCTCTAAGCTGTGTTTATTACTTGTTTCAGGACACACCGTACACTTCTCCAGAGGGCCTGTTGGCAATTTACATCCCGCCCATCAGCGTAGCAAGGCTCCCATGTCTCCATGGCCTGTCCTGCTTTTCTGGTTTTTACACTTTCTTCAGCATGGCCCTTTTGACCGAGGGCAAGCGAGATTTCTTTGTAGCGCTGATTTGCCCTTCCGGCTTGCTTGGTTGGCCAAAAAGGGCATATGCGTTTTTTCCTGAATATATTCAGGAAAAAACGCATATGCCCTTTTTGGCCCAGGGCATCATTGTCAACGTTTTTCCGCTTTTCATGTGCTTTAAAGGCGAGTCGAATCTACCTCCTGAAATCTGTTTCCTGCAAATCTGCCTTGCTTTCAAATCCTCTTCGTTGCCTTCCCTCAATATATTTGTGGACGAGAGTTATCATTTATAACTCTGCACGTTTGTGAATTGCAGTGCCCCTGAGCTCCATTTGTCTACTCGCTTTTTTGGGAGCTTGCAGCAAAAGCGCAGGATTGCTTTAGGCCCTATTCGGCTTCCAGGCGGCCGCCGGAGCCTGTGGTTCATTCTTCTTCCTGATGGGAAAATGGATTGACCTGTGCCTGTCCCAACACCTAGGGCTAGTCTCTCGTTGGTTGCCCGTCTTCCCGTTCATCCTCGGGACAAATTGCAACCTGTACGAAACAGGAGGTTAAAGGTCCTGATTCTCCAAGTAGGGAGATGGTTAGTCAAGCAGCTGGAATGGCGAACCCGAGCACAAGGAGAGGAGAAATGAGGTGCGATTTAGAAGCCTTTCCCGTTCTCACGGCATACCATCTTCTGGGTTTCCCATGCATGTTTTGATGTAGGAAGATGCCCTTGTACCTGGAGATTTGAGACCCATGGGGTGGGTACCCCGCAGTGTTACTTTAAAGTATCTGCATTTGCTCACCCAACCTCACCAATCCTCTGAGCCCCAAGAGTGTCCAGCCTTATGTCTAATCCAGCTGTGGGTCTAGATATGGTCAATCCAGGTTGCATCAGAGACCCTGAACGGATTTTGTAAGAATTTCTCTCTCTTTCACTGTTTTTTTTGTGTGGGTTTTTTAAAGTAATTTATGTTTAGAATGGGGCTTGGCTGCTTTTCTCTGCTGTGTTTATGCCGCTTTATACCCTCTTGATTCACTTGCAGAGAGATATCGATACATAGGTTTTCAGATTCTTAATAGTGAGATATATTCTTGTGCGGTGACTAGGGGGTGTTGAGTCCAGTTCACTGAGCAGGGAGTAGGCCTTGTCTATTATATATTTGGCTTATGGAGAGGTCTCTGAGCTAATTTCAAACACTTGTTTTATGCATCACCCCACCTCACCTTTCCCGTTAAGCAGCCATAGTGTGTCTTCTAAAGGTGTGACTCTGTTCTGTTTTGTAATTCAGTTCAAGTGTAGCGATTTTGACATTCCCTCTATAAGCGATATCTTAGGATAAGTGTCTTTTTCTGTGTGACTTATTTCACTTAGAATCATCGTTGCTAAATCCACTCATCATGCTGCTAAGTAGCCTTATGACATTGATTTCATGGCTGAGTGATACTCCATTGGGCCAAGTACCACTATTTCTTTATCCATTTTTCTCTTTCTGGGATATTGAAGGTGTACCGAAGTGGAGGTTCTTGGAAACAGAGCAGCCGTAAAGGTTGGGGTGCCTGTTTTGTTGATTTTTAGTTTTCCCAATTTATACGCCCATGAGTGGAAGTGCCCTATGCTCTCTAAGCTGTGTTTCTTACTTGTTTCAGGACACACTGTACACTTCTCCAGAGTGCCTGTTGGCAATTTACATCCCGCCCATCAGCGTAGCAAGGCTCCCATGTCTCCATGGCCTGTCCTGCTTTTCTGGTTTTTACACTTTCTTCAGCATGGCCCTTTTGACCGAGGGCAAGCGAGATTTCTTTGTAGCGCTGATTTGCCCTTCCGGCTTGCTTGGTTGGCCAAAAAGGGCATATGCGTTTTTTCCTGAATATATTCAGGAGAAAACGCATATGCCCTTTTTGGCCCAGGGCATCATTGTCAACGTTTTTCCGCTTTTCATGTGCTTTAAAGGCGAGTCGAATCTACCTCCTGAAATCTGTTTCCTGAAAATCTGCCTTGCTTTCAAATCCTCTTCGTTGCCTTCCCTCAATATATTTGTGGACGAGAGTTATCATTTATAACTCTGCACGTTTGTGAATTGCAGTGCCCCTGAGCTCCATTTGTCTCCTCGCTTTTTTGGGAGCTGGCAGCAAAAGCGCAGGATTGCTTCAGGCCCTATTCGGCTTCCAGGGGGCCGCCGGAGCCTGTGGTTCATTCTTCTTCCTGATGGGAAAATGGAGTGACCTGTGCCTGTCCCAACACCTAGGGCTAGTCTCTCGTTGGTTGCCCGTCTTCCCGTTCATTCTCAGGACAAATTGCAACCTGTACGAAACAGGAGGTTAAAGGTGCTGATTCTCCAAGTAGGGAGATGGTTAGTCAAGCGGCTGGAATGGCGAACCCGAGCACAAGGAGAGGAGAAATGAGGTGCGTTTTAGAAACCTTTCCCGATCTCATGGCATAACATCTTCTGGGTTTCCCATGCATGTTTTGATGTAGGAAGATGCCCTTGTACCTGGAGATTTGAGACCCATGGGGTGTGTACCCGCGGTGTTACTTTAAAGTATCTGGGTTTGCTCACTCAACCTCACCAATCCTCTGAGCCCCAAGAGTGTCCAGCCTTATGTCTCATCCAGCTGTGGGTCTAGATATGGTCAATCCAAGTTGCATCAGAGACCCTGAACGGATTTTGTAAGAATTTCTCTTTCACTGTCTTTGTTTTGTGGGTTTTTTAAAGTAATTTATGTTTAGAATGGGGCTTGGCTGCTTTTCCCTGCTGTATTTATTCCGCTTTACACCCTCTTGATTCACTTGCAGAGAGATATTGATACATAGGTTTTCAGATTCTTACTAGTCAGATATATTCTTGTGCGGTGACTAGGGGGTGTTGAGTCCAGTTAACTGAGCAGGGACTAGGCCTTGTCTATTACATATTGGGCTTATGGCGCGGTCTCTGAGCTAATTTCAAACCCTTGTTTTATGCATCACCCCACCTCACCTTTCCCGTTAAGCAGCCATAGTGTGTCTTCTAAAGGTGTGACTCTGTTCTGTTTTGTAATTCAGTTCAAGTGTAGCGATTTTGACATTCCCTCTATAAGTGATACCTTAGGATAAGTGTCTTTTTCTGTGTGACTTATTTCACTTAGAATCATCGTCGCTAAATCCACTCATCATGCTCCTAACGAGCCATATGACATTGATTTCATGGCTGAGTGATATTCCATTGTGCCAAGTACCACTATTTGTTTATCCATTTTTCTCTTTCCTGGGATATTGAAGGTGTACTGAAGTGGAGGTTCTTGGAAACAGAGCAGCCGTAAAGTTTGGGGTGCCTGTGTCTTGTTGATTTTTAGTTTTCCCAATTTATACGCCCATGAGTGGAAGTGCCCTATGCTCTCTAAGCTGTGTTTATTACTTGTTTCAGGACACACCGTACACTTCTCCAGAGGGCCTGTTGGCAATTTACATCCCGCCCATCAGCGTAGCAAGGCTCCCATGTCTCCATGGCCTGTCCTGCTTTTCTGGTTTTTACACTTTCTTCAGCATGGCCCTTTTGACCGAGGGCAAGCGAGATTTCTTTGTAGCGCTGATTTGCCCTTCCAGCTTGCTTGGTTGGCCAAAAAGGGCATATGCGTTTTTTCCTGAATATATTCAGGAAAAAACGCATATGCCCTTTTTGGCCCAGGGCATCATTGTCAACGTTTTTCCGCTTTTCATGTGCTTTAAAGGCGAGTCGAATCTACCTCCTGAAATCTGTTTCCTGCAAATCTGCCTTGCTTTCAAATCCTCTTCGTTGCCTTCCCTCAATATATTTGTGGACGAGAGTTATCATTTATAACTCTGCACGTTTGTGAATTGCAGTGCCCCTGAGCTCCATTTGTCTACTCGCTTTTTTGGGAGCTTGCAGCAAAAGCGCAGGATTGCTTTAGGCCCTATTCGGCTTCCAGGCGGCCGCCGGAGCCTGTGGTTCATTCTTCTTCCTGATGGGAAAATGGATTGACCTGTGCCTGTCCCAACACCTAGGGCTAGTCTCTCGTTGGTTGCCCGTCTTCCCGTTCATCCTCGGGACAAATTGCAACCTGTACGAAACAGGAGGTTAAAGGTCCTGATTCTCCAAGTAGGGAGATGGTTAGTCAAGCAGCTGGAATGGCGAACCCGAGCACAAGGAGAGGAGAAATGAGGTGCGTTTTAGAAGCCTTTCCCGTTCTCACGGCATACCATCTTCTGGGTTTCCCATGCATGTTTTGATGTAGGAAGATGCCCTTGTACCTGGAGATTTGAGACCCATGGGGTGGGTACCCCGCAGTGTTACTTTAAAGTATCTGCATTTGCTCACCCAACCTCACCAATCCTCTGAGCCCCAAGAGTGTCCAGCCTTATGTCTAATCCAGCTGTGGGTCTAGATATGGTCAATCCAGGTTGCATCAGAGACCCTGAACGGATTTTGTAAGAATTTCTCTCTCTTTCACTGTTTTTTTTGTGTGGGTTTTTTAAAGTAATTTATGTTTAGAATGGGGCTTGGCTGCTTTTCTCTGCTGTGTTTATGCCGCTTTATACCCTCTTGATTCACTTGCAGAGAGATATCGATACATAGGTTTTCAGATTCTTAATAGTGAGATATATTCTTGTGCGGTGACTAGGGGGTGTTGAGTCCAGTTCACTGAGCAGGGAGTAGGCCTTGTCTATTATATATTTGGCTTATGGAGAGGTCTCTGAGCTAATTTCAAACACTTGTTTTATGCATCACCCCACCTCACCTTTCCCGTTAAGCAGCCATAGTGTGTCTTCTAAAGGTGTGACTCTGTTCTGTTTTGTAATTCAGTTCAAGTGTAGCGATTTTGACATTCCCTCTATAAGCGATATCTTAGGATAAGTGTCTTTTTCTGTGTGACTTATTTCACTTAGAATCATCGTTGCTAAATCCACTCATCATGCTGCTAAGTAGCCTTATGACATTGATTTCATGGCTGAGTGATACTCCATTGGGCCAAGTACCACTATTTCTTTATCCATTTTTCTCTTTCTGGGATATTGAAGGTGTACCGAAGTGGAGGTTCTTGGAAACAGAGCAGCCGTAAAGGTTGGGGTGCCTGTTTTGTTGATTTTTAGTTTTCCCAATTTATACGCCCATGAGTGGAAGTGCCCTATGCTCTCTAAGCTGTGTTTCTTACTTGTTTCAGGACACACTGTACACTTCTCCAGAGTGCCTGTTGGCAATTTACATCCCGCCCATCAGCGTAGCAAGGCTCCCATGTCTCCATGGCCTGTCCTGCTTTTCTGGTTTTTACACTTTCTTCAGCATGGCCCTTTTGACCGAGGGCAAGCGAGATTTCTTTGTAGCGCTGATTTGCCCTTCCAGCTTGCTTGGTTGGCCAAAAAGGGCATATGCGTTTTTTCCTGAATATATTCAGGAGAAAACGCATATGCCCTTTTTGGCCCAGGGCATCATTGTCAACGTTTTTCCGCTTTTCATGTGCTTTAAAGGCGAGTCGAATCTACCTCCTGAAATCTGTTTCCTGAAAATCTGCCTTGCTTTCAAATCCTCTTCGTTGCCTTCCCTCAATATATTTGTGGACGAGAGTTATCATTTATAACTCTGCACGTTTGTGAATTGCAGTGCCCCTGAGCTCCATTTGTCTCCTCGCTTTTTTGGGAGCTGGCAGCAAAAGCACAGGATTGCTTCAGGCCCTATTCGGCTTCCAGGGGGCCACCGGAGCCTGTGGTTCATTCTTCTTCCTGATGGGAAAATGGAGTGACCTGTGCCTGTCCCAACACCTAGGGCTAGTCTCTCGTTGGTTGCCCGTCTTCCCGTTCATTCTCAGGACAAATTGCAACCTGTACGAAACAGGAGGTTAAAGGTGCTGATTCTCCAAGTAGGGAGATGGTTAGTCAAGCGGCTGGAATGGCGAACCCGAGCACAAGGAGAGGAGAAATGAGGTGCGTTTTAGAAACCTTTCCCGATCTGACGGCATACCATCTTCTGGGTTTCCCATGCATGTTTTGATGTAGGAAGATGCCCTTGTACCTGGAGATTTGAGACCCATGGGGTGTGTACCCCGCGGTGTTACTTTAAAATATCTGGGTTTGCTCACCCAACCTCACCAATCCTCTCAGCCCCAAGAGTGTCCAGCCTTATGTCTCATCCAGCTGTGGGGCTAGATATGGTCAATCCAAGTTGCATCAGAGACCCTGAACTGATTTTGTAAGAATTTCTCTTTCACTGTCTTTGTTTTGTGGGTTTTTTAAAGTAATTTATGTTTAGAATGGGGCTTGGCTGCTTTTCCCTGCTGTGTTTATTCCGCTTTACACACTCTTGATTCACTTGCAGAGAGATATCGATACATAGGTTTTCAGATTCTTACTAGTCAGATATATTCTTGTGCGGTGACTAGGGGGTGTTGAGTCCAGTTCACTGAGCAGGGAGTAGGCCTTGTCTGTTACATATTTGGCTTATGGAGCGGTCTCTGAGATAATTTCAAACCCTTGTTTTATGCATCACCCCACCTCACCTTTCCCGTTAAGCAGCCATAGTGTGTCTTCTAAAGGTGTGACTCTGTTCTGTTTTGTAATTCAGTTCAAGTGTAGCGATTTTGACATTCCCTCTATAAGCGATATCTTAGGATAAGTGTCTTTTTCTGTGTGACTTATTTCACTTAGAATCATCGTCGCTAAATCCACTCATCATGCTGGTAACTAGCCTTATGACATTGATCTCATGGCTGAGTGATATTCCATTGGGCCAAGTACCACCATTTCTTTATCCATTTTTCTCTTTCTGGGATATTGAAGGTGTACCGAAGTGGAGGTTCTTGGAAGCAGAGCAGCCGTAAAATTTGGGGTGCCTGTGTCTTGTTGATTTTTAGTTTTCCCAATTTTTACGCCCATCAGTGGAAATGCCCTATGCTCTCTAAGCTGTGTTTATTACTTGTTTCAGGACACACCGTACACTTCTCCAGAGTGCCTGTTGGCAATTTACATCCTGCCCATCAGCGTAGCAAGGCTCCCATGTCTCCATGGCCTGTCTTGCTTTTCTGGTTTTTACACTTTTTTCAGCATGGCCCTTTTGACCGAGGGCAAGCGAGACTTCTTTGTAGTGCTGATTTGCCCTTCCGGCTTGCTTGGTTGGCCAAAAAGGGCGTATGAGTTTTTTCCTCAATATATTCAGGAAAAAACGCATACGCCCTTTTTGGCCAAGGGCATCATTGTCAACGTTGTGCCGCTTTTCATGTGCTTTAAAGGCGAGTCGAATCTACCTCCTGAAATCTGTTTCTTGCAAATCTGCCTTGCTTTCAAATCCTCTTCGTTGCCTTCCCTCAATATATTTGTGGATGAGAGTTATCATTTATAACTCTGCACTTTTCTGAATTGCAGTGCCCCTGAGCTCCATTTTTCTACTCGCTTTTTTGGGAGCTGGCCGCAAAAGCGCAGGATTGCTTCAGGCCCTATTTTGGTTCTGGGGGGCAGGCTGAGCCTGTGGTTCATTCTTCTTCCTGATGGGAAAATGGAGTGACCTGTGCCTGTCCCAACACCTAGGGCTAGTCTATCGTTGGTTCCCCGTCTTCCCGTTCATCCTCAGGACAAACTGCAACCTGTACGAAACAGGAGGTTAAAGGTGCTGATTCTCCAAGTAGGGAGATGGTTAGTCAAGCGGCTGGAATGGCGAACCCGAGAACAAGGAGAGGAGAAATGAGGTGCGTTTTAGAAGCCTTTCCCGATCTCACGGCATACCATCTTCTGGGTTTCCCATGCATGTTTTGATGTAGGAAGATGCCCTTGTACCTGGAGATTTGAGACCCATGGGGTGTGTAGCCCGCGGTGTTACTTTAAAGTATATGGGTTTGCTCACTCAACCTCACCAATCCTCTCAGCCCCAAGAGTGTCCAGCCTTATGTCTCATCCAGCTGTGGGTCTAGATATGGTCAATCCAGGTTGCATCAGAGACCCTGAACGGATTTTGTAAGAATTTCTCTTTCACTGTCTTTGTTTTGTGGGTTTTTTAAAGTAATTTATGTTTAGAATGGGGCTTGGCTGCTTTTCCCTGCTGTGTTTATGCCGCTTTCCTCCCTCTTGATTCACTTGCAGAGAGATATTGATAAATAGGTTTTCAGATTCTTACTAGTCAGATATATTCTTGTGCGGTGACTAGGGGGTGTTGAGTCCAGTTCACTGAGCAGGGAGTAGGCCTTGTCTATTACATATTTGGCTTATGGAGAGGTCTCTGAGCTAATTTCACACCCTTGTTTTATGCATCACCCCACCTCACCTTTCCCGTTAAGCAGCCATAGTGTGTCTTCTAAAGGTGTGACTCTGTTCTGTTTTGTAATTCAGTTCAAGTGTAGCGATTTTGACATTCCCTCTATAAGCGATATCTTAGGATAAGTGTCTTTTTCTGTGTGACTTATTTCACTTAGAATCATCGTCGCTAAATCCACTCATCATGCTGCTAACTAGCCTTATGACATTGATTTCATGGCTGAGTGATATTCCATTGTGCCAAGTACCACCATTTCTTTATCCGTTTTTCTCTTTCTGGGATATTGAAGGTGTACCGAAGTGGAGGTTCTTGGAAACAGAGCAGCCGTAAAGTTTGGGGTGCCTGTGTCTTGTTGATTTTTAGTTTTCCCAATTTATACGCCCATGAGTGGAAGTGCCCTATGCTCTCTAAGCTGTGTTTATTACTTGTTTCAGGACACACCGTACACTTCTCCAGAATGCCTGTTGGCAAATTACATCCTGCCCATCAGCGTAGCAAGGCTCCCATGTCTCCATGGCCTGTCCTGCTTTTCTGGTTTTTACACTTTTTTCAGCATGGCCCTTTTGACCGAGGGCAAGCGAGACTTCTTTGTAGCGCTGATTTGCCCTTCCGGCTTGCTTGGTTGGCCAAAAAGGGCGTATGCGTTTTTTCCTGAATATATTCAGGAAAAAACGCATACGCCCTTTTTGGCCAAGGGCATCATTGTCAACGTTTTGCCGCTTTTCATGTGCTTTAAAAGCGAGTCGAATCTACCTCCTGAAATCTGTTTCCTGAAAATCTGCCTTGCTTTCAAATCCTCTTCGTTGCCTTCCCTCAATATATTTGTGGACGAGAGTTCTCATTTATAACTCTGCACGTTTCTGAATTGCAGTGCCCCTGAGCTCCATTTTTCTACTCGCTTTTTTGGGAGCTGGCCGCAAAAGCGCAGGATTGCTTCAGGCCCTATTTTGGTTCTGGGGGGCAGGCTGAGCCTGTGGTTCATTCTTCTTCCTGATGGGAAAATGGAGTGACCTGTGCCTGTCCCAACACCTAGGGCTAGTCTCTCGTTGGTTGCCCGTCTTCCCGTTCATCCTCAGGACAAATTGCAACCTGTACGAAACAGGAGGTTAAAGGTGCTGATTCTCCAAGTAGGGAGATGGTTAGTCAAGCGGCTGGAATGGCAAACCCGAGCACAAGGAGAGGAGAAATGAGGTGCGTTTTAGTAACCTTTCCCGATCTCACGGCATACCATCTTCTGGGTTTCCCATGCATGTTTTGATGTAGGAAGATTCCCTTGTACCTGGAGATTTGAGACCCATGGGGTGTGTACCCCGCGGTGTTACTTTAAAGTATCTGGGTTTGGTCACCCAACCTCACCAATCTTCTCAGCCCCAAGAGTGTCCAGCCTTATGTCTCATCCAGCTGTGGGGCTAGATATGGTCAATCCAAGTTGCATCAGAGACCCTGAACGGATTTTGTAAGAATTTCTCTTTCACTGTCTTTGTCTTGTGGGTTTTTTCAAGTAATTTATGTTTAAAATGGGGCTTGGCTGCTTTTCCCTGCTGTGTTTATTCCGCTTTACACCCTATTGATTCACTTGCAGAGAGATATTGATACATAGGTTTTCAGATTCTTACTAGTCAGATATATTCTTGTGCGGTGACTAGGGGGTGTTGAGTCCAGTTCACTGAGCAGAGAGTAGGCCTTGTCTATTACATATTTGGCTTATGGAGCGGTCTCTGAGCTAAGTTCAAACCCTTGTTTTATGCATCACCCCACCTCACCTTTCCCGTTAAGCAGCCATAGTGTGTCTTCTAAAGGTGTGACTCTGTTCTGTTTTGTAATTCAGTTCAAGTGTAGCGATTTTGACATTCCCTCTATAAGTGATACCTTAGGATAAGTGTCTTTTTCTGTGTGACTTATTTCACTTAGAATCATCGTCGCTAAATCCACTCATCATGCTCCTAACTAGCCTTATGACATTGATTTCATGGCTGAGTGATATTCCATTGTGCCAAGTACCACCATTTGTTTATCCATTTTTCTCTTTCCTGGGATATTGAAGGTGTACTGAAGTGGAGGTTCTTGGAAACAGAGCAGCCGTAAAGTTTGGGGTGCCTGTGTCTTGTTGATTTTTAGTTTTCCCAATTTATACGCCCATGAGTGGAAGTGCCCTATGCTCTCTAAGCTGTGTTTATTACTTGTTTCAGGACACACCGTACACTTCTCCAGAGGGCCTGTTGGCAATTTACATCCCGCCCATCATCGTAGCAAGGCTCCCATGTCTCCATGGCCTGTCCTGCTTTTCTGGTTTTTACACTTTGTTCAGCATGGCCCTTTTGACCGAGGGCAAGCGAGATTTCTTTGTAGCGCTGATTTGCCCTTCCGGCTTGCTTGGTTGGCCAAAAAGGGCATATGCGTTTTTTCCTGAATATATTCAGGAAAAAACGCATATGCCCTTTTTGGCCCAGGGCATCATTGTCAACGTTTTTCCGCTTTTCATGTGCTTTAAAGGCGAGTCGAATCTACCTCCTGAAATCTGTTTCCTGCAAATCTGCCTTGCTTTCAAATCCTCTTTGTTGCCTTCCCTCAATATATTTGTGGACGAGAGTTATCATTTATAGCTCTGCACGTTTGTGAATTGCAGTGCCCCTGAGCTCCATTTGTCTCCTCGCTTTTTTGGGAGCTGGCCGCAAAAGCGCAGGATTGCTTCAGGCCCTATTTTGGTTTTGGGGGGCAGGCTGAGCCTGTGGTTCATTCTTCTTCCTGATGGGAAAATGGAGTGACCTGTGCCTGTCCCAACACCTAGGGCTAGTCTCTCGTTGGTTCCCCGTCTTCCCGTTCATCCTCAGGACAAACTGCAACCTGTACGAAACAGGAGGTTAAAGGTGCTGATTCTCCAAGTAGGGAGATGGTTAGTCAAGCGGCTGGAATGGCGAACCCGAGCACAAGGAGAGGAGAAATGAGGTGCGTTTTAGAAACTTTTCCCGATCTCATGGCATACCATCTTCTGGGTTTCCCATGCATGTTTTGATGTAGGAAGATGCCCTTGTACCTGGAGATTTGAGACCCATGGGGTGGGTACACCGCAGTATTACTTTAAAGTATCTGCATTTGCTCACCCAACCTCACCAATCCTCTCAGCCGCAAGAGTGTGCAGCCTTATGTCTCATCCAGCTGTGGGTCTAAATATGGTCAATCCAGGTTGCATCAGAGACCCTGAACGGATTTTGTAAGAATTTCTCTCTCTTTCACTGTCTTTGTTTTGTGGGTTTTTTAAAGTAATTTATGTTTAGAATCGGGCTTGGCTGCTTTTCCCTGCTGTGTTGATGCCGCTTTACAGCCTCTTGATTCACTTGCAGAGAGATATCGATATATAGGTTTTCAGATTCATACTAGTCAGATATATTCTTGTGCGGTGACTAGGGGGTGTTGAGTCCAGTTCACTGAGCAGGGAGTAGGCCTTGTCTATTACATATTTGGCTTATGGAGCGGTCTCTGAGCTAATTTCAAACCCTTGTTTTATGCATCACCCCACCTCACCTTTCCAGTTAAGCAGCCATAGTGTGTCTTCTAAAGGTGTGACTCTGTTCTGTTTGTAATTCAGTTCAAGTGTAGCGATTTTGACATTCCCTCTATAAGCGATATCTTAGGATAAGTGCCTTTTTCTGTGTGACTTATTTCACTTAGAATCATCGTACCTAAATCCACTCATCATGCTGCTAACTAGCCTTATGACATTGATTTCATGGCTGAGTGATATTGCATTGTGCCAAGTACCACCATTTCTTTATCCATTTTTCTCTTTCCTGGGATATTGAAGGTGTACCGAAGTGGAGGTTCTTGGCAACAGAGCAGCCGTAAACTTTAGGGTGCCTGTGTCTTGTTGATTTTTAGTTTTCCCAATTTATACGCCCATGAGTGGAATTGCCCTATGCTCTCTACGCTGTGTTTATTACTTGTTTCAGGACACACCGTACTCTTCTCCAGAGTGCCTGTTGGCAATTAACATCCCTCCCATCAGCGTAGCAAGGCTCCCATGTCTCCATGGCCTGTCCTGCTTTTCTGGTTTTTACAGTTTGTTCAGCATGGCCCTTTTGACCGAGGGCAAGCGAGACTTCTTTGTAGCGCTGATTTGCCCTTCCGGCTTGCTTGCTTGGCCAAAAAGGGCGTATGCGTTTTTTCCTGAATATATTCAGGAAAAAACGCATACGCCCTTTTTGGCCAAGGGCATCATTGTCAACGTTTTGTCACTTTTCATGTGCTTTAAAGGCGAGTCGAATCTACCTCCTGAAATCTGTTTCCTGCAAATCTGCCTTGCTTTCAAATCCTCTTTGTTGCCTTCCCTCAATATATTTGTGGACGAGAGTTCTCATTTATAACTCTGCACGTTTGTGAATTGCAGTGCCCCTGAGCTCCATTTGTCTCCTCGCTTTTTTGGGAGCTGGCCGCAAAAGCGCAGGATTGCTTCAGGCCCTATTTTGGTTTTGGGGGGCAGGCTGAGCCTGTGGTTCATTCTTCTTCCTGATGGGAAAATGGAGTGACCTGTGCCTGTCCCAACACCTAGGGCTAGTCTCTCGTTGGTTCCCCGTCTTCCCGTTCATCCTCAGGACAAACTGCAACCTGTACGAAAGAGGAGGTTAAAGGTGCTGATTCTCCAAATAGGGAGATGGTTGGTCAAGCAGCTGGAATGGCGAACCCGAGCACAAGGAGAGGAGAAATGAGGTGCGTTTTAGAAACCTTTCCCGATCTCATGGCATACCATCTTCTGGGTTTCCCATGCATGTTTTGATGTAGGAAGATGCCCTTGTACCTGGAGATTTGAGACCCATGGGGTGGGTACCCCGCGGTGTTACTTTAAAGTATCTGCATTTGCTCACCCAACCTCACCAATTCTCTCAGCCCCAAGAGTGTCCAGCCTTATGTCTCATCCAGCTGTGGGTCTAGATATGGTCAAGCCAGGTTGCATCAGAGACCCTGAACGGATTTTGTAAGAATTTCTCTCTCTTTCACTCTCTTTGCTTTGTGGGTTTTTTAAAGTAATGTATGTTTAGAATGGGGTTTGGCTGCTTTTCCCTGCTGTGTTGATGCCGCTTTACACCCTCTTGATTCACTTGCAGAGAGATATCGATACATAGGTTTTCAGATTCATACTAATCAGATATATTCTTGTGCGGTGACTAGGGGGTGTTGAGTCCAGTTAACTGAGCAGGGAGTAGGCCTTGTCTATTACATATTTGGCTTATGGAGCGGTGTCTGAGCTAATTTCAAACCTTGTTTTATGCATCACCCCACCTCACCTTTCCGGTTAAGCAGCCATAGTGTGTCTTCTAAAGGTGTGCCTCTGTTCTGTTTTGTAATTCAGTTCAAGTTTAGCGATTTTGACATTCCCTCTATAAGCGATATCTTAGGATAAGTGCCTTTTTCTGTGTGACTTATTTCACTTAGAATCA
Organism: Eubalaena glacialis; assembly: GCF_028564815.1. Classification (NCBI taxonomy): domain Eukaryota; kingdom Metazoa; phylum Chordata; class Mammalia; order Artiodactyla; family Balaenidae; genus Eubalaena; species Eubalaena glacialis. The sequence continues at coordinate 554,128 of NW_026871230.1, read as the reverse complement.
TCGTACCTAAATCCACTCATCATGCTGCTAACTAGCCTTATAACATTGATTTCATGGCTGAGTGATATTCCATTGTGCCAAGTACCACCATTTCTTTACCCATTTTTCTCTTTCCTGGGATATTGAAGGTGTACCGAAGCGGAGGTTCTTGGCAACAGAGCAGCCGTAAAGTTTGGGGTGCCTGTGTCTTGTTGAATTTTGGTTTTCCCAATTTATACGCCCATGAGTGGAAGTGCCCTATGCTCTCTACGCTGTGTTTATTACTTGTTTCAGGACACACCGTACTCTTCTCCAGAGTGCCTGTTGGCAATTTACATCCCGCCCATCAGCGTAGCAAGGCTCCCTTGTCTACATGGCCTGTCCTGCTTTTCTGGTTTTTACACTTTGTTCAGCATGGCCCTTTTGACCGAGGGCAAGCGAGACTTCTTTGTAGCGCTGATTTGCCCTTCCGGCTTGCTTGGTTGGCCAAAAAGGGCGTATGCGTTTTTTCCTGAATATATTCAGGAAAAAACGCATACGCCCTTTTTGGCCAAGGGCATCATTGTCAACGTTTTGCCGCTTTTCATGTGCTTTAAAGGCGAGTCGAATCTACCTCCTGAAATCTGTTTCCTGCAAATCTGCCTTGCTTTCCAATCCTCTTCGTTGCCTTCCCTCAATATATTTGTGGACGAGAGTTCTCATTTGTAACTCTGCACGTTTGTGAATTGCAGTGCCCCTGAGCTCCATTTGTCTCCTCGCTTTTTTGGGAGCTGGCCGCAAAAGCGCAGGATTGTTTCAGGCCCTATTTTGGTTCTGGGGGGCAGGCTGAGCCTGTGGTTCATTCTTCTTCCTGATGGGAAAATGGAGTGACCTACGCCTGTCCCAACACCTAGGGCTCGTCTCTCGTTGGTTCCGCGTCTTCCCGTTCATCCTCAGGACAAATTGCAACCTGTACAATCAGGAGGTTAAAGGTGCTGATTCTCCAAATAGGGAGATGGTTGGTCAAGCAGCTGGAATGGCGAACCCGAGCACAAGGAGAGGAGAAATGAGGTGCGTTTTAGAAACCTTTCCCGATCTCATGGCATACCATCTTCTGGGTTTCCCATGCATGTTTTGATGTAGGAAGATGCCCTTGTACCTGGAGATTTGAGACCCATGGGGTGTGTACCCCGCGGTGTTACTTTAAAGTATCTGCATTTGCTCACCCGACCTCACCAATCCTCTCAGCCCCAAGAGTGTCCAGTCTTATGTCTCATCCAGCTTTGGGTCTAGATATGGTCAATCCAGGTTGCATCAGAGACCCTGAACGGATTTTGTAAGAATTTCTCTCTCTTTCACTGTCTTTGCTTTGTGGGTTTTTTAAAGTAATGTATGTTTAGAATGGGGTTTGGCTGCTTTTCCCTGCTGTGTTGATGCCGCTTTACACCCTCTTGATTCACTTGCAGAGAGATATCGATACATAGGTTTTCAGATTCATACTAGTCATATATATTCTTGTGCGGTGACTAGGGGGTGTTGAGTCCAGTTCACTGAGCAGGGAGTAGGCCTTGTCTATTACATATTTGGCATATGGAGCGGTCTCTGAGTTAATTTCAAACCCTTGTTTTATGCATCACCCCACCTCAACTTTCCAGTTAAGCAGCCATAGTGTGTCTTCTAAAGGTGTGACTCTGTTCTGTTTGTAATTCAGTTCAAGTGTAGCGATTTTGACATTCCCTCTATAAGCGATATCTTAGGATAAGTGTCTTTTTCTGTGTGACTTATTTCACTTACAATCATCGTACCTAAATCCACTCATCATGCTGCTAACTATCCTTATGACATTGATTTCATGGCTGAGTGATATTCCATTGTGCCAAGTACCACCATTTCTTTATCCATTTTTCTCTTTCCTGGGATATTGAAGGTGTACCGAAGCGGAGGTTCTTGGAAACAGAGCAGCCGTAAACTTTAGGGTGCCTGTGTCTTGTTGATTTTTAGTTTTCCCAATTTATACGCCCATGAGTGGAATTGCCCTATGCTCTCTACGCTGTGTTTATTACTTGTTTCAGGACACACCGTACTCTTCTCCAGAGTGCCTGTTGGCAATTTACATCCCGCCCATCAGCGTAGCAAGGCTCCCATGTCTCCATGGCCTGTCCTGCTTTTCTGGTTTTTACAGTTTGTTCAGCATGGCCCTTTTGACCGAGGGCAAGCGAGACTTCTTTGTAGCGCTGATTTGCCCTTCCGGCTTGCTTGGTTGGCCAAAAAGGGCGTATGCGTTTTTTCCTGAATATATTCAGGAAAAAACGCATACGCCCTTTTTGGCCAAGGGCATCATTGTCAACGTTTTGTCACTTTTCATGTGCTTTAAAGGCGAGTCGAATCTACCTCCTGAAATCTGTTTCCTGCAAATCTGCCTTGCTTTCAAATCCTCTTCGTTGCCTTCCCTCAATATATTTGTGGACGAGAGATCTCATTTATAACTCTGCACGTTTGTGAATTGCAGTGCCCCTGAGCTCCATTTGTCTCCTCGCTTTTTTGGGAGCTGGCCGCAAAAGCGCAGGATTGCTTCAGGCCCTATTTTGGTTTTGGGGGGCAGGCTGAGCCTGTGGTTCATTCTTCTTCCTGATGGGAAAATGGAGTGACCTGTGCCTGTCCCAACACCTAGGGCTAGTCTCTCGTTGGTTCCCCGTCTTCCCGTTCATCCTCAGGACAAACTGCAACCTGTACGAAACAGGAGGTTAAAGGTGCTGATTCTCCAAGTAGGGAGATGGTTAGTCAAGCGGCTGGAATGGCGAACCCGAGCACAAGGAGAGGAGAAATGAGGTGCGTTTTAGAAACTTTTCCCGATCTCATGGCATACCATCTTCTGGGTTTCCCATGCATGTTTTGATGTAGGAAGATGCCCTTGTACATGGAGATTTGAGACCCATGGGGTGGGTACACCGCAGTATTACTTTAAAGTATCTGCATTTGCTCACCCAACCTCACCAATCCTCTCAGCCGCAAGAGTGTGCAGCCTTATGTCTCATCCAGCTGTGGGTCTAAATATGGTCAATCCAGGTTGCATCAGAGACCCTGAACGGATTTTGTAAGAATTTCTCTCTCTTTCACTGTCTTTGTTTTGTGGGTTTTTTAAAGTAATTTATGTTTAGAATCGGGCTTGGCTGCTTTTCCCTTCTGTGTTGATGCCGCTTTACAGCCTCTTGATTCACTTGCAGAGAGATATCGATATATAGGTTTTCAGATTCATACTCGTCAGATATATTCTTGTGCGGTGACTAGGGGGTGTTGAGTCCAGTTCACTGAGCAGGGAGTAGGCCTTGTCTATTACATATTTGGCTTATGGAGCGGTGTCTGAGCTAATTTCAAACCCTTGTTTTATGCATCACCCCACCTCACCTTTCCAGTTAAGCAGCCATAGTGTGTCTTCTAAAGGTGTGACTCTGTTCTGTTTGTAATTCAGTTCAAGTGTAGCGATTTTGACATTCCCTCTATAAGCGATATCTTAGGATAAGTGCCTTTTTCTGTGTGACTTATTTCACTTAGAATCATCGTACCTAAATCCACTCATCATGCTGCTAACTAGCCTTATGACATTGATTTCATGGCTGAGTGATATTGCATTGTGCCAAGTACCACCATTTCTTTATCCATTTTTCTCTTTCCTGGGATATTGAAGGTGTACCGAAGTGGAGGTTCTTGGCAACAGAGCAGCCGTAAACTTTAGGGTGCCTGTGTCTTGTTGATTTTTAGTTTTCCCAATTTATACGCCCATGAGTGGAATTGCCCTATGCTCTCTACGCTGTGTTTATTACTTGTTTCAGGACACACCGTACTCTTCTCCAGAGTGCCTGTTGGCAATTAACATCCCGCCCATCAGCGTAGCAAGGCTCCCATGTCTCCATGGCCTGTCCTGCTTTTCTGGTTTTTACAGTTTGTTCAGCATGGCCCTTTTGACCGAGGGCAAGCGAGACTTCTTTGTAGCGCTGATTTGCCCTTCCGGCTTGCTTGGTTGGCCAAAAAGGGCGTATTCGTTTTTTCCTGAATATATTCAGGAAAAAACGCATACGCCCTTTTTGGCCAAGGGCATCATTGTCAACGTTTTGTCACTTTTCATGTGCTTTAAAGGCGAGTCGAATCTACCTCCTGAAATCTGTTTCCTGCAAATCTGCCTTGCTTTCAAATCCTCTTCGTTGCCTTCCCTCAATATATTTGTGGACGAGAGTTCTCATTTATAACTCTGCACGTTTGTGAATTGCAGTGCCCCTGAGCTCCATTTGTCTCCTCGCTTTTTTGGGAGCTGGCCGCAAAAGCGCAGGATTGCTTCAGGCCCTATTTTGGTTTTGGGGGGCAGGCTGAGCCTGTGGTTCATTCTTCTTCCTGATGGGAAAATGGAGTGACCTGTGCCTGTCCCAACACCTAGGGCTAGTCTCTCGTTGGTTCCCCGTCTTCCCGTTCATCCTCAGGACAAACTGCAACCTGTACGAAACAGGAGGTTAAAGGTGCTGATTCTCCAAATAGGGAGATGGTTGGTCAAGCAGCTGGAATGGCGAACCCGAGCACAAGGAGAGGAGAAATGAGGTGCGTTTTAGAAACCTTTCCCGATCTCATGGCATACCATCTTCTGGGTTTCCCATGCATGTTTTGATGTAGGAAGATGCCCTTGTACCTGGAGATTTGAGACCCATGGGGTGGGTACCCCGCGGTGTTACTTTAAAGTATCTGCATTTGCTCACCCAACCTCACCAATTCTCTCAGCCCCAAGAGTGTCCAGCCTTATGTCTCATCCAGCTGTGGGTCTAGATATGGTCAATCCAGGTTGCATCAGAGACCCTGAACGGATTTTGTAAGAATTTCTCTCTCTTTCACTCTCTTTGCTTTGTGGGTTTTTTAAAGTAATGTATGTTTAGAATGGGGTTTGGCTGCTTTTCCCTGCTGTGTTGATGCCGCTTTACACACTCTTGATTCACTTGCAGAGAGATATCGATACATAGGTTTTCAGATTCATACTAATCAGATATATTCTTGTGCGGTGACTAGGGGGTGTTGAGTCCAGTTCACTGAGCAGGGAGTAGGCCTTGTCTATTACATATTTGGCTTATGGAGCGGTGTCTGAGCTAATTTCAAACCTTGTTTTATGCATCACCCCACCTCACCTTTCCGGTTAAGCAGCCATAGTGTGTCTTCTAAAGGTGTGCCTCTGTTCTGTTTTGTAATTCAGTTCAAGTTTAGCGATTTTGACATTCCCTCTATAAGCGATATCTTAGGATAAGTGCCTTTTTCTGTGTGACTTATTTCACTTAGAATCATCGTACCTAAATCCACTCATCATGCTGCTAACTAGCCTTATAACATTGATTTCATGGCTGAGTGATATTCCATTGTGCCAAGTACCACCATTTCTTTATCCATTTTTCTCTTTCCTGGGATATTGAAGGTGTACCGAAGCGGAGGTTCTTGGCAACAGAGCAGCCGTAAAGTTTGGGGTGCCTGTGTCTTGTTGAATTTTGGTTTTCCCAATTTATACGCCCATGAGTGGAAGTGCCCTATGCTCTCTACGCTGTGTTTATTACTTGTTTCAGGACACACCGTACTCTTCTCCAGAGTGCCTGTTGGCAATTTACATCCCGCCCATCAGCGTAGCAAGGCTCCCTTGTCTACATGGCCTGTCCTGCTTTTCTGGTTTTTACACTTTGTTCAGCATGGCCCTTTTGACCGAGGGCAAGCGAGACTTCTTTGTAGCGCTGATTTGCCCTTCCGGCTTGCTTGGTTGGCCAAAAAGGGCGTATGCGTTTTTTCCTGAATATTTTCAGGAAAAAACGCATACGCCCTTTTTGGCCAAGGGCATCATTGTCAACGTTTTGCCGCTTTTCATGTGCTTTAAAGGCGAGTCGAATCTACCTCCTGAAATCTGTTTCCTGCAAATCTGCCTTGCTTTCAAATCCTCTTCGTTGCCTTCCCTCAATATATTTGTGGACGAGAGTTCTCATTTGTAACTCTGCACGTTTGTGAATTGCAGTGCCCCTGAGCTCCATTTGTCTCCTCGCTTTTTTGGGAGCTGGCCGCAAAAGCGCAGGATTGTTTCAGGCCCTATTTTGGTTCTGGGGGGCAGGCTGAGCCTGTGGTTCATTCTTCTTCCTGATGGGAAAATGGAGTGACCTACGCCTGTCCCAACACCTAGGGCTCGTCTCTCGTTGGTTCCGCGTCTTCCCGTTCATCCTCAGGACAAATTGCAACCTGTACAATCAGGAGGTTAAAGGTGCTGATTCTCCAAATAGGGAGATGGTTGGTCAAGCAGCTGGAATGGCGAACCCGAGCACAAGGAGAGGAGAAATGAGGTGCGTTTTAGAAACCTTTCCCGATCTCATGGCATACCATCTTCTGGGTTTCCCATGCATGTTTTGATGTAGGAAGATGCCCTTGTACCTGGAGATTTGAGACCCATGGGGTGTGTACCCCGCGGTGTTACTTTAAAGTATCTGCATTTGCTCACCCGACCTCACCAATCCTCTCAGCCCCAAGAGTGTCCAGTCTTATGTCTCATCCAGCTTTGGGTCTAGATATGGTCAATCCAGGTTGCATCAGAGACCCTGAACGGATTTTGTAAGAATTTCTCTCTCTTTCACTGTCTTTGCTTTGTGGGTTTTTTAAAGTAATGTATGTTTAGAATGGGGTTTGGCTGCTTTTCCCTGCTGTGTTGATGCCGCTTTACACCCTCTTGATTCACTTGCAGAGAGATATCGATACATAGGTTTTCAGATTCATACTAGTCATATATATTCTTGTGCGGTGACTAGGGGGTGTTGAGTCCAGTTCACTGAGCAGGGAGTAGGCCTTGTCTATTACATATTTGGCATATGGAGCGGTCTCTGAGTTAATTTCAAACCCTTGTTTTATGCGTCACCCCACCTCAACTTTCCAGTTAAGCAGCCATAGTGTGTCTTCTAAAGGTGTGACTCTGTTCTGTTTGTAATTCAGTTCAAGTGTAGCGATTTTGACATTCCCTCTATAAGCGATATCTTAGGATAAGTGTCTTTTTCTGTGTGACTTATTTCACTTACAATCATCGTACCTAAATCCACTCATCATGCTGCTAACTAGCCTTATGACATTGATTTCATGGCTGAGTGATATTCCATTGTGCCAAGTACCACCATTTCTTTATCCATTTTTCTCTTTCCTGGGATATTGAAGGTGTACCGAAGCGGAGGTTCTTGGAAACAGAGCAGCCGTAAACTTTAGGGTGCCTGTGTCTTGTTGATTTTTAGTTTTCCCAATTTATACGCCCATGAGTGGAATTGCCCTATGCTCTCTACGCTGTGTTTATTACTTGTTTCAGGACACACCGTACTCTTCTCCAGAGTGCCTGTTGGCAATTTACATCCCGCCCATCAGCGTAGCAAGGCTCCCATGTCTCCATGGCCTGTCCTGCTTTTCTGGTTTTTACAGTTTGTTCAGCATGGCCCTTTTGACCGAGGGCAAGCGAGACTTCTTTGTAGCGCTGATTTGCCCTTCCGGCTTGCTTGGTTGGCCAAAAAGGGCGTATGCGTTTTTTCCTGAATATATTCAGGAAAAAACGCATACGCCCTTTTTGGCCAAGGGCATCATTGTCAACGTTTTGTCACTTTTCATGTGCTTTAAAGGCGAGTCGAATCTACCTCCTGAAATCTGTTTCCTGCAAATCTGCCTTGCTTTCAAATCCTCTTCGTTGCCTTCCCTCAATATATTTGTGGACGAGAGATCTCATTTATAACTCTGCATGTTTGTGAATTGCAGTGCCCCTGAGCTCCATTTGTCTCCTCGCTTTTTTGGGAGCTGGCCGCAAAAGCGCAGGATTGCTTCAGGCCCTATTTTGGTTTTGGGGGGCAGGCTGAGCCTGTGGTTCATTCTTCTTCCTGATGGGAAAATGGAGTGACCTGTGCCTGTCCCAACACCTAGGGCTAGTCTCTCGTTGGTTCCCCGTCTTCCCGTTCATCCTCAGGACAAACTGCAACCTGTACGAAACAGGAGGTTAAAGGTGCTGATTCTCCAAGTAGGGAGATGGTTAGTCAAGCGGCTGGAATGGCGAACCCGAGCACAAGGAGAGGAGAAATGAGGTGCGTTTTAGAAACTTTTCCCGATCTCATGGCATACCATCTTCTGGGTTTCCCATGCATGTTTTGATGTAGGAAGATGCCCTTGTACATGGAGATTTGAGACCCATGGGGTGGGTACACCGCAGTATTACTTTAAAGTATCTGCATTTGCTCACCCAACCTCACCAATCCTCTCAGCCGCAAGAGTGTGCAGCCTTATGTCTCATCCAGCTGTGGGTCTAAATATGGTCAATCCAGGTTGCATCAGAGACCCTGAACGGATTTTGTAAGAATTTCTCTCTCTTTCACTGTCTTTGTTTTGTGGGTTTTTTAAAGTAATTTATGTTTAGAATCGGGCTTGGCTGCTTTTCCCTTCTGTGTTGATGCCGCTTTACAGCCTCTTGATTCACTTGCAGAGAGATATCGATATATAGGTTTTCAGATTCATACTCGTCAGATATATTCTTGTGCGGTGACTAGGGGGTGTTGAGTCCAGTTCACTGAGCAGGGAGTAGGCCTTGTCTATTACATATTTGGCTTATGGAGCGGTGTCTGAGCTAATTTCAAACCCTTGTTTTATGCATCACCCCACCTCACCTTTCCAGTTAAGCAGCCATAGTGTGTCTTCTAAAGGTGTGACTCTGTTCTGTTTGTAATTCAGTTCAAGTGTAGCGATTTTGACATTCCCTCTATAAGCGATATCTTAGGATAAGTGCCTTTTTCTGTGTGACTTATTTCACTTAGAATCATCGTACCTAAATCCACTCATCATGCTGCTAACTAGCCTTATGACATTGATTTCATGGCTGAGTGATATTGCATTGTGCCAAGTACCACCATTTCTTTATCCATTTTTCTCTTTCCTGGGATATTGAAGGTGTACCGAAGTGGAGGTTCTTGGAAACAGAGCAGCCGTAAACTTTAGGGTGCCTGTGTCTTGTTGATTTTTAGTTTTCCCAATTTATACGCCCATGAGTGGAATTGCCCTATGCTCTCTACGCTGTGTTTATTACTTGTTTCAGGACACACCGTACTCTTCTCCAGAGTGCCTGTTGGCAATTAACATCCCGCCCATCAGCGTAGCAAGGCTCCCATGTCTCCATGGCCTGTCCTGCTTTTCTGGTTTTTACAGTTTGTTCAGCATGGCCCTTTTGACCGAGGGCAAGCGAGACTTCTTTGTAGCGCTGATTTGCCCTTCCGGCTTGCTTGGTTGGCCAAAAAGGGCGTATTCGTTTTTTCCTGAATATATTCAGGAAAAAACGCATACGCCCTTTTTGGCCAAGGGCATCATTGTCAACGTTTTGTCACTTTTCATGTGCTTTAAAGGCGAGTCGAATCTACCTCCTGAAATCTGTTTCCTGCAAATCTGCCTTGCTTTCAAATCCTCTTCGTTGCCTTCCCTCAATATATTTGTGGACGAGAGTTCTCATTTATAACTCTGCACGTTTGTGAATTGCAGTGCCCCTGAGCTCCATTTGTCTCCTCGCTTTTTTGGGAGCTGGCCGCAAAAGCGCAGGATTGCTTCAGGCCCTATTTTGGTTTTGGGGGGCAGGCTGAGCCTGTGGTTCATTCTTCTTCCTGATCGGAAAATGGAGTGACCTGTGCCTGTCCCAACACCTAGGGCTAGTCTCTCGTTGGTTCCCCGTCTTCCCGTTCATCCTCAGGACAAACTGCAACCTGTACGAAACAGGAGGTTAAAGGTGCTGATTCTCCAAATAGGGAGATGGTTGGTCAAGCAGCTGGAATGGCGAACCCGAGCACAAGGAGAGGAGAAATGAGGTGCGTTTTAGAAACCTTTCCCGATCTCATGGCATACCATCTTCTGGGTTTCCCATGCATGTTTTGATGTAGGAAGATGCCCTTGTACCTGGAGATTTGAGACCCATGGGGTGGGTACCCCGCGGTGTTACTTTAAAGTATCTGCATTTGCTCACCCAACCTCACCAATTCTCTCAGCCCCAAGAGTGTCCAGCCTTATGTCTCATCCAGCTGTGGGTCTAGATATGGTCAATCCAGGTTGCATCAGAGACCCTGAACGGATTTTGTAAGAATTTCTCTCTCTTTCACTCTCTTTGCTTTGTGGGTTTTTTAAAGTAATGTATGTTTAGAATGGGGTTTGGCTGCTTTTCCCTGCTGTGTTGATGCCGCTTTACACCCTCTTGATTCACTTGCAGAGAGATATCGATACATAGGTTTTCAGATTCATACTAATCAGATATATTCTTGTGCGGTGACTAGGGGGTGTTGAGTCCAGTTCACTGAGCAGGGAGTAGGCCTTGTCTATTACATATTTGGCTTATGGAGCGGTGTCTGAGCTAATTTCAAACCTTGTTTTATGCATCACCCCACCTCACCTTTCCGGTTAAGCAGCCATAGTGTGTCTTCTAAAGGTGTGCCTCTGTTCTGTTTTGTAATTCAGTTCAAGTTTAGCGATTTTGACATTCCCTCTATAAGCGATATCTTAGGATAAGTGCCTTTTTCTGTGTGACTTATTTCACTTAGAATCATCGTACCTAAATCCACTCATCATGCTGCTAACTAGCCTTATAACATTGATTTCATGGCTGAGTGATATTCCATTGTGCCAAGTACCACCATTTCTTTATCCATTTTTCTCTTTCCTGGGATATTGAAGGTGTACCGAAGCGGAGGTTCTTGGCAACAGAGCAGCCGTAAAGTTTGGGGTGCCTGTGTCTTGTTGAATTTTGGTTTTCCCAATTTATACGCCCATGAGTGGAAGTGCCCTATGCTCTCTACGCTGTGTTTATTACTTGTTTCAGGACACACCGTACTCTTCTCCAGAGTGCCTGTTGGCAATTTACATCCCGCCCATCAGCGTAGCAAGGCTCCCTTGTCTACATGGCCTGTCTTGCTTTTCTGGTTTTTACACTTTCTTCAGCATGGCCCTTTTGACCGAGGGCAAGCGAGACTTTTTGTAGCGCTGATTTGCCCTTCCGGCTTGCTTGGTTGGCCAAAAAGGGCGTATGCGTTTTTTCCTGAATATATTCAGGAAAAAACGCATACGCCCTTTTTGGCCAAGGGCATCATTGTCAACGTTTTGCCGCTTTTCATGTGCTTTAAAGGCGAGTCGAATCTACCTCCTGAAATCTGTTTCCTGCAAATCTGCCTTGCTTTCAAATCCTCTTCGTTGCCTTCCCTCAATATATTTGTGGACGAGAGTTCTCATTTGTAACTCTGCACGTTTGTGAATTGCAGTGCCCCTGAGCTCCATTTGTCTCCTCGCTTTTTTGGGAGCTGGCCGCAAAAGCGCAGGATTGCTTCAGGCCCTATTTTGGTTCTGGGGGGCAGGCTGAGCCTGTGGTTCATTCTTCTTCCTGATGGGAAAATGGAGTGACCTACGCCTGTCCCAACACCTAGGGCTCGTCTCTCGTTGTTTCCGCGTCTTCCCGTTCATCCTCAGGACAAATTGCAACCTGTACAATCAGGAGGTTAAAGGTGCTGATTCTCCAAATAGGGAGATGGTTGGTCAAGCAGCTGGAATGGCGAACCCGAGCACAAGGAGAGGAGAAATGAGGTGCGTTTTAGAAACCTTTCCCGATCTCATGGCATACCATCTTCTGGGTTTCCCATGCATGTTTTGATGTAGGAAGATGCCCTTGTACCTGGAGATTTGAGACCCATGGGGTGTGTACCCCGCGGTGTTACTTTAAAGTATCTGCATTTGCTCACCCGACCTCACCAATCCTCTCAGCCCCAAGAGTGTCCAGTCTTATGTCTCATCCAGCTGTGGGTCTAGATATGGTCAATCCAGGTTGCATCAGAGACCCTGAACGGATTTTGTAAGAATTTCTCTCTCTTTCACTGTCTTTGCTTTGTGGGTTTTTTAAAGTAATGTATGTTTAGAATGGGGTTTGGCTGCTTTTCCCTGCTGTGTTGATGCCGCTTTACACCCTCTTGATTCACTTGCAGAGAGATATCGATATATAGGTTTTCAGATTCATGCTAATCAGATATATTCTTGTGCGGTGACTAGGGGGTGTTGAGTCCAGTTAACTGAGCAGGGAGTAGGCCTTGTCTATTACATATTTGGCTTATGGAGCGGTGTCTGAGCTAATTTCAAACCTTGTTTTATGCATCACCCCACCTCACCTTTCCGGTTAAGCAGCCATAGTGTGTCTTCTAAAGGTGTGCCTCTGTTCTGTTTTGTAATTCAGTTCAAGTTTAGCGATTTTGACATTCCCTCTATAAGCGATATCTTAGGATAAGTGTCTTTTTCTGTGTGAATTATTTCACTTAGAATCATCGTACCTAAATCCACTCATCATGCTGCTAACTAACCTTATGACATTGATTTCATGGCTGAGTGATATTCCATTGTGCCAAGTACCACCATTTCTTTATCCATTTTTCTCTTTCCTGGGATATTGAAGGTGTACCGAAGCGGAGGTTCTTGGCAACAGAGCAGCCGTAAAGTTTGGGGTGCCTGTGTCTTGTTGATTTTTAGTTTTCCCAATTTATACGCCCATGAGTGGAAGTGCCCTATGCTCTCTACGCTGTGTTTATTACTTGTTTCAGGACACACCGTACTCTTCTCCAGAGTGCCTGTTGGCAATTTACATCCCGCCCATCAGCGTAGCAAGGCTCCCATGTCTCCATGGCCTGTCCTGCTTTTCTGGTTTTTACACTTTGTTCAGCATGGCCCTTTTGACCGAGGGCAAGCGAGACTTCTTTGTAGCGCTGATTTGCCCTTCCGGCTTGCTTGGTTGGCCAAAAAGGGCGTATGCGTTTTTTCCTGAATATATTCAGGAAAAAACGCATACGCCCTTTTTGGCCAAGGGCATCATTGTCAACGTTTTTCCGCTTTTCATGTGCTTTAAAGGCAAGTCGAATCTACCTCCTGAAATCTGTTTCCTGCAAATCTGCCTTGCTTTCAAATCCTCTTCGTTGCCTTCCCTCAATATATTTGTGGACGAGAGTTCTCATTTATAACTCTGCACGTTTGTGAATTGCAGTGCCCCTGAGCTCCATTTGTCTCCTCGCTTTTTTGGGAGCTGGCCGCAAAAGCGCAGGATTGCTTCAGGCCCTATTTTGGTTCTGGGGGGCAGGCTGAGCCTGTGGTTCATTCTTCTTCCTGATGGGAAAATGGAGTGACCTGTGCCTGTCCCAACACCTAGGGCTAGTCTCTCGTTGTTTCCCCGTCTTCCCCTTCATCCTCAGGACAAATTGCAACCTGGACGAAACAGGAGGTTAAAGGTGCTGATTCTCCAATTAGGGAGATGGTTAGTCAAGTGGCTGGAATGGCGAACCCGAGCACAAGGAGAGGAGAAATGAGGTGCGTTTTAGAAGACTTTCCCGATCTCACGGCATACAATTCTCTGGGTTTCCCATGCATGTTTTGATGTAGGAAGATGCCCTTGTACCTGGAGATTTGAGACCCATGGGGTGTGTTCCCCGCAGTGTTACTTTAAAGTGTCTGCGTTTGCTCACCCAACCTCACCAATCCTCTCAGCCCCAAGAGTGTCCAGCCTTATGTCTCATCCAGCTGTGGGTCTAGATATGGTCAATCCAGGTTGCATCAGAGACCCTGAACGGATTTTGTAAGAATTTCTCTCTCTTTCACTGTCTTTGTTTTGTGGGTTTTTTAAAGTAATTTATGTTTAGAATGGGGTTTGGCTGCTTTTCCCTGCTGTGTTGATGCCGCTTTACACCCTCTTGATTCACTTGCAGAGAGATATCGATACATAGGTTTTCAGATTCATACTAGTCAGATATATTCTTGTGCGGTGACTAGGGGGTGTTGAGTCCAGTTCACTGAGCAGGGAGTAGGCCTTGTCTATTACATATTTGGCATATGGAGCGGTCTATGAGTTAATTTCAAACCCTTGTTTTATGCATCACCCCACCTCAACTTTCCAGTTAAGCAGCCATAGTGTGTCTTCTAAAGGTGTGACTCTGTTCTGTTTGTAATTCAGTTCAAGTGTAGCGATTTTGACATTCCCTCTATAAGCGATATCTTAGGATAAGTGCCTTTTTCTGTGTGACTTATTTCACTTAGAATCATCGTACCTAAATCCACTCATCATGCTGCTAACTATCCTTATGACATTGATTTCATGGCTGAGTGATATTCCATTGTGCCAAGTACCACCATTTCTTTATCCATTTTTCTCTTTCCTGGGATATTGAAGGTGTACCGAAGTGGAGGTTCTTGGCAACAGAGCAGCCGTAAACTTCAGGGTGCCTGTGTCTTGTTGATTTTTAGTTTTCCCAATTTATACGCCCATGAGTGGAATTGCCCTATGCTCTCTACGCTGTGTTTATTACTTGTTTCAGGACACACCGTACTCTTCTCCAGAGTGCCTGTTGGCAATTTACATCCCGCCCATCAGCGTAGCAAGGCTCCCATGTCTCCATGGCCTGTCCTGCTTTTCTGGTTTTTACAGTTTGTTCAGCATGGCCCTTTTGACCGAGGGCAAGCGAGACTTCTTTGTAGCGCTGATTTGCCCTTCCGGCTTGCTTGGTTGGCCAAAAAGGGCGTATGCGTTTTTTCCTGAATATATTCAGGAAAAAACGCATACGCCCTTTTTGGCCAAGGGCATCATTGTCAACGTTTTGTCACTTTTCATGTGCTTTAAAGGCGAGTCGAATCTACCTCCTGAAATCTGTTTCCTGCAAATCTGCCTTGCTTTCAAATCCTCTTCGTTGCCTTCCCTCAATATATTTGTGGACGAGAGATCTCATTTATAACTCTGCACGTTTGTGAATTGCAGTGCCCCTGAGCTCCATTTGTGTCCTCGCTTTTTTGGGAGCTGGCCGCAAAAGCGCAGGATTGCTTCAGGCCCTATTTTGGTTTTGGGGGGCAGGCTGAGCCTGTGGTTCATTCTTCTTCCTGATGGGAAAATGGAGTGACCTGTGCCTGTCCCAACACCTAGGGCTAGTCTCTCGTTGGTTCCCCGTCTTCCCGTTCATCCTCAGGACAAACTGCAACCTGTACGAAACAGGAGGTTAAAGGTGCTGATTCTCCAAGTAGGGAGATGGTTAGTCAAGCGGCTGGAATGGCGAACCCGAGCACAAGGAGAGGAGAAATGAGGTGCGTTTTAGAAACTTTTCCCGATCTCATGGCATACCATCTTCTGGGTTTCCCATGCATGTTTTGATGTAGGAAGATGCCCTTGTACCTGGAGATTTGAGACCCATGGGGTGGGTACACCGCAGTATTACTTTAAAGTATCTGCATTTGCTCACCCAACCTCACCAATCCTCTCAGCCGCAAGAGTGTGCAGCCTTATGTCTCATCCAGCTGAGGGTCTAAATATGCTCAATCCAGGTTGCATCAGAGACCCTGAACGGATTTTGTAAGAATTTCTCTCTCTTTCACTGTCTTTGTTTTGTGGGTTTTTTAAAGTAATTTATGTTTAGAATCGGGCTTGGCTGCTTTTCCCTGCTGTGTTGATGCCGCTTTACACCCTCTTGATTCACTTGCAGAGAGATATCGATACATAGGTTTTCAGATTCATACTAGTCAGATATATTCTTGTGCGGTGACTAGGGGGTGTTGAGTCCAGTTCACTGAGCAGGGAGTAGGCCTTGTCTATTACATATTTGGCTTATGGAGCGGTGTCTGAGCTAATTTCAAACCCTTGTTTTATGCATCACCCCACCTCACCTTTCCAGTTAAGCAGCCATAGTGTGTCTTCTAAAGGTGTGACTCTGTTCTGTTTGTAATTCAGTTCAAGTGTAGCGATTTTGACATTCCCTCTATAAGCGATATCTTAGGATAAGTGCCTTTTTCTGTGTGACTTATTTCACTTAGAATCATCGTACCTAAATCCACTCATCATGCTGCTAACTAGCCTTATGACATTGATTTCATGGCTGAGTGATATTGCATTGTGCCAAGTACCACCATTTCTTTATCCATTTTTCTCTTTCCTGGGATATTGAAGGTGTACCGAAGTGGAGGTTCTTGGCAACAGAGCAGCCGTAAACTTTAGGGTGCCTGTGTCTTGTTGATTTTTAGTTTTCCCAATTTATACTCCCATGAGTGGAATTGCCCTATGCTCTCTACGCTGTGTTTATTACTTGTTTCAGGACACACCGTACTCTTCTCCAGAGTGCTTGTTGGCAATTTACATCCCGCCCATCAGCGTAGCAAGGCTCCCATGTCTCCATGGCCTGTCCTGCTTTTCTGGTTTTTACAGTTTGTTCAGCATGGCCCTTTTGACCGAGGGCAAGCGAGAGTTCTTTGTAGCGCTGATTTGCCCTTCCGGCTTGCTTGGTTGGCCAAAAAGGGTGTATGCGTTTTTTCCTGAATATATTCAGGAAAAAACGCATACACCCTTTTTGGCCAAGGGCATCATTGTCAACGTTTTGTCACTTTTCATGTGCTTTAAAGGCGAGTCGAATCTACCTCCTGAAATCTGTTTCCTGCAAATCTGCCTTGCTTTCAAATCCTCTTCGTTGCCTTCCCTCAATATATTTGTGGACGAGAGTTCTCATTTATAACTCTGCACGTTTGTGAATTGCAGTGCCCCTGAGCTCCATTTGTCTCCTCGCTTTTTTGGGAGCTGGCCGCAAAAGCGCAGGATTGCTTCAGGCCCTATTTTGGTTCTGGGGGGCAGGCTGAGCCTGTGGTTCACTCTTCTTCCTGATGGGAAAATGGAGTGACCTGTGCCTGTCCCAACACCTAGGGCTAGTCTCTCGTTGTTTCCCCGTCTTCCCCTTCATCCTCAGGACAAATTGCAACCTGGACGAAACAGGAGGTTAAAGGTGCTGATTCTCCAATTAGGGAGATGGTTAGTCAAGTGGCTGGAATGGCGAACCCGAGCACAAGGAAAGGAGAAATGAGGTGCGTTTTAGAAACCTTTCCCGATCTCATGGCATACCATCTTCTGGGTTTCCCATGCATGTTTTGATGTAGGAAGATTCCCTTGTACCTGGAGATTTGAGACCCATGGGGTGGGTACCCCGCGGTATTACTTTAAAGTATCTGCATTTGCTCACCCAACCTCACCAATCCTCTCAGCCCCAAGAGTGTCCAGCCTTATGTCTCATCCAGCTGTGGGTCTAGATATGGTCAATCCAGGTTGCATCATAGACCCTGAACGGATTTTGTAAGAATTTGTCTCTCTTTCACTGTCTTTGTTTTGTGGGTTTTTTTAAGTAATTTATGTTTAGAATCGGGCTTGGCTGCTTTTCCCTGCTGTGTTGATGCCGCTTTAAACCCTCTTGATTCACTTGCAGAGAGATATCGATACATAGGTTTTCAGATTCTTACTACTCAGATATATTCTTGTGTGGTGACTAGGGTGTGTTCAGTCCAGTTCACTGAGCAGGGAGTAGGCCTTGTCTATTACATATTTGGCTTATGGAGCGGTCTCTGAGCTAATTTCAAACCCTTGTTTTATGCATCACCCCACCTCACCTTTCCGGTTAAGCAGCCATAGTGTGTCTTCTAAAGGTGTGCCTCTGTTCAGTTTTGTAATTCAGTTCAAGTGTAGCGATTTTGACATTCCCTCTATAAGCGATATCTTAGGATAAGTGCATTTTTCTGTGTGACTTATTTCACTTAGAATCATCGTACCTAAATCCAATCATCATGCTGCTAACTAGCCTTATGACATTGATTTCATGGCTGAGTGATATTCCATTGTGCCAAGTACCACCATTTGTTTATCCATTTTTCTCTTTCCTGGGATATTGAAGGTGTACCGAAATGGAGGTTCTTGGAAACAGAGCAGCCGTAAAGTTTGGGGTGCCTGTGTCTTGTTGATTTTTAGTTTTCCCAATTTATACGCCCATGAGTGGAAGTGCCCTATGCTCTCTATGCTGTGTTTATTACTTGTTTCAGGACACACCGTACACTTCTCCAGAGTGCCTGTTGGCAATTTACATCCCGCCCATCAGCGTAGCAAGGCTCCCATGTCTCCATGGCCTGTCCTGCTTTTCTGGTTTTTACAGTTTGTTCAGCATGGCCCTTTTGACCGAGGGCAAGCGAGACATCTTTGTAGCGCTGATTTGCCCTTCCGGCTTGCTTGGTTGGCCAAAAAGGGCGTATGCGTTTTTTCCTGAATATATTCAGGAAAAAACGCATACGCCCTTTTTGGCCAAGGGCCTCATTGTCAACGTTTTGCCGCTTTTCATGTGCTTTACAGGCGAGTCGAATCTACATCCTGAAATCTGTTTCCTGAAAATCTGCCTTGCTTTCAAATCCTCTTCGTTGCCTTCCCTCAATATATTTGTGGACGAGAGTTCTCATTGATAACTCTGCACGTTTGTGAATTGCAGTGCCCCTGAGCTCCATTTGTCTCCTCGCTTTTTTGGGAGCTGGCCGCAAAAGCGCAGGATTGCTTCAGGCCCTATTTTGGTTCTGGGGGGCAGGCTGAGCCTGTGGTTCATTCTTCTTCCTGATGGGAAAATGGAGTGACCTGTGCCTGTCCCAACACCTAGGGCTAGTCTCTCGTTGGTTCCCCGTCTTCCCCTTCATCCTCAGGACAAATTGCAACCTGGACGAAATAGGAAGTTAAAGGTGCTGATTCTCCAATTAGGGAGATGGTTAGTCAAGTGGCTGGAATGGCGAACCCGAGCACAAGGAGAGGAGAAATGAGGTGCGTTTTAGAAACCTTTCCCGATCTCATGGCATACCATCTTCTGGGTTTCCCATGCATGTTTTGATATAGGAAGATGCCCTTGTACCTGGAGATTTGAGACCCATGGGGTATGTTCCCCACAGTATTACTTTAAAGTATCTGCGTTTGCTCACCCAACCTCACCAATCCTCTCAGCCCCAAGAGTGTCCAGCCTTATGTCTCATCCAGCTGTGGGTCTAGATATGGTCAATCCAGGTTGCATCAGAGAACCTGAACGGATTTTGTAAGAATTTCTCTCTCTTTCACTGTCTTTGCTTTGTGGGTTTTTTAAAGTAATGTATGTTTAGAATGGGGTTTGTTTGCTTTTCCCTGCTGTGTTTATGTCGCTTTACACCCTCTTGATTCACTTGCAGAGAGATATCGATACATAGGTTTTCAGATTCATACTAATCAGATATAATCTTGTGCGGTGACTAGGGGGTGTTGAGTCCAGTTAACTGAGCAGGGAGTAGGCCTTGTCTATTACATATTTGGCTTATGGAGCAGTGTCTGAGCTAATTTCAAACCCTTGTTTTATGCATCACCCCACCTCACCTTTCCGGTTAAGCAGCCATAGTGTGTCTTCTAAAGGTGTGCCTCTGTTCTGTTTTGTAATTCAGTTCAAGTGTAGCGATTTTGACATTCCCTCTATAAGCGATATCTTAGGATAAGTGCCTTTTTCTGTGTGACTTATTTCACTTAGAATCATCGTACCTAAATCCACTCATCATGCTGCTAACTAGCCTTATGACATTGATTTCATGGCTGAGTGATATTCCATTGTGCCAAGTACCACCATTTCTTTATCCATTTTTCTCTTTCCTGGGATATTGAAGGTGTACCGAAGCGGAGGTTCCTGGCAACAGAGCAGCCGTAAAGTTTGGGGTGCCTGTGTCTTGTTGATTTTTAGTTTTCCCAATTTATACGCCAATGAGTGGAAGTGCCCTATGCTCTCTACACTGTGTTTATTACTTGTTTCAGGACACACCGTACTCTTCTCCAGAGTGCCTGTTGGCAATTTACATCCCGCCCATCAGCGTAGCAAGGCTCCCATGTCTCCATGGCCTGTCCTGCTTTTCTGGTTTTTACACTTTGTTCAGCATGGCCCTTTTGACCGAGGGCAAGCGAGACTTCTTTGTAGCGCTGATTTGCCCTTCTGGCTTGCTTGGTTGGCCAAAAAGGGCGTATGCGTTTTTTCCTGAATATATTCAGGAAAAAACGCATACGCCCTTTTTGGCCAAGGGCATCATTGTCAAAGTTTTGCCGCTTTTCATGTGCTTTAAAGGCGAGTCGAATCTACCTCCTGAAATCTGTTTCCTGCAAATCTGCCTTGCTTTCAAATCCTCTTCGTTGCCTTCCCTCAATATATTTGTGGACGAGAGTTCTCATTTATAACTCTGCACGTTTGTGAATTGTAGTGCCCCTGAGCTCCATTTGTCTCCTCGCTTTTTTGGGAGCTGGCCGCAAAAGCGCAGGATTGCTTCAGGCCCTATTTTGGTTCTGGGGGGCAGGCTGAGCCTGTGGTTCATTCTTCTTCCTGATGGGAAAATGGAGTGACCTGTGCCTGTCCCAACACCTAGGGCTAGTCTCTCGTTGGTTCCCCGTCTTCCCGTTCATCCTCAGGACAAATTGCAACCTGTACAATCAGGAGGTTAAAGGTGCTGATTCTCCAAGTAGGGAGATGGTTGGTCAAGCAGCTGGAATGGCGAACCTGAGCCCAAGGAGAGGAGAAATGAGGTGCGTTTTAGAAACCTTTCCCGATCTCATGGCATACCATCTTCTGGGTTTCCCATGCATGTTTTGATGTAGGAAGATGCCGTTGTACCTGGAGATTTGAGACCCATGGGGTGTGTTCCCCGCAGTTTTACTTTATAGTATCTGCGTTTGCTCACCCAACCTCACCAATCCTCTCAGCCCCAAGAATGTCCAGCCTTATGTCTCATCCAGCTGTGGGTCTAGATATGGTCAATCCAGGTTGCATCAGAGACCCTAAACGGATTTTGTAAGAATTTCTCTCTCTTTCACTGTCTTTGTTTTGTGGGTTTTTTAAAGTAATTTATGTTTAGAATCGGGCTTGGGTGCTTTTCCCTGCTGTGTTGATGCCGCTTTACACCCTCTTGATTCACTTGCAGAGAGATATCGATACATAGGTTTTCAGATTCTTACTACTCAGATATATTCTTGTGTGGTGACTAGGGTGTGTTGAGTCCAGTTCAGTGAGCAGGGAGTAGGCCTTGTCTATTACATATTTGGCTTATGGAGCGGTCTCTGAGCTAATTTCAAACCCTTGTTTTATGCATCACCCCACCTCACCTTTCCCGTTAAGCAGCCATAGTGTGTCTTCTAAAGGTGTGACTCTGTTCTGTTTTGTAATTAAGTTGAAGTGTAGCGATTTTGACATTCCCTCTATAAGCGATATCTTAGGATAAGTGTCTTTTTCTGTGTGACTTATTTCACTTAGAATCATCGTCGCTAAATCCACTCATAATGCTGCTAACTAGCCTTATGACATTGATTTCATGGCTGAGTGACATTCCATTGTGCCAATTACCACCATTTGTTTATCCATTTTTCTCTTTCCTGGGATATTGAAGGTGTACCGAAGCGGAGGTTCTTGGAAACAGAGCAGCCGTAAACTTTAGGGGGCCTGTGTCTTGTTGATTTTTACTTTTCCCAATTTATACGCCCATGAGTGGAAGTGCCCTATGCTCTCTAAGCTGTGTTTATTAATTGTTTCAGGACACACCGTACACTTCTCCAGAGTGCCTGTTGGCAATTTACATCCCGCCCATCAGCGTAGCAAGGCTCCCATGTCTCCATGGCCTGTCCTGCTTTTCTGGTTTTTAC
Organism: Eubalaena glacialis; assembly: GCF_028564815.1. NCBI lineage: Eukaryota > Metazoa > Chordata > Mammalia > Artiodactyla > Balaenidae > Eubalaena > Eubalaena glacialis. The sequence continues at coordinate 532,653 of NW_026871230.1, read as the reverse complement.
ACTTTTTTCAGCATGGCCCTTTTGACCGAGGGCAAGCGAGACTTCTTTGTAGCGCTGATTTACCCTTCCGGCTTGCTTGGTTGGCCAAAAACGGCGTATGCGTTTTTTCCTGAATATATTCAGGAAAAAACGCATACGCCCTTTTTGGCCAAGGGCATCATTGTCAACGTTTTGCCGCTTTTCATGTGCTTTACAGGCGAGTCGAATCTACATCCTGAAATCTATTTCCTGAAAATCTGCCTTACTTTCAAATCCTCTTCGTTGCCTTCCCTCAATATATTTGTGGACGAGAGTTCTCATTTATAACTCTGCACGTTTGTGAATTGCAGTGCCCCTGAGCTCCATTTGTCTACTCGCTTTTTTGGGAGCTGGCCGCAAAAGCGCAGGATTGCTTCAGGCCCTATTTTGGTTCTGGGGGGCAGGCTGAGCCTGTGGTTCATTCTTCTTCCTGATGGAAAAATGGAGTGACCTGTGCCTGTCCCAACACCTAGGGATAGTCTCTCGTTGGTTGCCCGTCTTCCCGTTCATCCTCAGGAAAATTGCAACCTGTACGATACAGGAGTTTAAAGATGCTGATTCTCCACGTAGGGAGATGGTGAATCAAGCGGCTGGAATGGGGAACCCGAGCACAAGGAGAGGAGAAATGAGGTGCGTTTTAGAAACCTTTCCCGATCTCACGGCATACCATCTTCTGGGTTTCACATGCATGTTTGGATGTAGGAAGATGCCCTTGTACCTGGAGATTTGAGACCCATGGGGTGGGTACCCCGCGGTATTACTTTAAAGTATCTGCGTTTGCTCACCCAACCTCACCAATCCTCTCAGCCCCAAGAGTGTCCAGCCTTATGTCTCATCCAGCTGTGGGTCTAGATATGGTCAATCCAGGTTGCATCAGAGACCCTGAACGGATTTTGTAAGAATTTCTCTCTCTTTCACTGTCTTTGCTTTGTGGGTTTTTTAAAGTAATGTATGTTTAGAATGGGGTTTGTTTGCTTTTCCCTGCTGTGTTTATGTCGCTTTACACCCTCTTGATTCACTTGCAGAGAGATATCGATACATAGGTTTTCAGATTCATACTAATCAGATATAATCTTGTGCGGTGACTAGGGGGTGTTGAGTCCAGTTAACTGAGCAGGGAGTAGGCCTTGTCTATTACATATTTGGCTTATGGAGCGGTGTCTGAGCTAATTTCAAACCCTTGTTTTATGCATCACCCCACCTCACCTTTCCGGTTAAGCAGCCATAGTGTGTCTTCTAAAGGTGTGCCTCTGTTCTGTTTTGTAATTCAGTTCAAGTGTAGCGATTTTGACATTCCCTCTATAAGCGATATCTTAGGATAAGTGCCTTTTTCTGTGTGACTTATTTCACTTAGAATCATCGTACCTAAATCCACTCATCATGCTGCTAACTAGCCTTATGACATTGATTTCATGGCTGAGTGATATTCCATTGTGCCAAGTACCACCATTTCTTTATCCATTTTTCTCTTTCCTGGGATATTGAAGGTGTACCGAAGCGGAGGTTCCTGGCAACAGAGCAGCCGTAAAGTTTGGGGTGCCTGTGTCTTGTTGATTTTTAGTTTTCCCAATTTATACGCCAATGAGTGGAAGTGCCCTATGCTCTCTACACTGTGTTTATTACTTGTTTCAGGACACACCGTACTCTTCTCCAGAGTGCCTGTTGGCAATTTACATCCCGCCCATCAGCGTAGCAAGGCTCCCATGTCTCCATGGCCTGTCCTGCTTTTCTGGTTTTTACACTTTGTTCAGCATGGCCCTTTTGACCGAGGGCAAGCGAGACTTCTTTGTAGCGCTGATTTGCCCTTCCGGCTTGCTTGGTTGGCCAAAAAGGGCGTATGCGTTTTTTCCTGAATATATTCAGGAAAAAACGCATACGCCCTTTTTGGCCAAGGGCATCATTGTCAACGTTTTGCCGCTTTTCATGTGCTTTAAAGGCGAGTCGAATCTACCTCCTGAAATCTGTTTCCTGCAAATCTGCCTTGCTTTCAAATCCTCTTCGTTGCCTTCCCTCAATATATTTGTGGACGAGAGTTCTCATTTATAACTCTGCACGTTTGTGAATTGTAGTGCCCCTGAGCTCCATTTGTCTCCTCGCTTTTTTGGGAGCTGGCCGCAAAAGCGCAGGATTGCTTCAGGCCCTATTTTGGTTCTGGGGGGCAGGCTGAGCCTGTGGTTCATTCTTCTTCCTGATGGGAAAATGGAGTGACCTGTGCCTGTCCCAACACCTAGGGCTAGTCTCTCGTTGGTTCCCCGTCTTCCCGTTCATCCTCAGGACAAATTGCAACCTGCACAATCAGGAGGTTAAAGGTGCTGATTCTCCAAGTAGGGAGATGGTTGGTCAAGCAGCTGGAATGGCGAACCTGAGCCCAAGGAGAGGAGAAATGAGGTGCGTTTTAGAAACCTTTCCCGATCTCATGGCATACCATCTTCTGGGTTTCCCATGCATGTTTTGATGTAGGAAGATGCCGTTGTACCTGGAGATTTGAGACCCATGGGGTGTGTTCCCCGCAGTTTTACTTTATAGTATCTGCGTTTGCTCACCCAACCTCACCAATCCTCTCAGCCCCAAGAATGTCCAGCCTTATGTCTCATCCAGCTGTGGGTCTAGATATGGTCAATCCAGGTTGCATCAGAGACCCTAAACGGATTTTGTAAGAATTTCTCTCTCTTTCACTGTCTTTGTTTTGTGGGTTTTTTAAAGTAATTTATGTTTAGAATCGGGCTTGGGTGCTTTTCCCTGCTGTGTTGATGCCGCTTTACACCCTCTTGATTCACTTGCAGAGAGATATCGATACATAGGTTTTCAGATTCTTACTACTCAGATATATTCTTGTGTGGTGACTAGGGTGTGTTGAGTCCAGTTCAGTGAGCAGGGAGTAGGCCTTGTCTATTACATATTTGGCTTATGGAGCGGTCTCTGAGCTAATTTCAAACCCTTGTTTTATGCATCACCCCACCTCACCTTTCCCGTTAAGCAGCCATAGTGTGTCTTCTAAAGGTGTGACTCTGTTCTGTTTTGTAATTAAGTTGAAGTGTAGCGATTTTGACATTCCCTCTATAAGCGATATCTTAGGATAAGTGTCTTTTTCTGTGTGACTTATTTCACTTAGAATCATCGTCGCTAAATCCACTCATCATGCTGCTAACTAGCCTTATGACATTGATTTCATGGCTGAGTGACATTCCATTGTGCCAATTACCACCATTTGTTTATCCATTTTTCTCTTTCCTGGGATATTGAAGGTGTACCGAAGCGGAGGTTCTTGGAAACAGAGCAGCCGTAAACTTTAGGGTGCCTGTGTCTTGTTGATTTTTACTTTTCCCAATTTATACGCCCATGAGTGGAAGTGCCCTATGCTCTCTAAGCTGTGTTTATTACTTGTTTCAGGACACACCGTACACTTCTCCAGAGTGCCTGTTGGCAATTTACATCCCGCCCATCAGCGTAGCAAGGCTCCCATGTCTCCATGGCCTGTCCTGCTTTTCTGGTTTTTACACTTTTTTCAGCATGGCCCTTTTGACCGAGGGCAAGCGAGACTTCTTTGTAGCGCTGATTTGCCCTTCCGGCTTGCTTGGTTGGCCAAAAACGGCGTATGCGTTTTTTCCTGAATATATTCAGGAAAAAACGCATACGCCCTTTTTGGCCAAGGGCATCATTGTCAACGTTTTGCCGCTTTTCATGTGCTTTACAGGCGAGTCGAATCTACATCCTGAAATCTGTTTCCTGAAAATCTGCCTTACTTTCAAATCCTCTTCGTTGCCTTCCCTCAATATATTTGTGGACGAGAGTTCTCATTTATAACTCTGCACGTTTGTGAATTGCAGTGCCCCTGAGCTCCATTTGTCTACTCGCTTTTTTGGGAGCTGGCCGCAAAAGCGCAGGATTGCTTCAGGCCCTATTTTGGTTCTGGGGGGCAGGCTGAGCCTGTGGTTCATTCTTCTTCCTGATGGAAAAATGGAGTGACCTGTGCCTGTCCCAACACCTAGGGCTAGTCTCTCGTTGGTTGCCCGTCTTCCCGTTCATCCTCAGGAAAATTGCAACCTGTACGATACAGGAGTTTAAAGATGCTGATTCTCCACGTAGGGAGATGGTGAATCAAGCGGCTGGAATGGGGAACCCGAGCACAAGGAGAGGAGAAATGAGGTGCGTTTTAGAAACCTTTCCCGATCTCACGGCATACCATCTTCTGGGTTTCACATGCATGTTTGGATGTAGGAAGATGCCCTTGTACCTGGAGATTTGAGACCCATGGGGTGGGTACCCCGCGGTATTACTTTAAAGTATCTGCGTTTGCTCACCCAACCTCACCAATCCTCTCAGCCCCAAGAGTGTCCAGCCTTATGTCTCATCCAGCTGTGGGTCTAGATATGGTCAATCCAGGTTGCATCAGAGACCCTGAACGGATTTTGTAAGAATTTCTCTCTCTTTCACTGTCTTTGCTTTGTGGGTTTTTTAAAGTAATGTATGTTTAGAATGGGGTTTGGCTGCTTTTCCCTGCTGCGTTTATGCCGCTTTACACCCTCTTGATTCACTTGCAGAGAGATATCAATACACAGGTTTTCAGATTCATACTAGTCAGATATATTCTTGTGTGGTGACTAGGGGGTGTTGAGTCCAGTTCACTGAGCAGGGAGTAGGCCTTGTCTATTACATATTTGGCTTATGGAGCGGTCTCTGAGCTAATTTCAAACCCTTGTTTTATGCATCACCCCACCTCACCTTTCCGGTTAAGCAGCCATAGTGTGTCTTCTAAAGGTGTGCCTCTGTTCTGTTTTGTAATTCAGTTCAAGTGTAGCGATTTTGACATTCCCTCTATAAGCGATATCTTAGGATAAGTGCCTTTTTCTGTGTGACTTATTTCACTTAGAATCATCGTACCTAAATCCAATCATCATGCTGCTAACTAGCCTTATGACATTGATTTCATGGCTGAGTGATATTCCATTGTGCCAAGTAACACCATTTGTTTATCCATTTTTCTCATTCCTGGGATATTGAAGGTGTACCGAAGCGGAGGTTCTTGGCAACAGAACAGCCGTAAAGTTTGGGGTGCCTGTGTCTTGTTGATTTTTAGTTTTCCCAATTTATACGCCAATGAGTGGAAGTGCCCTATGCTCTCTACGCTGTGTTTATTAATTGTTTCAGGACACAACGTACACTTCTCCAGTGTGCCTGTTGGCAATTTACATCCCGCCCATCAGCGTAGCAAGGCTCCCATGTCTCCATGGCCTGTCCTGCTTTTCTGGTTTTTACACTTTGTTCAGCATGGCCCTTTTGACCGAGGGCAAGCGAGACTTCTTTGTGGCGCTGATTTGCCCTTCCGGCTTGCTTGGTTGGCCAAAAAGGGCGTATGCGTTTTTTCCTGAATATATTCAGGAAAAAACGCATACGCCCTTTTTGGCCAAGGGCATCATTGTCAACGTTTTGCCGCTTTTCATGTGCTTTAAAGGCGAGTCGAATCTACCTCCTGAAATCTGTTTCCTGCAAATCTGCCTTGCTTTCAAATCCTCTTCGTTGCCTTCCCTCAATATATTTGTGGACGATAGTTCTCATTTATAACTCTGCACGTTTGTGAATTGCAGTGCCCCTGAGCTCCATTTGTCTCCTCGCTTTTTTGGGAGCTGGCCGCAAAAGCGCAGGATTGCTTCAGGCCCTATTTTGGTTCTGGGGGGCAGGCTGAGCCTGTGGTTCATTCTTCTTCCTGATGGGAAAATGGAGTGACCTACGCCTGTCCCAACACCTAGGGCTCGTCTCTCGTTTGTTCCGCGTCTTCCCGTTCATCCTCAGGACAAATTGCAACCTGTACAATCAGCAGTTTAAAGGTGCTGATTCTCCAAGTAGGGAGATGGTTGGTCAAGCAGCTGGAATGGCGAACCCGAGCACAAGGAGAGGAGAAATGAGGTGCGTTTTAGAAACCTTTCCCGATCTCATGGCATACCATCTTCTGGGTTTCCCATGCATGTTTTGATGTAGGAAGATGCCCTTGTACCTGGAGATTTGAGACCCATGGGGTGTGTTCCCCGCAGTTTTACTTTAAAGTATCTGCGTTTGCTCACCCAACCTCACCAATCCTCTCAGCCCCAAGAGTGTCCAGCCTTATGTCTCATCCAGCTGTGGGTCTAGATATGGTCAATCCAGGTTGCATCAGAGACCCTGAACGGATTTTGTAAGAATTTCTCTCTCTTTCACTGTCTTTGTTTTGTGGGTTTTTTAAAGTAATTTATGTTTAGAATGGGGTTTGGCTGCTTTTCCCTGCTGTGTTGATGCCGCTTTACACCCTCTTGATTCACTTGCAGAGAGATATCGATACATAGGTTTTCAGATTCATACTAGTCAGATATATTCTTGTGCGGTGACTAGGGGGTGTTGAGTCCAGTTCACTGAGCAGGGAGTAGGCCTTGTCTAGTACATATTTGGCTTATAGAGCGGTGTCTGAGCTAATTTCAAACCCTTGTTTTATGCATCACCCCACCTCACCTTTCCCGTTAAGCAGCCATAGTGTGTCTTCTAAAGGTGTGACTCTGTTCTGTTTGTAATTCAGTTCAAGTGTAGCGATTTTGACATTCCCTCTATAAGCGATATCTTAGGATAAGTGCCTTTTTCTGTGTGACTTATTTCACTTAGAATCATCGTACCTAAATCCACTCATCATGCTGCTAACTAGCCTTATGACATTGATTTCATGGCTGAGTGATATTGCATTGTGCCAAGTACCACCATTTCTTTATCCATTTTTCTCTTTCCTGGGATATTGAAGGTGTACCGAAGCGGAGGTTCTTGGCAACAGAGCAGCCGTAAACTTTAGGGTGCCTGTGTCTTGTTGATTTTTAGTTTTCCCAATTTATACGCCCATGAGTGGAAGTGCCCTATGCTCTCTACGCTGTGTTTATTACTTGTTTCAGGACACACCGTACTCTTCTCCAGAGTGCCTGTTGGCAATTTACATCCCGCCCATCAGCGTAGCAACGCTCCCATGTCTCCATGGCCTGTCCTGCTTTTCTGGTTTTTACACTTTGTTCAGCATGGCCCTTTTGACCGAGGGCAAGCGAGACTTCTTTGTAGCGCTGATTTGCCCTTCTGGCTTGCTTGGTTGGCCAAAACGGGCGTATGCGTTTTTTCCTGAATATATTCAGGAAAAAACGCATACGCCCGTTTTGGCCAAGGGCATCATTGTCAACGTTTTGCCGCTTTTCATGTGCTTTAAAGGCGAGTCGAATCTACCTCCTGAAATCTGTTTCCTGCAAATCTGCCTTGCTTTCAAATCCTCTTCGTTGCCTTCCCTCAATATATTTGTGGACGAGAGTTCTCATTTATAACTCTGCACGTTTGTGAATTGCAGTGCCCCTGAGCTCCATTTGTCTACTCGCTTTTTTGGGAGCTGGCCGCAAAAGCGCAGGATTGCTTCAGGCCCTATTTTGGTTCTGGGGGGCAGGCTGAGCCTGTGGTTCATTCTTCTTCCTGATGGAAAAATGGAGTGACCTGTGCCTGTCCCAACACCTAGGGCTAGTCTCTCGTTGGTTGCCCGTATTCCCGTTCATCCTCAGGAAAATTGCAACCTGTACGATACAGGAGTTTAAAGATGCTGATTCTCCACGTAGGGAGATGGTGAATCAAGCGGCTGGAATGGGGAACCCGAGCACAAGGAGAGGAGAAATGAGGTGCGTTTTAGAAACCTTTCCCGATCTCACGGCATACCATCTTCTGGGTTTCACATGCATGTTTGGATGTAGGAAGATGCCCTTGTACCTGGAGATTTGAGACCCATGGGGTGGGTACCCCGCGGTATTACTTTAAAGTATCTGCGTTTGCTCACCCAACCTCACCAATCCTCTCAGCCCCAAGAGTGTCCAGCCTTATGTCTCATCCAGCTGTGGGTCTAGATATGGTCAATCCAGGTTGCATCAGAGACCCTGAACGGATTTTGTAAGAATTTCTCTCTCTTTCACTGTCTTTGTTTTGTGGGTTTTTTAAAGTAATGTATGTTTAGAATGGGGTTTGGCTGCTTTTCCCTGCTGTGTTGATGCCGCTTTACACCCTCTTGATTCACTTGCAGAGAGATATCAATACACAGGTTTTCAGATTCATACTAGTCAGATATATTCTTGTGCGGTGACTAGGGGGTGTTGAGTCCAGTTCACTGAGCAGGGAGTAGGCCTTGTCTATTACATATTTGGCTTATGGAGCGGTGTCTGAGCTAATTTCAAACCCTTGTTTTATGCATCACCCCACCTCACCTTTCCGGTTAAGCAGCCATAGTGTGTCTTCTAAAGGTGTGCCTCTGTTCTGTTTTGTAATTCAGTTCAAGTGTAGCGATTTTGACATTCCCTCTATAAGCGATATCTTAGGATAAGTGCCTTTTTTGTGTGACTTATTTCACTTAGAATCATCGTACCTAAATCCACTCATCATGCTGCTAACTAGCCTTATGACATTGATTTCATGGCTGAGTGATATTGCATTGTGCCAAGTACCACCATTTCTTTATCCATTTTTCTCTTTCCTGGGATATTGAAGGTGTACCGAAGTGGAGGTTCTTGGAAACAGAGCAGCCGTAAAGTTTGGGGTGCCTGTGTCTTGTTGATTTTTAGTTTTCCCAATTTATACGCCCATGAGTGGAAGTGCCCTATGCTCTCTACGCTGTGTTTATTACTTGTTTCAGGACACACCGTACACTTCTCCAGAGTGCCTGTTGGCAATTTACATCCCGCCCATCAGCGTAGCAAGGCTCCCATGTCTCCATGGCCTGTCCTGCTTTTCTGGTTTTTACACTTTGTTCAGCATGGCCCTTTTGACCGAGGGCAAGCGAGACTTCTTTGTAGCGCTGATTTGCCCTTCCGGCTTGCTTGGTTGGCCAAAAAGGGCGTATGCGTTTTTTCCTGAATATATTCAGGAAAAAACGCATACGCCCTTTTTGGCCAAGGGCCTCATTGTCAACGTTTTGCCGCTTTTCATGTGCTTTACAGGCGAGTCGAATCTACATCCTGAAATCTGTTTCCTGAAAATCTGCCTTGCTTTCAAATCCTCTTCGTTGCCTTCCCTCAATATATTTGTGGACGAGAGTTCTCATTGATAACTCTGCACGTTTGTGAATTGCAGTGCCCCTGAGCTCCATTTGTCTCCTCGCTTTTTTGGGAGCTGGCCGCAAAAGCGCAGGATTGCTTCAGGCCCTATTTTGGTTATGGGGGGCAGGCTGAGCCTGTGGTTCATTCTTCTTCCTGATGGGAAAATGGAGTGACCTGTGCCTGTCCCAACACCTAGGGCTAGTCTCTCGTTGTTTCCGCGTCTTCCCCTTCATCCTCAGGACAAATTGCAACCTGGAAGAAACAGGAGGTTAAAGGTGCTGATTCTCCAATTAGGGAGATGGTTAGTCAAGTGGCTGGAATGGCGAACCCGAGCACAAGGAGAGGAGAAATGAGGTGCGTTTTAGAAACCTTTCCCGATCTCATGGCATACCATCTTCTGGGTTTCCCATGCATGTTTTGATGTAGGAAGATGCCCTTGTACCTGGAGATTTGAGACCCATGGGGTGTGTTCCCCACAGTATTACTTTAAAGTATCTGCGTTTGCTCACCCAACCTCACCAATCCTCTCAGCCCCAAGAGTGTCCAGCCTTATGTCTCATCCAGCTGTGGGTCTAGATATGGTGAATCCAGGTTGCATCAGAGACCCTGAACGGATTTTGTAAGAATTTCTCTCTCTTTCACTGTCTTTGTTTTGTGGGTTTTTTAAAGTAATTTATGTTTAGAATCGGGCTTGGCTGCTTTTCCCTGCTGTGTTGATGCCGCTTTACACCCTCTTGATTCACTTGCAGAGAGATATCGATACATAGGTTTTCAGATTCTTACTACTCAGATATATTCTTGTGTTGTGACTAGGGTGTGTTGAGTCCAGTTCACTAAGCAGGGAGTAGGCCTTGTCTATTACATATTTGGCTTATGGAGCAGTCTCTGAGCTAATTTCAAACCCTTGTTTTATGCATCACCCCACCTCACCTTTCCGGTTAAGCAGCCATAGTGTGTCTTCTAAAGGTGTGCCTCTGTTCTGTTTTGTAATTCAGTTCAAGTGTAGCGATTTTGACATTCCCTCTATAAGCGATATCTTAGGATAAGTGCCTTTTTCTGTGTGACTTATTTCACTTAGAATCATCGTACCTAAATCCACTCATCATGCTGCTAACTAGCCTTATGACATTGATTTCATGGCTGAGTGATATTCCATTGTGCCAAGTACCACCATTTCTTTATCCATTTTTCTCTTTCCTGGGATATTGAAGGTGTACCGAAGCGGAGGTTCTTGGCAACAGAGCAGCCGTAAAGTTTGGGGTGCCTGTGTCTTGTTAATTTTTAGTTTTCCCAATTTATACGCCCATGAGTGGAAGTGCCCTATGCTCTCTACGCTGTGTTTATTACTTGTTTCAGGACACACCGTACTCTTCTCCAGAGTGCCTGTTGGCAATTTACATCCCGCCCATCAGCGTAGCAAGGCTCCCATGTCTCCATGGCCTGTCCTGCTTTTCTGGTTTTTACAGTTTGTTCAGCATGGCCCTTTTGACCGAGGGCAAGCGAGACTTCTTTGTAGCGCTGATTTGCCCTTCCGGCTTGCTTGGTTGGCCAAAAAGGGCGTATGCGTTTTTTCCTGAATATATTCAGGAAAAAACGCATACGCCCTTTTTGGCCAAGGGCATCATTGTCAACGTTTTGCCGCTTTTCATGTGCTTTAAAGGCGAGTCGAATCTACCTCCTGAAATCTGTTTCCTGCAAATCTGCCTTGCTTTCAAATCCTCTTCGTTGCCTTCCCTCAATATATTTGTGGACGATAGTTCTCATTTATAACTCTGCACGTTTGTGAATTGCAGTGCCCCTGAGCTCCATTTGTCTCCTCGCTTTTTTGGGAGCTGGCCGCAAAAGCGCAGGATTGCTTCAGGCCCTATTTTGGTTCTGGGGGGCAGGCTGAGCCTGTGGTTCATTCTTCTTCCTGATGGGAAAATGGAGTGACCTACGCCTGTCCCAACACCTAGGGCTCGTCTCTCGTTGCTTCCGCGTCTTCCCGTTCATCCTCAGGACAAATTGCAACCTGTACAATCAGGAGGTTAAAGGTGCTGATTCTCCAAGTAGGGAGATGGTTGGTCAAGCAGCTGGAATGGCGAACCCGAGCACAAGGAGAGGAGAAATGAGGTGCGTTTTAGAAACCTTTCCCGATCTCATGGCATACCATCTTCTGGGTTTCCCATGCATGTTTTGATGTAGGAAGATGCCCTTGTACCTGGAGATTTGAGACCCATGGGGTGTGTTCCCCGCAGTTTTACTTTAAAGTATCTGCGTTTGCTCACCCAACCTCACCAATCCTTTCAGCCCCAAGAGTGTCCAGCCTTATGTCTCATGCAGCTGTGGGTCTAGATATGGTCAATCCAGGTTGCATCAGAGACCCTGAACGGATTTTGTAAGAATTTCTCTCTCTTTCACTGTCTTTGTTTTGTGGGTTTTTTAAAGTAATTTATGTTTAGAATGGGGTTTGGCTGCTTTTCCCTGCTGTGTTGATGCCGCTTTACACCCTCTTGATTCACTTGCAGAGAGATATCGATACATAGGTTTTCAGATTCATACTAGTCAGATATATTCTTGTGCGGTGACTAGGGGGTGTTGAGTCCAGTTCACTGAGCAGGGAGTAGGCCTTGTCTAGTACATATTTGGCTTATGGAGCGGTGTCTGAGCTAATTTCAAACCCTTGTTTTATGCATCACCCCACCTCACCTTTCCCGTTAAGCAGCCATAGTGTGTCTTCTAAAGGTGTGACTCTGTTCTGTTTGTAATTCACTTCAAGTGTAGCGATTTTGACATTCCCTCTATAAGCGATATCTTAGGATAAGTGCCTTTTTCTGTGTGACTTATTTCACTTAGAATCATCGTACCTAAATCCACTCATCATGCTGCTAACTAGCCTTATGACATTGATTTCATGGCTGAGTGATATTGCATTGTGCCAAGTACCACCATTTCTTTATCCATTTTTCTCTTTCCTGGGATATTGAAGGTGTACCGAAGCGGAGGTTCTTGGCAACAGAGCAGCCGTAAACTTTAGGGTGCCTGTGTCTTGTTGATTTTTAGTTTTCCCAATTTATACGCCCATGAGTGGAAGTGCCCTATGCTCTCTACGCTGTGTTTATTACTTGTTTCAGGACACACCGTACTCTTCTCCAGAGTGCCTGTTGGCAATTTACATCCCGCCCATCAGCGTAGCAAGGCTCCCATGTCTCCATGGCCTGTCCTGCTTTTCTGGTTTTTACACTTTGTTCAGCATGGCCCTTTTGACCGAGGGCAAGCGAGACTTCTTTGTAGCGCTGATTTGCCCTTCTGGCTTGCTTGGTTGGCCAAAACGGGCGTATGCGTTTTTTCCTGAATATATTCAGGAAAAAACGCATACGCCCGTTTTGGCCAAGGGCATCATTGTCAACGTTTTGTCACTTTTCATGTGCTTTAAAGGCGAGTCGAATCTACCTCCTGAAATCTGTTTCCTGCAAATCTGCCTTGCTTTCAAATCCTCTTCTTTGCCTTCCCTCAATATATTTGTGGACGAGAGATCTCATTTATAACTCTGCACGTTTGTGAATTGCAGTGCCCCTGAGCTCCATTTGTCTCCTCGCTTTTTTGGGAGCTGGCCGCAAAAGCGCAGGATTGCTTCAGGCCCTATTTTGGTTCTGGGGGGCAGGCTGAGCCTGTGGTTCATTCTTCTTCCTGATGGGAAAATGGAGTGACCTGTGCCTGTCCCATACCTAGGGCTAGTCTCTCGTTGGTTCCCCGTCTTCCCGTTCATCTTCAGGACAAACTGCAACCTGTACGAAACAGGAGGTTAAAGGTGCTGATTCTCCAAGTAGGGAGATGGTTAGTCAAGCGGCTGGAATGGCGAACCCGAGCACAAGGAGAGGAGAAATGAGGTGCGTTTTAGAAACTTTTCCCGATCTCACGGCATACCATCTTCTGGGTTTCCCATGCATGTTTTGATGTAGGAAGATGCCCTTGTACCTGGAGATTTGAGACCCATGGGGTGGGTACCCCGCAGTATTACTTTAAAGTATCTGCATTTGCTCACACAACCTCACCAATCCTCTCAGCCGCAAGAGTGTCCAGCCTAATGTCTTATCCAGCTGTGGGTCTAGATATGGTCATTCCAGGTTGCATCATAGACCCTGAACGGATTTTGTAAGAATTTCTCTCTCTTTCACTGTCTTCGCTTTGTGGGTTTTTTAAAGTAATGTATGTTTAGAATCGGGCTTGGCTGCTTTTCCCTGCTGTGTTGATGCCGCTTTACACCCTCTTGATTCACTTGCAGAGAGATATCGATACATAGGTTTTCAGATTCTTACTACTCAGATATATTCTTGTGTGGTGACTAGGGTGTGTTGAGTCCAGTTCACTGAGCAGGGAGTAGGCCTTGTCTATTACATATTTGGCTTATGGAGCGGTCTCTGAGCTAATTTCAAACCCTTGTTTTATGCATCACCCCACCTCACCTTTCCGGTTAAGCAGCCATAGTGTGTCTTCTAAAGGTGTGCCTCTGTTCTGTTTTGTAATTCAGTTCAAGTGTAGCGATTTTGACATTCCCTCTATAAGCGATATCTTAGGATAGGTGCCTTTTTCTGTGTGACTTATTTCACTTAGAATCATCGTACCTAAATCCACTCATCATGCTGCTAACTAGCCTTATGACATTGATTTCATGGCTGAGTGATATTCCATTGTGCCAAGTACCACCATTTGTTTATCCATTTTTCTCTTTCCTGGGATATTGAAGGTGTACCGAAGTGGAGGTTCTTGGAAACAGAGCAGCCGTAAAGTTTGGGGTGCCTGTGTCTTGTTGATTTTTAGTTTTCCCAATTTATACGCCCATGAGTGGAAGTGCCCTATGCTCTCTACGCTGTGTTTATTACTTGTTTCAGGACACACCGTACACTTCTCCAGAGTGCCTGTTGGCAATTTACATCCCGCCCATCAGCGTAGCAAGGCTCCCATGTCTCCATGGCCTGTCCTGCTTTTCTGGTTTTTACACTTTGTTCAGCATGGCCCTTTTGACCGAGGGCAAGCGAGACTTCTTTGTAGCGCTGATTTGCCCTTCCGGCTTGCTTGGTTGGCCAAAAAGGGCGTATGCGTTTTTTCCTGAATATATTCAGGAAAAAACGCATACGCCCTTTTTGGCCAAGGGCCTCATTGTCAACGTTTTGCCGCTTTTCATGTGCTTTACAGGCGAGTCGAATCTACATCCTGAAATCTGTTTCCTGAAAATCTGCCTTGCTTTCAAATCCTCTTCGTTGCCTTCCCTCAATATATTTGTGGACGAGAGTTCTCATTGATAACTCTGCACGTTTGTGAATTGCAGTGCCCCTGAGCTCCATTTGTCTCCTCGCTTTTTTGGGAGCTGGCCGCAAAAGCGCAGGATTGCTTCAGGCCCTATTTTGGTTATGGGGGGCAGGCTGAGCCTGTGGTTCATTCTTCTTCCTGATGGGAAAATGGAGTGACCTGTGCCTGTCCCAACACCTAGGGCTAGTCTCTCGTTGTTTCCGCGTCTTCCCCTTCATCCTCAGGACAAATTGCAACCTGGAAGAAACAGGAGGTTAAAGGTGCTGATTCTCCAATTAGGGAGATGGTTAGTCAAGTGGCTGGAATGGCGAACCCGAGCACAAGGAGAGGAGAAATGAGGTGCGTTTTAGAAACCTTTCCCGATCTCATGGCATACCATCTTCTGGGTTTCCCATGCATGTTTTGATGTAGGAAGATGCCCTTGTACCTGGAGATTTGAGACCCATGGGGTGTGTTCCCCACAGTATTACTTTAAAGTATCTGCGTTTGCTCACCCAACCTCACCAATCCTCTCAGCCCCAAGAGTGTCCAGCCTTATGTCTCATCCAGCTGTGGGTCTAGATATGGTGAATCCAGGTTGCATCAGAGACCCTGAACGGATTTTGTAAGAATTTCTCTCTCTTTCACTGTCTTTGTTTTGTGGGTTTTTTAAAGTAATTTATGTTTAGAATCGGGCTTGGCTGCTTTTCCCTGCTGTGTTGATGCCGCTTTACACCCTCTTGATTCACTTGCAGAGAGATATCGATACATAGGTTTTCAGATTCTTACTACTCAGATATATTCTTGTGTTGTGACTAGGGTGTGTTGAGTCCAGTTCACTAAGCAGGGAGTAGGCCTTGTCTATTACATATTTGGCTTATGGAGCGGTCTCTGAGCTAATTTCAAACCCTTGTTTTATGCATCACCCCACCTCACCTTTCCGGTTAAGCAGCCATAGTGTGTCTTCTAAAGGTGTGACTCTGTTCTGTTTTGTAATTCAGTTCAAGTGTAGCGATTTTGACATTCCCTCTATAAGCGATATCTTAGGATAAGTGCATTTTTCTGTGTGACTTATTTCACTTAGAATCATCGTACCTAAATCCACTCATCATGCTGCTAACTAGCCTTATGACATTGATTTCATGGCTGAGTGATATTCCATTGTGCCAAGTACCACCATTTCTTTATCCATTTTTCTCTTTCCTGGGATATTGAAGGTGTACCGAAGCGGAGGTTCTTGGAAACAGAGCAGCCGTAAACTTTAGGGTGCCTGTGTCTTGTTGATTTTTAGTTTTCCCAATTTATACGCCCATGTGTGGGAGTGCCCTATGCTCTCTAAGCTGTGTTTATTACTTGTTTCAGGACACACCGTACTCTTCTCCAGAGTGCCTGTTGGCAATTTACATCCCGCCCATCAGCGTAGCAAGGCTCCCATGTCTCCATGGCCTGTCCTGCTTTTCTGGTTTTTACACTTTGTTCAGCATGGCCCTTTTGACCGAGGGCAAGCGAGACTTCTTTGTAGCGCTGATTTGCCCTTCCGGCTTGCTTGGTTGGCCAAAAAGGGCGTATGCGTTTTTTCCTGAATATATTCAGGAAAAAACGCATACGCCCTTTTTGGCCAAGGGCATCATTGTCAAAGTTTTGCCGCTTTTCATGTGCTTTACAGGCGAGTCGAATCTACATCCTGAACTCTGTTTCCTGCAAATCTGCCTTGCTTTCAAATCCTCTTCGTTGCCTTCCCTCAATATATTTGTGGACGAGAGTTCTCATTTATAACTCTGCACGTTTGTGAATTGCAGTGCCCCTGAGCTCCATTTGTCTCCTCGCTTTTTTGGGAGCTGGCCGCAAAAGCGCAGGATTGCTTCAGGCCCTATTTTGGTTCTGGGGGGCAGGCTGAGCCTGTGGTTCATTCTTCTTCCTGATGGGAAAATGGAGTGACCTGTGCCTGTCCCAACACCTAGGGCTCGTCTCTCGTTGTTTCCCCGTCTTCCCCTTCATCCTCAGGACAAATTGCAACCTGGACGAAACAGGAGGTTAAAGGTGCTGATTCTCCAATTAGGGAGATGGTTAGTCAAGTGGCTGGAATGGCGAACTTGTGCACAAGGAGAGGAGAAATGAGGTGCGTTTTAGAAACCTTTCCCGATCTCATGGCATACCATCTTCTGGGTTTCCCATGCATGTTTTGATGTAGGAAGATTCCCTTGTACCTGGAGATTTGAGACCCATGGGGTGGGTACCCCGCGGTGTTACTTTAAAGTATCTGCATTTGCTCACCCGACCTCACCAATCCTCTCAGCCCCAAGAGTGTCCAGCCTTATGTCTCATCCAGCTGTGGGTCTAGATATGGTCAATCCAGGTTGCATCAGAGACCCTGAACGGATTTTGTAAGAATTTCTCTCTCTTTCACTGTCTTTGCTTTGTGGGTTTTTTAAAGTAATGTATGTTTAGAATGGGGTTTGGCTGCTTTTCCCTGCTGTGTTTATGCCGCTTAACACCCTCTTGATTCACTTGCAGAGAGATATCGATACATAGGTTTTCAGATTCATACTAATCAGATATAATCTTGTGCGGTGACTAGGGGGTGTTGAGTCAAGTTCACTGAGCAGGGAGTAGGCCTTGTCTATTACATATTTGGCTTATGGAGCGGTGTCTGAGCTAATTTCAAACCCTTGTTTTATGCATCACCCCACCTCACCTTTCCGGTTAAGCAGCCATAGTGTGTCTTCTAAAGGTGTGCCTCTGTTCTGTTTTGTAATTCTGTTCAAGTTTAGCGATTTTGACATTCCCTCTATAAGCGATATCTTAGGATAAGTGCCTTTTTCTGTGTGACTTATTTCACTTAGAATCATCGTACCTAAATCCACTCATCATGCTGCTAACTAGCCTTATGACATTGATTTCATGGCTGAGTGATATTGCATTGTGCCAAGTACCACCATTTCTTTATCCATTTTTCTCTTTCCTGGGATATTGAAGGTGTACCGAAGCGGAGGTTCTTGGCAACAGAGCAGCCGTAAATTTTAGGGTGCCTGTGTCTTGTTGATTTCTAGTTTTCCCAATTTATACGCCCATGAGTGGAAGTGCCCTATGCTCTCTACACTGTGTTTATTACTTGTTTCAGGACACACCGTACACTTCTCCAGAGTGCCTGTTGGCAATTTACATCCCGCCCATCAGTGTAGCAAGGCTGCCATGTCTCCATGGCCTGTCCTGCTTTTCTGGTTTTTACACAGTTTTCAGCATGGCCCTTTTGACCGAGGGCAAGCGAGTCTTCCTTGTAGCGCTGATTTGCCCTTCCGGCTTGCTTGGTTGGCCAAAAAGGGCGTATGCGTTTTTTCCTGAATATATTCAGGAAAAAACGCATACGCCCTTTTTGGCCAAGGGCATCATTGTCAACATTTTGCCGCTTTTCATGTGCTTTAAAGGCGAGTCGAATCTACCTCCTGAAATCTGTTTCCTGCAAATCTGCCTTGCTTTCAAATCCTCTTCGTTGCCTTCCCTCAATATATTTGTGGACGAGAGTTCTCATTTATAACTCTGCACGTTTGTGAATTGCAGTGCCCCTGAGCTCCATTTGTCTCCTCGCTTTTTTGGGAGCTGGCCGCAAAAGCGCAGGATTGCTTCAGGCCCTATTTTGGTTCTGGGGGGTAGGCTGAGCCTGTGGTTCATTCTTCTTCCTGATGGGAAAATGGAGTGACCTATGCCTGTCCCAACACCTAGGGCTCGTCTCTCGTTGGTTCCGCGTCTTCCCGTTCATCCTCAGGACAAATTGCAACCTGTACAATCAGGAGGTTAAAGGTGCTGATTCTCCAAGTAGGGAGATGGTTAGTCAAGCGGCTGGAATGGCGAACCCGAGCACAAGGAGAGGAGAAATGAGGTGCGTTTTAGAAACCTTTCCCGATCTCATGGCATACCATCTTCTGGGTTTCCCATGCATGTTTTGATGTAGGAAGATGCCCTTGTACCTGGAGATTTGAGACCCATGGGGTGTGTTCCCCGCAGTGTTACTTTAAAGTATCTGCGTTTGCTCACCCAACCTCACCAATCCTCTCAGCCCCAAGAGTGTCCAGCCTTATGTCTCATCCAGCTGTGGGTCTAGATATGGTCAATCCAGTTTGCATCATAGACACTGAACGGATTTTGTAAGAATTTCTCTCTCTTTCACTGTCTTTGTTTTGTGGGTTTTTTAAAGTAATTTATGTTTAGAATCGGGCTTGGCTGCTTTTCCCTGCTGTGTTGATGCCGCTTTACACCCTCTTGATTCACTTGCAGAGAGATATCGATACATAGGTTTTCAGATTCTTACTAGTCAGATATATTCTTGTGTGGTGACTAGGGTGTGTTGAGTCCAGTTCACTGAGCAGGGAGTAGGCCTTGTCTATTACATATTTGGCTTATGGAGCGGTCTCTAAGCTAATTTCAAACCCTTGTTTTATGCATCACCCCACCTCACCTTTCCCGTTAAGCAGCCATAGTGTGTCTTCTAAATGTGTGACTCTGTTCTGTTTTGTAATTCAGTTCAAGTGTAGCGATTTTGACATTCCCTCTATAAGCGATATCTTAGGATAAGTGTCTTTTTCTGTGTGACTTATTTCACTTAGAATCATCGTACCTAAATCCACTCATCATGCTGCTAACTAGCCTTATGACATTGATTTCATGGCTGAGTGATATTCCATTGTGCCAAGTACCACCATTTCTTTATCCATTTTTCTCTTTCCTGGGATATTGAAGGTGTACCGAAGCGGAGGTTCTTGGAAACAGAGCAGCCGTAAACTTTAGGGTGCCTGTGTCTTGTTGATTTTTAGTTTTCCCAATTTATACGCCCATGAGTGGAAGTGCCCTATGCTCTCTACGCTGTGTTTATTACTTGTTTCAGGACACACCGTACTCTTATCCAGAGTGCCTGTTGGCAATTTACATCCCGCCCATCAGCGTAGTAAGGCTCCCATGTCTCCATGGCCTGTCCTGCTTTTCTGGGTTTTACACTTTGTTTAGCATGGCCCTTTTGACCGAGGGCAAGCGAGACTTCTTTGTAGCGCTGATTTGCCCTTCCGGCTTGCTTGGTTGGCCAAAAAGGGCGTATGCGTTTTTTCCTGAATATATTCAGGAAAAAACGCATACGCCCTTTTTGGCCAAGGGCATCATTGTCAACGTTTTGCCGCTTTTCATATGCTTTAAAGGCGAGTCAAATCTACCTCCTGAAATCTGTTTCCTGCAAATCTGCCTTGCTTTCAAATCCTCTTCGTTGCCTTCCCTCAATATATTTGTGGACGAGAGTTCTCATTTATAACTCTGCACGTTTGTGAATTGCAGTGCCCCTGAGCTCCATTTGTCTCCTCGATTTTTTGGGAGCTGGCCGCAAAAGCGCAGGATTGCTTCAGGCCCTATTTTCGTTCTGGGGGGCAGGCTGAGCCTGTGGTTCATTCCTCTTCCTGATGGGAAAATGGAGTGACCTATGCCTGTCCCAACACCTAGGGCTCGTCTCTCGTTGGTTCCGCGTCTTCCCGTTCATCCTCAGGACAAATTGCAACCTGTACAATCAGGAGGTTAAAGGTGCTGATTCTCCAAGTAGGCAGATTGTTAGTCAAGCGGCTGGAATGGCGAACCCGAGCACAAGGAGGGGAGAAATGAGGTGCGTTTTAGAAACCTTTCCCGATCTCATGGCATACCATCTTCTGGGTTTCCCATGCATGTTTTGATGTAGGAAGATGCCCTTGTACCTGGAGATTTGAGACCCATGGGGTGTGTTCCCCGCAGTGTTACTTTAAAGTATCTGCGTTTGCTCACCCAACCTCACCAATCCTCTCAGCCCCAAGAGTGTCCAGCCTTATGTCTCATCCAGCTGTGGGTCTAGATATGGTCAATCCAGTTTGCATCATAGACACTGAACGGATTTTGTAAGAATTTCTCTCTCTTTCACTGTCTTTGTTTTGTGGGTTTTTTAAAGTAATTTATGTTTAGAATCGGGCTTGGCTGCTTTTCCCTGCTGTGTTGATGCCGCTTTACACCCTCTTGATTCACTTGCAGAGAGATATCGATACATAGGTTTTCAGATTCTTACTAGTCAGATATATTCTTGTGTGGTGACTAGGGTGTGTTGAGTCCAGTTCACTGAGCAGGGAGTAGGCCTTGTCTATTACATATTTGGCTTATGGAGCGGTCTCTAAGCTAATTTCAAACCCTTGTTTTATGCATCACCCCACCTCACCTTTCCCGTTAAGCAGCCATAGTGTGTCTTCTAAATGTGTGACTCTGTTCTGTTTTGTAATTCAGTTCAAGTGTAGCGATTTTGACATTCCCTCTATAAGCGATATCTTAGGATAAGTGTCTTTTTCTGTGTGACTTATTTCACTTAGAATCATCGTACCTAAATCCACTCATCATGCTGCTAACTAGCCTTATGACATTGATTTCATGGCTGAGTGATATTCCATTGTGCCAAGTACCACCATTTCTTTATCCATTTTTCTCTTTCCTGGGATATTGAAGGTGTACCGAAGCGGAGGTTCTTGGAAACAGAGCAGCCGTAAACTTTAGGGTGCCTGTGTCTTGTTGATTTTTAGTTTTCCCAATTTATACGCCCATGAGTGGAAGTGCCCTATGCTCTCTACGCTGTGTTTATTACTTGTTTCAGGACACACCGTACTCTTATCCAGAGTGCCTGTTGGCAATTTACATCCCGCCCATCAGCGTAGTAAGGCTCCCATGTCTCCATGGCCTGTCCTGCTTTTCTGGGTTTTACACTTTGTTTAGCATGGCCCTTTTGACCGAGGGCAAGCGAGACTTCTTTGTAGCGCTGATTTGCCCTTCCGGCTTGCTTGGTTGGCCAAAAAGGGCGTATGCGTTTTTTCCTGAATATATTCAGGAAAAAACGCATACGCCCTTTTTGGCCAAGGGCATCATTGTCAACGTTTTGCCGCTTTTCATATGCTTTAAAGGCGAGTCAAATCTACCTCCTGAAATCTGTTTCCTGCAAATCTGCCTTGCTTTCAAATCCTCTTCGTTGCCTTCCCTCAATATATTTGTGGACGAGAGTTCTCATTTATAACTCTGCACGTTTGTGAATTGCAGTGCCCCTGAGCTCCATTTGTCTCCTCGATTTTTTGGGAGCTGGCCGCAAAAGCGCAGGATTGCTTCAGGCCCTATTTTCGTTCTGGGGGGCAGGCTGAGCCTGTGGTTCATTCCTCTTCCTGATGGGAAAATGGAGTGACCTATGCCTGTCCCAACACCTAGGGCTCGTCTCTCGTTGGTTCCGCGTCTTCCCGTTCATCCTCAGGACAAATTGCAACCTGTACAATCAGGAGGTTAAAGGTGCTGATTCTCCAAGTAGGCAGATTGTTAGTCAAGCGGCTGGAATGGCGAACCCGAGCACAAGGAGGGGAGAAATGAGGTGCGTTTTAGAAACCTTTCCCGATCTCATGGCATACCATCTTCTGGGTTTCCCATGCATGTTTTGATGTAGGAAGATGCCCTTGTACCTGGAGATTTGAGACCCATGGGGTGTGTTCCCCGCAGTGTTACTTTAAAGTATCTGCGTTTGCTCACCCAACCTCACCAATCCTCTCAGCCCCAAGAGTGTCCAGCCTTATGTCTCATCCAGCTGTGGGTCTAGATATGGTCAATCCAGATTGCATCATAGACCCTGAACGGATTTTTAAGAATTTCTCTCTCTTTCACTGTCTTTGTTTTGTGGGTTTTTTAAAGTAATTTACATTTAGAATGAGGCTTGGCTGCTTTTCCCTGCTGTGTTGATGCCGCTTTACACCCTCTTGATTCACTTGCAGAGAGATATCGATACATAGGTTTTCAGAATCTTACTGGTCAGATATATTCTTGTGTTGTGACTAGGGTGTGTTGAGTCCAGTTCACTGAGCAGGGAGTAGGCCTTGTCTATTACATATTTGGCTTATGGAGGGGTCTCTGAGCTAATTTCAAGCCCTTGTTTTATGCATCACCCCACCTCACCTTTCCCGTTAAGCAGCCATAGTGTGTCTTCTAAAGGTGTGACTCTGTTCTGTTTTGTAATTCAGTTCAAGTGTAGCGATTTTGACATTCCCTCTATAAGCGATATCTTAGGATAAGTGTCTTTTTCTGTGTGACTTATTTCACTTAGCATCATCGTACCTAAATACACTCATCATGCTGCTAACTGGCCTTATGACATTGATTTCATGGCTGAGTGATATTCCATTGTGCCAAGTACCACCATTTCTTTATCCATTTTTCTCTTTCCTGGGATATTGAAGGTGTACCGAAGTGGAGGTTCTTGGAAACAGAGCAGCCGTAAAGTGTAGGGTGCCTGTGTCTTGTTGATTTTTAGTTTTCCCAATTTATACGCCCATGAGTGGAAGTGCCCTATGCTCTCAATGCTGTGTTTATTACTTGTTTCAGGACACACCGTACTCTTCTCCAGAGTGCCTGTTGGCAATTTATATCCCGCCCATCAGCGTAGCAAGGCTCCCATGTCTCCATGGCCTGTCCTGCTTTTCTGGTTTTTACAGTTTGTTCAGCATGGCCCTTTTGACCGAGGGCAAGCGAGACTTCTTTGTAGTGCTGATTTGCCCTTCCGGCTTGCTTGGTTGGCCAAAAAGGGCGTATGCGTTTTTTCCTGAATATATTCAGGAAAAAACGCATACGCCCTTTTTGGCCAAGGGCATCATTGTCAACATTTTGCCGCTTTTCATGTGCTTTAAAGGCGAGTCGAATCTACCTCCTGAAATCTGTTTCCTGCAAATCTGCCTTGCTTTCAAATCCTCTTCGTTGCCTTCCCTCAATATATTTGTGGACGAGAGTTCTCATTTATAACTCTGCACGTTTGTGAATTGCAGTGCCCCTGAGCTCCATTTGTCTCCTCGCTTTTTTGGGAGCTGGCCGCAAAAGCACAGGATTGCTTCAGGCCCTATTTTGGTTCTGGGGGGCAGGCTGAGCCTGTGGTTCATTCTTCTTCCTGATGGGAAAATGGAGTGACCTATGCCTGTCCCAAAACCTAGGGCTCGTCTCTCGTTGGTTCCGCGTCTTCCCGTTCATCCTCAGGACAATTTGCAAACTGTACAATCAGGAGGTTAAAGGTGCTGATTCTCCAAGTAGGCAGATTGTTAGTCAAGTGGCTGGAATGGCGAACCCGAGCACAAGGAGGGGAGAAATGAGGTGCGTTTTAGAAACCTTTCCCGATCTCATGGCATACCATCTTCTGGGTTTCCCATGCATGTTTTGATGTAGGAAGATGCCCTTGTACCTGGAGATTTGAGACCCATGGGGTGTGTTCCCCGCAGTGTTACTTTAAAGTATCTGCGTTTGCTCACCCAACCTCACCAATCCTCTCAGCCCCAAGAGTGTCCAGCCTTATGTCTCATCCAGCTGTGGGTCTAGATATGGTCAATCCAGATTGCATCATAGACCCTGAACGGATTTTTAAGAATTTCTCTCTCTTTCACTGTCTTTGTTTTGTGGGTTTTTTAAAGTAATTTACATTTAGAATGGGGCTTGGCTGCTTTTCCCTGCTGTGTTGATGCCGCTTTACACCCTCTTGATTCACTTGCAGAGAGATATCGATACATAGGTTTTCAGAATCTTACTAGTCAGATATATTCTTGTGTTGTGACTAGGGTGTGTTGAGTCCAGTTCACTGAGCAGGGAGTAGGCCTTGTCTATTACATATTTGGCTTATGGAGCGGTCTCTGAGCTAATTTCAAACCCTTGTTTTATGCATCACCCCACCTCACCTTTCCCGTTAAGCAGCCATAGTGTGTCTTCTAAAGGTGTGCCTCTGTTCTGTTTTCTAATTCAGTTCAAGTGTAGCGATTTTGACATTCCCTCTATAAGCGATATCTTAGGATAAGTGTCTTTTTCTGTGTGACTTATTTCACTTAGCATCATCGTACCTAAATACACTCATCATGCTGCTAACTGGCCTTATGACATTTATTTCATGGCTGAGTGATATTCCATTGTGCCAAGTACCACCATTTCTTTATCCATTTTTCTCTTTCCTGGGATATTGAAGGTGTACCGAAGTGGAGGTTCTTGGAAACAGAACAGCCGTAAAGTGTAGGGTGCCTGTGTCTTGTTGATTTTTAGTTTTCCCAATTTATACGCCCATGAGTGGAAGTGCCCTATGCTCTCTACGCTGTGTTTATTACTTGTTTCAGGACACACCGTACTCTTCTCCAGAGTGCCTGTTGGCAATTTATATCCCGCCCATCAGCGTAGCAAGGCTCCCATGTCTCCATGGCCTGTCCTGCTTTTCTGGTTTTTACAGTTTGTTCAGCATGGCCCTTTTGACCGAGGGCAAGCGAGACTTCTTTGTAGTGCTGATTTGCCCTTCCGGCTTGCTTGGTTGGCCAAAAAGGGCGTATGCGTTTTTTCCTGAATATATTCAGGAAAAAACGCATACGCCCTTTTTGGCCAAGGGCATCATTGTCAACATTTTGCCGCTTTTCATGTGCTTTAAAGGCGAGTCGAATCTACCTCCTGAAATCTGTTTCCTGCAAATCTGCCTTGCTTTCAAATCCTCTTCGTTGCCTTCCCTCAATATATTTGTGGACGAGAGTTCTCATTTATAACTCTGCACGTTTGTGAATTGCAGTGCCCCTGAGAGCCATTTGTCTTCTCGCTTTTTTGGGAGCTGGCCGCAAAAGCGCAGGATTGCTTCAGGCCCTATTTTGGTTCTGGGGGGCAGGCTGAGCCTGTGGTTCATTCTTCTTCCTGATGGGAAAATGGAGTGACCTATGCCGGTCCAAACACCTAGGGCTCGTCTCTCGTTGGTTCCGCGTCTTCCCGTTCATCCTCAGGACAAAT
The DNA here is from genome assembly GCF_028564815.1 of Eubalaena glacialis. Classification (NCBI taxonomy): domain Eukaryota; kingdom Metazoa; phylum Chordata; class Mammalia; order Artiodactyla; family Balaenidae; genus Eubalaena; species Eubalaena glacialis. The sequence goes on along the minus strand of NW_026871230.1, from coordinate 507,502 downwards.
TGCAACCTGTACAATCAGGAGGTTAAAGGTGCTGATTCTCCAAGTAGGCAGATGGTTAGTCAAGCGGCTGGAATGGCGAACCCGAGCACAAGGATAGGAGAAATGAGGTGCGTTTTAGAAACCTTTCCCGATCTCATGGCATACCATCTTCTGGGTTTCCCATGCATGTTTTGATGTAGGAAGATGCCCTTGTACCTGGAGATTTGAGACCCATGGGGTGTGTTCCCCGCAGTGTTACTTTAAAGTATCTGCGTTTGCTCACCCAACCTCACCAATCCTCTCAGCCCCAAGAGTGTCCAGCCTTATGTCTCATCCAGCTGTGGGTCTAGATATGGTCAATCCAGTTTGCATCATAGACACTGAACGGATTTTGTAAGAATTTCTCTCTCTTTCACTGTCTTTGTTTTGTGGGTTTTTTAAAGTAATTTACGTTTAGAATAGGGCTTGGCTGCTTTTCCCTGCTGTGTTGATGCCGCTTTACACCCTCTTGATTCACTTGCAGAGAGATATCGATACATAGGTTTTCAGATTCTTACTAGTCAGATATATTCTTGTGTGGTGACTAGGGGGTGTTGAGTCCAGTTCACTGAGCAGGGAGTAGGCCTTGTCTATTACATATTTGGCTTATGGAGCGGTCTCTGAGCTAATTTCAAACCCTTGTTTTATGCATCACCCCACCTCACCTTTCCCGTTAAGCAGCCATAGTGTGTCTTCTAAAGGTGTGACTCTGTTCTGTTTTGTAATTCAGTTCAAGTGTAGCGATTTTGACATTCCCTCTATAAGCGATATCTTAGGATAAGTGTCTTTTTCTGTGTGACTTATTTCACTTAGAATCTTCGTACCTAAATCCACTCATCATGCTGCTAACTAGCCTTATGACATTGATTTCATGGCTGAGTGATATTCTATTGTGCCAAGTACCACCATTTCTTTATCCATTTTTCTCTTTCCTGGGATATTGAAGGTGTACCGAAGCGGAGGTTCTTGGCAACAGAGCAGCCGTAAAGTTTGGGGTGCCTATGTCTTATTGATTTTTAGTTTTCCCAATTTATACGCCCATGAGTGGAAGTGCCCTATGCTCTCTACGCTGTGTTTATTACTTGTTTCAGGACACACCGTACTCTTCTCCAGAGTGCCTGTTGGCAATTTACATCCCGCCCATCAGCGTAGCAAGGCTCCCATGTCTCCATGGCCTGTCCTGCTTTTCTGGTTTTTACAATTTGTTCAGCATGGCCCTTTTGACCGAGGGCAAGCGAGACTTCTTTGTAGCGCTGATTTGCCCTTCCGGCTTGCTTGGTTGGCCAAAAAGGGCCTATGCGTTTTTTCCTGAATATATTCAGGAAAAAACGCATACGCCCTTTTTGGCCAAGGGCATCATTGTCAACGTTTTGCCGCTTTTCATGTGCTTTAAAGGCGAGTCGAATCTACCTCCTGAAATCTGTTTCCTGCAAATCTGCCTTGCTTTCAAATCCTCTTCGTTGCCTTCCCTCAATATATTTGTGGACGAGAGTTCTCATTTATAACTCTGCACGTTTGTGAATTGCAGTGCCCCTGAGCTCCATTTGTCTCCTCGCTTTTTTGGGAGCTGGCCGCAAAAGCGCAGGATTGCTTCAGGCCCTATTTTCGTTCTGGGGGGCAGGCTGAGCCTGTGGTTCATTCTTCTTCCTGATGGGAAAATGGAGTGACCTATGCCTGTCCCAACACCTAGGGCTCGTCTCTCGTTGGTTCCGCGTCTTCCCGTTCATCCTCAGGACAAATTGCAACCTGTACAATCAGGAGGTTAAAGGTGCTGATTCTCCAAGTAGGCAGATGGTTAGTCAAGCGGCTGGAATGGCGAACCCGAGCACAAGGAGAGGAGAAATGAGGTGCGTTTTAGAAACCTTTCCCGATCTCATGGCATACCATCTTCTGGGTTTCCCATGCATGTTTTGATGTAGGAAGATGCCCTTGTACCTGGAGATTTGAGACCCATGGGGTGTGTTCCCCGCAGTGTTACTTTAAAGTATCTGCATTTGCTCACCCAACCTCACCAATCCTCTCAGCCCCAAGAGTGTCCAGCCTTATGTCTCATCCAGCTGTGGGTCTAGATATGGTCAATCCAGTTTGCATCATAGACACTGAACGGATTTTGTAAGAATTTCTCTCTCTTTCACTGTCTTTGTTTTGTGGGTTTTTTAAAGTAATTTATGTTTAGAATTGGGCTTGGCTGCTTTTCCCTGCTGTGTTGATGCCGCTTTACACCCTCTTGATTCACTTGCAGAGAGATATCGATACATAGGTTTTCAGATTCTTACTAGTCAGATATATTCTTGTGTGGTGACTAGGGTGTGTTGAGTCCAGTTCACTGAGCAGGGAGTAGGCCTTGTCTATTACATATTTGGCTTATGGAGCGGTCTCTGAGCTAATTTCAAACCCTTGTTTTATGCATCACCCCACCTCACCTTTCCCGTTAAGCAGCCATAGTGTGTCTTCTAAAGGTGTGACTCTGTTCTGTTTTGTACTTCAGTTCAAGTGTAGCGATTTTGACATTCCCTCTATAAGCGATATCTTAGGATAAGTGTCTTTTTCTGTGTGACTTATTTCACTTAGAATCATCGTACATAAATCGACTCATCATGCTGCTAACTAGCCTTATGACATTGATTTCATGGCTGAGTGATATTCCATTGTGCCAAGTACCACCATTTCTTTATCCATTTTTCTCTTTCCTGGGATATTGAAGGTGTACCGAAGCGGAGGTTCTTGGCAACAGAGCAGCCGTAAACTTTAGGGTGCCTGTGTCTTGTTGATTTTTAGTTTTCCCAATTTATACGCCCATGAGTGGAAGTGCCCTATGCTCTCTACGCTGTGTTTATTACTTGTTTCAGGACACACCGTACACTTCTCCAGAGTGCCTGTTGGCAATTTACATCCCGCCCATCAGCGTAGCAAGGCTCCCATGTCTCCATGGCCTGTCCTGCTTTTCTGGTTTTTACACTTTGTTCAGCATGGCCCTTTTGACCGAGGGCAATGGAGACTTCTTTGTAGCGCTGATTTGCCCTTCCGGCTTGCTCGGTTGGCCAAAAAGGGCGTATGCGTTTTTTCCTGAATATATTCAGGAAAAAACGCATACGCCCTTTTTGGCCAAGGGCATCATTGTCAACGTTTTGCCGCTTTTCATGTGCTTTAAAGGCGAGTCGAATCTACCTCCTGAAATCTGTTTCCTGCAAATCTGCCTTGCTTTCAAATCCTCTTCGTTGCCATCCCTCAATATATTTGTGGACGAGAGTTCTCATTTATAACTCTGCACGTTTGTGAATTGCAGTGCCCCTGAGCTCCATTTGTCTCCTCGCATTTTTGGGAGCTGGCCGCAAAAGCGCAGGATTGCTTCAGGCCCCATTTTGGTTCTGGGGGGCAGGCTGAGCCTGTGGTTCATTCTTCTTCCTGATGGGAAAATGGAGTGACCTATGCCTGTCCCAACACCTAGGGCTCGTCTCTCGTTGGTTCCGCGTCTTCCCGTTCATCCTCAGGACAAATTGCAACCTGTACAATCAGGAGGTTAAAGGTGCTGATTCTCCAAGTAGGCAGATGGTTAGTCAAGCGGCTGGAATGGCGAACCCGAGCACAAGGAGAGGAGAAATGAGGTGCGTTTTAGAAACCTTTCCCGATCTCATGGCATACCATCTTCTGGGTTTCCCATGCATGTTTTGATGTAGGAAGATGCCCTTGTACCTGGAGATTTGAGACCCATGGGGTGTGTTCCCCGCAGTGTTACTTTAAAGTATCTGCGTTTGCTCACCCAACCTCACCAATCCTCTCAGCCCCAAGAGTGTCCAGCCTTATGTCTCATCCCGCTGTGGGTCTAGATATGGTCAATCCAGGTTGCATCATAGACCCTGAACGGATTTTGTAAGAATTTCTCTCTCTTTCACTGTCTTTGTTTTGTGGGCTTTTTAAAGTAATTTATGTTTAGAATGGGTCTTGGCTGCTTTTCCCTGCTGTGTTGATGCCGCTTTACACCCTCTTGATTCACTTGCAGAGAGATATCGATACATAGGTTTTCAGATTCTTACTAGTCAGATATATTCTTGTGTGGTGACTAGGGTGTGTTGAGTCCACTTCACTGAGCAGGGAGTAGGCCTTGTCTATTACATATTTGGCTTATGGAGCGGTCTCTGAGCTAATTTCAAACCCTTGTTTTATGCATCACCCCACCTCACCTTTCCGGTTAAGCAGCCATAGTGTGTCTTCTAAAGGTGTGACTCTGTTCTGTTTTGTAATTCAGTTCAAGTGTAGCGATTTTGACATTCGCTCTATAAGCGATATCTTAGGATAAGTGTCTTTTTCTGTGTGACTTATTTCACTTAGAATCATCGTACCTAAATCCACTCATCATGCTGCTAACTAGCCTTATGACATTGATTTCATGGCTGAGTGATATTCCATTGTGCCAAGTACCACCATTTCTTTATCCATTTTTCTCTTTCCTGGGATATTGAAGGTGTACCGAAGCGTAGGTTCTTGGCAACAGAGCAGCCGTAAAGTTTGGGGTGCCTATGTCTTGTTGATTTTTAGTTTTCCCAATTTATACGCCCATGAGTGGAAGTGCCCTATGCTCTCTACGCTGTGTTTATTACTTGTTTCAGGACACACCGTACTCTTCTCCAGAGTGCCTGTTGGCAATTTACATCCCGCCCATCAGCGTAGCAAGGCTCCCATGTCTCCATGGCCTGTCCTGCTTTTCTGGTTTTTACACTTGGTTCAGCATGGCCCTTTTGACCGAGGGCAAGCGAGACTTCTTTGTAGCGCTGATTTGCCCTTCCGGCTTGCTTGGTTGGCCAAAAAGGGCGTATGCGTTTTTTCCTGAATATATTCAGGAAAAAACGCATACGCCCTTTTTGTCTAAGGGCATCATTGTCAACGTTTTGTCGCTTTTCATGTGCTTTAAAGGCGAGTCGAATCTACCTCCTGAAATCTGTTTCCTGCAAATCTGCCTTGCTTTCAAATCCTCTTCGTTGCCTTCCCTCAATATATTTGTGGACGAGAGTTCTCATTTATAACTCTGCACGTTTGTGAATTGCCGTGCCCCTGAGATCCATTTGTCTCCTCGCTTTTTTGGGAGCTGGCCGCAAAAGCGCAGGATTGCTTCAGGCCCTATTTTGGTTCTGGGGGGTAGGCTGAGCCTGTGGTTCATTCTTCTTCCTGATGGGAAAATGGAGTGACCTATGCCTGTCCCAACACCTAGGGCTCGTCTCTCGTTGGTTCCGCGTCTTCCCGTTCATCCTCAGGACAAATTGCAACCTGTACAATCAGGAGGATAAAGGTGCTGATTCTCCAAGTAGGGAGATGGTTAGTCAAGCGGCTGGAATGGCGAACCCGAGCACAAGGAGAGGAGAAATGAGGTGCGTTTTAGAAACCTTTCCCGATCTCATGGCATACCATCTTCTGGGTTTCCCATGCATGTTTTGATGTAGGAAGATGCCCTTGTACCTGGAGATTTGAGACCCATGGGGTGTGTTCCCCGCAGTGTTACTTTAAAGTATCTGCGTTTGCTCACCCAACCTCACCAATCCTCTCAGCCCCAAGAGTGTCCAGCCTTATGTCTCATCCAGCTGTGGGTCTAGATATGGTCAATCCAGTTTGCATCATAGACACTGAACGGATTTTGTAAGAATTTCTCTCTTTTTCACTGTCTTTGTTTTGTGGGTTTTTTAAAGTAATTTATGTTTAGAATGGGCCTTGGCTGCTTTTCCCTGCTGTGTTGATGCCGCTTTACACCCTCTTGATTCACTTGCAGAGAGATATCGATACATAGGTTTTCAGATTCTTACTAGTCAGATATATTCTTGTGTGGTGACTAGGGTGTGTTGAGTCCAGTTCACTGAGCAGGGAGTAGGCCTTGTCTATTACATATTTGGCTTATGGAGCGGTCTCTGAGCTAATTTCAAACCCTTGTTTTATGCATCACCCCACCTCACCTTTCCCGTTAAGCAGCCATAGTGTGTCTTCTACAGGTGTGACTCTGTTCTGTTTTGTAATTCAGTTCAAGTGTAGCGATTTTGACATTCCCTCTCTAAGCGATACCTTAGGATAAGTGGCTTTTTCTGTGTGACTTATTTCACTTAGAATCATCGTACATAAATCGACTCATCATGCTGCTAACTAGCCTTATGACATTGATTTCATGGCTGAGTGATATTCCATTGTGCCAAGTACCACCATTTCTTTATCCATTTTTCTCTTTCCTGGGATATTAAAGGTGTACCGAAGCGGAGGTTCTTGGCAACAGAGCAGCCGTAAACTTTAGGGTGCCTGTGTCTTGTTGATTTTTAGTTTTCCCAATTTATACGCCCATGAGTGGAAGTGCCCTATGCTCTCTACGCTGTGTTTATTACTTGTTTCAGGACACACCGTACTCTTCTCCAGAGTGCCTGTTGGCAATTTACATCCCGCCCATCAGCGTAGCAAGGCTCCCATGTCTCCATGGCCTGTCCTGCTTTTCTGGTTTTTACACTTTGTTCAGCATGGCCCTTTTGACCGAGGGCAATGGAGACTTCTTTGTAGCGCTGATTTGCCCTTCCGGCTTGCTTGGTTGGCCAAAAAGGGCGTATGCGTTTTTTCCTGAATATATTCAGGAAAAAACGCATACGCCCTTTTGGGCCAAGGGCATAATTGTCAACGTTTTGTCGCTTTTCATGTGCTTTAAAGGCGAGTCGAATCTACCTCCTGAAATCTGTTTCCTGCAAATCTGCCTTGCTTTCAAATCCTCTTCGTTGCCTTCCCTCAATATATTTGTGGACAAGAGTTCTCATTTATAACTCTGCACGTTTGTGAATTGCAGTGCCCCTGAGCTTCATTTGTCTCCTCGCATTTTTGGGAGCTGGCCGCAAAAGCGCAGGATTGCTTCAGGCCCTATTTTGGTTCTGGGGGGCAGGCTGAGCCTGTGGTTCATTCTTCTTCCTGATGGAAAAATGGAGTGACCTATGCCTGTCCCAACACCTAGGGCTCGTCTCTCGTTGGTTCCGCGTCTTCCCGTTCATCCTCAGGACAAATTGCAACCTGTACAATCAGGAGGTTAAAGGTGCTGATTCTCCAAGTAGGCAGATGGTTAGTCAAGCGGCTGGAATGGTGAACCCGAGCACAAGGAGGGGAGAAATGAGGTGCGTTTTAGAAACCTTTCCCGATCTCATGGCATACCATCTTCTGGGTTTCCCATGCATGTTTTGATGTAGGAAGATGCCCTTGTACCTGGAGATTTGAGACCCATGGGGTGTGTTCCCCGCAGTGTTACTTTAAAGTATCTGCGTTTGCTCACCCAACCTCACCAATCCTCTCAGCCCCAAGAGTGTCCAGCCTTATGTCTCATCCCGCTGTGGGTCTAGATATGGTCAATCCAGGTTGCATCATAGACCCTGAACGGATTTTGTAAGAATTTCTCTCTCTTTCACTGTCTTTGTTTTGTGGGTTTTTTAAAGTACTTTACGTTTAGAATGGGGCTTAGCTGCTTTTCCCTGCTGTGTTGATGCCGCTTTACACCCTCTTGATTCACTTGCAGAGAGATATCGATACATAGGTTTTCAGATTCTTACTAGTCAGATATATTCTTGTGTGGTGACTAGGGTGTGTTGAGTCCAGTTCACTGAGCAGGGAGTAGGCCTTGTCTATTACATATTTGGCTTATGGAGCGGTCTCTGAGCTAATTTCAAACCCTTGTTTTATGCATCACCCCACCTCACCTTTCCCGTTAAGCAGCCATAGTGTGTCTTCTAAAGGTGTGACTCTGTTCTGTTTTGTAATTCAGTTCAAGTGTAGCGACTTTGACATTCCCTCTATAAGCGATATCTTAGGATAAGTGTCTTTTTCTGTGTGACTTATTTCACTTAGAATCATCGTACCTAAATCCACTCATCATGCTGCTAACTAGCCTTATGACATTGATTTCATGGTTGAGTGATATTCCATTGTGCCAAGTACCACCATTTCTTTATCCATTTTTCTCTTTCCTGGGATATTGATGGTGTACCGAAGTGGAGGTTCTTGGAAACAGAGCAGCCGTAAACTTTAGGGTGCCTGTGTCTTGTTGATTTTTAGTTTTCCCAATTTATACGCCCTTGAGTGGAAGTGCCCTATGCTCTCTACGCTGTGTTTATTACTTGTTTCAGGACACACCGTACTCTTCTCCAGAGTGCCTGTTGGCAATTTACATCCCGCCCATCAGCGTAGCAAGGCTCCCATGTCTCCATGGCCTGTCCTGCTTTTCTGGTTTTTACTGTTTGTTCAGCATGGCCCTTTTGACCGAGGGCAAGCGAGACTTCTTTGTAGCGCTGATTTGCCCTTCCGGCTTGCTTGGTTGGCCAAAAAGGGCGTATGCGTTTTTTCCTGAATATATTCAGGAAAAAACGCATACGCCCTTTTTGGCCAAGGGCATCATTGTCAACGTTTTGCCGCTTTTCATATGCTTTAAAGGCGAGTCAAATCTACCTCCTGAAATCTGTTTCCTGCAAATCTGCCTTGCTTTCAAATCCTCTTCGTTGCCTTCCCTCAATATATTTGTGGACGAGAGTTCTCATTTATAACTCTGCACGTTTGTGAATTGCAGTGCCCCTGAGCTCCATTTGTCTCCTCGATTTTTTGGGAGCTGGCCGCAAAAGCGCAGGATTGCTTCAGGCCCTATTTTCGTTCTGGGGGGCAGGCTGAGCCTGTGGTTCATTCCTCTTCCTGATGGGAAAATGGAGTGACCTATGCCTGTCCCAACACCTAGGGCTCGTCTCTCGTTGGTTCCGCGTCTTCCCGTTCATCCTCAGGACAAATTGCAACCTGTACAATCAGGAGGTTAAAGGTGCTGATTCTCCAAGTAGGCAGATTGTTAGTCAAGCGGCTGGAATGGCGAACCCGAGCACAAGGAGGGGAGAAATGAGGTGCGTTTTAGAAACCTTTCCCGATCTCATGGCATACCATCTTCTGGGTTTCCCATGCATGTTTTGATGTAGGAAGATGCCCTTGTACCTGGAGATTTGAGACCCATGGGGTGTGTTCCCCGCAGTGTTACTTTAAAGTATCTGCGTTTGCTCACCCAACCTCACCAATCCTCTCAGCCCCAAGAGTGTCCAGCCTTATGTCTCATCCAGCTGTGGGTCTAGATATGGTCAATCCAGATTGCATCATAGACCCTGAACGGATTTTTAAGAATTTCTCTCTCTTTCACTGTCTTTGTTTTGTGGGTTTTTTAAAGTAATTTACATTTAGAATGAGGCTTGGCTGCTTTTCCCTGCTGTGTTGATGCCGCTTTACACCCTCTTGATTCACTTGCAGAGAGATATCGATACATAGGTTTTCAGAATCTTACTGGTCAGATATATTCTTGTGTTGTGACTAGGGTGTGTTGAGTCCAGTTCACTGAGCAGGGAGTAGGCCTTGTCTATTACATATTTGGCTTATGGAGGGGTCTCTGAGCTAATTTCAAGCCCTTGTTTTATGCATCACCCCACCTCACCTTTCCCGTTAAGCAGCCATAGTGTGTCTTCTAAAGGTGTGACTCTGTTCTGTTTTGTAATTCAGTTCAAGTGTAGCGATTTTGACATTCCCTCTATAAGCGATATCTTAGGATAAGTGTCTTTTTCTGTGTGACTTATTTCACTTAGCATCATCGTACCTAAATACACTCATCATGCTGCTAACTGGCCTTATGACATTGATTTCATGGCTGAGTGATATTCCATTGTGCCAAGTACCACCATTTCTTTATCCATTTTTCTCTTTCCTGGGATATTGAAGGTGTACCGAAGTGGAGGTTCTTGGAAACAGAGCAGCCGTAAAGTGTAGGGTGCCTGTGTCTTGTTGATTTTTAGTTTTCCCAATTTATACGCCCATGAGTGGAAGTGCCCTATGCTCTCAATGCTGTGTTTATTACTTGTTTCAGGACACACCGTACTCTTCTCCAGAGTGCCTGTTGGCAATTTATATCCCGCCCATCAGCGTAGCAAGGCTCCCATGTCTCCATGGCCTGTCCTGCTTTTCTGGTTTTTACAGTTTGTTCAGCATGGCCCTTTTGACCGAGGGCAAGCGAGACTTCTTTGTAGTGCTGATTTGCCCTTCCGGCTTGCTTGGTTGGCCAAAAAGGGCGTATGCGTTTTTTCCTGAATATATTCAGGAAAAAACGCATACGCCCTTTTTGGCCAAGGGCATCATTGTCAACATTTTGCCGCTTTTCATGTGCTTTAAAGGCGAGTCGAATCTACCTCCTGAAATCTGTTTCCTGCAAATCTGCCTTGCTTTCAAATCCTCTTCGTTGCCTTCCCTCAATATATTTGTGGACGAGAGTTCTCATTTATAACTCTGCACGTTTGTGAATTGCAGTGCCCCTGAGCTCCATTTGTCTCCTCGCTTTTTTGGGAGCTGGCCGCAAAAGCACAGGATTGCTTCAGGCCCTATTTTGGTTCTGGGGGGCAGGCTGAGCCTGTGGTTCATTCTTCTTCCTGATGGGAAAATGGAGTGACCTATGCCTGTCCCAAAACCTAGGGCTCGTCTCTCGTTGGTTCCGCGTCTTCCCGTTCATCCTCAGGACAATTTGCAAACTGTACAATCAGGAGGTTAAAGGTGCTGATTCTCCAAGTAGGCAGATTGTTAGTCAAGTGGCTGGAATGGCGAACCCGAGCACAAGGAGGGGAGAAATGAGGTGCGTTTTAGAAACCTTTCCCGATCTCATGGCATACCATCTTCTGGGTTTCCCATGCATGTTTTGATGTAGGAAGATGCCCTTGTACCTGGAGATTTGAGACCCATGGGGTGTGTTCCCCGCAGTGTTACTTTAAAGTATCTGCGTTTGCTCACCCAACCTCACCAATCCTCTCAGCCCCAAGAGTGTCCAGCCTTATGTCTCATCCAGCTGTGGGTCTAGATATGGTCAATCCAGATTGCATCATAGACCCTGAACGGATTTTTAAGAATTTCTCTCTCTTTCACTGTCTTTGTTTTGTGGGTTTTTTAAAGTAATTTACATTTAGAATGGGGCTTGGCTGCTTTTCCCTGCTGTGTTGATGCCGCTTTACACCCTCTTGATTCACTTGCAGAGAGATATCGATACATAGGTTTTCAGAATCTTACTAGTCAGATATATTCTTGTGTTGTGACTAGGGTGTGTTGAGTCCAGTTCACTGAGCAGGGAGTAGGCCTTGTCTATTACATATTTGGCTTATGGAGCGGTCTCTGAGCTAATTTCAAACCCTTGTTTTATGCATCACCCCACCTCACCTTTCCCGTTAAGCAGCCATAGTGTGTCTTCTAAAGGTGTGCCTCTGTTCTGTTTTCTAATTCAGTTCAAGTGTAGCGATTTTGACATTCCCTCTATAAGCGATATCTTAGGATAAGTGTCTTTTTCTGTGTGACTTATTTCACTTAGCATCATCGTACCTAAATACACTCATCATGCTGCTAACTGGCCTTATGACATTTATTTCATGGCTGAGTGATATTCCATTGTGCCAAGTACCACCATTTCTTTATCCATTTTTCTCTTTCCTGGGATATTGAAGGTGTACCGAAGTGGAGGTTCTTGGAAACAGAACAGCCGTAAAGTGTAGGGTGCCTGTGTCTTGTTGATTTTTAGTTTTCCCAATTTATACGCCCATGAGTGGAAGTGCCCTATGCTCTCTACGCTGTGTTTATTACTTGTTTCAGGACACACCGTACTCTTCTCCAGAGTGCCTGTTGGCAATTTATATCCCGCCCATCAGCGTAGCAAGGCTCCCATGTCTCCATGGCCTGTCCTGCTTTTCTGGTTTTTACAGTTTGTTCAGCATGGCCCTTTTGACCGAGGGCAAGCGAGACTTCTTTGTAGTGCTGATTTGCCCTTCCGGCTTGCTTGGTTGGCCAAAAAGGGCGTATGCGTTTTTTCCTGAATATATTCAGGAAAAAACGCATACGCCCTTTTTGGCCAAGGGCATCATTGTCAACATTTTGCCGCTTTTCATGTGCTTTAAAGGCGAGTCGAATCTACCTCCTGAAATCTGTTTCCTGCAAATCTGCCTTGCTTTCAAATCCTCTTCGTTGCCTTCCCTCAATATATTTGTGGACGAGAGTTCTCATTTATAACTCTGCACGTTTGTGAATTGCAGTGCCCCTGAGAGCCATTTGTCTTCTCGCTTTTTTGGGAGCTGGCCGCAAAAGCGCAGGATTGCTTCAGGCCCTATTTTGGTTCTGGGGGGCAGGCTGAGCCTGTGGTTCATTCTTCTTCCTGATGGGAAAATGGAGTGACCTATGCCGGTCCAAACACCTAGGGCTCGTCTCTCGTTGGTTCCGCGTCTTCCCGTTCATCCTCAGGACAAATTGCAACCTGTACAATCAGGAGGTTAAAGGTGCTGATTCTCCAAGTAGGCAGATGGTTAGTCAAGCGGCTGGAATGGCGAACCCGAGCACAAGGATAGGAGAAATGAGGTGCGTTTTAGAAACCTTTCCCGATCTCATGGCATACCATCTTCTGGGTTTCCCATGCATGTTTTGATGTAGGAAGATGCCCTTGTACCTGGAGATTTGAGACCCATGGGGTGTGTTCCCCGCAGTGTTACTTTAAAGTATCTGCGTTTGCTCACCCAACCTCACCAATCCTCTCAGCCCCAAGAGTGTCCAGCCTTATGTCTCATCCAGCTGTGGGTCTAGATATGGTCAATCCAGTTTGCATCATAGACACTGAACGGATTTTGTAAGAATTTCTCTCTCTTTCACTGTCTTTGTTTTGTGGGTTTTTTAAAGTAATTTACGTTTAGAATAGGGCTTGGCTGCTTTTCCCTGCTGTGTTGATGCCGCTTTACACCCTCTTGATTCACTTGCAGAGAGATATCGATACATAGGTTTTCAGATTCTTACTAGTCAGATATATTCTTGTGTGGTGACTAGGGGGTGTTGAGTCCAGTTCACTGAGCAGGGAGTAGGCCTTGTCTATTACATATTTGGCTTATGGAGCGGTCTCTGAGCTAATTTCAAACCCTTGTTTTATGCATCACCCCACCTCACCTTTCCCGTTAAGCAGCCATAGTGTGTCTTCTAAAGGTGTGACTCTGTTCTGTTTTGTAATTCAGTTCAAGTGTAGCGATTTTGACATTCCCTCTATAAGCGATATCTTAGGATAAGTGTCTTTTTCTGTGTGACTTATTTCACTTAGAATCTTCGTACCTAAATCCACTCATCATGCTGCTAACTAGCCTTATGACATTGATTTCATGGCTGAGTGATATTCTATTGTGCCAAGTACCACCATTTCTTTATCCATTTTTCTCTTTCCTGGGATATTGAAGGTGTACCGAAGCGGAGGTTCTTGGCAACAGAGCAGCCGTAAAGTTTGGGGTGCCTATGTCTTATTGATTTTTAGTTTTCCCAATTTATACGCCCATGAGTGGAAGTGCCCTATGCTCTCTACGCTGTGTTTATTACTTGTTTCAGGACACACCGTACTCTTCTCCAGAGTGCCTGTTGGCAATTTACATCCCGCCCATCAGCGTAGCAAGGCTCCCATGTCTCCATGGCCTGTCCTGCTTTTCTGGTTTTTACAATTTGTTCAGCATGGCCCTTTTGACCGAGGGCAAGCGAGACTTCTTTGTAGCGCTGATTTGCCCTTCCGGCTTGCTTGGTTGGCCAAAAAGGGCCTATGCGTTTTTTCCTGAATATATTCAGGAAAAAACGCATACGCCCTTTTTGGCCAAGGGCATCATTGTCAACGTTTTGCCGCTTTTCATGTGCTTTAAAGGCGAGTCGAATCTACCTCCTGAAATCTGTTTCCTGCAAATCTGCCTTGCTTTCAAATCCTCTTCGTTGCCTTCCCTCAATATATTTGTGGACGAGAGTTCTCATTTATAACTCTGCACGTTTGTGAATTGCAGTGCCCCTGAGCTCCATTTGTCTCCTCGCTTTTTTGGGAGCTGGCCGCAAAAGCGCAGGATTGCTTCAGGCCCTATTTTCGTTCTGGGGGGCAGGCTGAGCCTGTGGTTCATTCTTCTTCCTGATGGGAAAATGGAGTGACCTATGCCTGTCCCAACACCTAGGGCTCGTCTCTCGTTGGTTCCGCGTCTTCCCGTTCATCCTCAGGACAAATTGCAACCTGTACAATCAGGAGGTTAAAGGTGCTGATTCTCCAAGTAGGCAGATGGTTAGTCAAGCGGCTGGAATGGCGAACCCGAGCACAAGGAGAGGAGAAATGAGGTGCGTTTTAGAAACCTTTCCCGATCTCATGGCATACCATCTTCTGGGTTTCCCATGCATGTTTTGATGTAGGAAGATGCCCTTGTACCTGGAGATTTGAGACCCATGGGGTGTGTTCCCCGCAGTGTTACTTTAAAGTATCTGCATTTGCTCACCCAACCTCACCAATCCTCTCAGCCCCAAGAGTGTCCAGCCTTATGTCTCATCCAGCTGTGGGTCTAGATATGGTCAATCCAGTTTGCATCATAGACACTGAACGGATTTTGTAAGAATTTCTCTCTCTTTCACTGTCTTTGTTTTGTGGGTTTTTTAAAGTAATTTATGTTTAGAATTGGGCTTGGCTGCTTTTCCCTGCTGTGTTGATGCCGCTTTACACCCTCTTGATTCACTTGCAGAGAGATATCGATACATAGGTTTTCAGATTCTTACTAGTCAGATATATTCTTGTGTGGTGACTAGGGTGTGTTGAGTCCAGTTCACTGAGCAGGGAGTAGGCCTTGTCTATTACATATTTGGCTTATGGAGCGGTCTCTGAGCTAATTTCAAACCCTTGTTTTATGCATCACCCCACCTCACCTTTCCCGTTAAGCAGCCATAGTGTGTCTTCTAAAGGTGTGACTCTGTTCTGTTTTGTACTTCAGTTCAAGTGTAGCGATTTTGACATTCCCTCTATAAGCGATATCTTAGGATAAGTGTCTTTTTCTGTGTGACTTATTTCACTTAGAATCATCGTACATAAATCGACTCATCATGCTGCTAACTAGCCTTATGACATTGATTTCATGGCTGAGTGATATTCCATTGTGCCAAGTACCACCATTTCTTTATCCATTTTTCTCTTTCCTGGGATATTGAAGGTGTACCGAAGCGGAGGTTCTTGGCAACAGAGCAGCCGTAAACTTTAGGGTGCCTGTGTCTTGTTGATTTTTAGTTTTCCCAATTTATACGCCCATGAGTGGAAGTGCCCTATGCTCTCTACGCTGTGTTTATTACTTGTTTCAGGACACACCGTACACTTCTCCAGAGTGCCTGTTGGCAATTTACATCCCGCCCATCAGCGTAGCAAGGCTCCCATGTCTCCATGGCCTGTCCTGCTTTTCTGGTTTTTACACTTTGTTCAGCATGGCCCTTTTGACCGAGGGCAATGGAGACTTCTTTGTAGCGCTGATTTGCCCTTCCGGCTTGCTCGGTTGGCCAAAAAGGGCGTATGCGTTTTTTCCTGAATATATTCAGGAAAAAACGCATACGCCCTTTTTGGCCAAGGGCATCATTGTCAACGTTTTGCCGCTTTTCATGTGCTTTAAAGGCGAGTCGAATCTACCTCCTGAAATCTGTTTCCTGCAAATCTGCCTTGCTTTCAAATCCTCTTCGTTGCCATCCCTCAATATATTTGTGGACGAGAGTTCTCATTTATAACTCTGCACGTTTGTGAATTGCAGTGCCCCTGAGCTCCATTTGTCTCCTCGCATTTTTGGGAGCTGGCCGCAAAAGCGCAGGATTGCTTCAGGCCCCATTTTGGTTCTGGGGGGCAGGCTGAGCCTGTGGTTCATTCTTCTTCCTGATGGGAAAATGGAGTGACCTATGCCTGTCCCAACACCTAGGGCTCGTCTCTCGTTGGTTCCGCGTCTTCCCGTTCATCCTCAGGACAAATTGCAACCTGTACAATCAGGAGGTTAAAGGTGCTGATTCTCCAAGTAGGCAGATGGTTAGTCAAGCGGCTGGAATGGCGAACCCGAGCACAAGGAGAGGAGAAATGAGGTGCGTTTTAGAAACCTTTCCCGATCTCATGGCATACCATCTTCTGGGTTTCCCATGCATGTTTTGATGTAGGAAGATGCCCTTGTACCTGGAGATTTGAGACCCATGGGGTGTGTTCCCCGCAGTGTTACTTTAAAGTATCTGCGTTTGCTCACCCAACCTCACCAATCCTCTCAGCCCCAAGAGTGTCCAGCCTTATGTCTCATCCCGCTGTGGGTCTAGATATGGTCAATCCAGGTTGCATCATAGACCCTGAACGGATTTTGTAAGAATTTCTCTCTCTTTCACTGTCTTTGTTTTGTGGGCTTTTTAAAGTAATTTATGTTTAGAATGGGTCTTGGCTGCTTTTCCCTGCTGTGTTGATGCCGCTTTACACCCTCTTGATTCACTTGCAGAGAGATATCGATACATAGGTTTTCAGATTCTTACTAGTCAGATA
Organism: Eubalaena glacialis; assembly: GCF_028564815.1. Taxonomy (NCBI): domain Eukaryota; kingdom Metazoa; phylum Chordata; class Mammalia; order Artiodactyla; family Balaenidae; genus Eubalaena; species Eubalaena glacialis. The sequence goes on along the minus strand of NW_026871230.1, from coordinate 491,136 downwards.
TATTCTTGTGTGGTGACTAGGGTGTGTTGAGTCCACTTCACTGAGCAGGGAGTAGGCCTTGTCTATTACATATTTGGCTTATGGAGCGGTCTCTGAGCTAATTTCAAACCCTTGTTTTATGCATCACCCCACCTCACCTTTCCGGTTAAGCAGCCATAGTGTGTCTTCTAAAGGTGTGACTCTGTTCTGTTTTGTAATTCAGTTCAAGTGTAGCGATTTTGACATTCGCTCTATAAGCGATATCTTAGGATAAGTGTCTTTTTCTGTGTGACTTATTTCACTTAGAATCATCGTACCTAAATCCACTCATCATGCTGCTAACTAGCCTTATGACATTGATTTCATGGCTGAGTGATATTCCATTGTGCCAAGTACCACCATTTCTTTATCCATTTTTCTCTTTCCTGGGATATTGAAGGTGTACCGAAGCGTAGGTTCTTGGCAACAGAGCAGCCGTAAAGTTTGGGGTGCCTATGTCTTGTTGATTTTTAGTTTTCCCAATTTATACGCCCATGAGTGGAAGTGCCCTATGCTCTCTACGCTGTGTTTATTACTTGTTTCAGGACACACCGTACTCTTCTCCAGAGTGCCTGTTGGCAATTTACATCCCGCCCATCAGCGTAGCAAGGCTCCCATGTCTCCATGGCCTGTCCTGCTTTTCTGGTTTTTACACTTGGTTCAGCATGGCCCTTTTGACCGAGGGCAAGCGAGACTTCTTTGTAGCGCTGATTTGCCCTTCCGGCTTGCTTGGTTGGCCAAAAAGGGCGTATGCGTTTTTTCCTGAATATATTCAGGAAAAAACGCATACGCCCTTTTTGTCTAAGGGCATCATTGTCAACGTTTTGTCGCTTTTCATGTGCTTTAAAGGCGAGTCGAATCTACCTCCTGAAATCTGTTTCCTGCAAATCTGCCTTGCTTTCAAATCCTCTTCGTTGCCTTCCCTCAATATATTTGTGGACGAGAGTTCTCATTTATAACTCTGCACGTTTGTGAATTGCCGTGCCCCTGAGATCCATTTGTCTCCTCGCTTTTTTGGGAGCTGGCCGCAAAAGCGCAGGATTGCTTCAGGCCCTATTTTGGTTCTGGGGGGTAGGCTGAGCCTGTGGTTCATTCTTCTTCCTGATGGGAAAATGGAGTGACCTATGCCTGTCCCAACACCTAGGGCTCGTCTCTCGTTGGTTCCGCGTCTTCCCGTTCATCCTCAGGACAAATTGCAACCTGTACAATCAGGAGGATAAAGGTGCTGATTCTCCAAGTAGGGAGATGGTTAGTCAAGCGGCTGGAATGGCGAACCCGAGCACAAGGAGAGGAGAAATGAGGTGCGTTTTAGAAACCTTTCCCGATCTCATGGCATACCATCTTCTGGGTTTCCCATGCATGTTTTGATGTAGGAAGATGCCCTTGTACCTGGAGATTTGAGACCCATGGGGTGTGTTCCCCGCAGTGTTACTTTAAAGTATCTGCGTTTGCTCACCCAACCTCACCAATCCTCTCAGCCCCAAGAGTGTCCAGCCTTATGTCTCATCCAGCTGTGGGTCTAGATATGGTCAATCCAGTTTGCATCATAGACACTGAACGGATTTTGTAAGAATTTCTCTCTTTTTCACTGTCTTTGTTTTGTGGGTTTTTTAAAGTAATTTATGTTTAGAATGGGCCTTGGCTGCTTTTCCCTGCTGTGTTGATGCCGCTTTACACCCTCTTGATTCACTTGCAGAGAGATATCGATACATAGGTTTTCAGATTCTTACTAGTCAGATATATTCTTGTGTGGTGACTAGGGTGTGTTGAGTCCAGTTCACTGAGCAGGGAGTAGGCCTTGTCTATTACATATTTGGCTTATGGAGCGGTCTCTGAGCTAATTTCAAACCCTTGTTTTATGCATCACCCCACCTCACCTTTCCCGTTAAGCAGCCATAGTGTGTCTTCTACAGGTGTGACTCTGTTCTGTTTTGTAATTCAGTTCAAGTGTAGCGATTTTGACATTCCCTCTCTAAGCGATACCTTAGGATAAGTGGCTTTTTCTGTGTGACTTATTTCACTTAGAATCATCGTACATAAATCGACTCATCATGCTGCTAACTAGCCTTATGACATTGATTTCATGGCTGAGTGATATTCCATTGTGCCAAGTACCACCATTTCTTTATCCATTTTTCTCTTTCCTGGGATATTAAAGGTGTACCGAAGCGGAGGTTCTTGGCAACAGAGCAGCCGTAAACTTTAGGGTGCCTGTGTCTTGTTGATTTTTAGTTTTCCCAATTTATACGCCCATGAGTGGAAGTGCCCTATGCTCTCTACGCTGTGTTTATTACTTGTTTCAGGACACACCGTACTCTTCTCCAGAGTGCCTGTTGGCAATTTACATCCCGCCCATCAGCGTAGCAAGGCTCCCATGTCTCCATGGCCTGTCCTGCTTTTCTGGTTTTTACACTTTGTTCAGCATGGCCCTTTTGACCGAGGGCAATGGAGACTTCTTTGTAGCGCTGATTTGCCCTTCCGGCTTGCTTGGTTGGCCAAAAAGGGCGTATGCGTTTTTTCCTGAATATATTCAGGAAAAAACGCATACGCCCTTTTGGGCCAAGGGCATAATTGTCAACGTTTTGTCGCTTTTCATGTGCTTTAAAGGCGAGTCGAATCTACCTCCTGAAATCTGTTTCCTGCAAATCTGCCTTGCTTTCAAATCCTCTTCGTTGCCTTCCCTCAATATATTTGTGGACAAGAGTTCTCATTTATAACTCTGCACGTTTGTGAATTGCAGTGCCCCTGAGCTTCATTTGTCTCCTCGCATTTTTGGGAGCTGGCCGCAAAAGCGCAGGATTGCTTCAGGCCCTATTTTGGTTCTGGGGGGCAGGCTGAGCCTGTGGTTCATTCTTCTTCCTGATGGAAAAATGGAGTGACCTATGCCTGTCCCAACACCTAGGGCTCGTCTCTCGTTGGTTCCGCGTCTTCCCGTTCATCCTCAGGACAAATTGCAACCTGTACAATCAGGAGGTTAAAGGTGCTGATTCTCCAAGTAGGCAGATGGTTAGTCAAGCGGCTGGAATGGTGAACCCGAGCACAAGGAGGGGAGAAATGAGGTGCGTTTTAGAAACCTTTCCCGATCTCATGGCATACCATCTTCTGGGTTTCCCATGCATGTTTTGATGTAGGAAGATGCCCTTGTACCTGGAGATTTGAGACCCATGGGGTGTGTTCCCCGCAGTGTTACTTTAAAGTATCTGCGTTTGCTCACCCAACCTCACCAATCCTCTCAGCCCCAAGAGTGTCCAGCCTTATGTCTCATCCCGCTGTGGGTCTAGATATGGTCAATCCAGGTTGCATCATAGACCCTGAACGGATTTTGTAAGAATTTCTCTCTCTTTCACTGTCTTTGTTTTGTGGGTTTTTTAAAGTACTTTACGTTTAGAATGGGGCTTAGCTGCTTTTCCCTGCTGTGTTGATGCCGCTTTACACCCTCTTGATTCACTTGCAGAGAGATATCGATACATAGGTTTTCAGATTCTTACTAGTCAGATATATTCTTGTGTGGTGACTAGGGTGTGTTGAGTCCAGTTCACTGAGCAGGGAGTAGGCCTTGTCTATTACATATTTGGCTTATGGAGCGGTCTCTGAGCTAATTTCAAACCCTTGTTTTATGCATCACCCCACCTCACCTTTCCCGTTAAGCAGCCATAGTGTGTCTTCTAAAGGTGTGACTCTGTTCTGTTTTGTAATTCAGTTCAAGTGTAGCGACTTTGACATTCCCTCTATAAGCGATATCTTAGGATAAGTGTCTTTTTCTGTGTGACTTATTTCACTTAGAATCATCGTCGCTAAATCCACTCATCATGCTGCTAACTAGCCTTATGACATTGATTTCATGGCTGAGTGATATTCCATTGTGCCAAGTACCACCATTTCTTTATCCATTTTTCTCTTTCCTGGGATATTGAAGGTGTACCGAAGCGGAGGTTCTTGGAAACAGAGCAGCCGTAACGTTTGGGGTGCCTGTGTCTTGTTGATTTTTAGTTTTCCCAATTTATATGCCCATGAGTGGAAGTGCCCTATGCTCTCTAAGCTGTGTTTATTACTTGTTTCAGGACACACCGTACACTTCTCCAGAGTGCCTGTTGGCAATTTACATCCCGCCCATCAGCGTAGCAAGGCTCCCATGTCTCCATGGCCTGTCCTGCTTTTCTGGTTTTTACTGTTTGTTCAGCATGGCCCTTTTGACCGAGGGCAAGCGAGACTTCTTTGTAGCGCTGATTTGCCCTTCCGGTTTGCTTGGTTGGCCAAAAAGGGCGTATGCGTTTTTTCCTGAATATATTCAGGAAAAAACGCATACGCCCTTTTTGGCCAAGGGCATCATTGTCAACATTTTGCCGCTTTTCATGTGCTTTAAAGGCGAGTCGTATCTACCTCCTGAAATCTGTTTCCTGCAAATCTGCCTTGCTTTCAAATCCTCTTCGTTGCCTTCCCTCAATATATTTGTGGACGAGAGTTCTCATTTATAACTCTGCATGTTTGTGAATTGCAGTGCCCCTGAGCTCCATTTGTCTCCTCGCTTTTTTGGGAGCTGGCCGCAAAAGCGCAGGATTGCTTCAGGCCCTATTTTGGTTCTGGGGGGCAGGCTGAGCCTGTGGTTCATTCTTCTTCCTGATGGGAAAATGGAGTGACCTATGCCTGTCCCAACACCTAGGGCTCGTCTCTCGTTGGTTCCGCGTCTTCCCGTTCATCCTCAGGACAAATTGCAACGTGTACAATCAGGAGGTTAAAGGTGCTGATTCTCCAAGTAGGCAGATGGTTAGTCAAGCGGCTGGAATGGCGAACCCGAGCACAAGGAGGGGAGAAATGAGGTGCGTTTTAGAAACCTTTCCCGATCTCATGGCATACCATCTTCTGGGTTTCCCATGCATGTTTTGATGTAGGAAGATGCCCTTGTACCTGGAGATTTGAGACCCATGGGGTGTGTTCCCCGCAGTGTTACTTTAAAGTATCTGCGTTTGCTCACCCAACCTCACCAATCCTCTCAGCCCCAAGAGTGTCCAGCCTTATGTCTCATCCCGCTGTGGGTCTAGATATGGTCAATCCAGTTTGCATCATAGACACTGAACGGATTTTGTAAGAATTTCTCTCTCTTTCACTGTCTTTGTTTTGTGGGTTTTTTAAAGTAATTTATGTTTAGAATTGGGCTTGGCTGCTTTTCCCTGCTGTGTTGATGCCGCTTTAAACCCTCTTGATTCACTTGCAGAGAGATATCGATACATAGGTTTTCAGATTCTTACTAGTCAGATATATTCTTGTGTGGTGACTAGGGTGTGTTGAGTCCAGTTCACTGAGCAGGGAGTAGGCCTTGTCTATTACATATTTGGCTTATGGAGCGGTCTCTGAGCTAATTTCAAACCCTTGTTTTATGCATCACCCCACCTCACCTTTCCCGTTAAGCAGCCATAGTGTGTCTTCTAAAGGTGTGACTCTGTTCTGTTTTGTAATTCAGTTCAAGTGTAGCGATTTTGACATTCCCTCTATAAGCGATATCTTAGGATAAGTGTCTTTTTCTGTGTGACTTATTTCACTTAGAATCATCGTACCTAAATCCACTCATCATGCTGCTAACTAGCCTTATGACATTGATTTCATGGCTGAGTGATATTCCATTGTGCCAAGTACCACCATTTCTTTATCCATTTTTCTCTTTCCTGGGATATTGAAGGTGTACCGAAGCGGAGGTTCTTGGAAACAGAGCAGCCGTAAACTTTAGGGTGCCTGTGTCTTGTTGATTTTTAGTTTTCCCAATTTATACGGCCATGAGTGGAAGTGCCCTATGCTCTCTACGCTGTGTTTATTACTTGTTTCAGGACACACCGTACTCTTCTCCAGAGTGCCTGTTGGCAATTTACATCCCGCCCATCAACGTAGCAAGGCTCCCATGTCTCCATGGCCTGTCCTGCTTTTCTGGTTTTTACAATTTGTTCAGCATGGCCCTTTTGACCGAGGGCAAGCGAGACTTCTTTTTAGCGCTGATTTGCCCTTCCGGCTTGCTTGGTTGGCCAAAAAGGGCGTATGCGTTTTTTCCTGAATATATTCAGGAAGAAACGCATACGCCCTTTTTGGCCAAGGGCATCATTGTCAACGTTTTGTCGCTTTTCATGTGCTTTAAAGGCGAGTCGAATCTACCTCCTGAAATCTGTTTCCTACAAATCTGCCTTGCTTTCAAATCCTCTTCGTTGCCTTCCCTCAATATATTTGTGGACGAGAGTTCTCATTTATAACTCTGCACGTTTGTGAATTGCAGTGCCCCTGAGCGCCATTTGTCTCCTCGCATTTTTGGGAGCTGGCCGCAAAAGTGCAGGATTGCTTCAGGCCCTATTTTGGTTCTGGGGGGCAGGCTGAGCCTGTGGTTCATTCTTCTTCCTGATGGGAAAATGGAGTGACCTATGCCTGTCCCAACACCTAGGGCTCGTCTGTCGTTGGTTCCGCGTCTTCCCGTTCATCCTCAGGACAAATTGCAACCTGTACAATCAGGAGGTTAAAGGTGCTGATTCTCCAAGTAGGCAGATGGTTAGTCAAGCAGCTGGAATGGCGAACCCGAGCACAAGGAGGGGAGAAATGAGGTGCGTTTTAGAAACCTTTCCCGATCTCATGGCATACCATCTTCTGGGTTTCCCATGCATGTTTTGATGTAGGAAGATGCCCTTGTACCTGGAGATTTAAGACCCATGGGGTGTGTTCCCCGCAGTGTTACTTTAAAGTATCTGCGTTTGCTCACCCAACCTCACCAGTCCTCTCAGCCCCAAGAGTGTCCAGCCTTATGTCTCATCCAGCTGTGGGTCTAGATATGGTCAATCCAGTTTGCATCATAGACACTGAACGGATTTTGTAAGAATTTCTCTCTCTTTCACTGTCTTTGTTTTGTGGGTTTTTTAAAGTAATTTATGTTTAGAATCGGGCTTGGCTGCTTTTCCCTGCTGTGTTGATGCCGCTTTAAACCCTCTTGATTCACTTGCAGAGAGATATCGATACGTAGGTTTTCAGATTCTTACTAGTCAGATATATTCTTGTGTGGTGACTAGGGTGTGTTGAGTCCAGTTCACTGAGCAGGGAGTAGGCCTTGTCTATTACATATTTGGCTTATGGAGCGGTGTCTGAGCTAATTTCAAACCCTTGTTTTATGCATCACCCCACCTCACCTTTCCCGTTAAGCAGCCATAGTGTGTCTTCTAAAGGTGTGACTCTGTTCTGTTTTGTAATTCAGTTCAAGTGTAGCGATTTTGACATTCCCTCTATAAGCGATATCTTAGGATAAGTGTCTTTTTCTGTGTGACTTATTTCACTTAGAATCATCGTACCTAAATCCACTCATCATGCTGCTAACTAGCCTTATGACATTGATTTCATGGCTGAGTGATATTCCATTGTGCCAAGTACCACCATTTGTTTATCCATTTTTCTCTTTCCTAGGATATTGATGGTGTACCGAAGCGGAGGTTCTTCAAACAGAGCAGCCGTAAACTTTAGGGTGCCTGTGTCTTGTTGATTTTTACTTTTCCCAATTTATACGCCCATGAGTGGAAGTGCCCTATGCTCTCTACGCTGTGTTTATTACTTGTTTCAGGACACACCGTACACTTCTCCAGAGTGCCTGTTGGCAATTTACATCCCGCCCATCAGCGTAGCAAGCCTCCCATGTCTCCATGGCCTGTCCTGCTTTTCTGGTTTTTACACTTTTTTCAGGATGGCCCTTTTGACCGAGGGCAAGCGAGACTTCTTTGTAGCGCTGATTTGCCCTTCCGGCTTGCTTGGTTGGCCAAAAAGGGCGTATGCGTTTTTTCCTGAATATATTCAGGAAAAAACGCATACGCCCTTTTTGGCCAAGGGCATCATTGTCAACATTTTGCCGCTTTTCATGTGCTTTAAAGGCGAGTCGTATCTACCTCCTGAAATCTGTTTCCTGCAAATCTGCCTTGCTTTCAAATCCTCTTCGTTGCCTTCCCTCAATATATTTGTGGACGAGAGTTCTCATTTATAACTCTGCACGTTTGTGAATTGCAGTGCCCCTGAGCTCCATTTGTCTCCTCGCATTTTTGGGAGCTGGCCGCAAAAGCGCAGGATTGCTTCAGGCCCTATTTTGGTTCTGGGGGGCAGGCTGAGCCTGTGGTTCATTCTTCTTCCTGATGGGAAAATGGAGTGACCTATGCCTGTCCCAACACCTAGGGCTCGTCTCTCGTTGGTTCCGCGTCTTCCCGTTCATCCTCAGGACAAATTGCAACCTGTACAATCAGGAGGTTAAAGGTGCTGATTCTCCAAGTAGGGAGATGGTTAGTCAAGCGGCTGGAATGGCGAACCCGAGCACAAGGAGGGGAGAAATGAGGTGCGTTTTAGAAACCATTCCCGATCTCATGGCATACCATCTTCTGGGTTTCCCATGCATGTTTTGATGTAGGAAGATGCCCTTGTACCTGGAGATTTGAGACCCATGGGGTGTGTTCCCCGCAGTGTTACTTTGAAGTATCTGCGTTTGCTCACCCAACCTCACCAATCCTCTCAGCCCCAAGAGTGTCCAGCCTTATGTCTCATCCCGCTGTGGGTCTAGATATGGTCAATCCAGTTTGCATCATAGACACTGAACGGATTTTGTAAGAATTTCTCTCTCTTTCACTGTCTTTGTTTTGTGGGTTTTTTAAAGTAATTTATGTTTAGAATTGGGCTTGGCTGCTTTTCCTGCTGTGTTGATGCCGCTTTACACCCTCTTGATTCACTTGCAGAGAGATATCGATACATAGGTTTTCAGATTCTTACTAGTCAGATATATTCTTGTGTGGTGACTAGGGTGTGTTGAGTCCAGTTCACTGAGCAGGGAGTAGGCCTTGTCTATTACATATTTGGCTTATGGAGCGGTCTCTGAGCTAATTTCAAACCCTTGTTTTATGCATCACCCCACCTCACCTTTCCCGTTAAGCAGCCATAGTGTGTCTTCTAAAGGTGTGACTCTGTTTTGTTTTGTAATTCAGTTCAAGTGTAGCGATTTTGACATTCCCTCTATAAGCGATATCTTAGGATAAGTGTCTTTTTCTGTGTGAGTTATTTCACTTAGAATCATCGTACCTAAATCCACTCATCATGCTGCTAACTAGCCTTATGACATTGATTTCATGGCTGAGTGATATTCCACTGTGCCAAGTACCACCATTTCTTTATCCATTTTTCTCTTTCCTGGAATATTGAAGGTGTACCGAAGCGGAGGTTCTTGGAAACAGAGTAGCCGTAAACTTTAGGGTGCCTGTGCCTTGTTGATTTTTAGTTTTCCCAATTTATACGCCCATGAGTGGAAGTGCCCTATGCTCTCTACGCTGTGTTTATTACTTGTTTCAGGACACACCGTAGTCTTCTCCAGAGTGCCTGATGGCAATTTACATCCCGCCCATCAGCGTAGCAAGGCTCCCATGTCTCCATGGCCTGTCCTGCTTTTCTGGTTTTTACACTTTTTTCAGCATGGCCCTTTTGACTGAGGGCAAGCGAGAGTTCTTTGTAGCTCTGATTTGCACTTCCGGCATGCTTGGTTGGCCAAAAAGGGCGTATGCGTTTTTTCCTGAATATATTCAGGAAAAAACGCATACGCCCTTTTTGGCCAAGGGCATCATTGTCAACATTTTGCCGCTTTTCATGTGCTTTAAAGGCGAGTCGTATCTACCTCCTGAAATCTGTTTCCTGCAAATCTGCCTTGCTTTCAAATCCTCTTCGTTGCCTTCCCTCAATATATTTGTGGACGAGAGTTCTCATTTATAACTCTGCACGTTTGTGAATTGCAGTGCCCCTGAGCTCCATTTGTCTCCTCGCTTTTTTGGGAGCTGGCCGCAAAAGCGCAGGATTGCTTCAGGCCCTATTTTGGTTCTGGGGGGCAGGCTGAGCCTGTGGTTCATTCTTCTTCCTGATGGGAAAATGGAGTGACCTATGCCTGTCCCAACACCTAGGGCTCGTCTCTCGTTGGTTCCGTGTCTTCCCGTTCATCCTCAGGACAAATTGCAACCTGTACAATCAGGAGGTTAAAGGTGCTGATTCTCCAAGTAGGGAGATGGTTAGTCAAGCGGCTGGAATGGCGAACCCGAGCACAAGGAGAGGAGAAATGAGGTGCGTTTTAGAAACCTTTCCCGATCTCATGGCATACCATCTTCTGGGTTTCCCATGCATGTTTTGATGTAGGAAGATGCCCTTGTACCTGGAGATTTGAGACCCATGGGGTGTGTTCCCTGCAGTGTTACTTTAAAGTATCTGCGTTTGCTCACCCAACCTCACCAATCCTCTCAGCCCCAAGAGTGTCCAGCCTTATGTCTCATCCAGCTGTGGGCCTAGATATGGTCAATCCAGTTTGCATCATAGACACTGAACGGATTTTGTAAGAATTTCTCTCTCTTTCACTGTCTTTGTTTTGTGGGTTTTTTAAAGTAATTTATGTTTAGAATTGGGCTTGGCTGCTTTTCCCTGCTGTGTTGATGCCGCTTTAAACCCTCTTGATTCACTTGCAGAGAGATATCGATACATAGGTTTTCAGATTCTTACTAGTCAGATATATTCTTGTGTGGTGACTAGGGTGTGTTGAGTCCAGTTCACTGAGCAGGGAGTAGGCCTTGTCTATTACATATTTGGCTTATGGAGCGGTGTCTGAGCTAATTTCAAACCCTTGTTTTATGCATCACCCCACCTCACCTTTCCCGTTAAGCAGCCATAGTGTGTCTTCTAAAGGTGTGACTCTGTTCTGTTTTGTAATTCAGTTCAAGTGTAGCGATTTTGACATTCCCTCTATAAGCGATATCTTAGGATAAGTGTCTTTTTCTGTGTGACTTATTTCACTTAGAATCATCGTACCTAAATCCACTCATCATGCTGCTAACTAGCCTTATGACATTGATTTCATGGCTGAGTGATATTCCATTGTGCCAAGTACCACCATTTCTTTATCCATTTTTCTCTTTCCTGGGATATTGAAGGTGTACCGAAGCGGAGGTTCTTGGAAACAGAGCAGCCGTAAACTTTAGGGTGCCTGTGTCTTGTTGATTTTTACTTTTCCCAATTTATACGCCCATGAGTGGAAGTGCCCTATGCTCTCTAAGCTGTGTTTATTACTTGTTTCAGGACACACCGTACACTTCTCCAGAGTGCCTGTTGGCAATTTACATCCCGCCCATCAGCGTAGCAAGGCTCCCATGTCTCCATGGCCTGTCCTGCTTTTCTGGTTTTTACACTTTTTTCAGCATGGCCCTTTTGACCGAGGGCAAGCGAGACTTCTTTGTAGCGCTGATTTGCCCTTCCGGCTTGCTCGGTTGGCCAAAAAGGGCGTATGCGTTTTTTCCTGAATATATTCAGGAAAAAACGCATACGCCCTTTTTGGCCAAGGGCATCATTGTCAACGTTTTGCCGCTTTTCATGTGCTTTAAAGGCGAGTCGTATCTACCTCCTGAAATCTGTTTCCTGCAAATCTGCCTTGCTTTCAAATCCTCTTCGTTGCCTTCCCTCAATATATTTGTGGACGAGAGTTCTCATTTATAACTCTGCACGTTTGTGAATTGCAGTGCCCCTGAGCTCCATTTGTCTCCTCGCTTTTTTGGGAGTTGGCCGCAAAAGCGCAGGATTGCTTCAGGCCCTATTTTGGTTCTGGGGGGCAGGCTGAGCCTGTGGTTCATTCTTCTTCCTGATGGGAAAATGGAGTGACCTATGCCTGTCCCAACACCTAGGGCTCGTCTCTCGTTGGTTCCGCGTCTTCCCGTTCATCCTCAGGACAAATTGCAACCTGTACAATCAGGAGGTTAAAGGTGCTGATTCTCCAAGTAGGGAGATGGTTAGTCAAGCGGCTGGAATGGCGAACCCGAGCACAAGGAGAGGAGAAATGAGGTGCGTTTTAGAAACCTTTACCGATCTCATGGCATACCATCTTCTGGGTTTCCCATGCATGTTTTGATGTAGGAAGATGCCCTTGTACCTGGAGATTTGAGACCCATGGGGTGTGTTCCCCGCAGTGTTACTTTAAAGTATCTGCGTTTGCTCACCCAACCTCACCAATCCTCTCAGCCCCAAGAGTGTCCAGCCTTATGTCTCATCCCGCTGTGGGTCTAGATATGGTCAATCCAGGTTGCATCATAGACACTGAACGGATTTTGTAAGAATTTCTCTCTCTTTCACTGTCTTTGTTTTGTGGGTTTTTTAAAGTAATTTATGTTTAGAATTGGGCTTGGCTGCTTTTCCCTGCTGTGTTGATGCCGCTTTAAACCCTCTTGATTCACTTGCAGAGAGATATCGATACATAGGTTTTCAGATTCTTACTAGTCAGATATATTCTTGTGTGGTGACTAGGGTGTGTTGAGTCCAGTTCACTGAGCAGGGAGTAGGCCTTGTCTATTACATATTTGGCTTATGGAGCGGTCTCTGAGCTAATTTCAAACCCTTGTTTTATGCATCACCCCACCTCACCTTTCCCATTAAGCAGCCATAGTGTGTCTTCTAAAGGTGTGACTCTGTTCTGTTTTGTAATTCAGTTCAAGTGTAGCGATTTTGACATTCCCTCTATAAGCGATATCTTAGGATTAGTGTCTTTTTCTGTGTGACTTATTTCACTTAGAATCATCGTACCTAAATCCACTCATCATGCTGCTAACTAGCCTTATGACATTGATTTCATGGCTGAGTGATATTCCACTGTGCCAAGTACCACCATTTCTTTATCCATTTTTCTCTTCCCTGGGATATTGAAGGTGTACCGAAGCGGAGGTTCTTGGAAACAGAGCAGCCGTAAACTTTAGGGTGCCTGTGTCTTGTTGATTTTTAGTTTTCCCAATTTATACGCCCATGAGTGGAAGTGCCCTATGCTCTCTACGCTGTGTTTATTACTTGTTTCAGGACACACCGTAGTCTTCTCCAGAGTGCCTGATGGCAATTTACATCCCGCCCATCAGCGTAGCAAGGCTCCCATGTCTCCATGGCCTGTCCTGCTTTTCTGGTTTTTACACTTTTTTCAGCATGGCCCTTTTGACCGAGGGCAAGCGAGACTTCTTTGTAGCGCTGATTTGCCCTTCCGGCATGCTTGGTTGGCCAAAAAGGGCGTATGCGTTTTTTCCTGAATATATTCAGGAAAAAACGCATACGCCCTTTTTGGCCAAGGGCATCATTGTCAACATTTTGCCGCTTTTCATGTGCTTTAAAAGTGAGTCGTATCTACCTCCTGAAATCTGTTTCCTGCAAATCTGCCTTGCTTTCAAATCCTCTTCGTTGCCTTCCCTCAATATATTTGTGGACGAGAGTTCTCATTTATAACTCTGCATGTTTGTGAATTGCAGTGCCCCTGAGCTCCATTTGTCTCCTCGCTTTTTTGGGAGCTGGCCGCAAAAGCGCAGGATTGCTTCAGGCCCTATTTTGGTTCTGGGGGGCAGGCTGAGCCTGTGGTTCATTCTTCTTCCTGATGGGAAAATGGAGTGACCTATGCCTGTCCCAACACCTAGGGCTCGTCTCTCGTTGGTTCCGCATCTTCCCGTTCATCCTCAGGACAAATTGCAACCTGTACAATCAGGAGGTTAAAGGTGCTGATTCTCCAAGTAGGCAGATGGTTACTCAAGCGGCTGGAATGGCGAACCCGAGCACAAGGAGAGGAGAAATGAGGTGCGTTTTAGAAACCTTTCCCGATCTCATGGCATACCATCTTCTGGGTTTCCCATGCATGTTTTGATGTAGGAAGCTGCCCTTGTACCTGGAGATTTGAGACCCATGGGGTGTGTTCCCCGCAGTGTTACTTTAAAGTATCTGCGTTTGCTCACCCAACCTCACCAATCCTCTCAGCCCCAAGAGTGTCCAGCCTTATGTCTCATCCAGCTGTGGGTCTAGATATGGTCAATCCAGGTTGCATCATAGACCCTGAACGGATTTTGTAAGAATTTCTCTCTCTTTCACTGTCTTTGTTTTGTGGGTTTTTTAAAGTAATTTATGTTTAGAATCGGGCTTGGCTGCTTTTCCCTGCTGTGTTGATGCCGCTTTACACCCTCTTGATTCACTTGCAGAGAGATATCGATACATAGGTTTTCAGATTCTTACTAGTCAGATATATTCTTGTTTTGTGACTAGGGTGTGTTGAGTCCAGTTCACTGAGCAGGGAGTAGGCCTTGTCTATTACATATTTGGCTTATGGAACGGTCTCTGAGCTAATTTCAAACCCTTGTTTTATACATCACCCCACCTCACCTTTCCCGTTAAGCAGCCATAGTGTGTCTTCTAAAGGTGTGACTCTGTTCTGTTTTGTAATTCAGTTCAAGTGTAGCGATTTTGACATTCCCTCTATAAGCGATATCTTAGGATAAGTGTCTTTTTCTGTGTGACTTATTTCACTTAGAATCATCGTACCTAAATCCACTCATCATGCTGCTTACTAGCCTTATGACATTGATTTCATGGCTGAGTGATATTCCATTGTGCCAAGTACCACCATTTCTTTATACATTTTTCTCTTTCCTGGGATATTGAAGGTGTACCGAAGCGGAGATTCTTGGAAACAGAGCAGCCATAAACTTTAGGGTGCCTGTGTCTTGTTGATTTTTGTTTTCCCAATTTATGCGCCCATGAGTGGAAGTTCCCTATGCTCTCTACGCTGTGTTTATTACTTGTTTCAGGACACACCGTACTCTTCTCCAGAGTGCCTGTTGGCAATTTACATCCCGCCCATCAGCGTAGCAACGCTCCCATGTCTCCATGGCCTGTCCTGCTTTTCTGGTTTTTACAGTTTTTTCAGCATGGCCCTTTTGACCGAGGGCAAGCGAGACTTCTTTGTAGCGCTGATTTGCCCTTCCGGCTTGCTTGGTTGGCCAAAAAGGGCGTATGCGTTTTTTCCTGAATATATTCAGGAAAAAAAGCATACGCCCTTTTTGGCCAAGGGCATCATTGTCAACGTTTTGCCACTTTTCATGTGCTTTAAAGGCGAGTCGAATCTCCCTCCTGAAATCTGTTTCCTGCAAATCTGCCTTGCTTTCAAATCCTCTTCGTTGCCTTCCCTCAATATATTTGTGGACGAGAGTTCTCATTTATAACTCTGCACGTTTGTGAATTGCAGTGCCCCTGAGCTCCATTTGTCTCCTCGCATTTTTGGGAGCTGGCCGCAAAAGCGCAGGACTGCTTCAGGCCCTATTTTGGTTCTGGGGGGCAGGCTGAGCCTGTGGTTCATTCTTCTTCCTGATGGGAAAATGGAGTGACCTATGCCTGTCCCAACACCTAGGGCTCGTCTCTTGTTGGTTCCGCGTCTTCCCGTTCATCCTCAGGACAAATTGCAACCTGTACAATCAGGAGGTTAAAGGTGCTGATTCTCCAAGTAGGCAGATGGTTAGTCAAGCGGCTGGAATGGCGAACCCGAGCACAAGGAGGGGAGAAATGAGGTGCGTTTTAGAAACCTTTCCCGATCTCATGGCATACCATCTTCTGGGTTTCCCATGCATGTTTTGATGTAGGAAGATGCCCTTGTACCTGGAGATTTGAGACCCATGGGGTGTGTTCCCCGCAGTGTTACTTTAAAGTATCTGCATTTGCTCACCCAACCTCACCAATCCTCTCAGCCCCAAGAGTGTCCAGCCTTATGTCTCATCCAGCTGTTGGTCTAGATATGGTCAATCCAGGTTGCATCAGAGACCCTGAACGGATTTTGTAAGAATTTCTCTCTCTTTCACTGTCTTTGTTTTGTGGGATTTGTAAAGTAATTTATGTTTAGAATGGGTCTTGACTGCTTTTCCCTGCTGTGTTTATGCCGCTTTACACCCTCTTGATTCACTTGCAGAGAGATATCGATACATAGGTTTTCAGATTCTTACTAGTCAGATATATTCTTGTGCGGTGACTAGGGGGTGTTGAGTCCAGTTCACTGAGCAGGGAGTAGGCCTTGTCTATTACATATTTGGCTTATGGGGCGGTCTCTGAGCTAATTTTAAACCCTTGTTTTATGCATCACCCCACCTCACCTTTCCCGCTAAGCAGCCATAGTGTGTCTTCTAAAGGTGTGACTCTGTTCTGTTTTGTAATTCAGTTCAAGTGTAGCGATTTTCACATTCCCTCTATAAGCGATATCTTAGGATAAGTGTCTTTTTCTGTGTGACTTATTTCACTTAGAATCATCGTACCTAAATCCACTCCTCATGCTGCTAACTAGCCTTATGACATTGATTTCATGGCTGAGTGATATTCCATTGTGCCAAGTACCACCATTTCTTTATCCATTTTTCTCTTTCCTGGGATATTGAAGGTGTACCGAAGCGGAGATTCTTGAAAACAGAGCAGCCGTAAACTTTAGGGTGCCTGTGTCTTGTTGATTTTTGTTTTCCCAATTTATACGCCCATGAGTGGAAGTGCCCTATGCTCTCTACGCTGTGTTTATTACTTGTTTCAGGACACACCGTACTCTTCTCCAGAGTGCCTGTTGGCAATTTACATCCCGCCCATCAGCGTAGCAAGGCTCCCATGTCTCCATGGCCTGTCCTGCTTTTCTGGTTTTTACACTTGGTTCAGCATGGCCCTTTTGACCGAGGGCAAACGAGACTTCTTTGTAGCGCTGATTTGCCCTTCCGGCTTGCTTGGTTGGCCAAAAAGGGCGTATGCGTTTTTTCCTGAATATATTCAGGAAAAAACGCATACGCCCTTTTTGGCCAAGGGCATCATTGTCAACGTTTTGCCGCTTTTCATGTGCTTTAAAGGCGAGTCGAATCTACCTCCTGAAATCTGTTTCCTGCAAATCTGCCTTGCTTTCAAATCCTCTTCGTTGCCTTCCCTCAATATATTTGTGGACGAGAGTTCTCATTTATAACTCTGCACGTTTGTGAATTGCAGTGCCCCTGAGCTCCATTTGTCTCCTCGCATTTTTGGGAGCTGGCCGCAAAAGCGCAGGATTGCTTCAGGCCCTATTTTGGTTCTGGGGGGCAGGCTGAGCCTGTGGTTCATTCTTCTTCCTGATGTGAAAATGGAGTGACCTGTGCCTGTCCCAACACCTAGGGCTAGTCTCTCGTTGGTTCCCCATCTTCCCGTTCATCCTCAGGACAAATTGCAACCTGGACGAAACAGGAGGTTAAAGGTGCTGATTCTCCAAGTAGGGAGATGGTTAGTCAAGCGGCTGGAATGGCGAACCCGAGCACAAGGAGAGGAGAAATGAGGTGCGTTTTAGAAACCTTTCCCGATCTCATGGCATACCATCTTCTGGGTTTCCCATGCATGTTTTGATGTAGGAAGATTCCCTTGTACCTGGAGAGTTGAGACCCATGGGGTTGGTTCCCAGCGGTATTACTTTAAAGTATCTGCATTTGCTCACCCAACCTCACCAATCCTCTCAGCCCCAAGAGTGTCCAGCCTTATGTCTCATCCAGCTGTGGGTCTAGATATGGTCAATCCAGGTTGCATCAGAGACCCTGAACGGATTTTGTAAGAATTTCTCTCTCTTTCACTGTCTTTGTTTTGTGGGTTTTTTAAAGTAATTTATGTTTAGAATCGGGCTTGGCTGCTTTTCCCTGCTCTGTTGATGCCGCTTTACACCCTCTTGATTCACTTGCAGAGAGATATCGATACATAGGTTTTCAGATTCTTACTAGTCAGATATATTCTTGTGTGGTGATTAGGGTGTGTTGAGTCCAGTTCACTGAGCAGGGAGTAGGCCTTGTCTATTACATATTTGGCTTATGGAGCGGTCTCTGAGCTAATTTCAAACCCTTGTTTTATGCATCACCCCACCTCACCTTTCCCGTTAAGCAGCCATAGTGTGTCTTCTAAAGGTGTGACTCTGTTCTGTTTTGTAATTCAGTTCAAGTGTAGCGATTTTGACATTCCCTCTATAAGCGATATCTTAGGATAAGTGTCTTTTTCTGTGTGACTTATTTCACTTAGAATCATCGTACCTAAATCCACTCATCATGCTGCTAACTAGCCTTATGACATTGATTTCATGGCTGAGTGATATTCCATTGTGCCAAGTACCACCATTTCTTTATCCATTTTTCTCTTTCCTGGGATATTGAAGGTGTACCGAAGCGGAGGTTCTTGGCAACAGAGCAGCCGTAAAGTTTGGGGAGCCTGTGAATTGTTTACTTTTAGTTTTCCCAATTTATACGCCCATGAGTGGAAGTGCCCTATGCTATCAATGCTGTGTTTATTACTTGTTTCAGGACACACCGTACTCTTCTCCAGAGTGCCTGTTGGCAATTTATATCCCGCCCATCAGCGTAGCAAGGCTCCCATGTCTCCATGGCCTGTCCTGCTTTTCTGGTTTTTACACTTTGTTCAGCATGGCCCTTTTGACCGAGGGCAAGCGAGACTTCTTTGTAGCGCTGATTTGCCCTTCCGGCTTGCTTGGTTGGCCAAAAAGGGCGTATGCGTTTTTTCCTGAATATATTCAGGAAAAAACGCATACGCCCTTTTTGGCCAAGGGCATTATTGTCAACGTTTTGTCGCTTTTCATGTGCTTTAAAGGCGAGTCGAATCTACCTCCTGAAATCTGTTTCCTGCAAATCTGCCTTGCTTTCAAATCCTCTTCGTTGCCTTCCCTCAATATATTTGTGGATGAGAGTTCTCATTTATAACTCTGCACGTTTGTGAATTGCAGTGCCCCTGAGCTCCATTTGTCTCCTCTTTTTTTTGGGAGCTGGCCGCAAAAGCGCAGGATTGCTTCAGGCCCTATTTTGGTTCTGGGGGGCAGGCTGAGCCTGTGGTTCATTCTTCTTCCTGATGGGAAAATGGAGTGACCTGTGCCTGTCCCAACACCTAGGGCTAGTCTCTCGTTGGTTGCCCGTCTTCCCGTTCATCCTCAGGACAAATTGCAACCTGGACGAAACAGGAGGTTAAAGGTGCTGATTCTCCAAGTAGGGAGATGGTTAGTCAAGCGGCTGGAATGGCGAACCCGAGCACAAGGAGAGGAGAAATGAGGTGCGTTTTAGAAACCTTTCCCGATCTCACGGCATACCATCTTCTGGGTTTCCCATGCATGTTTTGATGTAGGAAGATGCCCTTGTACCTGGAGATTTGAGACCCATGGGGTGGGTACCCCGCAGTATTACTTTAAAGTATCTGCATTTGCTCACCCAACCTCACCAATCCTCTCAGCCCCAAGAGTGTCCAGCCTTATGTCTCATCCAGCTGTGGGTCTAGATATGGTCAATCCAGGTTGCATCAGAGACCCTGAACGGATTTTGTAAGAATTTCTCTCTCTTTCACTGTCTTTGTTTTGTGGGTTTTTTAAAGTAATTTATGTTTAGAATCGGGCTTGGCTGCTTTTCCGTGCTGTGTTGATGCCGCTTTACACCCTCTTGATTCACTTGCAGAGAGATATCGATACATAGGTTTTCAGATTCTTACTAGTCAGATATATTCTTGTGTGGTGACTAGGGTGTGTTGAGTCCAGTTCACTGAGCAGGGAGTAGGCCTTGTTTATTACATATTTGGCTTATGGAGCGGTCTCTGAGCTAATTTCAAACCCTTGTTTTATGCATCACCCCACCTCACCTTTCCCGTTAAGCAGCCATAGTGTGTCTTCTAAAGGTGTGACTCTGTTCTGTTTTGTAATTCAGTTCAAGTGTAGCGATTTTGACATTCCCTCTATAAGCGATATCTTAGGATAAGTGTCTTTTTCTGTGTGACTTATTTCACTTAGAATCATCGTACCTAAATCCACTCATCATGCTGCTAACTAGCCTTATGACATTGATTTCATGGCTGAGTGATATTCCATTGTGCCAAGTACCACCATTTGTTTATCCATTTTTCTCTTTCCTGGAATATTGAAGGTGTACCGAAGCGGAGGTTCTTGGAAACAGAGCAGCCGTAAACTTTAGGGTGCCTGTGTCTTGTTGATTTTTAGTTTTCCCAATTTATACGCCCATGAGTGGAAGTGCCCTATGCTCTCTACGCTGTGTTTATTACTTGTTTCAGGACACACCGTACTCTTCTCCAGAGTGCCTGTTGGCAATTTACATCCCGCCCATCAGCGTAGCAAGGCTCCCATGTCTCCATGGCCTGTCCTGCTTTTCTGGTTTTTACACTTGGTTCAGCATGGCCCTTTTGACCGAGGGCAAACGAGACTTCTTTGTAGCGCTGATTTGCCCTTCCGGCTTGCTTGGTTGGCCAAAAAGGGCGTATGCGTTTTTTCCTGAATATATTCAGGAAAAAACGCATACGCCCTTTTTGGCCAAGGGCATCATTGTCAACGTTTTGCCGCTTTTCATGTGCTTTAAAGGCGAGTCGAATCTACCTCCTGAAATCTGTTTCCTGCAAATCTGCCTTGCTTTCAAATCCTCTTCGTTGCCTTCCCTCAATATATTTGTGGACGAGAGTTCTCATTTATAACTCTGCACGTTTGTGAATTGCAGTGCCCCTGAGCTCCATTTGTCTCCTCGCATTTTTGGGAGCTGGCCGCAAAAGCGCAGGATTGCTTCAGGCCCTATTTTGGTTCTGGGGGGCAGGCTGAGCCTGTGGTTCATTCTTCTTCCTGATGTGAAAATGGAGTGACCTGTGCCTGTCCCAACACCTAGGGCTAGTCTCTCGTTGGTTCCCCATCTTCCCGTTCATCCTCAGGACAAATTGCAACCTGGACGAAACAGGAGGTTAAAGGTGCTGATTCTCCAAGTAGGGAGATGGTTAGTCAAGCGGCTGGAATGGCGAACCCGAGCACAAGGAGAGGAGAAATGAGGTGCGTTTTAGAAACCTTTCCCGATCTCATGGCATACCATCTTCTGGGTTTCCCATGCATGTTTTGATGTAGGAAGATTCCCTTGTACCTGGAGAGTTGAGACCCATGGGGTTGGTTCCCAGCGGTATTACTTTAAAGTATCTGCATTTGCTCACCCAACCTCACCAATCCTCTCAGCCCCAAGAGTGTCCAGCCTTATGTCTCATCCAGCTGTGGGTCTAGATATGGTCAATCCAGGTTGCATCAGAGACCCTGAACGGATTTTGTAAGAATTTCTCTCTCTTTCACTGTCTTTGTTTTGTGGGTTTTTTAAAGTAATTTATGTTTAGAATCGGGCTTGGCTGCTTTTCCCTGCTCTGTTGATGCCGCTTTACACCCTCTTGATTCACTTGCAGAGAGATATCGATACATAGGTTTTCAGATTCTTACTAGTCAGATATATTCTTGTGTGGTGATTAGGGTGTGTTGAGTCCAGTTCACTGAGCAGGGAGTAGGCCTTGTCTATTACATATTTGGCTTATGGAGCGGTCTCTGAGCTAATTTCAAACCCTTGTTTTATGCATCACCCCACCTCACCTTTCCCGTTAAGCAGCCATAGTGTGTCTTCTAAAGGTGTGACTCTGTTCTGTTTTGTAATTCAGTTCAAGTGTAGCGATTTTGACATTCCCTCTATAAGCGATATCTTAGGATAAGTGTCTTTTTCTGTGTGACTTATTTCACTTAGAATCATCGTACCTAAATCCACTCATCATGCTGCTAACTAGCCTTATGACATTGATTTCATGGCTGAGTGATATTCCATTGTGCCAAGTACCACCATTTCTTTATCCATTTTTCTCTTTCCTGGGATATTGAAGGTGTACCGAAGCGGAGGTTCTTGGCAACAGAGCAGCCGTAAAGTTTGGGGAGCCTGTGAATTGTTTACTTTTAGTTTTCCCAATTTATACGCCCATGAGTGGAAGTGCCCTATGCTATCAATGCTGTGTTTATTACTTGTTTCAGGACACACCGTACTCTTCTCCAGAGTGCCTGTTGGCAATTTATATCCCGCCCATCAGCGTAGCAAGGCTCCCATGTCTCCATGGCCTGTCCTGCTTTTCTGGTTTTTACACTTTGTTCAGCATGGCCCTTTTGACCGAGGGCAAGCGAGACTTCTTTGTAGCGCTGATTTGCCCTTCCGGCTTGCTTGGTTGGCCAAAAAGGGCGTATGCGTTTTTTCCTGAATATATTCAGGAAAAAACGCATACGCCCTTTTTGGCCAAGGGCATTATTGTCAACGTTTTGTCGCTTTTCATGTGCTTTAAAGGCGAGTCGAATCTACCTCCTGAAATCTGTTTCCTGCAAATCTGCCTTGCTTTCAAATCCTCTTCGTTGCCTTCCCTCAATATATTTGTGGACGAGAGTTCTCATTTATAACTCTGCACGTTTGTGAATTGCAGTGCCCCTGAGCTCCATTTGTCTCCTCTTTTTTTTGGGAGCTGGCCGCAAAAGCGCAGGATTGCTTCAGGCCCTATTTTGGTTCTGGGGGGCAGGCTGAGCCTGTGGTTCATTCTTCTTCCTGATGGGAAAATGGAGTGACCTGTGCCTGTCCCAACACCTAGGGCTAGTCTCTCGTTGGTTGCCCGTCTTCCCGTTCATCCTCAGGACAAATTGCAACCTGGACGAAACAGGAGGTTAAAGGTGCTGATTCTCCAAGTAGGGAGATGGTTAGTCAAGCGGCTGGAATGGCGAACCCGAGCACAAGGAGAGGAGAAATGAGGTGCGTTTTAGAAACCTTTCCCGATCTCATGGCATACCATCTTCTGGGTTTCCCATGCATGTTTTGATGTAGGAAGATTCCCTTGTACCTGGAGAGTTGAGACCCATGGGGTTGGTTCCCAGCGGTATTACTTTAAAGTATCTGCATTTGCTCACCCAACCTCACCAATCCTCTCAGCCCCAAGAGTGTCCAGCCTTATGTCTCATCCAGCTGTGGGTCTAGATATGGTCAATCCAGGTTGCATCAGAGACCCTGAACGGATTTTGTAAGAATTTCTCTCTCTTTCACTGTCTTTGTTTTGTGGGTTTTTTAAAGTAATTTATGTTTAGAATCGGGCTTGGCTGCTTTTCCCTGCTCTGTTGATGCCGCTTTACACCCTCTTGATTCACTTGCAGAGAGATATCGATACATAGGTTTTCAGATTCTTACTAGTCAGATATATTCTTGTGTGGTGACTAGGGTGTGTTGAGTCCAGTTCACTGAGCAGGGAGTAGGCCTTGTCTATTACATATTTGGCTTATGGAGCGGTCTCTGAGCTAATTTCAAACCCTTGTTTTATGCATCACCCCACCTCACCTTTCCCGTTAAGCAGCCATAGTGTGTCTTCTAAAGGTGTGACTCTGTTCTGTTTTGTAATTCAGTTCAAGTGTAGCGATTTTGACATTCCCTCTATAAGCGATATCTTAGGATAAGTGTCTTTTTCTGTGTGACTTATTTCACTTAGAATCATCGTACCTAAATCCACTCATCATGCTGCTAACTAGCCTTATGACATTGATTTCATGGCTGAGTGATATTCCATTGTGCCAAGTACCACCATTTCTTTATCCATTTTTCTCTTTCCTGGGATATTGAAGGTGTACCGAAGCGGAGGTTCTTGGCAACAGAGCAGCCGTAAAGTTTGGGGAGCCTGTGAATTGTTTACTTTTAGTTTTCCCAATTTATACGCCCATGAGTGGAAGTGCCCTATGCTATCAATGCTGTGTTTATTACTTGTTTCAGGACACACCGTACTCTTCTCCAGAGTGCCTGTTGGCAATTTATATCCCGCCCATCAGCGTAGCAAGGCTCCCATGTCTCCATGGCCTGTCCTGCTTTTCTGGTTTTTACACTTTGTTCAGCATGGCCCTTTTGACCGAGGGCAAGCGAGACTTCTTTGTAGCGCTGATTTGCCCTTCCGGCTTGCTTGGTTGGCCAAAAAGGGCGTATGCGTTTTTTCCTGAATATATTCAGGAAAAAACGCATACGTCCTTTTTGGCCAAGGGCATTATTGTCAACGTTTTGTCGCTTTTCATGTGCTTTAAAGGCGAGTCGAATCTACCTCCTGAAATCTGTTTCCTGCAAATCTGCCTTGCTTTCAAATCCTCTTCGTTGCCTTCCCTCAATATATTTGTGGATGAGAGTTCTCATTTATAACTCTGCACGTTTGTGAATTGCAGTGCCCCTGAGCTCCATTTGTCTCCTCTTTTTTTTGGGAGCTGGCCGCAAAAGCGCAGGATTGCTTCAGGCCCTATTTTGGTTCTGGGGGGCAGGCTGAGCCTGTGGTTCATTCTTCTTCCTGATGGGAAAATGGAGTGACCTGTGCCTGTCCCAACACCTAGGGCTAGTCTCTCGTTGGTTGCCCGTCTTCCCGTTCATCCTCAGGACAAATTGCAACCTGGACGAAACAGGAGGTTAAAGGTGCTGATTCTCCAAGTAGGGAGATGGTTAGTCAAGCGGCTGGAATGGCGAACCCGAGCACAAGGAGAGGAGAAATGAGGTGCGTTTTAGAAACCTTTCCCGATCTCACGGCATACCATCTTCTGGGTTTCCCATGCATGTTTTGATGTAGGAAGATGCCCTTGTACCTGGAGATTTGAGACCCATGGGGTGGGTACCCCGCAGTATTACTTTAAAGTATCTGCATTTGCTCACCCAACCTCACCAATCCTCTCAGCCCCAAGAGTGTCCAGCCTTATGTCTCATCCAGCTGTGGGTCTAGATATGGTCAATCCAGGTTGCATCAGAGACCCTGAACGGATTTTGTAAGAATTTCTCTCTCTTTCACTGTCTTTGTTTTGTGGGTTTTTTAAAGTAATTTATGTTTAGAATCGGGCTTGGCTGCTTTTCCGTGCTGTGTTGATGCCGCTTTACACCCTCTTGATTCACTTGCAGAGAGATATCGATACATAGGTTTTCAGATTCTTACTAGTCAGATATATTCTTGTGTGGTGACTAGGGTGTGTTGAGTCCAGTTCACTGAGCAGGGAGTAGGCCTTGTTTATTACATATTTGGCTTATGGAGCGGTCTCTGAGCTAATTTCAAACCCTTGTTTTATGCATCACCCCACCTCACCTTTCCCGTTAAGCAGCCATAGTGTGTCTTCTAAAGGTGTGACTCTGTTCTGTTTTGTAATTCAGTTCAAGTGTAGCGATTTTGACATTCCCTCTATAAGCGATATCTTAGGATAAGTGTCTTTTTCTGTGTGACTTATTTCACTTAGAATCATCGTACCTAAATCCACTCATCATGCTGCTAACTAGCCTTATGACATTGATTTCATGGCTGAGTGATATTCCATTGTGCCAAGTACCACCATTTGTTTATCCATTTTTCTCTTTCCTGGAATATTGAAGGTGTACCGAAGCGGAGGTTCTTGGCAACAGAGCAGCCGTAAACTTTAGGGTGCCTGTGTCTTGTTGATTTTTAGTTTTCCCAATTTATACGCCCATGAGTGGAAGTGCCCTATGCTCTCTACGCTGTGTTTATTACTTGTTTCAGGACACACCGTACTCTTCTCCAGAGTGCCTGTTGGCAATTTACATCCCGCCCATCAGCGTAGCAAGGCTCCCATGTCTCCATGGCCTGTCCTGCTTTTCTGGTTTTTACACTTGGTTCAGCATGGCCCTTTTGACCGAGGGCAAACGAGACTTCTTTGTAGCGCTGATTTGCCCTTCCGGCTTGCTTGGTTGGCCAAAAAGGGCGTATGCGTTTTTTCCTGAATATATTCAGGAAAAAACGCATACGCCCTTTTTGGCCAAGGGCATCATTGTCAACGTTTTGCCGCTTTTCATGTGCTTTAAAGGCGAGTCGAATCTACCTCCTGAAATCTGTTTCCTGCAAATCTGCCTTGCTTTCAAATCCTCTTCGTTGCCTTCCCTCAATATATTTGTGGACGAGAGTTCTCATTTATAACTCTGCACGTTTGTGAATTGCAGTGCCCCTGAGCTCCATTTGTCTCCTCGCATTTTTGGGAGCTGGCCGCAAAAGCGCAGGATTGCTTCAGGCCCTATTTTGGTTCTGGGGGGCAGGCTGAGCCTGTGGTTCATTCTTCTTCCTGATGTGAAAATGGAGTGACCTGTGCCTGTCCCAACACCTAGGGCTAGTCTCTCGTTGGTTCCCCATCTTCCCGTTCATCCTCAGGACAAATTGCAACCTGGACGAAACAGGAGGTTAAAGGTGCTGATTCTCCAAGTAGGGAGATGGTTAGTCAAGCGGCTGGAATGGCGAACCCGAGCACAAGGAGAGGAGAAATGAGGTGCGTTTTAGAAACCTTTCCCGATCTCATGGCATACCATCTTCTGGGTTTCCCATGCATGTTTTGATGTAGGAAGATTCCCTTGTACCTGGAGAGTTGAGACCCATGGGGTTGGTTCCCAGCGGTATTACTTTAAAGTATCTGCATTTGCTCACCCAACCTCACCAATCCTCTCAGCCCCAAGAGTGTCCAGCCTTATGTCTCATCCAGCTGTGGGTCTAGATATGGTCAATCCAGGTTGCATCAGAGACCCTGAACGGATTTTGTAAGAATTTCTCTCTCTTTCACTGTCTTTGTTTTGTGGGTTTTTTAAAGTAATTTATGTTTAGAATCGGGCTTGGCTGCTTTTCCCTGCTCTGTTGATGCCGCTTTACACCCTCTTGATTCACTTGCAGAGAGATATCGATACATAGGTTTTCAGATTCTTACTAGTCAGATATATTCTTGTGTGGTGATTAGGGTGTGTTGAGTCCAGTTCACTGAGCAGGGAGTAGGCCTTGTCTATTACATATTTGGCTTATGGAGCGGTCTCTGAGCTAATTTCAAACCCTTGTTTTATGCATCACCCCACCTCACCTTTCCCGTTAAGCAGCCATAGTGTGTCTTCTAAAGGTATGACTCTGTTCTGTTTTGTAATTCAGTTCAAGTGTAGCGATTTTGACATTCCCTCTATAAGCGATATCTTAGGATAAGTGTCTTTTTCTGTGTGACTTATTTCACTTAGAATCATCGTACCTAAATCCACTCATCATGCTGCTAACTAGCCTTATGACATTGATTTCATGGCTGAGTGATATTCCATTGTGCCAAGTACCACCATTTCTTTATCCATTTTTCTCTTTCCTGGGATATTGAAGGTGTACCGAAGCGGAGGTTCTTGGCAACAGAGCAGCCGTAAAGTTTGGGGAGCCTGTGAATTGTTTACTTTTAGTTTTCCCAATTTATACGCCCATGAGTGGAAGTGCCCTATGCTATCAATGCTGTGTTTATTACTTGTTTCAGGACACACCGTACTCTTCTCCAGAGTGCCTGTTGGCAATTTATATCCCGCCCATCAGCGTAGCAAGGCTCCCATGTCTCCATGGCCTGTCCTGCTTTTCTGGTTTTTACACTTTGTTCAGCATGGCCCTTTTGACCGAGGGCAAGCGAGACTTCTTTGTAGCGCTGATTTGCCCTTCCGGCTTGCTTGGTTGGCCAAAAAGGGCGTATGCGTTTTTTCCTGAATATATTCAGGAAAAAACGCTTACGCCCTTTTTGGCCAAGGGCATTATTGTCAACGTTTTGTCGCTTTTCATGTGCTTTAAAGGCGAGTCGAATCTACCTCCTGAAATCTGTTTCCTGCAAATCTGCCTTGCTTTCAAATCCTCTTCGTTGCCTTCCCTCAATATATTTGTGGACGAGAGTTCTCATTTATAACTCTGCACGTTTGTGAATTGCAGTGCCCCTGAGCTCCATTTGTCTCCTCTTTTTTTTGGGAGCTGGCCGCAAAAGCGCAGGATTGCTTCAGGCCCTATTTTGGTTCTGGGGGGCAGGCTGAGCCTGTGGTTCATTCTTCTTCCTGATGGGAAAATGGAGTGACCTGTGCCTGTCCCAACACCTAGGGCTAGTCTCTCGTTGGTTGCCCGTCTTCCCGTTCATCCTCAGGACAAATTGCAACCTGGACGAAACAGGAGGTTAAAGGTGCTGATTCTCCAAGTAGGGAGATGGTTAGTCAAGCGGCTGGAATGGCGAACCCGAGCACAAGGAGAGGAGAAATGAGGTGCGTTTTAGAAACCTTTCCCGATCTCACGGCATACCATCTTCTGGGTTTCCCATGCATGTTTTGATGTAGGAAGATGCCCTTGTACCTGGAGATTTGAGACCCATGGGGTGGGTACCCCGCAGTATTACTTTAAAGTATCTGCATTTGCTCACCCAACCTCACCAATCCTCTCAGCCCCAAGAGTGTCCAGCCTTATGTCTCATCCAGCTGTGGGTCTAGATATGGTCAATCCAGGTTTCATCAGAGACCCTGAACGGATTTTGTAAGAATTTCTCTCTCTTTCACTGTCTTTGTTTTGTGGGTTTTTTAAAGTAATTTATGTTTAGAATCGGGCTTGGCTGCTTTTCCGTGCTGTGTTGATGCCACTTTACACCCTCTTGATTCACTTGCAGAGAGATATCGATACATAGGTTTTCAGATTCTTACTAGTCAGATATATTCTTGTGTGGTGACTAGGGTGTGTTGAGTCCAGTTCACTGAGCAGGGAGTAGGCCTTGTTTATTACATATTTGGCTTATGGAGCGGTCTCTGAGCTAATTTCAAACCCTTGTTTTATGCATCACCCCACCTCACCTTTCCCGTTAAGCAGCCATAGTGTGTCTTCTAAAGGTGTGACTCTGTTCTGTTTTGTAATTCAGTTCAAGTGTAGCGATTTTGACATTCCCTCTATAAGCGATATCTTAGGATAAGTGTCTTTTTCTGTGTGACTTATTTCACTTAGAATCATCGTACCTAAATCCACTCATCATGCTGCTAACTAGCCTTATGACATTGATTTCATGGCTGAGTGATATTCCATTGTGCCAAGTACCACCATTTCTTTATCCATTTTTCTCTTTCCTGGGATATTGAAGGTGTACCGAAGCGGAGGTTCTTGGCAACAGAGCAGCCGTAAAGTTTGGGGAGCCTGTGAATTGTTTACTTTTAGTTTTCCCAATTTATACGCCCATGAGTGGAAGTGCCCTATGCTATCAATGCTGTGTTTATTACTTGTTTCAGGACACACCGTACTCTTCTCCAGAGTGCCTGTTGGCAATTTATATCCCGCCCATCAGCGTAGCAAGGCTCCCATGTCTCCATGGCCTGTCCTGCTTTTCTGGTTTTTACACTTTGTTCAGCATGGCCCTTTTGACCGAGGGCAAGCGAGACTTCTTTGTAGCGCTGATTTGCCCTTCCGGCTTGCTTGGTTGGCCAAAAAGGGCGTATGCGTTTTTTCCTGAATATATTCAGGAAAAAACGCATACGCCCTTTTTGGCCAAGGGCATTATTGTCAACGTTTTGTCGCTTTTCATGTGCTTTAAAGGCGAGTCGAATCTACCTCCTGAAATCTGTTTCCTGCAAATCTGCCTTGCTTTCAAATCCTCTTCGTTGCCTTCCCTCAATATATTTGTGGACGAGAGTTCTCATTTATAACTCTGCACGTTTGTGAATTGCAGTGCCCCTGAGCTCCATTTGTCTCCTCTTTTTTTTGGGAGCTGGCCGCAAAAGCGCAGGATTGCTTCAGGCCCTATTTTGGTTCTGGGGGGCAGGCTGAGCCTGTGGTTCATTCTTCTTCCTGATGGGAAAATGGAGTGACCTGTGCCTGTCCCAACACCTAGGGCTAGTCTCTCGTTGGTTGCCCGTCTTCCCGTTCATCCTCAGGACAAATTGCAACCTGGACGAAACAGGAGGTTAAAGGTGCTGATTCTCCAAGTAGGGAGATGGTTAGTCAAGTGGCTGGAATGGCGAACCCGAGCACAAGGAGAGGAGAAATGAGGTGCGTTTTAGAAACCTTTCCCGATCTCACGGCATACCATCTTCTGGGTTTCCCATGCATGTTTTGATGTAGGAAGATGCCCTTGTACCTGGAGATTTGAGACCCATGGGGTGGGTACCCCGCAGTATTACTTTAAAGTATCTGCATTTGCTCACCCAACCTCACCAATCCTCTCAGCCCCAAGAGTGTCCAGCCTTATGTCTCATCCAGCTGTGGGTCTAGATATGGTCAATCCAGGTTGCATCAGAGACCATGAACGGATTTTGTAAGAATTTCTCTCTCTTTCACTGTCTTTGTTTTGTGGATTTTTTAAAGTAATTTATGTTTAGAATCGGGCTTGGCTGCTTTTCCCTGCTCTGTTGATGCCGCTTTACACCCTCTTGATTCACTTGCAGAGAGATATCGATACATAGGTTTTCAGATTCTTACTAGTCAGATATATTCTTGTGTGGTGATTAGGGTGTGTTGAGTCCAGTTCACTGAGCAGGGAGTAGGCCTTGTCTATTACATATTTGGCTTATGGAGCGGTGTCTGAGCTAATTTCAAACCCTTGTTTTATGCATCACCCCACCTCACCTTTCCCGTTAAGCAGCCATAGTGTGTCTTCTAAAGGTGTGACTCTGTTCTGTTTTGTAATTCAGTTCAAGTGTAGCGATTTTGACATTCCCTCTATAAGCGATATCTTAGGATAAGTGTCTTTTTCTGTGTGACTTATTTCACTTAGAATCATCGTACCTAAATCCACTCATCATGCTGCTAACTAGCCTTATGACATTGATTTCATGGCTGAGTGATATTCCATTGTGCCAAGTACCACCATTTCTTTATCCATTTTTCTCTTTCCTGGGATATTGAAGGTGTACCGAAGCGGAGGTTCTTGGCAACAGAGCAGCCGTAAACTTTAGGGTGCCTGTGTCTTGTTGATTTTTAGTTTTCCCAATTTATACGCCCATGAGTGGAAGTGCCCTATGCTCTCTACGCTGTGTTTATTACTTGTTTCAGGACACACCGTACTCTTCTCCAGAGTGCCTGTTGGCAATTTACATCCCGCCCATCAGCGTAGCAAGGCTCCCATGTCTCCATGGCCTGTCCTGCTTTTCTGGTTTTTACACTTGGTTCAGCATGGCCCTTTTGACCGAGGGCAAACGAGACTTCTTTGTAGCGCTGATTTGCCCTTCCGGCTTGCTTGGTTGGCCAAAAAGGGCGTATGCGTTTTTTCCTGAATATATTCAGGAAAAAACGCATACGCCCTTTTTGGCCAAGGGCATCATTGTCAACGTTTTGCCGCTTTTCATGTGCTTTAAAGGCGAGTCGAATCTACCTCCTGAAATCTGTTTCCTGCAAATCTGCCTTGCTTTCAAATCCTCTTCGTTGCCTTCCCTCAATATATTTGTGGACGAGAGTTCTCATTTATAACTCTGCACGTTTGTGAATTGCAGTGCCCCTGAGCTCCATTTGTCTCCTCGCATTTTTGGGAGCTGGCCGCAAAAGCGCAGGATTGCTTCAGGCCCTATTTTGGTTCTGGGGGGCAGGCTGAGCCTGTGGTTCATTCTTCTTCCTGATGTGAAAATGGAGTGACCTGTGCCTGTCCCAACACCTAGGGCTAGTCTCTCGTTGGTTCCCCATCTTCCCGTTCATCCTCAGGACAAATTGCAACCTGGACGAAACAGGAGGTTAAAGGTGCTGATTCTCCAAGTAGGGAGATGGTTAGTCAAGCGGCTGGAATGGCGAACCCGAGCACAAGGAGAGGAGAAATGAGGTGCGTTTTAGAAACCTTTCCCGATCTCATGGCATACCATCTTCTGGGTTTCCCATGCATGTTTTGATGTAGGAAGATTCCCTTGTACCTGGAGAGTTGAGACCCATGGGGTTGGTTCCCAGCGGTATTACTTTAAAGTATCTGCATTTGCTCACCCAACCTCACCAATCCTCTCAGCCCCAAGAGTGTCCAGCCTTATGTCTCATCCAGCTGTGGGTCTAGATATGGTCAATCCAGGTTGCATCAGAGACCCTGAACGGATTTTGTAAGAATTTCTCTCTCTTTCACTGTCTTTGTTTTGTGGGTTTTTTAAAGTAATTTATGTTTAGAATCGGGCTTGGCTGCTTTTCCCTGCTCTGTTGATGCCGCTTTACACCCTCTTGATTCACTTGCAGAGAGATATCGATACATAGGTTTTCAGATTCTTACTAGTCAGATATATTCTTGTGTGGTGATTAGGGTGTGTTGAGTCCAGTTCACTGAGCAGGGAGTAGGCCTTGTCTATTACATATTTGGCTTATGGAGCGGTCTCTGAGCTAATTTCAAACCCTTGTTTTATGCATCACCCCACCTCACCTTTCCCGTTAAGCAGCCATAGTGTGTCTTCTAAAGGTGTGACTCTGTTCTGTTTTGTAATTCAGTTCAAGTGTAGCGATTTTGACATTCCCTCTATAAGCGATATCTTAGGATAAGTGTCTTTTTCTGTGTGACTTATTTCACTTAGAATCATCGTACCTAAATCCACTCATCATGCTGCTAACTAGCCTTATGACATTGATTTCATGGCTGAGTGATATTCCATTGTGCCAAGTACCACCATTTCTTTATCCATTTTTCTCTTTCCTGGGATATTGAAGGTGTACCGAAGCGGAGGTTCTTGGCAACAAAGCAGCCGTAAAGTTTGGGGAGCCTGTGAATTGTTTACTTTTAGTTTTCCCAATTTATACGCCCATGAGTGGAAGTGCCCTATGCTCTCTACGCTGTGTTTATTACTTGTTTCAGGACACACCGTACTCTTCTCCAGAGTGCCTGTTGGCAATTTACATCCCGCCCATCAGCGTAGCAAGGCTCCCATGTCTCCATGGCCTGTCCTGCTTTTCTGGTTTTTACACTTGGTTCAGCATGGCCCTTTTGACCGAGGGCAAGCGAGACTTCTTTGTAGCGCTGATTTGCCCTTCCGGCTTGCTTGGTTGGCCAAAAAGGGCGTATGCGTTTTTTCCTGAATATATTCAGGAAAAAACGCATACGCCCTTTTTGGCCAAGGGCATTATTGTCAACGTTTTGTCGCTTTTCATGTGCTTTAAAGGCGAGTCGAATCTACCTCCTGAAATCTGTTTCCTGCAAATCTGCCTTGCTTTCAAATCCTCTTCGTTGCCTTCCCTCAATATATTTGTGGACGAGAGTTCTCATTTATAACTCTGCACGTTTGTGAATTGCAGTGCCCCTGAGCTCCATTTGTCTCCTCTTTTTTTTGGGAGCTGGCCGCAAAAGCGCAGGATTGCTTCAGGCCCTATTTTGGTTCTGGGGGGCAGGCTGAGCCTGTGGTTCATTCTTCTTCCTGATGGGAAAATGGAGTGACCTGTGCCTGTCCCAACACCTAGGGCTAGTCTCTCGTTGGTTGCCCGTCTTCCCGTTCATCCTCAGGACAAATTGCAACCTGGACGAAACAGGAGGTTAAAGGTGCTGATTCTCCAAGTAGGGAGATGGTTAGTCAAGCGGCTGGAATGGCGAACCCGAGCACAAGGAGAGGAGAAATGAGGTGCGTTTTAGAAACCTTTCCCGATCTCACGGCATACCATCTTCTGGGTTTCCCATGCATGTTTTGATGTAGGAAGATGCCCTTGTACCTGGAGATTTGAGACCCATGGGGTGGGTACCCCGCAGTATTACTTTAAAGTATCTGCATTTGCTCACCCAACCTCACCAATCCTCTCAGCCCCAAGAGTGTCCAGCCTTATGTCTCATCCAGCTGTGGGTCTAGATATGGTCAATCCAGGTTGCATCAGAGACCCTGAACGGATTTTGTAAGAATTTCTCTCTCTTTCACTGTCTTTGTTTTGTGGGTTTTTTAAAGTAATTTATGTTTAGAATCGGGCTTGGCTGCTTTTCCGTGCTGTGTTGATGCCGCTTTACACCCTCTTGATTCACTTGCAGAGAGATATCGATACATAGGTTTTCAGATTCTTACTAGTCAGATATATTCTTGTGTGGTGACTAGGGTGTGTTGAGTCCAGTTCACTGAGCAGGGAGTAGGCCTTGTTTATTACATATTTGGCTTATGGAGCGGTCTCTGAGCTAATTTCAAACCCTTGTTTTATGCATCACCCCACCTCACCTTTCCCGTTAAGCAGCCATAGTGTGTCTTCTAAAGGTGTGACTCTGTTCTGTTTTGTAATTCAGTTCAAGTGTAGCGATTTTGACATTCCCTCTATAAGCGATATCTTAGGATAAGTGTCTTTTTCTGTGTGACTTATTTCACTTAGAATCATCGTACCTAAATCCACTCATCATGCTGCTAACTAGCCTTATGACATTGATTTCATGGCTGAGTGATATTCCATTGTGCCAAGTACCACCATTTGTTTATCCATTTTTCTCTTTCCTGGAATATTGAAGGTGTACCGAAGCGGAGGTTCTTGGAAACAGAGCAGCCGTAAACTTTAGGGTGCCTGTGTCTTGTTGATTTTTAGTTTTCCCAATTTATACGCCCATGAGTGGAAGTGCCCTATGCTCTCTACGCTGTGTTTATTACTTGTTTCAGGACACACCGTACTCTTCTCCAGAGTGCCTGTTGGCAATTTACATCCCGCCCATCAGCGTAGCAAGGCTCCCATGTCTCCATGGCCTGTCCTGCTTTTCTGGTTTTTACACTTGGTTCAGCATGGCCCTTTTGACCGAGGGCAAACGAGACTTCTTTGTAGCGCTGATTTGCCCTTCCGGCTTGCTTGGTTGGCCAAAAAGGGCGTATGCGTTTTTTCCTGAATATATTCAGGAAAAAACGCATACGCCCTTTTTGGCCAAGGGCATCATTGTCAACGTTTTGCCGCTTTTCATGTGCTTTAAAGGCGAGTCGAATCTACCTCCTGAAATCTGTTTCCTGCAAATCTGCCTTGCTTTCAAATCCTCTTCGTTGCCTTCCCTCAATATATTTGTGGACGAGAGTTCTCATTTATAACTCTGCACGTTTGTGAATTGCAGTGCCCCTGAGCTCCATTTGTCTCCTCGCATTTTTGGGAGCTGGCCGCAAAAGCGCAGGATTGCTTCAGGCCCTATTTTGGTTCTGGGGGGCAGGCTGAGCCTGTGGTTCATTCTTCTTCCTGATGTGAAAATGGAGTGACCTGTGCATGTCCCAACACCTAGGGCTAGTCTCTCGTTGGTTCCCCATCTTCCCGTTCATCCTCAGGACAAATTGCAACCTGGACGAAACAGGAGGTTAAAGGTGCTGATTCTCCAAGTAGGGAGATGGTTAGTCAAGCGGCTGGAATGGCGAACCCGAGCACAAGGAGAGGAGAAATGAGGTGCGTTTTAGAAACCTTTCCCGATCTCACGGCATACCATCATCTGGGATTCCCATGCATGTTTTGATGTAGGAAGATTCCCTTGTACCTGGAGATTTGAGACCCATGGGGTGGGTACCCCGCGGTATTACTTTAAAGTATCTGCATTTGCTCACCCAACCTCACCAATCCTCTCAGCCCCAAGAGTGTCCAGCCTTATGTCTCATCCAGCTGTGGGTCTAGATATGGTCAATCCAGGTTGCATCAGAGACCCTGAACGGATTTTGTAAGAATTTCTCTCTCTTTCACTGTCTTTGTTTTGTGGGTTTTTTAAAGTAATTTATGTTTAGAATCGGGCTTGGCTGCTTTTCCGTGCTGTGTTGATGCCGCTTTACACCCTCTTGATTCACTTGCAGAGAGATATCAATACATAGGTTTTCAGATTCATACTAGTCAGATATATTCTTGTGCGGTGACTAGGGGGTGTTGAGTCCAGTTCACTGAGCAGGGAGTAGGCCTTGTCTATTACATATTTGGCTTATGGAGCGGTGTCTGAGCTAATTTCAAACCCTTGTTTTATGCATCACCCCACCTCACCTTTCCGGTTAAGCAGCCATAGTGTGTCTTCTAAAGTTGTGCCTCTGTTCTGTTTCGTAATTCAGTTCAAGTGTAGCGATTTTGACATTCCCTCTATAAGCGATATCTTAGGATAAGTGTCTTTTTCTGTGTGACTTATTTCACTTAGAATCATCGTACCTAAATCCACTCATCATGCTGCTAACTAGCCTTATGACATTGATTTCATGGCTGAGTGATATTCCATTGGGCCAAGTCCCACCATTTCTTTATCCATTTTTCTCTTTCCTGGGATATTGAAGGTGTACCGAAGCGGAGATTCTTGGAAACAGAGCAGCCTTAAACGTTAGGGTGCCTGTGTCTTGCTGATTTTTAGTTTTCCCAATTTATACGCCCATGAGTGGAAGTGCCCTATGCTCTCTACGCTGTGTTTATTACTTGTTTCAGGACACACCGTACTCTTCTCCAGAGTGCCTGTTGACAATTTACATCCCGCCCATCATCGTAGCAATGCTCCCATGTCTCCATGGCCTGTCCTGCTTTTCTGGTTTTTACACATTTTTCAGCATGGCCCTTTTGACCGAGGGCAAGCGAGACTTCTTTGTAGCGCTGATTTGCCCTTCAGGCTTGCTTGGTTGGCCAAAAAGGGCGTATGCGTTTTTTCCTGAATATATTCAGGAAAAAACGCATACGCCCTTTTTGGCCAAGGGCATCATTGTCAACGTTTTGCCGCTTTTCATGTGCTTTAAAGGCGAGTCGAATCTACCTCCTGAAATCTGTTTCCTGCAAATCTGCCTTGCTTTCAAATCCTCTTCGTTGCCTTCCCTCAATATATTTGGGGACGAGAGTTCTCATTTATAACTCTGCACGTTTGTGAATTGCAGTGCCCCTGAGCTCCATTTGTCTCCTCGCTTTTTTGGGAGCTGGCCGCAAAAGCGCAGGATTGCTTCAGGCCCTATTTTGGTTCTGGGGGGCAGGCTGAGCCTGTGGTTCATTCTTCTTCCTGATGGGAAAATGGAGTGACCTGTGCATGTCCCAACACCTAGGGCTAGTCTCTCGTTGGTTCCCCGTCTTCCCGTTCATCCTCAGGACAAATTGCAACCTGTACGAAACAGGAGGTTAAAGGTGCTGATTCTCCAAGTAGGGAGATGTTTAGTCAAGCGGCTGGAATGGCGAACCCGAGCACAAGGAGAGGAGAAATGAGGTGCGTTTTAGAAACCTTTCCCGATCTCACGGCATACCATCTTCTGGGTTTCCCATGCATGTTTTGATGTAGGAAGATTCCCTTGTACCTGGAGATTTGAGACCCATGGGGTGGGTACCCCGCGGTATTACTTTAAAGTATCTGCATTTGCTCACCCAACCTCACCAATCCTCTCAGCCCCAAGAGTGTCCAGCCTTATGTCTCATCCAGCTGTGGGTCTAGATATGGTCAATCCAGGTTGCATCAGAGACCCTGAACGGATTTTGTAAGAATTTCTCTCTCTTTCACTGTCTTTGTTTTGTGGGTTTTTTAAAGTAATTTATGTTTAGAATCGGGCTTGGCTGCTTTTCCCTGCTGTGTTGATGCCGCTTTACACCCTCTTGATTCACTTGCAGAGAGATATCGATACATAGGTTTTCAGATTCTTACTAGTCAGATATATTCTTGTGTGGTGACTAGGGTGTGTTGAGTCCACTTCACTGAGCAGGGAGTAGGCCTTGTCTATTACATATTTGGCTTATGGAGCGGTCTCTGAGCTAATTTCAAACCCTTGTTTTATGCATCACCCCACCTCACCTTTCCCGTTAAGCAGCCATAGTGTGTCTTCTAAAGGTGTGACTCTGTTCTGTTTTGTAATTCAGTTCAAGTGTAGCGATTTTCACATTCCCTCTATAAGCGATATCGTAGGATAAGTGTCTTTTTCTGTGTGACTTATTTCACTTAGAATCATCGTACCTAAATCCACTCATCATGCTGCTAACTAGCCTTATGACATTGATTTCATGGCTGAGTGATATTCCATTGTGCCAAGTACCACCATTTCTTTATCCATTTTTCTCTTTCCTGGGATATTGAAGGTGTACCGAAGCGGAGGTTCTTGGAAACAGAGCAGCCGTAAACTTTAGGGTGCCTGTGTCTTGTTGATTTTTAGTTTTCCCAATTTATACGCCCATGAGTGGAAGTGCCCTATGCTCTCTACGCTGTGTTTATTACTTGTTTCAGGACACACCGTACTCTTCTCCAGAGTGCCTGTTGGCAATTTACATCCCGCCCATCAGCGTAGCAAGGCTCCCATGTCTCCATGGCCTGTCCTGCTTTTCTGGTTTTTACACTTGGTTCAGCATGGCCCTTTTGACCGAGGGCAAGCGAGACTTCTTTGTAGCGCTGATTTGCCCTTCCGGCTTGCTTGGTTGGCCAAAAAGGGCGTATGCGTTTTTTCCTGAATATATTCAGGAAAAAACGCATACGCCCTTTTTGCCAAGGGCATCATTGTCAACGTTTTGCCGCTTTTCATGTGCTTTAAAGGCGAGTCGAATCTACCTCCTGAAATCTGTTTCCTGCAAATCTGCCTTGCTTTCAAATCCTCTTCGTTGCCTTCCCTCAATATATTTGTGGACGAGAGTTCTCATTTATAACTCTGCACGTTTGTGAATTGCAGTGCCCCTGAGCTCCATTTGTCTCCTCGCTTTTTTGGGAGCTGGCAGCAAAAGCGCAGGATTGCTTCAGGCCCTATTTTGGTTCTGGGGGGCAGGCTGAGCCTGTGGTTCATTCTTCTTCCTGATGGGAAAATGGAGTGACCTGTGCATGTCCCAACACCTAGGGCTAGTCTCTCGTTGGTTCCCCGTCTTCCCGTTCATCCTCAGGACAAATTGCAACCTGGACGAAACAGGAGGTTAAAGGTGCTGATTCTCCAAGTAGGGAGATGGTTAGTCAAGCGGCTGGAATGGCGAACCCGAGCACAAGGAGAGGAGAAATGAGGTGCGTTTTAGAAACCTTTCCCGATCTCACGGCATACCATCTTCTGGGTTTCCCATGCATGTTTTGATGTAGGAAGATTCCCTTGTACCTGGAGATTTGAGACCCATGGGGTGGGTACCCCGCGGTATTACTTTAAAGTATCTGCATTTGCTCACCCAACCTCACCAATCCTCTCAGCCCCAAGAGTGTCCAGCCTTATGTCTCATCCAGCTGTGGGTCTAGATATGGTCAATCCAGGTTGCATCAGAGACCCTGAACGGATTTTGTAAGAATTTCTCTCTCTTTCACTGTCTTTGTTTTGTGGGTTTTTTAAAGTAATGTATGTTTAGAA
This sequence comes from Eubalaena glacialis, assembly GCF_028564815.1. Classification (NCBI taxonomy): domain Eukaryota; kingdom Metazoa; phylum Chordata; class Mammalia; order Artiodactyla; family Balaenidae; genus Eubalaena; species Eubalaena glacialis. Next base: position 452,560 of record NW_026871230.1, on the reverse strand, counting down.
TGGGGTTTGGCTGCTTTTCCCTGCTGTGTTTATGCCGCTTTACACCCTCTTGATTCACTTGCAGAGAGATATCAATACATAGGTTTTCAGATTCATACTAGTCAGATATATTCTTGTGCGGTGACTAGGGGGTGTTGAGTCCAGTTCACTGAGCAGGGAGTAGGCCTTGTCTATTACATATTTGGCTTATGGAGCGGTGTCTGAGCTAATTTCAAACCCTTGTTTTATGCATCACCCCACCTCACCTTTCCCGTTAAGCAGCCATAGTGTGTCTTCTAAAGGTGTGACTCTGTTCTGTTTTGTAATTCAGTTCAAGTGTAGCGATTTTGACATTCCTTCTATAAGCGATAACTTAGGATAAGTGCCTTTTTCTGTGTGACTTATTTCACTTAGAATCATCGTACCTAAATCCACTCATCATGCTGCTAACTAGCCTTATGACATTGATTTCATGGCTGAGTGATATTCCATTGTGCCATGTACCACCATTTCTTTATCCATTTTTCTCTTTCCTGGGATATTGAAGGTGTACCGAAGCGGAGGTTCTTGGAAACAGAGCAGCCGTAAAGTTTGGGGTGCCTGTGTCTTGTTTACTTTTAGTTTTCCCAATTTATACGCCCATGAGTGGAAGTGCCCTATGCTCTCAACGCTGTGTTTATTACTTGTTTCAGGACACACCGTACTCTTCTCCAGAGGGCCCGTTGGCAATTTACATCCCGCCCATCAGCGTAGCAAGGCTCCCATGTCTCCATGGCCTGTCCTGCTTTTCTGGTTTTTACACTTGGTTCAGCATGGCCCTTTTGACCGAGGGCAAGTGAGACTTCTTTGTAGCGCTGATTTGCCCTTCCGGCTTGCTTGGTTGGCCAAAAAGGGCGTATGCGTTTTTTCCTGAATATATTCAGGAAAAAACGCATACGCCCTTTTTGGCCAAGGGCATCATTGTCAACGTTTTGCCGCTTTTCATGTGCTTTAAAGGCGAGTCGAATCTACCTCCTGAAATCTGTTTCCTGCAAATCTGCCTTGCTTTCAAATGCTCTTCTTTGCCTTCCCTCAATATATTTGTGGACGAGAGTTCTCATTTATAACTCTGCACGTTTGTGAATTGCAGTGCCCCTGAGCTCCATTTGTCTCCTCGCATTTTTGGGAGCTGGCCGCAAAAGCGCAGGATTGCTTCAGGCCCTATTTTGGTTCTGGGGGGCAGGCTGAGCCTGTGGTTCATTCTTCTTCCTGATGGGAAAATGGAGTGACCTGTGCCTGTCCCAACACCTAGGGCTCGTCTCTCGTTGGTTCCGCGTCTTCCCGTTCATCCTCAGGACAAATTGCAACCTGGACGAAACAGGAGGTTAAAGGTGCTGATTCTCCAAGTAGGGAGATGATTAGTCAAGCGGCTGGAATGGCGAACCCGAGCACAAGGAGAGGAGAAATGAGGTGCGTTTTAGAAACCTTTCCCGATCTCATGGCATACCATCTTCTGGGTTTCCCATGCATGTTTTGATGTAGGAAGATTCCCTTGTACCTGGAGATTTGAGACCCATGGGGTGGGTACCCCGCGGTATTACTTTAAAGTATCTGCATTTGCTCACCCAACCTCACCAATTCTCTCAGCCCCAAGAGTGTCCAGCCTTGTCTCATCCAGCTGTGGGTCTAGATATGGTCAATCCAGGTTGCATCAGAGACCCTGAACGGATTTTGTAAGAATTTCTCTCTCTTTCACTGTCTTTGCTTTGTGGGTTTTTTAAAGTAATGTATGTTTAGAATGGGGTTTGGCTGCTTTTCCCTGCTGTGTTTATGCCGCTTTACACCCTCTTGATTCACTTGCAGAGAGATATCAATACATAGGTTTTCAGATTCATACTAGTCAGATATATTCTTGTGCGGTGACTAGGGGGTGTTGAGTCCAGTTCACTGAGCAGGGAGTAGGCCTTGTGTATTACATATTTGGCTTATGGAGCGGTGTCTGAGCTAATTTCAAACCCTTGTTTTATGCATCACCCCACCTCACCTTTCCGGTTAAGCAGCCATAGTGTGTCTTCTAAAGTTGTGCCTCTGTTCTGTTTTGTAATTCAGTTCAAGTGTAGCGATTTTGACATTCCCTCTATAAGCGATATCTTAGGATAACTGTCTTTTTCTGTGTGACTTATTTCACTTAGAATCATCGTACCTAAATCCACTCATCATGCTGCTAACTAGCCTTATGACATTGATTTCATGGCAGAGTGATATTCCATTGGGCCAAGTACCACCATTTCTTTATCCATTTTTCTCTTTCCTGGGATATTGAAGGTGTACCGAAGCGGAGATTCTTGGAAACAGAGCAGCCTTAAACGTTAGGGTGCCTGTGTCTTGCTGATTTTTAGTTTTCCCAATTTATACGCCCATGAGTGGAAGTGCCCTATGCTCTCTACGCTGTGTTTATTACTTGTTTCAGGACACACCGTACTCTTCTCCAGAGTGCCTGTTGACAATTTACATCCCGCCCATCATCGTAGCAATGCTCCCATGTCTCCATGGCCTGTCCTGCTTTTCTGGTTTTTACACATTTTTCAGCATGGCCCTTTTGACCGAGGGCAAGCGAGACTTCTTTGTAGCGCTGATTTGCCCTTCAGGCTTGTTTGGTTGGCCAAAAAGGGCGTATGCTTTTTTCCTGAATATATTCAGGAAAAAACGCATACGCCCTTTTTGGCCAAGGGCATCATTGTCAACATTTTGCCGCTTTTCACGTGCTTTAAAGGCGAGTCGAATCTACCTCCTGAAATCTGTTTCCTGCAATTCTGCCTTGCTTTCAAATCCTCTTCGTTGCCTTCCCTCAATATATTTGTGGACAAGAGTTCTCATTTATAACTCTGCACGTTTGTGAATTGCAGTGCCCCTGAGCTCCATTTGTCTCCTCGCTTTTTTGGGAGCTGGCCGCAAAAGCGCAGGATTGCTTCAGGCCCTATTTTGGTTCTGGGGGGCAGGCTGAGCCTGTGGTTCATTCTTCTTCCTGATGGGAAAATGGAGTGACCTGTGCCTGTCCCAACACCTAGGGCTAGTCTCTCGTTGGTTCCCCGTCTTCCCGTTCATCCTCAGGACAAATTGCAACCTGTACGAAACAGGAGGTTAAAGGTGCTGATTCTCCAAGTAGGGAGATGTTTAGTCAAGCGGCTGGAATGGCGAACCCGAGCACAAGGAGAGGAGAAATGAGGTGCGTTTTAGAAACCTTTCCCGATCTCACGGCATACCATCTTCTGGGTTTCCCATGCATGTTTTGATGTAGGAAGATTCCCTTGTACCTGGAGATTTGAGACCCATGGGGTGGGTACCCCGCGGTATTACTTTAAAGTATCTGCATTTGCTCACCCAACCTCACCAATCCTCTCAGCCCCAAGAGTGTCCAGCCTTATGTCTCATCCAGCTGTGGGTCTAGATATGGTCAATCCAGGTTGCATCAGAGACCCTGAACGGATTTTGTAAGAATTTCTCTCTCTTTCACTGTCTTTGTTTTGTGGGTTTTTTAAAGTAATTTATGTTTAGAATCGGGCTTGGCTGCTTTTCCCTGCTCTGTTGATGCCGCTTTACACCCTCTTGATTCACTTGCAGAGAGATATCGATACATAGGTTTTCAGATTCTTACTAGTCAGATATATTCTTGTGTGGTGACTAGGGTGTGTTGAGTCCACTTCACTGAGCAGGGAGTAGGCCTTGTCTATTACATATTTGGCTTATGGAGCGGTCTCTGAGCTAATTTCAAACCCTTGTTTTATGCATCACCCCACCTCACCTTTCCCATTAAGCAGCCATAGTGTGTCTTCTAAAGGTGTGACTCTGTTCTGTTTTGTAATTCAGTTCAAGTGTAGCGATTTTGACATTCCCTATATAAGCGATATCGTAGGATAAGTGTCTTTTTCTGTGTGACTTATTTCACTTAGAATCATCGTACCTAAATCCACTCATCATGCTGCTAACTAGCCTTATGACATTGATTTCATGGCTGAGTGATATTCCATTGTGCCTAGTACCACCATTTGTTTATCCATTTTTCTCTTTCCTGGAATATTGAAGGTGTACCGAAGCAGAGGTTCTTGGAAACAGAGCAGCCGTAAACTTTAGGGTGCCTGTGTCTTGTTGATTTTTAGTTTTCCCAATTTATATGCCCATGAGTGGAAGTGCCCTATGCTCTCTACGCTGTGTTTATTACTTGTTTCAGGACACACCGTACTCTTCTCCAGAGTGCCCGTTGGCAATTTACATCCCGCCCATCAGCGTAGCAAGGCTCCCATGTCTCCATGGCCTGTCCTGCTTTTCTGGTTTTTACACTTGGTTCAGCATGGCCCTTTTGACCGAGGGCAAACGAGACTTCTTTGTAGCGCTGATTTGCCCTTCCGGCTTGCTTGGTTGGCCAAAAAGGGCGTATGCGTTTTTTCCTGAATATATTCAGGAAAAAACGCATACGCCCTTTTTGGCCAAGGGCATCATTGTCAACGTTTTGCCGCTTTTCATGTGCTTTAAAGGCGAGTCGAATCTACCTCCTGAAATCTGTTTCCTGCAAATCTGCCTTGCTTTCAAATCCTCTTCGTTGCCTTCCCTCAATATATTTGTGGACGAGAGTTCTCATTTATAACTCTGCACGTTTGTGAATTGCAGTGCCCCTGAGCTCCATTTGTCTCCTCGCTTTTTTGGGAGCTGGCCGCAAAAGCGCAGGATTGCTTCAGGCCCTATTTTGGTTCTGGGGGGCAGGCTGAGCCTGTGGTTCATTCTTCTTCCTGATGGGAAAATGGAGTGACCTGTGCATGTCCCAACACCTAGGGCTAGTCTCTCGTTGGTTCCCCGTCTTCCCGTTCATCCTCAGGACAAATTGCAACCTGGACGAAACAGGAGGTTAAAGGTGCTGATTCTCCAAGTAGGGAGATGGTTAGTCAAGCGGCTGGAATGGCGAACCCGAGCACAAGGAGAGGAGAAATGAGGTGCGTTTTAGAAACCTTTCCCGATCTCACGGCATACCATCTTCTGGGTTTCCCATGCATGTTTTGATGTAGGAAGATTCCCTTGTACCTGGAGATTTGAGACCCATGGGGTGGGTACCCCGCGGTATTACTTTAAAGTATCTGCATTTGCTCACCCAACCTCACCAATCCTCTCAGCCCCAAGAGTGTCCAGCCTTATGTCTCATCCAGCTGTGGGTCTAGATATGGTCAATCCAGGTTGCATCAGAGACCCTGAACGGATTTTGTAAGAATTTCTCTCTCTTTCACTGTCTTTGTTTTGTGGGTTTTTTAAAGTAATGTATGTTTAGAATGGGGTTTGGCTGCTTTTCCCTGCTGTGTTTATGCCGCTTTACACCCTCTTGATTCACTTGCAGAGAGATATCAATACATAGGTTTTCAGATTCATACTAGTCAGATATATTCTTGTGCGGTGACTAGGGGGTGTTGAGTCCAGTTCACTGAGCAGGGAGTAGGCCTTGTCTATTACATATTTGGCTTATGGAGCGGTGTCTGAGCTAATTTCAAACCCTTGTTTTATGCATCACCCCACCTCACCTTTCCCGTTAAGCAGCCATAGTGTGTCTTCTAAAGGTGTGACTCTGTTCTGTTTTGTAATTCAGTTCAAGTGTAGCGATTTTGACATTCCTTCTATAAGCGATAACTTAGGATAAGTGCCTTTTTCTGTGTGACTTATTTCACTTAGAATCATCGTACCTAAATCCACTCATCATGCTGCTAACTAGCCTTATGACATTGATTTCATGGCTGAGTGATATTCCATTGTGCCATGTACCACCATTTCTTTATCCATTTTTCTCTTTCCTGGGATATTGAAGGTGTACCGAAGCGGAGGTTCTTGGAAACAGAGCAGCCGTAAAGTTTGGGGTGCCTGTGTCTTGTTTACTTTTAGTTTTCCCAATTTATACGCCCATGAGTGGAAGTGCCCTATGCTCTCAACGCTGTGTTTATTACTTGTTTCAGGACACACCGTACTCTTCTCCAGAGGGCCCGTTGGCAATTTACATCCCGCCCATCAGCGTACCAAGGCTCCCATGTCTCCATGGCCTGTCCTGCTTTTCTGGTTTTTACACTTGGTTCAGCATGGCCCTTTTGACCGAGGGCAAGTGAGACTTCTTTGTAGCGCTGATTTGCCCTTCCGGCTTGCTTGGTTGGCCAAAAAGGGCGTATGCGTTTTTTCCTGAATATATTCAGGAAAAAACGCATACGCCCTTTTTGGCCAAGGGCATCATTGTCAACGTTTTGCCGCTTTTCATGTGCTTTAAAGGCGAGTCGAATCTACCTCCTGAAATCTGTTTCCTGCAAATCTGCCTTGCTTTCAAATGCTCTTCTTTGCCTTCCCTCAATATATTTGTGGACGAGAGTTCTCATTTATAACTCTGCACGTTTGTGAATTGCAGTGCCCCTGAGCTCCATTTGTCTCCTCGCATTTTTGGGAGCTGGCCGCAAAAGCGCAGGATTGCTTCAGGCCCTATTTTGGTTCTGGGGGGCAGGCTGAGCCTGTGGTTCATTCTTCTTCCTGATGGGAAAATGGAGTGACCTGTGCCTGTCCCAACACCTAGGGCTCGTCTCTCGTTGGTTCCGCGTCTTCCCGTTCATCCTCAGGACAAATTGCAACCTGGACGAAACAGGAGGTTAAAGGTGCTGATTCTCCAAGTAGGGAGATGATTAGTCAAGCGGCTGGAATGGCGAACCCGAGCACAAGGAGAGGAGAAATGAGGTGCGTTTTAGAAACCTTTCCCGATCTCATGGCATACCATCTTCTGGGTTTCCCATGCATGTTTTGATGTAGGAAGATTCCCTTGTACCTGGAGATTTGAGACCCATGGGGTGGGTACCCCGCGGTATTACTTTAAAGTATCTGCATTTGCTCACCCAACCTCACCAATTCTCTCAGCCCCAAGAGTGTCCAGCCTTGTCTCATCCAGCTGTGGGTCTAGATATGGTCAATCCAGGTTGCATCAGAGACCCTGAACGGATTTTGTAAGAATTTCTATCTCTTTCACTGTCTTTGCTTTGTGGGTTTTTTAAAGTAATGTATGTTTAGAATGGGGTTTGGCTGCTTTTCCCTGCTGTGTTTATGCCGCTTTACACCCTCTTGATTCACTTGCAGAGAGATATCAATACATAGGTTTTCAGATTCATACTAGTCAGATATATTCTTGTGCGGTGACTAGGGGGTGTTGAGTCCAGTTCACTGAGCAGGGAGTAGGCCTTGTGTATTACATATTTGGCTTATGGAGCGGTGTCTGAGCTAATTTCAAACCCTTGTTTTATGCATCACCCCACCTCACCTTTCCGGTTAAGCAGCCATAGTGTGTCTTCTAAAGTTGTGCCTCTGTTCTGTTTTGTAATTCAGTTCAAGTGTAGCGATTTTGACATTCCCTCTATAAGCGATATCTTAGGATAACTGTCTTTTTCTGTGTGACTTATTTCACTTAGAATCATCGTACCTAAATCCACTCATCATGCTGCTAACTAGCCTTATGACATTGATTTCATGGCAGAGTGATATTCCATTGTGCCTAGTACCACCATTTGTTTATCCATTTTTCTCTTTCCTGGAATATTGAAGGTGTACCGAAGCAGAGGTTCTTGGAAACAGAGCAGCCGTAAACTTTAGGGTGCCTGTGTCTTGTTGATTTTTAGTTTTCCCAATTTATATGCCCATGAGTGGAAGTGCCCTATGCTCTCTACGCTGTGTTTATTACTTGTTTCAGGACACACCGTACTCTTCTCCAGAGTGCCTGTTGGCAATTTACATCCCGCCCATCAGCGTAGCAAGGCTCCCATGTCTCCATGGCCTGTCCTGCTTTTCTGGTTTTTACACTTGGTTCAGCATGGCCCTTTTGACCGAGGGCAAGCGAGACTTCTTTGTAGCGCTGATTTGCCCTTCCGGCTTGCTTGGTTGGCCAAAAAGGGCGTATGCGTTTTTTCCTGAATATATTCAGGAAAAAACGCATACGCCCTTTTTGGCCAAGGGCATTATTGTCAACGTTTTGTCGCTTTTCATGTGCTTTAAAGGCGAGTCGAATCTACCTCCTGAAATCTGTTTCCTGCAAATCTGCCTTGCTTTCAAATCCTCTTCGTTGCCTTCCCTCAATATATTTGTGGACGAGAGTTCTCATTTATAACTCTGCACGTTTGTGAATTGCAGTGCCCCTGAGCTCCATTTGTCTCCTCTTTTTTTTGGGAGCTGGCCGCAAAAGCGCAGGATTGGTTCAGGCCCTATTTTGGTTCTGGGGGGCAGGCTGAGCCTGTGGTTCATTCTTCTTCCTGATGGGAAAATGGAGTGACCTGTGCCTGTCCCAACACCTAGGGCTAGTCTCTCGTTGGTTGCCGGTCTTCCCGTTCATCCTCAGGACAAATTGCAACCTGGAAGAAACAGGAGGTTAAAGGTGCTGATTCTCCAAGTAGGGAGATGGTTAGTCAAGCGGCTGGAATGGCGAACCCGAGCACAAGGAGAGGAGAAATGAGGTGCGTTTTAGAAACCTTTCCCGATCTCACGGCATACCATCTTCTGGGTTTCCCATGCATGTTTTGATGTAGGAAGATGCCCTTGTACCTGGAGATTTGAGACCCATGGGGTGGGTACCCCGCAGTATTACTTTAAAGTATCTGCATTTGCTCACCCAACCTCACCAATCCTCTCAGCCCCAAGAGTGTCCAGCCTTATGTCTCATCCAGCTGTGGGTCTAGATATGGTCAATCCAGGTTGCATCAGAGACCCTGAACGGATTTTGTAAGAATTTCTCTCTCTTTCACTGTCTTTGTTTTGTGGGTTTTTTAAAGTAATTTATGTTTAGAATCGGGCTTGGCTGCTTTTCCGTGCTGTGTTGATGCCGCTTTACACCCTCTTGATTCACTTGCAGAGAGATATCGATACATAGGTTTTCAGATTCTTACTAGTCAGATATATTCTTGTGTGGTGACTAGGGTGTGTTGAGTCCAGTTCACTGAGCAGGGAGTAGGCCTTGTTTATTACATATTTGGCTTATGGAGCGGTCTCTGAGCTAATTTCAAACCCTTGTTTTATGCATCACCCCACCTCACCTTTCCCGTTAAGCAGCCATAGTGTGTCTTCTAAAGGTGTGACTCTGTTCTGTTTTGTAATTCAGTTCAAGTGTAGCGATTTTGACATTCCCTCTATAAGCGATATCTTAGGATAAGTGTCTTTTTCTGTGTGACTTATTTCACTTAGAATCATCGTACCTAAATCCACTCATCATGCTGCTAACTAGCCTTATGACATTGATTTCATGGCTGAGTGATATTCCATTGTGCCAAGTACCACCATTTGTTTATCCATTTTTCTCTTTCCTGGAATATTGAAGGTGTACCGAAGCGGAGGTTCTTGGAAACAGAGCAGCCGTAAACTTTAGTGTGCCTGTGTCTTGTTGATTTTTAGTTTTCCCAATTTATACGCCCATGAGTGGAAGTGCCCTATGCTCTCTATGCTGTTTTTATTACTTGTTTCAGGACACACCGTACTCTTCTCCAGAGTGCCTGTTGGCAATTTACATCCCGCCCATCAGCGTAGCAAGGCTCCCATGTCTCCATGGCCTGTCCTGCTTTTCTGGTTTTTACTGTTTGTTCAGCATGGCCCTTTTGACCGAGGGCAAACGAGACTTCTTTGTAGCGCTGATTTGCCCTTCCGGCTTGCTTGGTTGGCCAAAAAGGGCGTATGCGTTTTTTCCTGAATATATTCAGGAAAAAACGCATACGCCCTTTTTGGCCAAGGGCATCATTGTCAACGTTTTGCCGCTTTTCATGTGCTTTAAAGGCGAGTCGAATCTACCTCCTGAAATCTGTTTCCTGCAAATCTGCCTTGCTTTCAAATCCTCTTCGTTGCCTTCCCTCAATATATTTGTGGACGAGAGTTCTCATTTATAACTCTGCACGTTTGTGAATTGCAGTGCCCCTGAGCTCCATTTGTCTCCTCGCATTTTTGGGAGCTGGCCGCAAAAGCGCAGGATTGCTTCAGGCCCTATTTTGGTTCTGGGGGGCAGGCTGAGCCTGTGGTTCATTCTTCTTCCTGATGTGAAAATGGAGTGACCTGTGCCTGTCCCAACACCTAGGGCTAGTCTCTCGTTGGTTCCCCATCTTCCCGTTCATCCTCAGGACAAATTGCAACCTGGACGAAACAGGAGGTTAAAGGTGCTGATTCTCCAAGTAGGGAGATGGTTAGTCAAGCGGCTGGAATGGCGAACCCGAGCACAAGGAGAGGAGAAATGAGGTGCGTTTTAGAAACCTTTCCCGATCTCATGGCATACCATCTACTGGGTTTCCCATGCATGTTTTGATGTAGGAAGATTCCCTTGTACCTGGAGAGTTGAGACCCATGGGGTTGGTTCCCAGCGGTATTACTTTAAAGTATCTGCATTTGCTCACCCAACCTCACCAATTCTCTCAGTCCCAAGAGTGTCCAGCCTTGTCTCATCCAGCTGTGGGTCTAGATATGGTCAATCCAGGTTGCATCAGAGACCCTGAACGGATTTTGTAAGAATTTCTATCTCTTTCACTGTCTTTGCTTTGTGGGTTTTTTAAAGTAATGTATGTTTAGAATGGGGTTTGGCTGCTTTTCCCTGCTGTGTTTATGCCACTTTACACCCTCTTGATTCACTTGCAGAGAGATATCAATACATAGGTTTTCAGATTCATACTAGTCAGATATATTCTTGTGCGGTGACTAGGGGGTGTTGAGTCCAGTTCACTGAGCAGGGAGTAGGCCTTGTATATTACATATTTGGCTTATGGAGCGGTGTCTGAGCTAATTTCAAACCCTTGTTTTATGCATCACCCCACCTCACCTTTCCGGTTAAGCAGCCATAGTGTGTCTTCTAAAGTTGTGCCTCTGTTCTGTTTCGTAATTCAGTTCAAGTGTAGCGATTTTGACATTCCCTCTATAAGCGATATCTTAGGATAAGTGTCTTTTTCTGTGTGACTTATTTCACTTAGAATCATCGTACCTAAATCCACTCATCATGCTGCTAACTAGCCTTATGACATTGATTTCATGGCTGAGTGATATTCCATTGGGCCAAGTACCACCATTTCTTTATCCATTTTTCTCTTTCCTGGGATATTGAAGGTGTACCGAAGCAGAGATTCTTGGAAACAGAGCAGCCTTAAACGTTAGGGTGCCTGTGTCTTGCTGATTTTTAGTTTTCCCAATTTATACGCCCATGAGTGGAAGTGCCCTATGCTCTCTACGCTGTGTTTATTACTTGTTTCAGGACACACCGTACTCTTCTCCAGAGTGCCTGTTGACAATTTACATCCCGCCCATCATCGTAGCAATGCTCCCATGTCTCCATGGCCTGTCCTGCTTTTCTGGTTTTTACACATTTTTCAGCATGGCCCTTTTGACCGAGGGCAAGCGAGACTTCTTTGTAGCGCTGATTTGCCCTTCAGGCTTGCTTGGTTGGCCAAAAAGGGCGTATGCGTTTTTTCCTGAATATATTCAGGAAAAAACGCATACGCCCTTTTTGGCCAAGGGCATCATTGTCAACGTTTTGCGGTTTTTCACGTGCTTTAAAGGCGAGTCGAATCTACCTCCTGAAATCTGTTTCCTGCAAATCTGCCTTGCTTTCAAATCCTCTTCGTTGCCTTCCCTCAATATATTTGGGGACGAGAGTTCTCATTTATAACTCTGCACGTTTGTGAATTGCAGTGCCCCTGAGCTCCATTTGTCTCCTCGCTTTTTTGGGAGCTGGCCGCAAAAGCGCAGGATTGCTTCAGGCCCTATTTTGGTTCTGGGGGGCAGGCTGAGCCTGTGGTTCATTCTTCTTCCTGATGGGAAAATGGAGTGACCTTTGCATGTCCCAACACCTAGGGCTAGTCTCTCGTTGGTTCCCCGTCTTCCCGTTCATCCTCAGGACAAATTGCAACCTGTACGAAACAGGAGGTTAAAGGTGCTGATTCTCCAAGTAGGGAGATGTTTAGTCAAGCGGCTGGAATGGCGAACCCGAGCACAAGGAGAGGAGAAATGAGGTGCGTTTTAGAAACCTTTCCCGATCTCACGGCATACCATCTTCTGGGTTTCCCATGCATGTTTTGATGTAGGAAGATTCCCTTGTACCTGGAGATTTGAGACCCATGGGGTGGGTACCCCGCGGTATTACTTTAAAGTATCTGCATTTGCTCACCCAACCTCACCAATCCTCTCAGCCCCAAGAGTGTCCAGCCTTATGTCTCATCCAGCTGTGGGTCTAGATATGGTCAATCCAGGTTGCATCAGAGACCCTGAACGGATTTTGTAAGAATTTCTCTCTCTTTCACTGTCTTTGTTTTGTGGGTTTTTTAAAGTAATTTATGTTTAGAATCGGGCTTGGCTGCTTTTCCCTGCTGTGTTGATGCCGCTTTACACCCTCTTGATTCACTTGCAGAGAGATATCGATACATAGGTTTTCAGATTCTTACTAGTCAGATATATTCTTGTGTGGTGACTAGGGTGTGTTGAGTCCACTTCACTGAGCAGGGAGTAGGCCTTGTCTATTACATATTTGGCTTATGGAGCGGTCTCTGAGCTAATTTCAAACCCTTGTTTTATGCATCACCCCACCTCACCTTTCCCGTTAAGCAGCCATAGTGTGTCTTCTAAAGGTGTGACTCTGTTCTGTTTTGTAATTCAGTTCAAGTGTAGCGATTTTGACATTCCCTCTATAAGCGATATCGTAGGATAAGTGTCTTTTTCTGTGTGACTTATTTCACTTAGAATCATCGTACCTAAATCCACTCATCATGCTGCTAACTAGCCTTATGACATTGATTTCATGGCTGAGTGATATTCCATTGTGCCAAGTACCACCATTTGTTTATCCATTTTTCTCTTTCCTGGGATATTGAAGGTGTACCGAAGCGGAGGTTCTTGGAAACAGAGCAGCCGTAAACTTTAGGGTGCCTGTGTCTTGTTGATTTTTAGTTTTCCCAATTTATACGCCCATGAGTGGAAGTGCCCTATGCTCTCTACGCTGTGTTTATTACTTGTTTCAGGACACACCGTACTCTTCTCCAGAGTGCCTGTTGGCAATTTACATCCCGCCCATCAGCGTAGCAAGGCTCCCATGTCTCCATGGCCTGTCCTGCTTTTCTGGTTTTTACACTTGGTTCAGCATGGCCCTTTTGACCGAGGGCAAGCGAGACTTCTTTGTAGCGCTGATTTGCCCTTCCGGCTTGCTTGGTTGGCCAAAAAGGGCGTATGCGTTTTTTCCTGAATATATTCAGGAAAAAACGCATACGCCCTTTTTGCCAAGGGCATCATTGTCAACGTTTTGCCGCTTTTCATGTGCTTTAAAGGCGAGTCGAATCTACCTCCTGAAATCTGTTTCCTGCAAATCTGCCTTGCTTTCAAATCCTCTTCGTTGCCTTCCCTCAATATATTTGTGGACGAGAGTTCTCATTTATAACTCTGCACGTTTGTGAATTGCAGTGCCCCTGAGCTCCATTTGTCTCCTCGCTTTTTTGGGAGCTGGCCGCAAAAGCGCAGGATTGCTTCAGGCCCTATTTTGGTTCTGGGGGGCAGGCTGAGCCTGTGGTTCATTCTTCTTCCTGATGGGAAAATGGAGTGACCTGTGCCTGTCCCAACACCTAGGGCTAGTCTCTCGTTGGTTCCCCGTCTTCCCGTTCATCCTCAGGACAAATTGCAACCTGGACGAAACAGGAGGTTAAAGGTGCTGATTCTCCAAGTAGGGAGATGGTTAGTCAAGTGGCTGGAATGGCGAACCCGAGCACAAGGAGAGGAGAAATGAGGTGCGTTTTAGAAACCTTTCCCGATCTCACGGCATACCATCTTCTGGGTTTCCCATGCATGTTTTGATGTAGGAAGATTCCCTTGTACCTGGAGATTTGAGACCCATGGGGTGGGTACCCCGCGGTATTACTTTAAAGTATCTGCATTTGCTCACCCAACCTCACCAATCCTCTCAGCCCCAAGAGTGTCCAGCCTTATGTCTCATCCAGCTGTGGGTCTAGATATGGTCAATCCAGGTTGCATCAGAGACCCTGAACGGATTTTGTAAGAATTTCTCTCTCTTTCACTGTCTTTGTTTTGTGGGTTTTTTAAAGTAATGTATGTTTAGAATGGGGTTTGGCTGCTTTTCCCTGCTGTGTTTATGCCGCTTTACACCCTCTTGATTCACTTGCAGAGAGATATCAATACATAGGTTTTCAGATTCATACTAGTCAGATATATTCTTGTGCGGTGACTAGGGGGTGTTGAGTCCAGTTCACTGAGCAGGGAGTAGGCCTTGTCTATTACATATTTGGCTTATGGAGCGGTGTCTGAGCTAATTTCAAACCCTTGTTTTATGCATCACCCTACCTCACCTTTCCGGTTAAGCAGCCATAGTGTGTCTTCTAAAGTTGTGCCTCTGTTCTGTTTTGTAATTCAGTTCAAGTGTAGCGATTTTGACATTCCTTCTATAAGCGATAACTTAGGATAAGTGCCTTTTTCTGTGTGACTTATTTCACTTAGAATCATCGTACCTAAATCCACTCATCATGCTGCTAACTAGCCTTATGACATTGATTTCATGGCTGAGTGATATTCCATTGTGCCATGTACCACCATTTCTTTATCCATTTTTCTCTTTCCTGGGATATTGAAGGTGTACCGAAGCGGAGATTCTTGGAAACAGAGCAGCCGTAAAGTTTGGGGTGCCTGTGTCTTGTTGATTTTTAGTTTTCCCAATTTATACGCCCATGAGTGGAAGTGCCCTATGCTCTCAACGCTGTGTTTATTACTTGTTTCAGGACACACCGTACTCTTCTCCAGAGTGCCTGTTGGCAATTTACATCCCGCCCATCAGCGTATCAAGGCTCCCATGTCTCCATGGCCTGTCCTGCTTTTCTGGTTTTTACACATTTTTCAGCATGGCCCTTTTGACCGAGGGCAAGCGAGACTTCTTTGTAGCGCTGATTTGCCCTTCCGGCTTGCTTGGTTGGCCAAAAAGGGCGTATGCTTTTTTCCTGAATATATTCAGGAAAAAACGCATACGCCCTTTTTGGCCAAGGGCATCATTGTCAACATTTTGCCGCTTTTCACGTGCTTTAAAGGCGAGTCGAATCTACCTCCTGAAATCTGTTTCCTGCAATTCTGCCTTGCTTTCAAATCCTCTTCGTTGCCTTCCCTCAATATATTTGTGGACAAGAGTTCTCATTTATAACTCTGCACGTTTGTGAATTGCAGTGCCCCTGAGCTCCATTTGTCTCCTCGCTTTTTTGGGAGCTGGCCGCAAAAGCGCAGGATTGCTTCAGGCCCTATTTTGGTTCTGGGGGGCAGGCTGAGCCTGTGGTTCATTCTTCTTCCTGATGGGAAAATGGAGTGACCTGTGCCTGTCCCAACATCTAGGGCTAGTCTCTCGTTGGTTCCCCGTCTTCCCGTTCATCCTCAGGACAAATTGCAACCTGTACGAAACAGGAGGTTAAAGGTGCTGATTCTCCAAGTAGGGAGATGTTTAGTCAAGCGGCTGGAATGGCGAACCCGAGCACAAGGAGAGGAGAAATGAGGTGCGTTTTAGAAACCTTTCCCGATCTCACGGCATACCATCTTCTGGGTTTCCCATGCATGTTTTGATGTAGGAAGATTCCCTTGTACCTGGAGATTTGAGACCCATGGGGTGGGTACCCCGCGGTATTACTTTAAAGTATCTGCATTTGCTCACCCAACCTCACCAATCCTCTCAGCCCCAAGAGTGTCCAGCCTTATGTCTCATCCAGCTGTGGGTCTAGATATGGTCAATCCAGGTTGCATCAGAGACCCTGAACGGATTTTGTAAGAATTTCTCTCTCTTTCACTGTCTTTGTTTTGTGGGTTTTTTAAAGTAATTTATGTTTAGAATCGGGCTTGGCTGCTTTTCCCTGCTGTGTTGATGCCGCTTTACACCCTCTTGATTCACTTGCAGAGAGATATCGATACATAGGTTTTCAGATTCTTACTAGTCAGATATATTCTTGTGTGGTGACTAGGGTGTGTTGAGTCCACTTCACTGAGCAGGGAGTAGGCCTTGTCTATTACATATTTGGCTTATGGAGCGGTCTCTGAGCTAATTTCAAACCCTTGTTTTATGCATCACCCCACCTCACCTTTCCCATTAAGCAGCCATAGTGTGTCTTCTAAAGGTGTGACTCTGTTCTGTTTTGTAATTCAGTTCAAGTGTAGCGATTTTGACATTCCCTATATAAGCGATATCGTAGGATAAGTGTCTTTTTCTGTGTGACTTATTTCACTTAGAATCATCGTACCTAAATCCACTCATCATGCTGCTAACTAGCCTTATGACATTGATTTCATGGCTGAGTGATATTCCATTGTGCCAAGTACCACCATTTGTTTATCCATTTTTCTCTTTCCTGGAATATTGAAGGTGTACCGAAGCAGAGGTTCTTGGAAACAGAGCAGCCGTAAACTTTAGGGTGCCTGTGTCTTGTTGATTTTTAGTTTTCCCAATTTATATGCCCATGAGTGGAAGTGCCCTATGCTCTCTACGCTGTGTTTATTACTTGTTTCAGGACACACCGTACTCTTCTCCAGAGTGCCTGTTGGCAATTTACATCCCGCCCATCAGCGTAGCAAGGCTCCCATGTCTCCATGGCCTGTCCTGCTTTTCTGGTTTTTACACTTGGTTCAGCATGGCCCTTTTGACCGAGGGCAAGCGAGACTTCTTTGTAGCGCTGATTTGCCCTTCCGGCTTGCTTGGTTGGCCAAAAAGGGCGTATGCGTTTTTTCCTGAATATATTCAGGAAAAAACGCATACGCCCTTTTTGCCAAGGGCATCATTGTCAACGTTTTGCCGCTTTTCATGTGCTTTAAAGGCGAGTCGAATCTACCTCCTGAAATCTGTTTCCTGCAAATCTGCCTTGCTTTCAAATCCTCTTCGTTGCCTTCCCTCAATATATTTGTGGACGAGAGTTCTCATTTATAACTCTGCACGTTTGTGAATTGCAGTGCCCCTGAGCTCCATTTGTCTCCTCGCATTTTTGGGAGCTGGCCGCAAAAGCGCAGGATTGCTTCAGGCCCTATTTTGGTTCTGGGGGGCAGGCTGAGCCTGTGGTTCATTCTTCTTCCTGATGGGAAAATGGAGTGACCTGTGCCTGTCCCAACACCTAGGGCTCGTCTCTCGTTGGTTCCGCGTCTTCCCGTTCATCCTCAGGACAAATTGCAACCTGGACGAAACAGGAGGTTAAAGGTGCTGATTCTCCAAGTAGGGAGATGATTAGTCAAGCGGCTGGAATGGCGAACCCGAGCACAAGGAGAGGAGAAATGAGGTGCGTTTTAGAAACCTTTCCCGATCTCATGGCATACCATCTTCTGGGTTTCCCATGCATGTTTTGATGTAGGAAGATTCCCTTGTACCTGGAGATTTGAGACCCATGGGGTGGGTACCCCGCGGTATTACTTTAAAGTATCTGCATTTGCTCACCCAACCTCACCAATTCTCTCAGCCCCAAGAGTGTCCAGCCTTGTCTCATCCAGCTGTGGGTCTAGATATGGTCAATCCAGGTTGCATCAGAGACCCTGAACGGATTTTGTAAGAATTTCTATCTCTTTCACTGTCTTTGCTTTGTGGGTTTTTTAAAGTAATGTATGTTTAGAATGGGGTTTGGCTGCTTTTCCCTGCTGTGTTTATGCCGCTTTACACCCTCTTGATTCACTTGCAGAGAGATATCAATACATAGGTTTTCAGATTCATACTAGTCAGATATATTCTTGTGCGGTGACTAGGGGGTGTTGAGTCCAGTTCACTGAGCAGGGAGTAGGCCTTGTCTATTACATATTTGGCTTATGGAGCGGTGTCTGAGCTAATTTCAAACCCTTGTTTTATGCATCACCCCACCTCACCTTTCCGGTTAAGCAGCCATAGTGTGTCTTCTAAAGTTGTGCCTCTGTTCTGTTTTGTAATTCAGTTCAAGTGTAGCGATTTTGACATTCCCTCTATAAGCGATATCTTAGGATAAGTGTCTTTTTCTGTGTGACTTATTTCACTTAGAATCATCGTACCTAAATCCACTCATCATGCTGCTAACTAGCCTTATGACATTGATTTCATGGCAGAGTGATATTCCATTGGGCCAAGTACCACCATTTCTTTATCCATTTTTCTCTTTCCTGGGATATTGAAGGTGTACCGAAGCGGAGATTCTTGGAAACAGAGCAGCCTTAAACGTTAGGGTGCCTGTGTCTTGCTGATTTTTAGTTTTCCCAATTTATACGCCCATGAGTGGAAGTGCCCTATGCTCTCTACGCTGTGTTTATTACTTGTTTCAGGACACACCGTACTCTTCTCCAGAGTGCCTGTTGACAATTTACATCCCGCCCATCATCGTAGCAATGCTCCCATGTCTCCATGGCCTGTCCTGCTTTTCTGGTTTTTACACATTTTTCAGCATGGCCCTTTTGACCGAGGGCAAGCGAGACTTCTTTGTAGCGCTGATTTGCCCTTCCGGCTTGCTTGGTTGGCCAAAAAGGGCGTATGCTTTTTTCCTGAATATATTCAGGAAAAAACGCATACGCCCTTTTTGGCCAAGGGCATCATTGTCAACATTTTGCCGCTTTTCACGTGCTTTAAAGGCGAGTCGAATCTACCTCCTGAAATCTGTTTCCTGCAATTCTGCCTTGCTTTCAAATCCTCTTCGTTGCCTTCCCTCAATATATTTGTGGACAAGAGTTCTCATTTATAACTCTGCACGTTTGTGAATTGCAGTGCCCCTGAGCTCCATTTGTCTCCTCGCTTTTTTGGGAGCTGGCCGCAAAAGCGCAGGATTGCTTCAGGCCCTATTTTGGTTCTGGGGGGCAGGCTGAGCCTGTGGTTCATTCTTCTTCCTGATGGGAAAATGGAGTGACCTGTGCCTGTCCCAACACCTAGGGCTAGTCTCTCGTTGGTTCCCCGTCTTCCCGTTCATCCTCAGGACAAATTGCAACCTGTACGAAACAGGAGGTTAAAGGTGCTGATTCTCCAAGTAGGGAGATGTTTAGTCAAGCGGCTGGAATGGCGAACCCGAGCACAAGGAGAGGAGAAATGAGGTGCGTTTTAGAAACCTTTCCCGATCTCACGGCATACCATCTTCTGGGTTTCCCATGCATGTTTTGATGTAGGAAGATTCCCTTGTACCTGGAGATTTGAGACCCATGGGGTGGGTACCCCGCGGTATTACTTTAAAGTATCTGCATTTGCTCACCCAACCTCACCAATCCTCTCAGCCCCAAGAGTGTCCAGCCTTATGTCTCATCCAGCTGTGGGTCTAGATATGGTCAATCCAGGTTGCATCAGAGACCCTGAACGGATTTTGTAAGAATTTCTCTCTCTTTCACTGTCTTTGTTTTGTGGGTTTTTTAAAGTAATTTATGTTTAGAATCGGGCTTGGCTGCTTTTCCCTGCTGTGTTGATGCCGCTTTACACCCTCTTGATTCACTTGCAGAGAGATATCGATACATAGGTTTTCAGATTCTTACTAGTCAGATATATTCTTGTGTGGTGACTAGGGTGTGTTGAGTCCACTTCACTGAGCAGGGAGTAGGCCTTGTCTATTACATATTTGGCTTATGGAGCGGTCTCTGAGCTAATTTCAAACCCTTGTTTTATGCATCACCCCACCTCACCTTTCCCATTAAGCAGCCATAGTGTGTCTTCTAAAGGTGTGACTCTGTTCTGTTTTGTAATTCAGTTCAAGTGTAGCGATTTTGACATTCCCTATATAAGCGATATCGTAGGATAAGTGTCTTTTTCTGTGTGACTTATTTCACTTAGAATCATCGTACCTAAATCCACTCATCATGCTGCTAACTAGCCTTATGACATTGATTTCATGGCTGAGTGATATTCCATTGTGCCAAGTACCACCATTTGTTTATCCATTTTTCTCTTTCCTGGAATATTGAAGGTGTACCGAAGCAGAGGTTCTTGGAAACAGAGCAGCCGTAAACTTTAGGGTGCCTGTGTCTTGTTGATTTTTAGTTTTCCCAATTTATATGCCCATGAGTGGAAGTGCCCTATGCTCTCTACGCTGTGTTTATTACTTGTTTCAGGACACACCGTACTCTTCTCCAGAGTGCCTGTTGGCAATTTATATCCCGCCCATCAGCGTAGCAAGGCTCCCATGTCTCCATGGCCTGTCCTGCTTTTCTGGTTTTTACACTTGGTTCAGCATGGCCCTTTTGACCGAGGGCAAGCGAGACTTCTTTGTAGCGCTGATTTGCCCTTCCGGCTTGCTTGGTTGGCCAAAAAGGGCGTATGCGTTTTTTCCTGAATATATTCAGGAAAAAACGCATACGCCCTTTTTGCCAAGGGCATCATTGTCAACGTTTTGCCGCTTTTCATGTGCTTTAAAGGCGAGTCGAATCTACCTCCTGAAATCTGTTTCCTGCAAATCTGCCTTGCTTTCAAATCCTCTTCGTTGCCTTCCCTCAATATATTTGTGGACGAGAGTTCTCATTTATAACTCTGCACGTTTGTGAATTGCAGTGCCCCTGAGCTCCATTTGTCTCCTCGCTTTTTTGGGAGCTGGCCGCAAAAGCGCAGGATTGCTTCAGGCCCTATTTTGGTTCTGGGGGGCAGGCTGAGCCTGTGGTTCATTCTTCTTCCTGATGGGAAAATGGAGTGACCTGTGCCTGTCCCAACACCTAGGGCTAGTCTCTCGTTGGTTCCCCATCTTCCCGTTCATCCTCAGGACAAATTGCAACCTGGACGAAACAGGAGGTTAAAGGTGCTGATTCTCCAAGTAGGGGGATGGTTAGTCAAGCGGCTGGAATGGCGAACCCGAGCACAAGGAGAGGAGAAATGAGGTGCGTATTAGAAACCTTTCCCGATCTCACGGCATACCATCTTCTGGGTTTCCCATGCATGTTTTGATGTAGGAAGATTCCCTTGTACCTGGAGATTTGAGACCCATGGGGTGGGTACCCCGCGGTATTACTTTAAAGTATCTGCATTTGCTCACACAACCTCACCAATCCTCTCAGCCCCAAGAGTGTCCAGCCTTATGTCTCATCCAGCTGTGGGTCTAGATATGGTCAATCCAGGTTGCATCAGAGACCCTGAACGGATTTTGTAAGAATTTCTCTCTCTTTCACTGTCTTTGTTTTGTGGGTTTTTTAAAGTAATGTATGTTTAGAATGGGGTTTGGCTGCTTTTCCCTGCTGTGTTTATGCCGCTTTACACCCTCTTGATTCACTTGCAGAGAGATATCAATACATAGGTTTTCAGATTCATACTAGTCAGATATATTCTTGTGCGGTGACTAGGGGGTGTTGAGTCCAGTTCACTGAGCAGGGAGTAGGCCTTGTCTATTACATATTTGGCTTATGGAGCGGTGTCTGAGCTAATTTCAAACCCTTGTTTTATGCATCACCCCACCTCACCTTTCCGGTTAAGCAGCCATAGTGTGTCTTCTAAAGTTGTGCCTCTGTTCTGTTTTGTAATTCAGTTCAAGTGTAGCGATTTTGACATTCCTTCTATAAGCGATAACTTAGGATAAGTGCCTTTTTCTGTGTGACTTATTTCACTTAGAATCATCGTACCTAAATCCACTCATCATGCTGCTAACTAGCCTTATGACATTGATTTCATGGCTGAGTGATATTCCATTGTGCCATGTACCACCATTTCTTTATCCATTTTTCTCTTTCCTGGGATATTGAAGGTGTACCGAAGCGGAGGTTCTTGGAAACAGAGCAGCCGTAAAGTTTGGGGTGCCTGTGTCTCGTTTACTTTTAGTTTTCCCAATTTATACGCCCATGAGTGGAAGTGCCCTATGCTCTCAACGCTGTGTTTATTACTTGTTTCAGGACACACCGTACTCTTCTCCAGAGGGCCTGTTGGCAATTTACATCCCGCCCATCAGCGTAGCAAGGCTCCCATGTCTCCATGGCCTGTCCTGCTTTTCTGGTTTTTACACTTTGTTCAGCATGGCCTTTTTGACCGAGGGCAAAAGAGACTTCTTTCTAGCGCTGATTTGCCCTTCCGGCTTGCTTGGTTGCCCTAAAAGGGCGTATGCGTTTTTTCCTGAATATATTCAGGAAAAAACGTATACGCCCTTTTTGGCCAAGGGCATCATTGTCAACGTTTGGCCGCTTTTCATGTGCTTTAAAGGCGAGTCGAATCTACCTCCTGAAATCTGTTTCCTGCAAATTGCCTTGCTTTCAAATCCTCTTCGTTGCCTTCCCTCAATATATTTGTGGACGAGAGTTCTCATTTATAACTCTGCACGTTTGTGAATTGCAGTGCCCCTGAGCTCCATTTGTCTCCTCGCATTTTTGGGAGCTGGCCGCAAAAGCGCAGGATTGCTTCAGGCCCTATTTTGGTTCTGGGGGGCAGGCTGAGCCTGTGGTTCATTCTTCTTCCTGATGGGAAAATGGAGTGACCTGTGCCTGTCCCAACACCTAGGGCTAGTCTCTCGTTGGTTCCCCGTCTTCCCGTTCATCCTCAGGACAAATTGCAACCTGTACAATCAGGAGGTTAAAGGTGCTGATTCTCCAAGTAGGGAGATGGTTAGTCAAGCGGCTGGAATGGCGAACCCGAGCACAAGGAGAGTAGAAATGAGGTGCGTTTTAGAAACCTTTCCCGATCTCATGGCATACCATCTTCTGGGTTTCCCATGCATGTTTTGATGTAGGAAGATGCCCTTGTACCTGGAGATTTGAGACCCATGGGGTGTGTTCCCCGCAGTGTTACTTTAAAGTATCTGCGTTTGCTCACCCAACCTCACCAATCCTCTCAGCCCCAAGAGTGTCCAGCCTTATGTCTCATCCAGCTGTGGGTCTAGATATGGTCAATCCAGGTTGCATCATAGACCCTGAACGGATTTTGTAAGAATTTCTCTCTCTTTCACTGTCTTTGTTTTGTGGGTTTTTTAAAGTAATTTATGTTTAGAATCGGGCTTGGCTGCTTTTCCCTGCTGTGTTGATGCCGCTTTACCCCCTCTTGATTCACTTGCAGAGAGATATCGATACATAGGTTTTCAGATTCTTACTAGTCAGATATATTCTTGTGTTGTGACTAGGCTGTGTTGAGTCCAGTTCACTGAGCAGGGAGTAGGCCTTGTCTATTACATATTTGGCTTATGGAGCGGTCTCTGAGCTAATTTCAAACCCTTGTTTTATACATCACCCCACCTCACCTTTCCCGTTAAGCAGCCATAGTGTGTCTTCTAAAGGTGTGACTCTGTTCTGTTTTGTAATTCAGTTCAAGTGTAGCGATTTTGACATTCCCTCTATAAGCGATATCTTAGGATAAGTGTCTTTTTCTGTGTGACTTATTTCACTTAGAATCATCGTACCTAAATCCACTCATCATGCTGCTAACTAGCCTTATGACATTGATTTCATGGCTGAGTGATATTCCATTGTGCCAAGTACCACCATTTCTTTATCCATTTTTCTCTTTCCTGGGATATTGAAGGTGTACCGAAGCGGAGATTCTTGGAAACAGAGCAGCCGTAAACTTTAGGGTGCCTGTGTCTTGTTGATTTTTGTTTTCCCAATTTATACGCCCATGAGTGGAAGTGCCCTATGCTCTCTACGCTGTGTTTATTACTTGTTTCAGGACACACCGTACTCTTCTCCAGAGTGCCTGTTGGCAATTTACATCCCGCCCATCAGCGTAGCAACGCTCCCATGTCTCCATGGCCTGTCCTGCTTTTCTGGTTTTTACAGTTTATTCAGCATGCCCTTTTGACCGAGGGCAAGCGAGACTTCTTTGTAGCGCTGATTTGCCCTTCCGTCTTGCTTGGTCGGCCAAAAAGGGCGTATGCGTTTTTTCCTGAATATATTCAGGAAAAAACGCATACGCCCTTTTTGGCCAAGGGCATCACTTTCAACGTTTTGCCGCTTTTCATGTGCTTTAAAGGCGAGTCGAATCTACCTCCTGAAATCTGTTTCCTGCAAATCTGCCTTGCTTTCAAATCCTCTTCGTTGCCTTCCCTCAATATATTTGTGGACGAGAGTTCTCATTTATAACTCTGCACGTTTGTGAATTGCAGTGCCCCTGAGCTCCATTTGTCTCCTCGCATTTTTGGGAGCTGGCCGCAAAAGCGCAGGATTGCTTCAGGCCCCATTTTGGTTCTGGGGGGCAGGCTGAGCCTGTGGTTCATTCTTCTTCCTGATGGGAAAATGGAGTGACCTATGCCTGTCCCAACACCTAGGGCTCGTCTCTCGTTGGTTCCGCGTCTTCCCGTTCATCCTCAGGACAAATTGCAACCTGTACAATCAGGAGGTTAAAGGTGCTGATTCTCGAAGTAGGCAGATGGTTAGTCAAGCGGCTGGAATGGCGAACCCGAGCACAAGGAGAGGAGAAATGAGGTGCGTTTTAGAAACCTTTCCCGATCTCATGGCATACCATCTTCTGGGTTTCCCATGCATGTTTTGATGTAGGAAGATGCCCTTGTACCTGGAGATTTGAGACCCATGGAGTGTGTTCCCCGCAGTGTTACTTTAAAGTATCTGCGTTTGCTCACCCAACCTCACCAATCCTCTCAGCCCCAAGAGTGTCCAGCCTTATGTCTCATCCAGCTGTGGGTCTAGATATGGTCAATCCAGTTTGCATCATAGACCCTGAACGGATTTTGTAAGAATTTCTCTCTCTTTCACTGTCTTTGTTTTGTGGGTTTTTTAAAGTAATTTATGTTTAGAATCGGGCTTGGCTGCTTTTCCCTGCTGTGTTGATGCCGCTTTAAACCATCTTGATTCACTTGCAGAGAGATATCGATACATAGGTTTTCAGATTCTTACTAGTCAGATATATTCTTGTGTGGTGACTAGGGTGTGTTGAGTCCAGTTCACTGAGCAGGGAGTAGGCCTTGTCTATTACATATTTGGCTTATGGAGTGGTCTCTGAGCTAATTTCAAACCCTTGTTTTATGCATCACCCCACCTCACCTTTCCCGTTAAGCAGCCATAGTGTGTCTTCTAAAGGTGTGACTCTGTTCTGTTTTGTAATTCAGTTCAAGTGTAGCGATTTTGACATTCCCTCTATAAGCGATATCTTAGGATAAGTGTCTTTTTCTGTGTGACTTATTTCACTTAGAATCATCGTACCTAAATCCACTCATCATGCTGCTAACTAGCCTTATGACATTGATTTCATGGCTGAGTGATATTCCATTGTGCCAAGTACCACCATTTCTTTATCCATTTTTCTCTTTCCTGGGATATTGAAGGTGTACCGAAGCGGAGGTTCTTGGAAACAGAGCAGCCGTAAACTTTAGGGTGCCTGTGTCTTGTTGATTTTTAGTTTTCCCAATTTATACGCCCATGAGTGGAAGTGCCCTATGCTCTCTACGCTGTGTTTATTACTTGTTTCAGGACACACCGTACTCTTCTCCAGAGTGCCTGTTGGCAATTTACATCCCGCCCATCAGCGTAGCAAGGCTCCCATGTCTCCATGGCCTGTCCTGCTTTTCTAGTTTTTACCATTTGTACAGCATGGCCTTTTTGACCGAGGGCAAGCGAGACTTCTTTGTAGCGCTGATTTGCCCTTCCGGCTTGCTTGGTTGCCCTAAAAGGGCGTATGCGTTTTTTCCTGAATATATTCAGGAAAAAACGTATACGCCCTTTTTGGCCAAGGGCATCATTGTCAACGTTTGGCCGCTTTTCATGTGCTTTAAAGGCGAGTCGAATCTACCTCCTGAAATCTGTTTCCTGCAAATCTGCCTTGCTTTCAAATCCTCTTCGTTGCCTTCCCTCAATATATTTGTGGACGAGAGTTCTCATTTTTAACTCTGCACGTTTGTGAATTGCAGTGCCCCTGAGCTCCATTTGTCTCCTCGCATTTTTGGGAGCTGGCCGCAAAAGCGCAGGATTGCTTCAGGCCCCATTTTGGTTCTGGGGGGCAGGCTGAGCCTGTGGTTCATTCTTCTTCCTGATGGGAAAATGGAGTGACCTATGCCTGTCCCAACACCTAGGGCTCGTCTCTCGTTGGTTCCGCGTCTTCCCGTTCATCCTCAGGACAAATTGCAACCTGTACAATCAGGAGGTTAAAGGTGCTGATTCTCCAAGTAGGGAGATGGTTAGTCAAGCGGCTGGAATGGCGAACCCGAGCACAAGGAGAGGAGAAATGAGGTGCGTTTTAGAAACCTTTCCCGATCTCATGGCATACCATCTTCTGGGTTTCCCATGCATGTTTTGATGTAGGAAGATGCCCTTGTACCTGGAGATTTGAGACCCATGGGGTGTGTTCCCCGCAGTGTTACTTTAAAGTATCTGCGTTTGCTCACCCAACCTCACCAATCCTCTCAGCCCCAAGAGTGTCCAGCCTTATGTCTCATCCAGCTGTGGGTCTAGATATGGTCAATCCAGTTTGCATCATAGACACTGAACGGATTTTGTAAGAATTTCTCTCTCTTTCACTGTCTTTGTTTTGTGGGTTTTTTAAAGTAATTTATGTTTAGAATTGGGCTTGGCTGCTTTTCCCTGCTGTGTTGATGCCGCTTTACACCCTCTTGATTCACTTGCAGAGAGATATCGATACATAGGTTTTCAGATTCTTACTAGTCAGATATATTCTTGTGTGGTGACTAGGGTGTGTTGAGTCCAGTTCACTGAGCAGGGAGTAGGCCTTGTCTATTACATATTTGGCTTATGGAGCGGTCTCTGAGCTAATTTCAAACCCTTGTTTTATGCATCACCCCACCTCACCTTTCCCGTTAAGCAGCCATAGTGTGTCTTCTACAGGTGTGACTCTGTTCTGTTTTGTAATTCAGTTCAAGTGTAGCGATTTTGACATTCCCTCTCTAAGCGATACCTTAGGATAAGTGGCTTTTTCTGTGTGACTTATTTCACTTAGAATCATCGTACATAAATCGACTCATCATGCTGCTAACTAGCCTTATGACATTGATTTCATGGCTCAGTGATATTCCATTGTGCCAAGTACCACCATTTCTTTATCCATTTTTCTCTTTCCTGGGATATTGAAGGTGTACCGAAGCGGAGGTTCTTGGCAACAGAGCAGCCGTAAACTTTAGGGTGCCTGTGTCTTGTTGATTTTTAGTTTTCCCAATTTATACGCCCATGAGTGGATGTGCCCTATGCTCTCTACGCTGTGTTTATTACTTGTTTCAGGACACACCGTACTCTTCTCCAGAGTGCCTGTTGGCAATTTACATCCCGCCCATCAGCGTAGCAAGGCTCCCATGTCTCCATGGCCTGTCCTGCTTTTCTGGTTTTTACACTTTCTTCAGCATGGCCCTTTTGACCGAGGGCAAGCGAGACTTCTTTGTAGCGCTGATTTGCCCTTCCGGCTTGCTTGGTTGGCCAAAAAGGGCGTATGCGTTTTTTCCTGAATATATTCAGGAAAAAACGCATACGCCCTTTTGGGCCAAGGGCATAATTGTCAACGTTTTGTCGCTTTTCATGTGCTTTAAAGGCGAGTCGAATCTACCTCCTGAAATCTGTTGCCTGCAAATCTGCCTTGCTTTCAAATCCTCTTCGTTGTCTTCCCTCAATATATTTGTGGACGAGAGTTCTCATTTATAACTCTGCACGTTTGTGAATTGCAGTGCCCCTGAGCTCCATTTGTCTCCTCGCATTTTTGGGAGCTGGCCGCAAAAGCGCAGGATTGCTTCAGGCCCTATTTTGGTTCTGGGGGGCAGGCTGAGCCTGTGGTTCATTCTTCTTCCTGATGGGAAAATGGAGTGACCTATGCCTGTCCCAACACCTAGGGCTCGTCTCTCGTTGGTTCCGCGTCTTCCCGTTCATCCTCAGGACAAATTGCAACCTGTACAATCAGGAGGTTAAAGGTGCTGATTCTCCAAGTAGGCAGATGGTTAGTCAAGCGGCTGGAATGGCGAACCCGAGCACAAGGAGGGGAGAAATGAGGTGCGTTTTAGAAACCTTTCCCGATCTCATGGCATACCATCTTCTGGGTTTCCCATGCATGTTTTGATGTAGGAAGATGCCCTTGTACCTGGAAATTTGAGACCCATGGGGTGTGTTCCCCGCAGTGTTACTTTAAAGTATCTGCGTTTGCTCACCCAACCTCACCAATCCTCTCAGCCCCAAAATGTCCAGCCTTATGTCTCATCCCGCTGTGGGTCTAGATATGGTCAATCCAGGTTGCATCATAGACCCTGAACGGATTTTGTAAGAATTTCTCTCTCTTTCACTGTCTTTGTTTTGTGGGTTTTTTAAAGTACTTTACGTTTAGAATGGGGCTTGGCTGCTTTTCCCTGCTGTGTTGATGCCGCTTTACACCCTCTTGATTCACTTGCAGAGAGATATCGATACATAGCTTTTCAGAATCTTACTAGTCAGATATATTCTTGTGTGTTGACTAGGGTGTGTTGAGTCCAGTTCACTGAGCAGGGAGTAGGCCTTGTCTATTACATATTTGGCTTATGGAGTGATCTCTGAGCTAATTTCAAACCCTTGCTTTATGCATCACCCCACCTCACCTTTCCCGTTAAGCAGCCATAGTGTGTCTTCTAAAGGTGTGACTCTGTTCTGTTTTGTAATTCAGTTCAAGTGTAGCGATTTTGACATTCCCTCTATAAGCGATATCTTAGGATAAGTGTCTTTTTCTGTGTGACTTATTTCACTTAGAATCATCGTACCTAAATCCACTCATCATGCTGCTAACTAGCCTTATGACATTGATTTCATGGCTGAGTGATATTCCATTGTGCCAAGTACCACCATTTCTTTATCCATTTTTCTCTTTCCTGGGATATTGAAGGTGTACCGAAGCGGAGGTTCTTGGAAACAGAGCAGCCGTAAAGTTCTGGGTGCCTGTGTCTTGTTGATTTTTAGTTTTCCCAATTTATACGCCCATGAGTGGAAGTGCCCTATGCTCTCTACGCTGTGTTTATTACTTGTTTCAGGACACACCGTACTCTTCTCCAGAGTGCCTGTTGGCAATTTACATCCCGCCCATCAGCGTAGCAAGGCTCCCATGTCTCCATGGCCTGTCCTGCTTTTCTGGTTTTTACAATTTGTTCAGCATGGCCCTTTTGACCGAGGGCAAGTGAGACTTCTTTGTAGCGCGGATTTGCCCTTCCGGCTTGCTTGGTTGGCCAAAAAGGGCGTATGCGTTTTTTCCTGAATATATTCAGGAAAAAAAGCATACGCCCTTTTTGGCCAAGGGCATCATTGTCAACGTTTTGTCACTTTTCATGTGCTTTCAAGGCGAGTCGAATCTACCTCCTGAAATCTGTTTCCTGCAAATCTGCCTTGCTTTCAAATCCTCTTCGTTGCCTTCCCTCAATATATTTGTGGACGAGAGTTCTCATTTATAACTCTGCACGTTTGTGAATTGCAGTGCCCCTGAGCGCCATTTGTCTCCTCGCATTTTTGGGAGCTGGCCGCAAAAGCGCAGGATTGCTTCAGGCCCTATTTTGGTTCTGGGGGGCAGGCTGAGCCTGTGGTTCATTCTTCTTCCTGATGGGAAAATGGAGTGACCTATGCCTGTCCCAACACCTAGGGCTCGTCTCTCGTTGGTTCCGCGTCTTCCCGTTCATCCTCAGGACAAATTGCAACCTGTACAATCAGGAGGTTAAAGGTGCTGATTCTCCAAGTAGGCAGATGGTTAGTCAAGCAGCTGGAATGGCGAACCCGAGCACAAGGAGGGGAGAAATGAGGTGCGTTTTAGAAACCTTTCCCGATCTCATGGCATACCATCTTCTGGGTTTCCCATGCATGTTTTGATGTAGGAAGATGCCCTTGTACCTGGAGATTTAAGACCCATGGGGTGTGTTCCCCGCAGTGTTACTTTAAAGTATCTGCGTTTGCTCACCCAACCTCACCAGTCCTCTCAGCCCCAAGAGTGTCCAGCCTTATGTCTCATCCAGCTGTGGGTCTAGATATGGTCAATCCAGTTTGCATCATAGACACTGAACGGATTTTGTAAGAATTTCTCTCTCTTTCACTGTCTTTGTTTTGTGGGTTTTTTAAAGTAATTTATGTTTAGAATCGGGCTTGGCTGCTTTTCCCTGCTGTGTTGATGCCGCTTTAAACCCTCTTGATTCACTTGCAGAGAGATATCGATACATAGATTTTCAGATTCTTACTAGTCAGATATATTCTTGTGTGGTGACTAGGGTGTGTTGAGTCCAGTTCACTGAGCAGGGAGTAGGCCTTGTCTATTACATATTTGGCTTATGGAGCTGTGTCTGAGCTAATTTCAAACCCTTGTTTTATGCATCACCCCACCTCACCTTTCCGGTTAAGCAGCCATAGTGTGTCTTCTAAAGGTGTGACTCTGTTCTGTTTTGTAATTCAGTTCAAGTGTAGCGATTTTGACATTCCCTCTATAAGCGATATCTTAGGATAAGTGTCTTTTTCTGTGTGACTTATTTCACTTAGAATCATCGTACCTAAATCCACTCATCATGCTGCTAACTAGCCTTATGACATTGATTTCATGGCTGAGTGATATTCCATTGTGCCAAGTACCACCATTTGTTTATCCATTTTTCTCTTTCCTAGGATATTGATGGTGTACCGAAGCGGAGGTTCTTGGAAACAGAGCAGCCGTAAACTTTAGGGTGCCTGTGTCTTGTTGATTTTTACTTTTCCCAATTTATACGCCCATGAGTGGAAGTGCCCTATGCTCCCTAAGCTGTGTTTATTACTTGTTTCAGGACACACCGTACACTTCTCCAGAGTGCCTGTTGGCAATTTACATCCCGCCCATCAGCGTAGCAAGCCTCCCATGTCTCCATGGCCTGTCCTGCTTTTCTGGTTTTTACACTTTTTTCAGGATGGCCCTTTTGACCGAGGGCAAGCGAGACTTCTTTGTAGCGCTGATTTGCCCTTCCTGCTTTCTTGGTTGGCCAAAAAGGGCGTATGCGTTTTTTCCTGAATATATTCAGGAAAAAACGCATACGCCCTTTTTGGCCAAGGGCATCATTGTCAACATTTTGCCGCTTTTCATGTGCTTTAAAGGCGAGTCGTATCTACCTCCTGAAATCTGTTTCCTGAAAATCTGCCTTGCTTTCAAATCCTCTTCGTTGCCTTCCCTCAATATATTTGTGGACGAGAGTTATCATTTATAACTCTGCACGTTTGTGAATTGCAGTGCCCCTGAGCTCCATTTGTCTCCTCGCTTTTTTGGGAGTTGGCCGCAAAAGCGCAGGATTGCTTCAGGCCCTATTTTGGTTCTGGGGGGCAGGCTGAGCCTGTGGTTCATTCTTCTTCCTGATGGGAAAATGGAGTGACCTGTGCCTGTCCCAACACCTAGGGCTCGTCTCTCGTTGGTTCCGCGTCTTCCCGTTCATCCTCAGGACAAATTGCAACCTGTACAATCAGGAGGTTAAAGGTGCTGATTCTCCAAGTAGGGAGATGGTTAGTCAAGCGGCTGGAATGGCGAACCCGAGCACAAGGAGAGGAGAAATGAGGTGCGTTTTAGAAACCTTTCCCGATCTCATGGCATACCATCTTCTGGGTTTCCCATGCATGTTTTGATGTAGGAAGATGCCCTTGTACCTGGAGATTTGAGACCCATGGGGTGTGTTCCCCGCAGTGTTACTTTAAAGTATCTCCGTTTGCTCACCCAACCTCACCAATCCTCTCAGCCCCAAGTGTGTCCAGCCTTATGTCTCATCCCGCTGTGGGTCTAGATATGGTCAATCCAGTTTGCATCATAGACACTGAACGGATTTTGTAAGAATTTCTCTCTCTTTCACTGTCTTTGTTTTGTGGGTTTTTTAAAGTAATTTATGTTTAGAATTGGGCTTGGCTGCTTTTCCCTGCTGTGTTGATGCCGCTTTAAACCCTCTTGATTCACTTGCAGAGAGATATCGATACATAGGTTTTCAGATTCTTACTAGTCAGATATATTCTTGTGTGGTGACTAGGGTGTGTTGAGTCCAGTTCACTGAGCAGGGAGTAGGCCTTGTCTATTACATATTTGGCTTATGGAGCGGTCTCTGAGCTAATTTCAAACCCTTGTTTTATGCATCACCCCACCTCACCTTTCCCATTAAGCAGCCATAGTGTGTCTTCTAAAGGTGTGACTCTGTTTTGTTTTGTAATTCAGTTCAAGTGTAGCGATTTTGACATTCCCTCTATAAGCGATATCTTAGGATAAGTGTCTTTTTCTGTGTGACTTATTTCACTTAGAATCATCGTCGCTAAATCCACTCATCATGCTGCTAACTAGCCTTATGACATTGATTTCATGGCTGAGTGATATTCCATTGGGCCAAGTAGCACCATTTCTTTATCCATTTTTCTCTTTCCTGCGATATTGAAGGTTGTACCGAAGTGGAGGTTCTTGGAAACAGAGCAGCCGTAAAGTTTGGGGTGCCTGTGTCTTGTTGATTTTTAGTTTTCCCAATTTATACGCCCATGAGTGGAAGTGCCCTATGCTCTCTAAGCTGTGTTTATTACTTTTTTCAGGACACACCGTACACTTCTCCAGAGTGCCTGTAGGCAATTTACATCCCGCCCATCAGCGTAGCAAGGCTCACCATGTCTCCATGGCCTGTCCTGCTTTTCTGGTTTTTACAATTTCTTCAGCATGGCCCTTTTGACCGAGGGCAAGCGAGACTTCTTTGTAGCGCTGATTTGCCCTTCCGGCTTGCTTGGTTGGCCAAAAAGGGCGTATGCGTTTTTTCCTGAATATATTCAGGAAAAAAACGCATACGCCCTTTTTGGCCAAGGGCATCATTGTCAACGTTTTTGCCGCTTTTCATGTGCTTTAAAGGCGAGTCGAATCTACCTCCTGAAATCTGTTTCTGCAAATCTGCCTTGCTTTCAAATCCTCTTCGTTGCCTTCCCTCAATATATTTGTGGACGAGAGTTATCATTTATAACTCTGCACGTTTGTGAATTGCAGTGCCCCTGAGCTCCATTTGTCTCCTCGCATTTTTGGGAGCTGGCCGCAAAAGCGCAGGATTGCTTCAGGCCCTATTTTTGGTTCTGGGGGGCAGGCTGAGCCTGTGGTTCATTCTTCTTCCTGATGGGAAAATGGAGTGACCTATGCCTGTCCCAACACCTAGGGCTCGTCTCTCGTTGGTTCCGCGTCTTCCCGTTCATCCTCAGGACAAATTGCAACCTGTACAATCAGGAGGTTAAAGGTGCTGATTCTCCAAGTAGGCAGATGGTTAGTCAAGCAGCTGGAATGGCGAACCCGAGCACAAGGAGGGGAGAAATGAGGTGCGTTTTAGAAACCTTTCCCCGATCTCATGGCATACCATCTTCTGGGTTTCCCATGCATGTTTTGATGTACGAAGATGCCCTTGTACCTGGAGATTTGAGACCCATGGGGGTGTGTTCCCCGCAGTGTTACTTTAAAGTATCTGCGTTTTGCTCACCCAACCTCACCAGTCCTCTCAGCCCCCAAAGAGTGTCTAGCCTTATGTCTCATCCCGCTGTGGGTCTAGATATGGTCAATCCAGTTTGCATCATAGACACTGAACGGATTTTGTCAAGAATTTCTCTCTCTTTCACTGTCTTTGTTTTGTGGGTTTTTTAAAGTAATTTATGTTTAGAATCGGGCTTGGCTGCTTTTCCCCTGCTGTGTTGATGCCGCTTTAAACCCTCTTGATTCACTTGCAGAGAGATATCGATACATAAGTTTTCAGTTTCTTACTAGTCAGATATAATTCTTGTGTGGTGACTAGGGTCGTGTTGAGTCCAGTTCACTGAGCAGGGAGTAGGCGTTGTCTATTACATATTTGGCTTATGGAGCGGTCGTCTGAGCTAATTTAAAACCCTTGTTTTATGCATCGCCCCACCTCACCTTTCCCGTTAAGCAGCCATAGTGTGTCTTCTAAGGTGTGACTCTGTTCTGTTTTGTAATTCAGTTCAAGTGTAGCGATTTTGACATCTCCCTCTATAAGCGATATCTCTAGGATAAGTGTCTTTTTCTGTGTGACTTATTTCACTTAGAATCATCGTACCTAAATCCACTCATCATGCTGCTAACTAGCCTTATGACATTGATTTCATGGCTGAGTGATATTCCATTGTGCCAAGTACCACCATTTGTTTATCCATTTTTCTCTTTCCTGGGATATTGATGGTGTACCGAAGCGGAGGTTCTTGGAAACAGAGCAGCCGTAAACTTTAGGGTGCCTGTGTCTTGTTGATTTTTACTTTTCCCAATTTATACGCCCATGAGTGGAAGTGCCCTATGCTCTCTAAGCTGTGTTTATTACTTGTTTCAGGACACACCGTACACTTCTCCAGAGTGCCTGTTGGCAATTTACATCCCGCCCATCAGCGTAGCAAGGCTCCCATGTCTCCATGGCCTGTCCTGCTTTTCTGGTTTTTACACTTTTTTCAGCATGGCCCTTTTGACCGAGGGCAAGCGAGACTTCTTTGTAGCGCTGATTTGCCCTTCCGGCTTGCTTGGTTGGCCAAAAAGGGCGTATGCGTTTTTTCCTGAATATATTCAGGAAAAAACGCATACGCCCTTTTTGGCCAAGGGCATCATTGTCAACATTTTGCCGCTTTTCATGTGCTTTAAAGGCGAGTCGTATCTACCTCCTGAAATCTGTTTCCTGCAAATCTGCCTTGCTTTCAAATCCTCTTCGTTGCCTTCCCTCAATATATTTGTGGACGAGAGTTCTCATTTATAACTCTGCACGTTTGTGAATTGCAGTGCCCCTGAGCTCCATTTGTCTCCTCGCTTTTTTGGGAGTTGGCCGCAAAAGCGCAGGATTGCTTCAGGCCCTAGTTTGGTTCTGGGGGGCAGGCTGAGCCTGTGGTTCATTCTTCTTCCTGATGGGAAAATGGAGTGACCTATGCCTGTCCCAACACCTAGGGCTCGTCTCTCGTTGGTTCCGCGTCTTCCCGTTCATCCTCAGGACAAATTGCAACCTGTACAATCAGGAGGTTAAAGGTGCTGATTCTCCAAGTAGGGAGATGGTTAGTCAAGCGGCTGGAATGGCGAACCCGAGCACAAGGAGAGGAGAAATGAGGTGCGTTTTAGAAACCTTTACCGATCTCATGGCATACCATCTTCTGGGTTTCCCATGCATGTTTTGATGTAGGAAGATGCCCTTGTACCTGGAGATTTGAGACCCATGGGGTGTGTTCCCCGCAGTGTTACTTTAAAGTATCTGCGTTTGCTCACCCAACCTCACCAATCCTCTCAGCCCCAAGAGTGTCCAGCCTTATGTCTCATCCAGCTGTGGGCCTAGATATGGTCAATCCAGTTTGCATCATAGACACTGAACGGATTTTGTAAGAATTTCTCTCTCTTTCACTGTCTTTGTTTTGTGGGTTTTTTAAAGTAATTTATGTTTAGAATTGGGCTTGGCTGCTTTTCCCTGCTGTTTTGATGCCGCTTTAAACCCTCTTGATTCACTTGCAGAGAGATATCGATACATAGGTTTTCAGATTCTTACTAGTCAGATATATTCTTGTGTGGTGACTAGGGTGTGTTGAGTCCAGTTCACTGAGCAGGGAGTAGGCCTTGTCTATTACATATTTGGCTTATGGAGCGGTCTCTGAGCTAATTTCAAACCATGGTTTTATGCATCACCCCACCTCACCTTTCCCGTTAAGCAGCCATAGTGTGTTTTCTAAAGGTGTGCCTCTGTTCTGTTTTGTATTTCAGTTCAAGTGTAGCGATTTTGACATTCCCTCTATAAGCGATATCTTAGGATAAGTGTCTTTTTCTGTGTGACTTATTTCACTTAGAATCATCGTACCTAAATCCACTCATCATGCTGCTAACTAGCCTTATGACATTGATTTCATGGCTGAGTGATATTCCATTGTGCCAAGTACCACCATTTCTTTATCCATTTTTCTCTTTCCTGGGATATTGAAGGTGTACCGAAGTGGAGGTTCTTGGAAACAGAGCAGCCGTAAAGTTTGGGGTGCCTGTGTCTTGTTGATTTTTAGTTTTCCCAATTTATACGCCCATGAGTGGAAGTGCCCTATGCTCTCTACGCTGTGTTTATTACTTGTTTCAGGACACACCGTACTCTTCTCCAGAGTGCCTGTTGGCAATTTACATCCCGCCCATCAGCGTAGCAAGGCTCCCATGTCTCCATGGCCTGTCCTGCTTTTCTGGTTTTTACAATTTGTTCAGCATGGCCCTTTTGACCGAGGGCAAGCGAGACTTCTTTGTAGCGCTGATTTGCCCTTCCGGCTTGCTTGGTTGGCCAAAAAGGGCGTATGCGTTTTTTCCTGAATATATTCAGGAAAAAACGCATACGCCCTTTTTGGCCAAGGGCATCATTGTCAACGTTTTGTCACTTTTCATGTGCTTTAAAGGCGAGTCGAATCTACCTCCTGAAATCTGTTTCCTGCAAATCTGCCTTGCTTTCAAATCCTCTTCGTTGCCTTCCCTCAATATATTTGTGGACGAGAGTTCTCATTTATAACTCTGCACGTTTGTGAATTGCAGTGCCCCTGAGCTCCATTTGTCTCCTCGTATTTTTGGGAGCTGGCCGCAAAAGCGCAGGATTGCTTCAGGCCCTATTTTGGTTCTGGGGGGCAGGCTGAGCCTGTGGTTCATTCTTCTTCCTGATGGGAAAATGGAGTGACCTATGCCTGTCCCAACACCTAGGGCTCGTCTCTCGTTGGTTCCGCGTCTTCCCGTTCATCCTCAGGACAAATTGCAACCTGTACAATCAGGAGGTTAAAGGTGCTGATTCTCCAAGTAGGCAGATGGTTAGTCAAGCGGCTGGAATGGCGAACCCGAGCACA
The DNA here is from genome assembly GCF_028564815.1 of Eubalaena glacialis. Lineage (NCBI taxonomy): Eukaryota > Metazoa > Chordata > Mammalia > Artiodactyla > Balaenidae > Eubalaena > Eubalaena glacialis. Next base: position 415,981 of record NW_026871230.1, on the reverse strand, counting down.
AGGAGGGAAGAAATGAGGTGCGTTTTAGAAACCTTTCCCGATCTCATGGCATACCATCTTCTGGGTTTCCCATGCATGTTTTGATGTAGGAAGATGCCCTTGTACCTGGAGATTTGAGACCCATGGGGTGTGTTCCCCGCAGTGTTACTTTAAAGTATCTGCGTTTGCTCACCCAACCTCACCAATTCTCTCAGCCCCAAGAGTGTCCAGCCTTATGTCTCATCCCGCTGTGGGTCTAGATATGGTCAATCCAGTTTGCATCAGAGACCCTGAACGGATTTTGTAAGAATTTCTCTCTCTTTCACTGTCTTTGTTTTGTGGGTTTTTTAAAGTACTTTACTTTTAGAATGGGGCTTGGCTGCTTTTCCCTGCTGTGTTGATGCCGCTTTACACCCTCTTGATTCACTTGCAGAGAGATATCGATACATAGGTTTTCAGATTCTTACTAGTCAGATATATTCTTGTGTGGTGACTAGGGTGTGTTGAGTCCAGTTCACTGAGCAGGGAGTAGGCCTTGTCTATTACATATTTGGCTTATGGAGCGGTCTCTGAGCTAATTTCAAACCCTTGTTTTATGCATCACCCCACCTCACCTTTCCCGCTAAGCAGCCATAGTGTGTCTTCTAAAGGTGTGCCTCTGTTCTGTTTTGTAATTCAGTTCAAGTGTAGCGATTTTGACATTCCCTCTATAAGCGATATCTTAGGATAAGTGTCTTTTTCTGAGTGACTTATTTCACTTAGAATCATCGTACCTAAATACACTCATCATGCTGCTAACTAGCCTTATAACATTGATTTCATGGCTGAGTGATATTCCATTGTGCCAAGTACCACCATTTCTTTATCCATTTTTCTCTTTCCTGGGATATTGAAGGTGTACCGAAGTGGAGATTCTTGGAAACAGAGCAGCCGTAAAGTTTGGGGTGCCTGTGTCTTGTTGATTTTTAGTTTTCCCAATTTATACGCCCATGAGTGGAAGTGCCCTATGCTCTCTACGCTGTGTTTATTACTTGTTTCAGGACACACCGTACTCTTCTCCAGAGTGCCTGTTGGCAATTTACATCCCGCCCATCAGCGTAGCAAGGCTCCCATGTCTCCATGGCCTGTCCTGCTTTTCTGGTTTTTACAATTTGTTCAGCATGGCCCTTTTGACCGAGGGCAAGCGAGACTTCTTTGTAGCGCTGATTTGCCCTTCCGGCTTGCTTGGTTGGCCAAAAAGGGCGTATGCGTTTTTTCCTGAATATATTCAGGAAAAAAAGCATACGCCCTTTTTGGCCAAGGGCATCATTGTCAACGTTTTGTCGCTTTTCATGTGCTTTAAAGGCGAGTCGAATCTACCTCCTGAAATCTGTTTCCTGCAAATCTGCCTTGCTTTCAAATCCTCTTCGTTGCCTTCCCTCAATATATTTGTGGACGAGAGTTCTCATTTATAACTCTGCACGTTTGTGAATTGCAGTGCCCCTGAGCTCCATTTGTCTCCTCGCATTTTTGGGAGCTGGCCGCAAAAGCGCAGGATTGCTTCAGGCCCTATTTTGGTTCTGGGGTCAGGCTGAGCCTGTGGTTCATTCTTCTTCCTGATGGGAAAATGGAGTGACCTATGCCTGTCCCAACACCTAGGGCTCGTCTCTCGTTGGTTCCGCGTCTTCCCGTTCATCCTCAGGACAAATTGCAACCTGTACAATCAGGAGGTTAAAGGTGCTGATTCTCCAAGTAGGCAGATGGTTAGTCAAGCGGCTGGAATGGCGAACCCGAGCACAACGAGGGGAGAAATGAGGTGCGTTTTAGAAACCTTTCCCGATCTCATGGCATACCATCTTCTGGGTTTCCCATGCATGTTTTGATGTAGGAAGATGCCCTTGTACCTGGAGATTTGAGACCCATGGGGTGTGTTCCCCGCAGTGTTACTTTAAAGTATCTGCGTTTGCTCACCCAACCTCACCAATCCTCTCAGCCCCAAGAGTGTCCAGCCTTATGTCTCATCCCGCTGTGGGTCTAGATATGGTCAATCCAGGTTGCATCAGAGACCCTGAACGGATTTTGTAAGAATTTCTCTCTCTTTCACTGTCTTTGTTTTGTGGGTTTTTTAAAGTACTTTACGTTTAGAATGGGGCTTGGCTGCTGTTCCCTGCTGTGTTTATGCCGCTTTACACCCTCTTGATTCACTTGCAGAGAGATATCGATACATAGATTTTCAGAATCTTACTAGTCAGATATATTCTTGTGTGGTGACTAGGGTGTGTTGAGTCCAGTTCACTGAGCAGGGAGTAGGCCTTGTCTATTACATATTTGGCTTATGGAGCGGTCTCTGAGCTAATTTCAAACCCTTGTTTTATGCATCACCCCACCTCACCTTTCCCGTTAAGCAGCCATAGTGTGTCTTCTAAAGGTGTGACTCTGTTCTGTTTTGTAATTCAGTTCAAGTGTAGCGATTTTGACATTCCCTCTATAAGCGATATCTTAGGATAAGTGTCTTTTTCTGTGTGACTTATTTCACTTAGAATCATCGTACCTAAATCCACTCATCATGCTGCTAACTAGCCTTATGACATTGATTTCATGGCTGAGTGATATTCCATTGTGCCAAGTACCACCATTTCTTTATCCATTTTTCTCTTTCCTGGGATATTGAAGGTGTACCGAAGCGGAGGTTCTTGGAAACAGAGCAGCCGTAAACTTTAGGGTGCCTGTGTCTTGTTGATTTTTAGTTTTCCCAATTTATACGCCCATGAGTGGAAGTGCCCTATGCTCTCTATGCTGTGTTTATTAATTGTTTCAGGACACACCGTACTCTTCTCCAGAGTGCCTGTTGGCAATTTACATCCCGCCCATCAGCGTAGCAAGGCTCCCATGTCTCCATGGCCTGTCCTGCTTTTCTGGTTTTTACACTTTGTTCAGCATGGCCCTTTTGACCGAGGGCAATCGAGACTTCTTTGTAGCGCTGATTTGCCCTTCCGGCTTGCTTGGTTGGCCAAAAAGGGCGTATGCGTTTTTTCCTGAATATATTCAGGAAAAAACGCATACGCCCTTTATGGCCAAGGACCTCATTGTCAACATTTTGCCGCTTTTCATGTGCTTTAAAGGCGAGTCGTATCTACCTCCTGAAATCTGTTTCCTGCAAATCTGCCTTGCTTTCAAATCCTCTTCGTTGCCTTCCCTCAATATATTTGTGGACGAGAGTTCTCATTTATAACTCTGCACGTTTGTGAATTGCAGTGCCCCTGAGCTCCATTTGTCTCCTCGCTTTTTTGGGAGGTGGCCGCAAAAGCGCAGGATTGCTTCAGGCCCTATTTTGGTTCTGGGGGCAGGCTGAGCCTTTGGTTCATTCTTCTTCCTGATGGGAAAATCGAGTGACCTATGCCTGTCCCAACACCTAGGGCTCGTCTCTCGTTGGTTCCGCGTCTTCCCGTTCATCCTCAGGACAAACTGCAACCTGTAAAATCAGGAGGTTAAAGGTGCTGATTCTCCAAGTAGGGAGATGGTTAGTCAAGTGGCTGGAATGGCGAACCCAAGCACAAGGAGGGGAGAAATGAGGTGCGTTTTAGAAACCTTTCCCGATCTCATGGCATACCATCTTCTGAGTTTCCCATGCATGTTTTGATGTAGGAAGATGCCCTTGTACCTGGAGATTTGAGACCCATGTGGTGTGTTCCCCGCAGTGTTACTTTAAAGTATCTGCGTTTGCTCACCCAACCTCACCAATCCTCTCAGCCCCAAGAGTGTCCAGCCTTATGTCTCATCCAGCTGTGGGTCTAGATATGGTCAATCCAGTTTGCATCATAGACACTGAACGGATTTTGTAAGAATTTCTCTCTCTTTCACTGTCTTTGTTTTGTGGGTTTTTTAAAGTAATTTATGTTTAGAATCGGGCTTGGCTGCTTTTCCCTGCTGTGTTGATGCCGCTTTACACCCTCTTGATTCACTTGCAGAGAGATATCGATACATAGGTTTTCAGATTCTTACTAGTCAGATATATTCTTGTGTGGTGACTAGGGTGTGTTGAGTCCAGTTCACTGAGCAGGGAGTAGGCCTTGTCTATTACATATTTGGCTTATGGAGCGGTCTCTGAGCTAATTTCAAACCCTTGTTTTATGCATCACCCCACCTCACCTTTCCCGTTAAGCAGCCATAGTGTGTCTTCTAAAGGTGTGACTCTGTTCTGTTTTGTAATTCAGTTCAAGTGTAGCGATTTTGACATTCCCTCTATAAGCGATATCTTAGGATTAGTGTCTTTTTCTGTGTGACTTATTTCACTTAGAATCATCGTACCTAAATCCACTCATCATGCTGCTAACTAGCCTTATGACATTGATTTCATGGTTGAGTGATATTCCATTGTGCCAAGTACCACCATTTCTTTATCCATTTTTCTCTTTCCTGGGATATTGAAGGTGTACCGAAGCGGAGGTTCTTGGAAACAGAGCAGCCGTAAACTTTAGGGTGCCTGTGTCTTGTTGATTTTTAGTTTTCCCAATTTATACGGCCATGAGTGGAAGTGCCCTATGCTCTCTACGCTGTGTTTATTACTTGTTTCAGGACACACCGTACTCTTCTCCAGAGTGCCTGTTGGCAATTTACATCCCGCCCTCAGCGTAGCAAGGCTCCCATGTCTCCATGGCCTGTCCTGCTTTTCTGGTTTTTACCATTTGTTCAGCATGGCCTTTTTGACCGAGGGCAAAAGAGACTTCTTTGTAGCGCTGATTTGCCCTTCCGGCTTGCTTGGTTGCCCTAAAAGGGCGTATGCGTTTTTTCCTGAATATATTCAGGAAAAAACGTATACGCCCTTTTTGGCCAAGGGCATCATTGTCAACGTTTTGCCGCTTTTCATGTGCTTTAAAGGCGAGTCGAATCTACCTCCTGAAATCTGTTTCCTGCAAATCTGCCTTGCTTTCAAATCCTCTTCGTTGCCTTCCCTCAATATATTTGTGGACGAGAGTTCTCATTTATAACTCTGCACGTTTGTGAATTGCGTGCCCCTGAGCTCCATTTGTCTACTCGCTTTTTTGGGAGGTGGCCGCAAAAGCGCAGGATTGCTTCAGGCCCTATTTTGGTTCTGGGGGGCAGGCTGAGCCTGTGGTTCATTCTTCTTCCTGATGGGAAAATGGAGTGACCTATGCCTGTCCCAACACCTAGGGCTCGTCTCTCGTTGGTTCCGCGTCTTCCCGTTCATCCTCAGGACAAATTGCAACGTGTACAATCAGGAGGTTAAAGGTGCTGATTCTCCAAGTAGGGAGATGGTTAGTCAAGCGGCTGGAATGGCGAACCCGAGCACAAGGAGAGGAGAAATGAGGTGCGTTTTAGAAACCTTTCCCGATCTCATGGCATACCATCTTCTGGGTTTCCCATGCATGTTTTGATGTAGGAAGATGCCCTTGTACCTGGAGATTTGAGACCCATGGGGTGTGTTCCCCGCAGTGTTACTTTAAAGTATCTGCGTTTGCTCACCCAACCTCACCAATCCTCTCAGCCCCAAGAGTGTCCAGCCTTATGTCTCATCCCGCTGTGGGTCTAGATATGGTCAATCCAGTTTGCATCATAGACACTGAACGGATTTTGTAAGAATTTCTCTCTCTTTCACTGTCTTTGTTTTGTGGGTTTTTTTAAAGTAATTTATGTTTAGAATTGGGCTTGGCTGCTTTTCCCTGCTGTGTTGATGCCGCTTTAAACCCTCTTGATTCACTTGCAGAGAGATATCGATACATAGGTTTTCAGATTCTTACTAGTCAGATATATTCTTGTGTGGTGACTAGGGTGTGTTGAGTCCAGTTCACTGAGCAGGGAGTAGGCCTTGTCTATTACATATTTGGCTTATGGAGCGGTCTCTGAGCTAATTTCAAACCCTTGTTTTATGCATCACCCCACCTCACCTTTCCCGTTAAGCAGCCATAGTGTGTCTTCTAAAGGTGTGACTCTGTTCTGTTTTGTAATTCAGTTCAAGTGTAGCGATTTTGACATTCCCTCTATAAGCGATATCTTAGGATAAGTGTCTTTTTCTGTGTGACTTATTTCACTTAGAATCATCGTACCTAAATCCACTCATCATGCTGCTAACTAGCCTTATGACATTGATTTCATGGCTGAGTGATATTCCATTGTGCCAAGTACCACCATTTCTTTATCCATTTTTCTCTTTCCTGGGATATTGAAGGTGTACCGAAGCGGAGGTTCTTGGAAACAGAGCAGCCGTAAAGTTCTGGGTGCCTGTGTCTTGTTGATTTTTAGTTTTCCCAATTTATACGCCCATGAGTGGAAGTGCCCTATGCTCTCTACGCTGTGTTTATTACTTGTTTCAGGACACACCGTACTCTTCTCCAGAGTGCCTGTTGGCAATTTACATCCCGCCCATCAGCGTAGCAAGGCTCCCATGTCTCCATGGCCTGTCCTGCTTTTCTGGTTTTTACAATTTGTTCAGCATGGCCCTTTTGACCGAGGGCAAGTGAGACTTCTTTGTAGCGCGGATTTGCCCTTCCGGCTTGCTTGGTTGGCCAAAAAGGGCGTATGCGTTTTTTCCTGAATATATTCAGGAAAAAAAGCATACGCCCTTTTTGGCCAAGGGCATCATTGTCAACGTTTTGTCGCTTTTCATGTGCTTTCAAGGCGAGTCGAATCTACCTCCTGAAATCTGTTTCCTGCAAATCTGCCTTGCTTTCAAATCCTCTTCGTTGCCTTCCCTCAATATATTTGTGGACGAGAGTTCTCATTTATAACTCTGCACGTTTGTGAATTGCAGTGCCCCTGAGCGCCATTTGTCTCCTCGCATTTTTGGGAGCAGGCCGCAAAAGCGCAGGATTGCTTCAGGCCCTATTTTGGTTCTGGGGGGCAGGCTGAGCCTGTGGTTCATTCTTCTTCCTGATGGGAAAATGGAGTGACCTATGCCTGTCCCAACACCTAGGGCTCGTCTCTCGTTGGTTCCGCGTCTTCCCGTTCATCCTCAGGACAAATTGCAACCTGTACAATCAGGAGGTTAAAGGTGCTGATTCTCCAAGTAGGCAGATGGTTAGTCAAGCAGCTGGAATGGCGAACCCGAGCACAAGGAGGGGAGAAATGAGGTGCGTTTTAGAAACCTTTCCCGATCTCATGGCATACCATCTTCTGGGTTTCCCATGCATGTTTTGATGTAGGAAGATGCCCTTGTACCTGGAGATTTAAGACCCATGGGGTGTGTTCCCCGCAGTGTTACTTTAAAGTATCTGCGTTTGCTCACCCAACCTCACCAGTCCTCTCAGCCCCAAGAGTGTCCAGCCTTATGTCTCATCCAGCTGTGGGTCTAGATATGGTCAATCCAGTTTGCATCATAGACACTGAACGGATTTTGTAAGAATTTCTCTCTCTTTCACTGTCTTTGTTTTGTGGGTTTTTTAAAGTAATTTATGTTTAGAATCGGGCTTGGCTGCTTTTCCCTGCTGTGTTGATGCCGCTTTAAACCCTCTTGATTCACTTGCAGAGAGATATCGATACATAGGTTTTCAGATTCTTACTAGTCAGATATATTCTTGTGCGGTGACTAGGGTGTGTTGAGTCCAGTTCACTGAGCAGGGAGTAGGCCTTGTCTATTACATATTTGGCTTATGGAGCGGTCTCTGAGCTAATTTCAAACCCTTGTTTTATGCATCACCCCACCTCACCTTTCCCGTTAAGCAGCCATAGTGTGTCTTCTAAAGGTGTGACTCTGTTCTGTTTTGTAATTCAGTTCAAGTGTAGCGATTTTGACATTCCCTCTATAAGCGATATCTTAGGATAAGTGTCTTTTTCTGTGTGACTTATTTCACTTAGAATCATCGTACCTAAATCCACTCATCATGCTGCTAACTAGCCTTATGACATTGATTTCATGGCTGAGTGATATTCCATTGTGCCAAGTACCACCATTTCTTTATCCATTTTTCTCTTTCCTGGGATATTGAAGGTGTACCGAAGCGGAGGTTCTTGGAAACAGAGCAGCCGTAAAGTTCTGGGTGCCTGTGTCTTGTTGATTTTTAGTTTTCCCAATTTATACGCCCATGAGTGGAAGTGCCCTATGCTCTCTACGCTGTGTTTATTACTTGTTTCAGGACACACCGTACTCTTCTCCAGAGTGCCTGTTGGCAATTTACATCCCGCCCATCAGCGTAGCAAGGCTCCCATGTCTCCATGGCCTGTCCTGCTTTTCTGGTTTTTACAATTTGTTCAGCATGGCCCTTTTGACCGAGGGCAAGTGAGACTTCTTTGTAGCGCGGATTTGCCCTTCCGGCTTGCTTGGTTGGCCAAAAAGGGCGTATGCGTTTTTTCCTGAATATATTCAGGAAAAAAAGCATACGCCCTTTTTGGCCAAGGGCATCATTGTCAACGTTTTGTCGCTTTTCATGTGCTTTCAAGGCGAGTCGAATCTACCTCCTGAAATCTGTTTCCTGCAAATCTGCCTTGCTTTCAAATCCTCTTCGTTGCCTTCCCTCAATATATTTGTGGACGAGAGTTCTCATTTATAACTCTGCACGTTTGTGAATTGCAGTGCCCCTGAGCGCCATTTGTCTCCTCGCATTTTTGGGAGCAGGCCGCAAAAGCGCAGGATTGCTTCAGGCCCTATTTTGGTTCTGGGGGGCAGGCTGAGCCTGTGGTTCATTCTTCTTCCTGATGGGAAAATGGAGTGACCTATGCCTGTCCCAACACCTAGGGCTCGTCTCTCGTTGGTTCCGCGTCTTCCCGTTCATCCTCAGGACAAATTGCAACCTGTACAATCAGGAGGTTAAAGGTGCTGATTCTCCAAGTAGGCAGATGGTTAGTCAAGCAGCTGGAATGGCGAACCCGAGCACAAGGAGGGGAGAAATGAGGTGCGTTTTAGAAACCTTTCCCGATCTCATGGCATACCATCTTCTGGGTTTCCCATGCATGTTTTGATGTAGGAAGATGCCCTTGTACCTGGAGATTTAAGACCCATGGGGTGTGTTCCCCGCAGTGTTACTTTAAAGTATCTGCGTTTGCTCACCCAACCTCACCAGTCCTCTCAGCCCCAAGAGTGTCCAGCCTTATGTCTCATCCAGCTGTGGGTCTAGATATGGTCAATCCAGTTTGCATCATAGACACTGAACGGATTTTGTAAGAATTTCTCTCTCTTTCACTGTCTTTGTTTTGTGGGTTTTTTAAAGTAATTTATGTTTAGAATCGGGCTTGGCTGCTTTTCCCTGCTGTGTTGATGCCGCTTTAAACCCTCTTGATTCACTTGCAGAGAGATATCGATACATAGATTTTCAGATTCTTACTAGTCAGATATATTCTTGTGTGGTGACTAGGGTGTGTTGAGTCCAGTTCACTGAGCAGGGAGTAGGCCTTGTCTATTACATATTTGGCTTATGGAGCTGTGTCTGAGCTAATTTCAAACCCTTGTTTTATGCATCACCCCACCTCACCTTTCCGGTTAAGCAGCCATAGTGTGTCTTCTAAAGGTGTGACTCTGTTCTGTTTTGTAATTCAGTTCAAGTGTAGCGATTTTGACATTCCCTCTATAAGCGATATCTTAGGATAAGTGTCTTTTTCTGTGTGACTTATTTCACTTAGAATCATCGTACCTAAATCCACTCATCATGCTGCTAACTAGCCTTATGACATTGATTTCATGGCTGAGTGATATTCCATTGTGCCAAGTACCACCATTTGTTTATCCATTTTTCTCTTTCCTAGGATATTGATGGTGTACCGAAGCGGAGGTTCTTGGAAACAGAGCAGCCGTAAACTTTAGGGTGCCTGTGTCTTGTTGATTTTTACTTTTCCCAATTTATACGCCCATGAGTGGAAGTGCCCTATGCTCTCTAAGCTGTGTTTATTACTTGTTTCAGGACACACCGTACACTTCTCCAGAGTGCCTGTTGGCAATTTACATCCCGCCCATCAGCGTAGCAAGCCTCCCATGTCTCCATGGCCTGTCCTGCTTTTCTGGTTTTTACACTTTTTTCAGGATGGCCCTTTTGACAGAGGGCAAGCGAGACTTCTTTGTAGCGCTGATTTGCCCTTCCTGCTTTCTTGGTTGGCCAAAAAGGGCGTATGCGTTTTTTCCTGAATATATTCAGGAAAAAACGCATACGCCCTTTTTGGCCAAGGGCATCATTGTCAACATTTTGCCGCTTTTCATGTGCTTTAAAGGCGAGTCGTATCTACCTCCTGAAATCTGTTTCCTGAAAATCTGCCTTGCTTTCAAATCCTCTTCGTTGCCTTCCCTCAATATATTTGTGGACGAGAGTTATCATTTATAACTCTGCACGTTTGTGAATTGCAGTGCCCCTGAGCTCCATTTGTCTCCTCGCTTTTTTGGGAGTTGGCCGCAAAAGCGCAGGATTGCTTCAGGCCCTATTTTGGTTCTGGGGGGCAGGCTGAGCCTGTGGTTCATTCTTCTTCCTGATGGGAAAATGGAGTGACCTGTGCCTGTCCCAACACCTAGGGCTCGTCTCTCGTTGGTTCCGCGTCTTCCCGTTCATCCTCAGGACAAATTGCAACCTGTACAATCAGGAGGTTAAAGGTGCTGATTCTCCAAGTAGGGAGATGGTTAGTCAAGCGGCTGGAATGGCGAACCCGAGCACAAGGAGAGGAGAAATGAGGTGCGTTTTAGAAACCTTTCCCGATCTCATGGCATACCATCTTCTGGGTTTCCCATGCATGTTTTGATGTAGGAAGATGCCCTTGTACCTGGAGATTTGAGACCCATGGGGTGTGTTCCCCGCAGTGTTACTTTAAAGTATCTCCGTTTGCTCACCCAACCTCACCAATCCTCTCAGCCCCAAGAGTGTCCAGCCTTATGTCTCATCCCGCTGTGGGTCTAGATATGGTCAATCCAGTTTGCATCATAGACACTGAACGGATTTTGTAAGAATTTCTCTCTCTTTCACTGTCTTTGTTTTGTGGGTTTTTTAAAGTAATTTATGTTTAGAATTGGGCTTGGCTGCTTTTCCCTGCTGTGTTGATGCCGCTTTAAACCCTCTTGATTCACTTGCAGAGAGATATCGATACATAGGTTTTCAGATTCTTACTAGTCAGATATATTCTTGTGTGGTGACTAGGGTGTGTTGAGTCCAGTTCACTGAGCAGGGAGTAGGCCTTGTCTATTACATATTTGGCTTATGGAGCGGTCTCTGAGCTAATTTCAAACCCTTGTTTTATGCATCACCCCACCTCACCTTTCCCATTAAGCAGCCATAGTGTGTCTTCTAAAGGTGTGACTCTGTTTTGTTTTGTAATTCAGTTCAAGTGTAGCGATTTTGACATTCCCTCTATAAGCGATATCTTAGGATAAGTGTCTTTTTCTGTGTGACTTATTTCACTTAGAATCATCGTCGCTAAATCCACTCATCATGCTGCTAACTAGCCTTATGACATTGATTTCATGGCTGAGTGATATTCCATTGGGCCAAGTAGCACCATTTCTTTATCCATTTTTCTCTTTCCTGCGATATTGAAGGTGTACCGAAGTGGAGGTTCTTGGAAACAGAGCAGCCGTAAAGTTTGGGGTGCCTGTGTCTTGTTGATTTTTAGTTTTCCCAATTTATACGCCCATGAGTGGAAGTGCCCTATGCTCTCTAAGCTGTGTTTATTACTTTTTTCAGGACACACCGTACACTTCTCCAGAGTGCCTGTTGGCAATTTACATCCCGCCCATCAGCGTAGCAAGGCTCCCATGTCTCCATGGCCTGTCCTGCTTTTCTGGTTTTTACAATTTCTTCAGCATGGCCCTTTTGACCGAGGGCAAGCGAGACTTCTTTGTAGCGCTGATTTGCCCTTCCGGCTTGCTTGGTTGGCCAAAAAGGGCGTATGCGTTTTTTCCTGAATATATTCAGGAAAAAACGCATACGCCCTTTTTGGCCAAGGGCATCATTGTCAACGTTTTGCCGCTTTTCATGTGCTTTAAAGGCGAGTCGAATCTACCTCCTGAAATCTGTTTCCTGCAAATCTGCCTTGCTTTCAAATCCTCTTCGTTGCCTTCCCTCAATATATTTGTGGACGAGAGTTCTCATTTATAACTCTGCACGTTTGTGAATTGCAGTGCCCCTGAGCTCCATTTGTCTCCTCGCATTTTTGGGAGCTGGCCGCAAAAGCGCAGGATTGCTTCAGGCCCTATTTTGGTTCTGGGGGGCAGGCTGAGCCTGTGGTTCATTCTTCTTCCTGATGGGAAAATGGAGTGACCTATGCCTGTCCCAACACCTAGGGCTCGTCTCTCGTTGGTTCCGCGTCTTCCCGTTCATCCTCAGGACAAATTGCAACCTGTACAATCAGGAGGTTAAAGGTGCTGATTCTCCAAGTAGGCAGATGGTTAGTCAAGCAGCTGGAATGGCGAACCCGAGCACAAGGAGGGGAGAAATGAGGTGCGTTTTAGAAACCTTTCCCGATCTCATGGCATACCATCTTCTGGGTTTCCCATGCATGTTTTGATGTACGAAGATGCCCTTGTACCTGGAGATTTGAGACCCATGGGGTGTGTTCCCCGCAGTGTTACTTTAAAGTATCTGCGTTTGCTCACCCAACCTCACCAGTCCTCTCAGCCCCAAGAGTGTCTAGCCTTATGTCTCATCCCGCTGTGGGTCTAGATATGGTCAATCCAGTTTGCATCATAGACACTGAACGGATTTTGTAAGAATTTCTCTCTCTTTCACTGTCTTTGTTTTGTGGGTTTTTTAAAGTAATTTATGTTTAGAATCGGGCTTGGCTGCTTTTCCCTGCTGTGTTGATGCCGCTTTAAACCCTCTTGATTCACTTGCAGAGAGATATCGATACATAAGTTTTCAGTTTCTTACTAGTCAGATATATTCTTGTGTGGTGACTAGGGTGTGTTGAGTCCAGTTCACTGAGCAGGGAGTAGGCGTTGTCTATTACATATTTGGCTTATGGAGCGGTGTCTGAGCTAATTTAAAACCCTTGTTTTATGCATCACCCCACCTCACCTTTCCCGTTAAGCAGCCATAGTGTGTCTTCTAAAGGTGTGACTCTGTTCTGTTTTGTAATTCAGTTCAAGTGTAGCGATTTTGACATTCCCTCTATAAGCGATATCTTAGGATAAGTGTCTTTTTCTGTGTGACTTATTTCACTTAGAATCATCGTACCTAAATCCACTCATCATGCTGCTAACTAGCCTTATGACATTGATTTCATGGCTGAGTGATATTCCATTGTGCCAAGTACCACCATTTGTTTATCCATTTTTCTCTTTCCTGGGATATTGATGGTGTACCGAAGCGGAGGTTCTTGGAAACAGAGCAGCCGTAAACTTTAGGGTGCCTGTGTCTTGTTGATTTTTACTTTTCCCAATTTATACGCCCATGAGTGGAAGTGCCCTATGCTCTCTAAGCTGTGTTTATTACTTGTTTCAGGACACACCGTACACTTCTCCAGAGTGCCTGTTGGCAATTTACATCCCGCCCATCAGCGTAGCAAGGCTCCCATGTCTCCATGGCCTGTCCTGCTTTTCTGGTTTTTACACTTTTTTCAGCATGGCCCTTTTGACCGAGGGCAAGCGAGACTTCTTTGTAGCGCTGATTTGCCCTTCCGGCTTGCTTGGTTGGCCAAAAAGGGCGTATGCGTTTTTTCCTGAATATATTCAGGAAAAAACGCATACGCCCTTTTTGGCCAAGGGCATCATTGTCAACATTTTGCCGCTTTTCATGTGCTTTAAAGGCGAGTCGTATCTACCTCCTGAAATCTGTTTCCTGCAAATCTGCCTTGCTTTCAAATCCTCTTCGTTGCCTTCCCTCAATATATTTGTGGACGAGAGTTCTCATTTATAACTCTGCACGTTTGTGAATTGCAGTGCCCCTGAGCTCCATTTGTCTCCTCGCTTTTTTGGGAGTTGGCCGCAAAAGCGCAGGATTGCTTCAGGCCCTATTTTGGTTCTGGGGGGCAGGCTGAGCCTGTGGTTCATTCTTCTTCCTGATGGGAAAATGGAGTGACCTATGCCTGTCCCAACACCTAGGGCTCGTCTCTCGTTGGTTCCGCGTCTTCCCGTTCATCCTCAGGACAAATTGCAACCTGTACAATCAGGAGGTTAAAGGTGCTGATTCTCCAAGTAGGGAGATGGTTAGTCAAGCGGCTGGAATGGCGAACCCGAGCACAAGGAGAGGAGAAATGAGGTGCGTTTTAGAAACCTTTACCGATCTCATGGCATACCATCTTCTGGGTTTCCCATGCATGTTTTGATGTAGGAAGATGCCCTTGTACCTGGAGATTTGAGACCCATGGGGTGTGTTCCCCGCAGTGTTACTTTAAAGTATCTGCGTTTGCTCACCCAACCTCACCAATCCTCTCAGCCCCAAGAGTGTCCAGCCTTATGTCTCATCCAGCTGTGGGCCTAGATATGGTCAATCCAGTTTGCATCATAGACACTGAACGGATTTTGTAAGAATTTCTCTCTCTTTCACTGTCTTTGTTTTGTGGGTTTTTTAAAGTAATTTATGTTTAGAATTGGGCTTGGCTGCTTTTCCCTGCTGTGTTGATGCCGCTTTAAACCCTCTTGATTCACTTGCAGAGAGATATCGATACATAGGTTTTCAGATTCTTACTAGTCAGATATATTCTTGTGTGGTGACTAGGGTGTGTTGAGTCCAGTTCACTGAGCAGGGAGTAGGCCTTGTCTATTACATATTTGGCTTATGGAGCGGTCTCTGAGCTAATTTCAAACCATGGTTTTATGCATCACCCCACCTCACCTTTCCCGTTAAGCAGCCATAGTGTGTTTTCTAAAGGTGTGCCTCTGTTCTGTTTTGTATTTCAGTTCAAGTGTAGCGATTTTGACATTCCCTCTATAAGCGATATCTTAGGATAAGTGTCTTTTTCTGTGTGACTTATTTCACTTAGAATCATCGTACCTAAATCCACTCATCATGCTGCTAACTAGCCTTATGACATTGATTTCATGGCTGAGTGATATTCCATTGTGCCAAGTACCACCATTTCTTTATCCATTTTTCTCTTTCCTGGGATATTGAAGGTGTACCGAAGTGGAGGTTCTTGGAAACAGAGCAGCCGTAAAGTTTGGGGTGCCTGTGTCTTGTTGATTTTTAGTTTTCCCAATTTATACGCCCATGAGTGGAAGTGCCCTATGCTCTCTACGCTGTGTTTATTACTTGTTTCAGGACACACCGTACTCTTCTCCAGAGTGCCTGTTGGCAATTTACATCCCGCCCATCAGCGTAGCAAGGCTCCCATGTCTCCATGGCCTGTCCTGCTTTTCTGGTTTTTACAATTTGTTCAGCATGGCCCTTTTGACCGAGGGCAAGCGAGACTTCTTTGTAGCGCTGATTTGCCCTTCCGGCTTGCTTGGTTGGCCAAAAAGGGCGTATGCGTTTTTTCCTGAATATATTCAGGAAAAAACGCATACGCCCTTTTTGGCCAAGGGCATCATTGTCAACGTTTTGTCACTTTTCATGTGCTTTAAAGGCGAGTCGAATCTACCTCCTGAAATCTGTTTCCTGCAAATCTGCCTTGCTTTCAAATCCTCTTCGTTGCCTTCCCTCAATATATTTGTGGACGAGAGTTCTCATTTATAACTCTGCACGTTTGTGAATTGCAGTGCCCCTGAGCTCCATTTGTCTCCTCATATTTTTGGGAGCTGGCCGCAAAAGCGCAGGATTGCTTCAGGCCCTATTTTGGTTCTGGGGGGCAGGCTGAGCCTGTGGTTCATTCTTCTTCCTGATGGGAAAATGGAGTGACCTATGCCTGTCCCAACACCTAGGGCTCGTCTCTCGTTGGTTCCGCGTCTTCCCGTTCATCCTCAGGACAAATTGCAACCTGTACAATCAGGAGGTTAAAGGTGCTGATTCTCCAAGTAGGCAGATGGTTAGTCAAGCGGCTGGAATGGCGAACCCGAGCACAAGGAGGGAAGAAATGAGGTGCGTTTTAGAAACCTTTCCCGATCTCATGGCATACCATCTTCTGGGTTTCCCATGCATGTTTTGATGTAGGAAGATGCCCTTGTACCTGGAGATTTGAGACCCATGGGGTGTGTTCCCCGCAGTGTTACTTTAAAGTATCTGCGTTTGCTCACCCAACCTCACCAATTCTCTCAGCCCCAAGAGTGTCCAGCCTTATGTCTCATCCCGCTGTGGGTCTAGATATGGTCAATCCAGGTTGCATCAGAGACCCTGAACGGATTTTGTAAGAATTTCTCTCTCTTTCACTGTCTTTGTTTTGTGGGTTTTTTAAAGTACTTTACTTTTAGAATGGGGCTTGGCTGCTTTTCCCTGCTGTGTTGATGCCGCTTTACACCCTCTTGATTCACTTGCAGAGAGATATCGATACATAGGTTTTCAGATTCTTACTAGTCAGATATATTCTTGTGTGGTGACTAGGGTGTGTTGAGTCCAGTTCACTGAGCAGGGAGTAGGCCTTGTCTATTACATATTTGGCTTATGGAGCGGTCTCTGAGCTAATTTCAAACCCTTGTTTTATGCATCACCCCACCTCACCTTTCCCGCTAAGCAGCCATAGTGTGTCTTCTAAAGGTGTGCCTCTGTTCTGTTTTGTAATTCAGTTCAAGTGTAGCGATTTTGACATTCCCTCTATAAGCGATATCTTAGGATAAGTGTCTTTTTCTGAGTGACTTATTTCACTTAGAATCATCGTACCTAAATACACTCATCATGCTGCTAACTAGCCTTATAACATTGATTTCATGGCTGAGTGATATTCCATTGTGCCAAGTACCACCATTTCTTTATCCATTTTTCTCTTTCCTGGGATATTGAAGGTGTACCGAAGTGGAGATTCTTGGAAACAGAGCAGCCGTAAAGTTTGGGGTGCCTGTGTCTTGTTGATTTTTAGTTTTCCCAATTTATACGCCCATGAGTGGAAGTGCCCTATGCTCTCTACGCTGTGTTTATTACTTGTTTCAGGACACACCGTACTCTTCTCCAGAGTGCCTGTTGGCAATTTACATCCCGCCCATCAGCGTAGCAAGGCTCCCATGTCTCCATGGCCTGTCCTGCTTTTCTGGTTTTTACAATTTGTTCAGCATGGCCCTTTTGACCGAGGGCAAGCGAGACTTCTTTGTAGCGCTGATTTGCCCTTCCGGCTTGCTTGGTTGGCCAAAAAGGGCGTATGCGTTTTTTCCTGAATATATTCAGGAAAAAAAGCATACGCCCTTTTTGGCCAAGGGCATCATTGTCAACGTTTTGTCGCTTTTCATGTGCTTTAAAGGCGAGTCGAATCTACCTCCTGAAATCTGTTTCCTGCAAATCTGCCTTGCTTTCAAATCCTCTTCGTTGCCTTCCCTCAATATATTTGTGGACGAGAGTTCTCATTTATAACTCTGCACGTTTGTGAATTGCAGTGCCCCTGAGCTCCATTTGTCTCCTCGCATTTTTGGGAGCTGGCCGCAAAAGCGCAGGATTGCTTCAGGCCCTATTTTGGTTCTGGGGTCAGGCTGAGCCTGTGGTTCATTCTTCTTCCTGATGGGAAAATGGAGTGACCTATGCCTGTCCCAACACCTAGGGCTCGTCTCTCGTTGGTTCCGCGTCTTCCCGTTCATCCTCAGGACAAATTGCAACCTGTACAATCAGGAGGTTAAAGGTGCTGATTCTCCAAGTAGGCAGATGGTTAGTCAAGCGGCTGGAATGGCGAACCCGAGCACAACGAGGGGAGAAATGAGGTGCGTTTTAGAAACCTTTCCCGATCTCATGGCATACCATCTTCTGGGTTTCCCATGCATGTTTTGATGTAGGAAGATGCCCTTGTACCTGGAGATTTGAGACCCATGGGGTGTGTTCCCCGCAGTGTTACTTTAAAGTATCTGCGTTTGCTCACCCAACCTCACCAATCCTCTCAGCCCCAAGAGTGTCCAGCCTTATGTCTCATCCCGCTGTGGGTCTAGATATGGTCAATCCAGGTTGCATCAGAGACCCTGAACGGATTTTGTAAGAATTTCTCTCTCTTTCACTGTCTTTGTTTTGTGGGTTTTTTAAAGTACTTTACGTTTAGAATGGGGCTTGGCTGCTGTTCCCTGCTGTGTTTATGCCGCTTTACACCCTCTTGATTCACTTGCAGAGAGATATCGATACATAGATTTTCAGAATCTTACTAGTCAGATATATTCTTGTGTGGTGACTAGGGTGTGTTGAGTCCAGTTCACTGAGCAGGGAGTAGGCCTTGTCTATTACATATTTGGCTTATGGAGCGGTCTCTGAGCTAATTTCAAACCCTTGTTTTATGCATCACCCCACCTCACCTTTCCCGTTAAGCAGCCATAGTGTGTCTTCTAAAGGTGTGACTCTGTTCTGTTTTGTAATTCAGTTCAAGTGTAGCGATTTTGACATTCCCTCTATAAGCGATATCTTAGGATAAGTGTCTTTTTCTGTGTGACTTATTTCACTTAGAATCATCGTACCTAAATCCACTCATCATGCTGCTAACTAGCCTTATGACATTGATTTCATGGCTGAGTGATATTCCATTGTGCCAAGTACCACCATTTCTTTATCCATTTTTCTCTTTCCTGGGATATTGAAGGTGTACCGAAGCGGAGGTTCTTGGAAACAGAGCAGCCGTAAACTTTAGGGTGCCTGTGTCTTGTTGATTTTTAGTTTTCCCAATTTATACGCCCATGAGTGGAAGTGCCCTATGCTCTCTATGCTGTGTTTATTACTTGTTTCAGGACACACCGTACTCTTCTCCAGAGTGCCTGTTGGCAATTTACATCCCGCCCATCAGCGTAGCAAGGCTCCCATGTCTCCATGGCCTGTCCTGCTTTTCTGGTTTTTACACTTTGTTCAGCATGGCCCTTTTGACCGAGGGCAATCGAGACTTCTTTGTAGCGCTGATTTGCCCTTCCGGCTTGCTTGGTTGGCCAAAAAGGGCGTATGCGTTTTTTCCTGAATATATTCAGGAAAAAACGCATACGCCCTTTATGGCCAAGGACCTCATTGTCAACATTTTGCCGCTTTTCATGTGCTTTAAAGGCGAGTCGTATCTACCTCCTGAAATCTGTTTCCTGCAAATCTGCCTTGCTTTCAAATCCTCTTCGTTGCCTTCCCTCAATATATTTGTGGACGAGAGTTCTCATTTATAACTCTGCACGTTTGTGAATTGCAGTGCCCCTGAGCTCCATTTGTCTCCTCGCTTTTTTGGGAGCTGGCCGCAAAAGCGCAGGATTGCTTCAGGCCCTATTTTGGTTCTGGGGGCAGGCTGAGCCTTTGGTTCATTCTTCTTCCTGATGGGAAAATCGAGTGACCTATGCCTGTCCCAACACCTAGGGCTCGTCTCTCGTTGGTTCCGCGTCTTCCCGTTCATCCTCAGGACAAACTGCAACCTGTAAAATCAGGAGGTTAAAGGTGCTGATTCTCCAAGTAGGGAGATGGTTAGTCAAGTGGCTGGAATGGCGAACCCAAGCACAAGGAGGGGAGAAATGAGGTGCGTTTTAGAAACCTTTCCCGATCTCATGGCATACCATCTTCTGAGTTTCCCATGCATGTTTTGATGTAGGAAGATGCCCTTGTACCTGGAGATTTGAGACCCATGTGGTGTGTTCCCCGCAGTGTTACTTTAAAGTATCTGCGTTTGCTCACCCAACCTCACCAATCCTCTCAGCCCCAAGAGTGTCCAGCCTTATGTCTCATCCCGCTGTGGGTCTAGATATGGTCAATCCAGGTTGCATCAGAGACCCTGAACGGATTTTGTAAGAATTTCTCTCTCTTTCACTGTCTTTGTTTTGTGGGTTTTTTAAAGTACTTTACGTTTAGAATGGGGCTTGGCTGCTGTTCCCTGCTGTGTTTATGCCGCTTTACACCCTCTTGATTCACTTGCAGAGAGATATCGATACATAGATTTTCAGAATCTTACTAGTCAGATATATTCTTGTGTGGTGACTAGGGTGTGTTGAGTCCAGTTCACTGAGCAGGGAGTAGGCCTTGTCTATTACATATTTGGCTTATGGAGCGGTCTCTGAGCTAATTTCAAACCCTTGTTTTATGCATCACCCCACCTCACCTTTCCCGTTAAGCAGCCATAGTGTGTCTTCTAAAGGTGTGACTCTGTTCTGTTTTGTAATTCAGTTCAAGTGTAGCGATTTTGACATTCCCTCTATAAGCGATATCTTAGGATAAGTGTCTTTTTCTGTGTGACTTATTTCACTTAGAATCATCGTACCTAAATACACTCATCATGCTGCTAACTAGCCTTATGACATTGATTTCATGGCTGAGTGATATTCCATTGTGCCAAGTACCACCATTTCTTTATCCATTTTTCTCTTTCCTGGGATATTGAAGGTGTACCGAAGCGGAGGTTCTTGGAAACAGAGCAGCCGTAAACTTTAGGGTGCCTGTGTCTTGTTGATTTTTAGTTTTCCCAATTTATACGCCCATGAGTGGAAGTGCCCTATGCTCTCTATGCTGTGTTTATTACTTGTTTCAGGACACACCGTACTCTTCTCCAGAGTGCCTGTTGGCAATTTACATCCCGCCCATCAGCGTAGCAAGGCTCCCATGTCTCCATGGCCTGTCCTGCTTTTCTGGTTTTTACACTTTGTTCAGCATGGCCCTTTTGACCGAGGGCAATCGAGACTTCTTTGTAGCGCTGATTTGCCCTTCCGGCTTGCTTGGTTGGCCAAAAAGGGCGTATGCGTTTTTTCCTGAATATATTCAGGAAAAAACGCATACGCCCTTTATGGCCAAGGACCTCATTGTCAACATTTTGCCGCTTTTCATGTGCTTTAAAGGCGAGTCGTATCTACCTCCTGAAATCTGTTTCCTGCAAATCTGCCTTGCTTTCAAATCCTCTTCGTTGCCTTCCCTCAATATATTTGTGGACGAGAGTTCTCATTTATAACTCTGCACGTTTGTGAATTGCAGTGCCCCTGAGCTCCATTTGTCTCCTCGCTTTTTTGGGAGCTGGCCGCAAAAGCGCAGGATTGCTTCAGGCCCTATTTTGGTTCTGGGGGCAGGCTGAGCCTTTGGTTCATTCTTCTTCCTGATGGGAAAATCGAGTGACCTATGCCTGTCCCAACACCTAGGGCTCGTCTCTCGTTGGTTCCGCGTCTTCCCGTTCATCCTCAGGACAAACTGCAACCTGTAAAATCAGGAGGTTAAAGGTGCTGATTCTCCAAGTAGGGAGATGGTTAGTCAAGTGGCTGGAATGGCGAACCCAAGCACAAGGAGGGGAGAAATGAGGTGCGTTTTAGAAACCTTTCCCGATCTCATGGCATACCATCTTCTGAGTTTCCCATGCATGTTTTGATGTAGGAAGATGCCCTTGTACCTGGAGATTTGAGACCCATGTGGTGTGTTCCCCGCAGTGTTACTTTAAAGTATCTGCGTTTGCTCACCCAACCTCACCAATCCTCTCAGCCCCAAGAGTGTCCAGCCTTATGTCTCATCCAGCTGTGGGTCTAGATATGGTCAATCCAGTTTGCATCATAGACACTGAACGGATTTTGTAAGAATTTCTCTCTCTTTCACTGTCTTTGTTTTGTGGGTTTTTTAAAGTAATTTATGTTTAGAATCGGGCTTGGCTGCTTTTCCCTGCTGTGTTGATGCCGCTTTACACCCTCTTGATTCACTTGCAGAGAGATATCGATACATAGGTTTTCAGATTCTTACTAGTCAGATATATTCTTGTGTGGTGACTAGGGTGTGTTGAGTCCAGTTCACTGAGCAGGGAGTAGGCCTTGTCTATTACATATTTGGCTTATGGAGCGGTCTCTGAGCTAATTTCAAACCCTTGTTTTATGCATCACCCCACCTCACCTTTCCCGTTAAGCAGCCATAGTGTGTCTTCTAAAGGTGTGACTCTGTTCTGTTTTGTAATTCAGTTCAAGTGTAGCGATTTTGACATTCCCTCTATAAGCGATATCTTAGGATTAGTGTCTTTTTCTGTGTGACTTATTTCACTTAGAATCATCGTACCTAAATCCACTCATCATGCTGCTAACTAGCCTTATGACATTGATTTCATGGTTGAGTGATATTCCATTGTGCCAAGTACCACCATTTCTTTATCCATTTTTCTCTTTCCTGGGATATTGAAGGTGTACCGAAGCGGAGGTTCTTGGAAACAGAGCAGCCGTAAACTTTAGGGTGCCTGTGTCTTGTTGATTTTTAGTTTTCCCAATTTATACGGCCATGAGTGGAAGTGCCCTATGCTCTCTACGCTGTGTTTATTACTTGTTTCAGGACACACCGTACACTTCTCCAGAGTGCCTGTTGGCAATTTACATCCCGCCCTCAGCGTAGCAAGGCTCCCATGTCTCCATGGCCTGTCCTGCTTTTCTGGTTTTTACCATTTGTTCAGCATGGCCTTTTTGACCGAGGGCAAAAGAGACTTCTTTGTAGCGCTGATTTGCCCTTCCGGCTTGCTTGGTTGCCCTAAAAGGGCGTATGCGTTTTTTCCTGAATATATTCAGGAAAAAACGTATACGCCCTTTTTGGCCAAGGGCATCATTGTCAACGTTTTGCCGCTTTTCATGTGCTTTAAAGGCGAGTCGAATCTACCTCCTGAAATCTGTTTCCTGCAAATCTGCCTTGCTTTCAAATCCTCTTCGTTGCCTTCCCTCAATATATTTGTGGACGAGAGTTCTCATTTATAACTCTGCACGTTTGTGAATTGCGTGCCCCTGAGCTCCATTTGTCTACTCGCTTTTTTGGGAGGTGGCCGCAAAAGCGCAGGATTGCTTCAGGCCCTATTTTGGTTCTGGGGGGCAGGCTGAGCCTGTGGTTCATTCTTCTTCCTGATGGGAAAATGGAGTGACCTGTGCCTGTCCCAACACCTAGGGCTAGTCTCTCGTTGGTTCCCCGTCTTCCCGTTCATCCTCAGGACAAAATGCAACCTGTACAATCAGGAGGTTAAAGGTGCTGATTCTCCAAGTAGGGAGATGGTTAGTCAAGCGGCTGGAATGGCGAACCCGAGCACAAGGAGAGGAGAAATGAGGTGCGTTTTAGAAACCTTTCCCGATCACATGGCATACCATCTTCTGGGTTTCCCATGCATGTTTTGATGTAGGAAGCTGCCCTTGTACCTGGAGATTTGAGACCCATGGGGTGTGTTCCCCGCAGTGTTACTTTAAAGTATCTGCGTTTGCTCACCCAACCTCACCAATCCTCTCAGCCCCAAGAGTGTCCAGCCTTATGTCTCATCCAGCTGTGGGTCTAGATATGGTCAATCCAGGTTGCATCATAGACCCTGAACGGATTTTGTAAGAATTTCTCTCTCTTTCACTGTCTTTGTTTTGTGGGATTTTAAAGTAATTTATGTTTAGAATCGGGCTTGGCTGCTTTTCCCTGCTGTGTTGATGCCGCTTTACACCCTCTTGATTCACTTGCAGAGAGATATCGATACATAGGTTTTCAGATTCTTACTAGTCAGATATATTCTTGTGTTGTGACTAGGGTGTGTTGAGTCCAGTTCACTGAGCAGGGAGTAGGCCTTGTCTATTACATATTTGGCTTATGGAACGGTCTCTGAGCTAATTTCAAACCCTTGTTTTATACATCACCCCACCTCACCTTTCCCGTTAAGCAGCCATAGTGTGTCTTCTAAAGGTGTGACTCTGTTCTGTTTTGTAATTCAGTTCAAGTGTAGCGATTTTGACATTCCCTCTATAAGCGATATCTTAGGATAAGTGTCTTTTTCTGTGTGACTTATTTCACTTAGAATCATCGTACCTAAATCCACTCATCATGCTGCTAACTAGCCTTATGACATTGATTTCATGGCTGAGTGATATTCCATTGTGCCAAGTACCACCATTTCTTTATCCATTTTTCTCTTTCCTGGGATATTGAAGGGGTACCGAAGTGGAGGTTCTTGTAAACAGAGCAGCCGTAAAATTTGGGGTGCCTGTGTCTTGTTGATTTTTAGTTTTCCCAATTTATACGCCCATGAGTGGAAGTGCCCTATGCTCTCTACGCTGTGTTTATTACTTGTTTCAGGACACACCGTACTCTTCTCCAGAGTGCCTATTGGCAATTTACATCCCGCCCATCAGCGTAGCAATGCTCCCATGTCTCCATGGCCTGTCCTGCTTTTCTGGTTTTTACAGTTTTTTCAGCATGGCCCTTTTGACCGAGGGCAAGCGAGACTTCTTTGTAGCGCTGATTTGCCCTTCCGGCTTGCTTGGTTGCCCAAAAAGGGCGTATGCGTTTTTTCCTGAATATATTCAGGAAAAAAAGCATACGCCCTTTTTGGCCAAGGGCATCATTGTCAACGTTTTGCCGCTTTTCATGTGCTTTAAAGGCGAGTCGAAACTCCCTCCTGAAATCTGTTTCCTGCAAATCTGCCTTGCTTTCAAATCCTCTTCGTTGCCTTCCCTCAATATATTTGTGGACGAGAGTTCTCATTTATAACTCTGCACGTTTGTGAATTGCAGTGCCCCTGAGCTCCATTTGTCTCCTCGCATTTTTGGGAGCTGGCCGCAAAAGCGCAGGATTGCTTCAGGCCCTATTTTGGTTCTGGGGGGCAGGCTGAGCCTGTGGTTCATTCTTCTTCCTGATGGGAAAATGGAGTGACCTATGCCTGTCCCAACACCTAGGGCTCGTCTCTCGTTGGTTCCGCGTATTCCCGTTCATCCTCAGGACAAATTGCAACCTGTACAATCAGGAGGTTAAAGGTGCTGATTCTCCAAGTAGGCAGATGGTTAGTCAAGCGGCTGGAATGGCGAACCCGAGCACAAGGAGGGGAGAAATGAGGTGCGTTTTAGAAACCTTTCCCGATCTCATGGCATACCATCTTCTGGGTTTCCCATGCATGTTTTGATGTAGGAAGATGCCCTTGTACCTGGAGATTTGAGACCCATGGGGTGTGTTCCCCGCAGTGTTACTTTAAAGTATCTGCGTTTGCTCACCCAACCTCACCAATCCTCTCAGCCCCAAGAGTGTCCAGCCTTATGTCTCATCCCGCTGTGGGTCTAGATATGGTCAATCCAGGTTGCATCAGAGACCCTGAACGGATTTTGTAAGAATTTCTCTCTCTTTCACTGTCTTTGTTTTGTGGGTTTTTTAAAGTACTTTACGTTTAGAATGGGGCTTGGCTGCTTTTCCCTGCTGTGTTTATGCCGCTTTACACCCTCTTGATTCACTTGCAGAGAGATATCGATACATAGGTTTTCAGATTCTTACTAGTCAGATATATTCTTGTGTGGTGACTAGGGTGTGTTGAGTCCAGTTCACTGAGCAGGGAGTAGGCCTTGTCTATTACATATTTGGCTTATGGAGCGGTCTCTGAGCTAATTTCAAACCCTTGTTTTATGCATCACCCCACCTCACCTTTCCCGTTAAGCAGCCATAGTGTGTCTTCTAAAGGTGTAACTCTGTTCTGTTTTGTAATTCAGTTCAAGTGTAGCGATTTTGACATTCCCTCTATAAGCGATATCTTAGGATAAGTGTCTTTTTCTGTGTGACTTATTTCACTTAGAATCATCGTACCTAAATCCACTCATCATGCTGCTTACTAGCCTTATGACATTGATTTCATGGCTGAGTGATATTCCATTGTGCCAAGTACCACCATTTCTTTATCCATTTTTCTCTTTCCTGGGATATTGAAGGTGTACCGAAGCGGAGGTGCTTGGCAACAGAGCAGCCATAAAGTTTGGGGTGCCTGTGTCTTGTTGATTTTTAGTTTTCCCAATTTATACGCCCATGAGTGGAAGTGCCCTATGCTCTCTACGCTGTGTTTATTACTTGTTTCAGAACACACCGTACTCTTCTCCAGAGTGCCTGTTGGCAATTTATATCCCGCCCATCAGCGTAGCAAGGCTCCCATGTCTCCATGGCCTGTCCTGCTTTTCTGGTTTTTACAGTTTGTTCAGCATGGCCCTTTTGACCGAGGGCAAGCGAGACTTCTTTGTAGCGCTGATTTTCCCTTTCGGCTTGCTTGGTTGGCCAAAAAGGGCGTATGCGTTTTTTCCTGAATATATTCAGGAAAAAAAGCATACGCCCTTTTTGGCCAAGGGCATCATTGTCAACGTTTTGCCGCTTTTCATGTGCTTTAAAGGCGAGTCGAATCTCCCTCCTGAAATCTGTTTCCTGCAAATCTGCCTTGCTTTCAAATCCTCTTCGTTGCCTTCCCTCAATATATTTGTAGACGAGAGTTCTCATTTATAACTCTGCACGTTTGTGAATTGCAGTGCCCCTGAGCTCCATTTGTCTCCTCGCATTTTTGGGAGCTGGCCGCAAAAGCGCAGGATTGCTTCAGGCCCTATTTTGGTTCTGGGGGGCAGGCTGAGCCTGTGGTTCATTCTTCTTCCTGATGGGAAAATGGAGTGACCTATGCCTGTCCCAACACCTAGGGCTCGTCTCTCGTTGGTTCCGCGTCTTCCCGTTCATCCTCAGGAAATATTGCAACCTGTACAATCAGGAGGTTAAAGGTGCTGATTCTCCAAGTAGGCAGATGGTTAGTCAAGCGGCTGGAATGGCGAACCCGAGCACAAGGAGGGGAGAAAAGAGGTGCGTTTTAGAAACATTTCCCGATCTCATGGCATACCATCTTCTGGGTTTCCCATGCATGTTTTGATGTAGGAAGATGCCCTTGTACCTGGAGATTTGAGACCCATGGGGTGTGTTCCCCGCAGTGTTACTTTAAAGTATCTGCATTTGCTCACCCAACCTCACCAATCCTCTCAGCCCCAAGAGTGTCCAGCCTTATGTCTCATCCCGCTGTGGGTCTAGATATGGTCAATCCAGGTTGCATCATAGACCCTGAACGGATTTTGTAAGAATTTCTCTCTCTTTCACTGTCTTTGTTTTGTGGGTTTTTTAAAGTACTTTACGTTTAGAATGGGGCTTGGCTGCTTTTCCCTGCTGTGTTTATGCCGCTTTACACCCTCTTGATTCACTTGCAGAGAGATATCGATACATAGGTTTTCAGATTCTTACTAGTCAGATATATTCTTGTGTGGTGACTAGGGTGTGTTGAGTCCAGTTCACTGAGCAGGGAGTAGGCCTTGTCTATTACATATTTGGCTTATGGAGCGGTCTCTGAGCTAATTTCAAACCCTTGTTTTATGCATCACCCCACCTCACCTTTCCCGTTAAGCAGCCATAGTGTGTCTTCTAAAGGTGTGACTCTGTTCTGTTTTGTAATTCAGTTCAAGTGTAGCGATTTTGACATTCCCTCTATAAGCGATATCTTAGGATAAGTGTCTTTTTCTGTGTGACTTATTTCACTTAGAATCATCGTACCTAAATCCACTCATCATGCTGCTAACTAGCCTTATGACATTGATTTCATGGCTGAGTGATATTCCATTGTGCCAAGTACCACCATTTCTTTATCCATTTTTCTCTTTCCTGGGATATTGAAGGGGTACCGAAGTGGAGGTTCTTGTAAACAGAGCAGCCGTAAAATTTGGGGTGCCTGTGTCTTGTTGATTTTTAGTTTTCCCAATTTATACGCCCATGAGTGGAAGTGCCCTATGCTCTCTACGCTGTGTTTATTACTTGTTTCAGGACACACCGTACTCTTCTCCAGAGTGCCTATTGGCAATTTACATCCCGCCCATCAGCGTAGCAATGCTCCCATGTCTCCATGGCCTGTCCTGCTTTTCTGGTTTTTACAGTTTTTTCAGCATGGCCCTTTTGACCGAGGGCAAGCGAGACTTCTTTGTAGCGCTGATTTGCCCTTCCGGCTTGCTTGGTTGCCCAAAAAGGGCGTATGCGTTTTTTCCTGAATATATTCAGGAAAAAAAGCATACGCCCTTTTTGGCCAAGGGCATCATTGTCAACGTTTTGCCGCTTTTCATGTGCTTTAAAGGCGAGTCGAAACTCCCTCCTGAAATCTGTTTCCTGCAAATCTGCCTTGCTTTCAAATCCTCTTCGTTGCCTTCCCTCAATATATTTGTGGACGAGAGTTCTCATTTATAACTCTGCACGTTTGTGAATTGCAGTGCCCCTGAGCTCCATTTGTCTCCTCGCATTTTTGGGAGCTGGCCGCAAAAGCGCAGGATTGCTTCAGGCCCTATTTTGGTTCTGGGGGGCAGGCTGAGCCTGTGGTTCATTCTTCTTCCTGATGGGAAAATGGAGTGACCTATGCCTGTCCCAACACCTAGGGCTCGTCTCTCGTTGGTTCCGCGTATTCCCGTTCATCCTCAGGACAAATTGCAACCTGTACAATCAGGAGGTTAAAGGTGCTGATTCTCCAAGTAGGCAGATGGTTAGTCAAGCGGCTGGAATGGCGAACCCGAGCACAAGGAGGGGAGAAATGAGGTGTGTTTTAGAAACCTTTCCCGATCTCATGGCATACCATCTTCTGGGTTTCCCATGCATGTTTTGATGTAGGAAGATGCCCTTGTACCTGGAGATTTGAGACCCATGGGGTGTGTTCCCCGCAGTGTTACTTTAAAGTATCTGCGTTTGCTCACCCAACCTCACCAATCCTCTCAGCCCCAAGAGTGTCCAGCCTTATGTCTCATCCCGCTGTGGGTCTAGATATGGTCAATCCAGGTTGCATCAGAGACCCTGAACGGATTTTGTAAGAATTTCTCTCTCTTTCACTGTCTTTGTTTTGTGGGTTTTTTAAAGTACTTTACGTTTAGAATGGGGCTTGGCTGCTTTTCCCTGCTGTGTTTATGCCGCTTTACACCCTCTTGATTCACTTGCAGAGAGATATCGATACATAGGTTTTCAGATTCTTACTAGTCAGATATATTCTTGTGTGGTGACTAGGGTGTGTTGAGTCCAGTTCACTGAGCAGGGAGTAGGCCTTGTCTATTACATATTTGGCTTATGGAGCGGTCTCTGAGCTAATTTCAAACCCTTGTTTTATGCATCACCCCACCTCACCTTTCCCGTTAAGCAGCCATAGTGTGTCTTCTAAAGGTGTAACTCTGTTCTGTTTTGTAATTCAGTTCAAGTGTAGCGATTTTGACATTCCCTCTATAAGCGATATCTTATGATAAGTGTCTTTTTCTGTGTGACTTATTTCACTTAGAATCATCGTACCTAAATCCACTCATCATGCTGCTAACTAGCCTTATGACATTGATTTCATGGCTGAGTGATATTCCATTGTGCCAAGTACCACCATTTCTTTATCCATTTTTCTCTTTCCTGGGATATTGAAGGGGTACCGAAGTGGAGGTTCTTGGAAACAGAGCAGCCGTAAACTTTAGGGTGCCTGTGTCTTGTTGATTTTTAGTTTTCCCAATTTATACGCCCATGAGTGGAAGTGCCCTATGCTCTCTACGCTGTGTTTATTACTTGTTTCAGGACACACCGTAGTCTTCTCCAGAGTGCCTGATGGCAATTTACATCCCGCCCATCAGCGTAGCAAGGCTCCCATGTCTCCATGGCCTGTCCTGCTTTTCTGGTTTTTACAGTTTTTTCAGCATGGCCCTTTTGACCGAGGGCAAGCGAGACTTCTTTGTAGCGCTGATTTGCCCTTCCGGCTTGCTTGGTTGCCCAAAAAGGGCGTATGCGTTTTTTCCTGAATATATTCAGGAAAAAAAGCATACGCCCTTTTTGGCCAAGGGCATCATTGTCAACGTTTTGCCGCTTTTCATGTGCTTTAAAGGCGAGTCGAAACTCCCTCCTGAAATCTGTTTCCTGCAAATCTGCCTTGCTTTCAAATCCTCTTCGTTGCCTTCCCTCAATATATTTGTGGACGAGAGTTCTCATTTATAACTCTGCACGTTTGTGAATTGCAGTGCCCCTGAGCTCCATTTGTCTCCTCGCATTTTTGGGAGCTGGCCGCAAAAGCGCAGGATTGCTTCAGGCCCTATTTTGGTTCTGGGGGGCAGGCTGAGCCTGTGGTTCATTCTTCTTCCTGATGGGAAAATGGAGTGACCTATGCCTGTCCCAACACCTAGGGCTCGTCTCTCGTTGGTTCCGCGTATTCCCGTTCATCCTCAGGACAAATTGCAACCTGTACAATCAGGAGGTTAAAGGTGCTGATTCTCCAAGTAGGCAGATGGTTAGTCAAGCGGCTGGAATGGCGAACCCGAGCACAAGGAGGGGAGAAATGAGGTGCGTTTTAGAAACCTTTCCCGATCTCATGGCATACCATCTTCTGGGTTTCCCATGCATGTTTTGATGTAGGAAGATGCCCTTGTACCTGGAGATTTGAGACCCATGGGGTGTGTTCCCCGCAGTGTTACTTTAAAGTATCTGCGTTTGCTCACCCAACCTCACCAATCCTCTCAGCCCCAAGAGTGTCCAGCCTTATGTCTCATCCCGCTGTGGGTCTAGATATGGTCAATCCAGGTTGCATCAGAGACCCTGAACGGATTTTGTAAGAATTTCTCTCTCTTTCACTGTCTTTGTTTTGTGGGTTTTTTAAAGTACTTTACGTTTAGAATGGGGCTTGGCTGCTTTTCCCTGCTGTGTTTATGCCGCTTTACACCCTCTTGATTCACTTGCAGAGAGATATCGATACATAGGTTTTCAGATTCTTACTAGTCAGATATATTCTTGTGTGGTGACTAGGGTGTGTTGAGTCCAGTTCACTGAGCAGGGAGTAGGCCTTGTCTATTACATATTTGGCTTATGGAGCGGTCTCTGAGCTAATTTCAAACCCTTGTTTTATGCATCACCCCACCTCACCTTTCCCGTTAAGCAGCCATAGTGTGTCTTCTAAAGGTGTAACTCTGTTCTGTTTTGTAATTCAGTTCAAGTGTAGCGATTTTGACATTCCCTCTATAAGCGATATCTTATGATAAGTGTCTTTTTCTGTGTGACTTATTTCACTTAGAATCATCGTACCTAAATCCACTCATCATTCTGCTAACTAGCCTTATGACATTGATTTCATGGCTGAGTGATATTCCATTGTGCCAAGTACCACCATTTCTTTATCCATTTTTCTCTTTCCTGGGATATTGAAGGGGTACCGAAGTGGAGGTTCTTGGAAACAGAGCAGCCGTAAAGTTTGGGGTGCCTGTGTCTTGTTGATTTTTAGTTTTCCCAATTTATACGCCCATGAGTGGAAGTGCCCTATGCTCTCTACGCTGTGTTTATTACTTGTTTCAGGACACACCGTAGTCTTCTCCAGAGTGCCTGATGGCAATTTACATCCCGCCCATCAGCGTAGCAAGGCTCCCATGTCTCCATGGCCTGTCCTGCTTTTCTGGTTTTTACACTTTTTTCAGCATGGCCCTTTTGACCGAGGGCATGCGAGACTTCTTTGTAGCGCTGATTTGCCCTTCCGGCTTGCTTGGTTGGCCAAAAAGGGCGTATGCGTTTTTTCCTGAATATATTCAGGAAAAAACGCATACGCCCTTTTTGTCCAAGGGCCTCATTGTCAACATTTTGCCGCTTTTCATGTGCTTTAAAGGCGAGTCGTATCTACCTCCTGAAATCTGTTTCCTGCAAATCTGCCTTGCTTTCAAATCCTCTTCGTTGCCTTCCCTCAATATATTTGTGGACGAGAGTTCTCATTTATAACTCTGCACGTTTGTGAATTGCAGTGCCCCTGAGCTCCATTTGTCTCCTCGCTTTTTTGGGAGCTGTCCGCAAAAGCGCAGGATTGCTTCAGGCCCTATTTTGGTTCTGGGGGGCAGGCTGAGCCTGTGGTTCATTCTTCTTCCTGATGGGAAAATGGAGTGACCTATGCCTGTCCCAACACCTAGGGCTCGTCTCTCGTTGGTTCCGCGTCTTCCCGTTCATCCTCAGGACAAATTGCAACCTGTACAATCAGGAGGTTAAAGGTGCTGATTCTCCAAGTAGGGAGATGGTTAGTCAAGCGGCTGGAATGGCGAACCCGAGCACAAGGAGAGGAGAAATGAGGTGCGTTTTAGAAACCTTTCCCGATCTCATGGCATACCATCTTCTGGGTTTCCCATGCATGTTTTGATGTAGGAAGATGCCCTTGTACCTGGAGATTTGAGACCCATGGGGTGTGTTCCCCGCAGTGTTACTTTAAAGTATCTGCGTTTGCTCACCCAACCTCACCAATCCTCTCAGCCCCAAGAGTGTCCAGCCTTATGTCTCATCCAGCTGTGGGCCTACATAAGGTCAATCCAGTTTGCATCATAGACACTGAACGGATTTTGTAAGAATTTCTCTCTCTTTCACTGTCTTTGTTTTGTGGGTTTTTTAAAGTAATTTATGTTTAGAATTGGGCTTGGCTGCTTTTCCCTGCTGTGTTGATGAGCTTTAAACCCTCTTGATTCACTTGCAGAGAGATATCGATACATAGGTTTTCAGATTCTTACTAGTCAGATATATTCTTGTGTGGTGACTAGGGTGTGTTGAGTCCAGTTCACTGAGCAGGGAGTAGGCCTTGTCTATTACATATTTGGCTTATGGAGCGGTCTCTGAGCTAATTTCAAACCCTTGTTTTATGCATCACCCCACCTCACCTTTCCCGTTAAGCAGCCATAGTGTGTCTTCTAAAGGTGTGCCTCTGTTCTGTTTTGTAATTCAGTTCAAGTGTAGCGATTTTGACATTCCCTCTATAAGCGATATCTTAGGATAAGTGTATTTTTCTGTGTGACTTATTTCACTTAGAATCATCGTACCTAAATCCACTCATCATGCTGCTAACTAGCCTTATGACATTGATTTCATGGCTGAGTGATATTCCATTGTGCCAAGTACCACCATTTCTTTATCCATTTTTCTCTTCCCTGGGATATTGAAGGTGTACCGAAGTGGAGGTTCTTGGAAACAGAGCAGCCGTAAAGTTTGGGGTGCCTGTGTCTTGTTGATTTTTAGTTTTCCCAATTTATACGTCCATGAGTGGAAGTGCCCTATGCTCTCTACGCTGTGTTTATTACTTGTTTCAGAACACACCGTACTCTTCTCCAGAGTGCCTGTTGGCAATTTATATCCCGCCCATCAGCGTGGCAAGGCTCCCATGTCTCCATGGCCTGTCCTGCTTTTCTGGTTTTTACAGTTTGTTCAGCATGGCCCTTTTGACCGAGGGCAAGCGAGACTTCTTTGTAGCGCTGATTTTACCTTTCGGCTTGCTTGGTTGGCCAAAAAGGGCGTATGCGTTTTTTCCTGAATATATTCAGGAAAAAACGCATACGCCCTTTTTGGCCAAGGGCATCATTGTCAACATTTTGCCCCTTTTCATGTGCTTTAAAGGCGAGTCGAATCTACCTCCTGAAATCTGTTTCCTGCAAATCTGCCTTGCTTTCAAATCGTCTTCGTTGCCTTCCCTCAATATATTTGTGGACGAGAGTTCTCATTTATAACTCTGCATGTTTGTGAATTGCAGTGCCCCTGAGCTCCATTTGTCTACTCGCATTTTTGGGAGCTGGCCGCAAAAGCGCAGGATTGCTTCAGGCCCTATTTTGGTTCTGGGGGGCAGCCTGAGCCTGTGGTTCATTCTTCTTCCTGATGGGAAAATGGAATGACCTATGCCTGTCCCAACACCTAGGGCTCGTCTCTCGTTGGTTCCGCGTCTTCCCGTTCATCCTCAGGAAAAATTGCAACCTGTACAATCAGGAGGTTAAAGGTGCTGATTCTCCAAGTAAGCAGATGGTTAGTCAAGCGGCTGGAATGGCGAACCCGAGCACAAGGAGAGGAGAAATGAGGTTCGTTTTAGAAACCTTTCCCGATCTCACGGCATACCATCTTCTGGGTTTCCCATGCATGTTTTGATGTAGGAAGATTCCCTTGTACCTGGAGATTTGAGACCCATGGGGTGGGTACCCCGTGGTATTACTTTAAAGTATCTGCATTTGCTCACCCAACCTCACCAATCCTCTCAGCCCCAAGAGTGTGCAGCCTTATGTCTCATCCAGCTGTGGGTCTAGATATGGTCAATCCAGGTTGCATCATAGACACTGAACGGATTTTGTAAGAATTTCTCTCTCTTTCACTGTCTTTGTTTTGTGGGTTTTTTAAAGTAATTTATGTTTAGAATCGGGCTTGGCTGCTTTTCCCTTCTGTGTTGATGCCGCTTTACACCCTCTTGATTCACTTGCAGAGAGATATCGATACATAGGTTTTCAGATTCTTACTAGTCAGATATATTCTTGTGTGGTGACTAGGGTGTGTTGAGTCCAGTTCACTGAGCAGGGAGTAGGCCTTGTCTATTACATATTTGGCTTATGGAGCGGTCTCTGAGCTAATTTCAAACCCTTGTTTTATGCATCATCCCACCTCACCTTTCCCGCTAAGCAGCCATAGTGTGTCTTCTAAAGGTGTGACTCTGTTCTGTTTTGTAATTCAGTTCAAGTGTAGCGATTTTCACATTCCCTCTATAAGCGATATCTTAGGATAAGTGTCTTTTTCTGTGTGACTTATTTCACTTAGAATCATCGTACCTAAATCCACTCATCATGCTGCTAACTAGCCTTATGACATTGATTTCATGGCTGAGTGATATTCCATTGTGCCAAGTACCACCATTTCTTTATCCATTTTTCTCTTTCCTGGGATATTGAAGGTGTACCGAAGCGGAGATTCTTGGAAACAGAGCAGCCGTAAACTTTAGGGTGCCTGTGTCTTGTTGATTTTTGTTTTCCCAATTTATACGCCCATGAGTGGAAGTGCCCTATGCTCTCTACGCTGTGTTTATTACTTGTTTCAGGACACACCGTACTCTTCTCCAGAGTGCCTGTTGGCAATTTACATCCCGCCCATCAGCGTAGCAACGCTCCCATGTCTCCATGGCCTGTCCTGCTTTTCTGGTTTTTACAGTTTGTTCAGCATGGCCCTTTTGACCGAGGGCAAGCGAGACTTCTTTGTAGCGCTGATTTGCCCTTCCGGCTTGCTTGGTTGACCAAAAAGGGCGTATGCGTTTTTTCCTGAATATATTCAGGAAAAAACGCATACGCCCTTTTTGGCCAAGGGCATCATTGTCAACGTTTTGCCGCTTTTCATGTGCTTTAAAGGCGAGTCGAATCTCCCTCCTGAAATCTGTTTCCTGCAAATCTGCCTTGCTTTCAAATCCTCTTCGTTGCCTTCCCTCAATATATTTGTGGACGAGAGTTCTCATTTATAACTCTGCACGTTTGTGAATTGCAGTGCCCCTGAGCTCCATTTGTCTCCTCGCATTTTTGGGAGCTGGCCGCAAAAGCGCAGGATTGCTTCAGGCCCTATTTTGGTTCTGGGGGGCAGGCTGAGCCTGTGGTTCATTCTTCTTCCTGATGGGAAAATGGATTGACCTGTGCCTGTCCCAACACCTAGGGCTAGTCTCTCGTTGGTTGCCCGTCTTCCCGTTCATCCTCAGGACAAATTGCAACCTGGACGAAACAGGAGGTTAAAGGTGCTGATTCTCCAAGTAGGGAGATGGTTAGTCAAGCGGCTGGAATGGCGAACCCGAGCACAAGGAGAGGAGAAATGAGGTGCGTTTTAGAAACCTTTCCCAATCTCACGGCATACCATCTTCTGGGTTTCCCATGCATGTTTTGATGTAGGAAGATTCCCTTGTACCTGGAGATTTGAGACCCATGGGGTGGGTACCCCGCGGTATTACTTTAAAGTATCTGCATTTGCTCACCCAACCTCACCAATCCTCTCAGCCCCAAGAGTGTCCAGCCTTATGTCTCATCCAGCTGTGGGTCTAGATATGGTCAATCCAGGTTGCATCAGAGACCCTGAACGGATTTTGTAAGAATTTCTCTCTCTTTCACTGTCTTTGTTTTGTGGGTTTTTTAAAGTAATTTATGTTTAGAATCGGGCTTGGCTGCTTTTCCCTGCTGTGTTGATGCCGCTTTACACACTCTTGATTCACTTGCAGAGAGATATCGATACATAGGTTTTCAGATTCTTACTAGTCAGATATATTCTTGTGTGGTGACTAGGGTGTGTTGAGTCCAGTTCACTGAGCAGGGAGTAGGCCTTGTCTATTACATATTTGGCTTATGGAGCGGTCTCTGAGCTAATTTCAAACCCTTGTTTTATGCATCACCCCACCTCACCTGTCCCGTTAAGCAGCCATAGTGTGTCTTCTAAAGGTGTGATTCTGTTCTGTTTTGTAATTCAGTTCAAGTGTAGCGATTTTGACATTCCCTCTATAAGCGATATCTTAGGATAAGTGTCTTTTTCTGTGTGACTTATTTCACTTAGAATCATCGTACCTAAATCCACTCATCATGCTGCTAACTAGCCTTATGACATTGATTTCATGGCTGAGTGATATTCCATTGTGCCAAGTACCACCATTTCTTTATCCATTTTTCTCTTTCCTGGGATATTGAAGGTGTACCGAAGCGGAGATTCTTGGAAACAGAGCAGCCATAAACTTTAGGGTGCCTGTGTCTTGTTGATTTTTAGTTTTCCCAATTTATACGCCCATGAGTGGAAGTGCCCTATGCTCTCTACGCTGTGTTTATTACTTGTTTCAGGACACACCGTACTCTTCTCCAGAGTGCCTGTTGGCAATTTATATCCCGCCCATCAGCGTAGCAAGGCTCCCATGTCTCCATGGCCTGTCCTGCTTTTCTGGTTTTTACACTTTGTTCAGAATGGCCCTTTTGACTGAGGGCAAGCGAGACTTCTTTGTAGCGCTGATTTGCCCTTCCGGCTTGCTTGGTTGGCCAAAAAGGGCGTATGCGTTTTTTCCTGAATATATTCAGAAAAAAAACGCATACGCCCTTTTTGGCCAAGGGCATCATTGTCAACGTTTTGCCGCTTTTCATGTGCTTTAAAGGCGAGTCGATTCTACCTCCTGAATTCTGTTTCCTGCAAATCTGCCTTGCTTTCAAATCCTCTTCGTTGCCTTCCCTCAATATATTTGCGGACGAGAGTTCTCATTTATAACTCTGCACGTTTGTGAATTGCAGTGCCCCTGAGCTCCATTTGTCTCCTCGCTTTTTTGGGAGCTGGCCGCAAAAGCGCAGGATTGCTTCAGGCCCTATTTTGGT
This sequence comes from Eubalaena glacialis, assembly GCF_028564815.1. NCBI lineage: Eukaryota > Metazoa > Chordata > Mammalia > Artiodactyla > Balaenidae > Eubalaena > Eubalaena glacialis. The sequence goes on along the minus strand of NW_026871230.1, from coordinate 379,293 downwards.
TCTGGGGGGCAGGCTGAGCCTGTGGTTCATTCTTCTTCCTGATGGGAAAATGGAGTCACCTGTGCCTGTCCGAACACCTAGGGCTAGTCTCTCGTTGGTTGCTCGTCTTCCCGTTCATCCTCAGGACAAATTGCAACCTGGACGAAACAGGAGGTTAAAGGTGCTGATTCTCCAAGTAGGGAGATGGTTAGTCAAGCGGCTGGAATGGCGAAACCGAGAACAAGGAGAGGAGAAATGAGGTGCGTTTTAGAAACCTTTCCCGATCTCACGGCATACCATCATCTGGGATTCCCATGCATGTTTTGATGTAGGAAGATTCCCTTGTACCTGGAGATTTGAGACCCATGGGGTGGGTACCCCGCGGTATTACTTTAAAGTATCTGCATTTGCTCACCCAACCTCACCAATCCTCTCAGCCCCAAGAGTGTCCAGCCTTATGTCTCATCCAGCTGTGGGTCTAGATATGGTCAATCCAGGTTGCATCAGAGACCCTGAACGGATTTTGTAAGAATTTCTCTCTCTTTCACTGTCTTTGCTTTGTGGGTTTTTTAAAGTAATGTATGTTTAGAATGGGTTTGGCTGCTTTTCCCTGCTGTGTTTATGCCGCTTTACACCCTCTTGATTCACTTGCAGAGAGATATCAATACATAGGTTTTCAGATTCATACTAGTCAGATATATTCTTGTGCGGTGACTAGGGGGTGTTGAGTACAGTTCACTGAGCAGGGAGTAGGCCTTTTCTATTACATATTTGGCTTATGGAGCGGTGTCTGAGCTAATTTCAAACCCTTGTTTTATGCATCACCCCACCTCACCTTTCCGGTTAAGCAGCCATAGTGTGTCTTCTAAAGGTGTGACTCTGTTCTGTTTTGTAATTCAGTTCAAGTGTAGCGATTTTGACATTCCCTCTATAAGCGATATCTTAGGATAAGTGTCTTTTTCTGTGTGACTTATTTCACTTAGAATCATCGTACCTAAATCCACTCATCATGCTGCTAACTAGCCTTATGACATTGATTTCATGGCTGAGTGATAGTCCATTGTGCCAAGTACCACCATTTCTTTATCCATTTTTCTATTTCCTGGGATATTGAAGATGTACCAAAGTGGAGGTTCTTGGAAACAGAGCAGCCGTAAACTTTAGGGTGCCTGTGTCTTGTTGATTTTTAGTTTTCCCAATTTATACGCCCATGAGTGGAAGTGCCCTATGCTCTCTACGCTGTGTTTATTACTTGTTTCAGGACACACCGTACTATTCTCCAGAGTGCCTGTTGGCAATTTACATCCCGCCCATCAGCGTAGCAAGGCTCCCATGTCTCCATGGCCTGTCCTGCTTTTCTGGTTTTTACACTTGGTTCAGCATGGCCCTTTTGACCGAGGGCAAGCGAGACTTCTTTGTAGCGCTGATTTGCCCTTCCGGCTTGCTTGGTTGGCCAAAAAGGGCGTATGCGTTTTTTCCTGAATATATTCACGAAAAAACGCATACGCCCTTTTTGGCCAAGGGCATCATTGTCAACGTTTTGCCGCTTTTCATGTGCTTTAAAGGCGAGTCGAATCTACCTCCTGAAATCTGTTTCCTGCAAATCTGCCTTGCTTTCAAATCCTCTTTCTTTGCCTTCCTTCAATATATTTGTGGACGAGAGTTCTCATTTATAACTCTGCACGTTTGTGAATTGCAGTACCCCTGAGCTCCATTTGTCTCCTCGCTTTTTTGGGAGCTGGCCGCAAAAGCGCAGGATTGCTTCAGGCCCTATTTTGGTTCTGGGGGGCAGGCTGAGCCTGTGGTTCATTCTTCTTCCTGATGGGAAAATGGAGTGACCTGTGCCTGTCCCAACACCTAGGGCTAGTCTCTCGTTGGTTCCCCGTCTTCCCGTTCATCCTCAGGACAAATTGCAACCTGGACGAAACAGGAGGTTAAAGGTGCTGATTCTCCAAGTAGGGAGATGGTTAGTCAAGCGGCTGGAATGGGGAACCCGAGCACAAGGAGAGGAGAAATGAGGTGCGTTTTAGAAACCTTTCCCGATCTCACGGCATACCATATTCTGGGTTTCCCATGCATGGTTTGATGTAGGAAGATTCCCTTGTACCTGGAGATTTGAGACCCATGGGGTGGGTACCCCGCGGTATTACTTTAAAGTATCTGCATTTGCTCACCCAACCTCACCAATCCTCTCAGCCCCAAGAGTGTCCAGCCTTATGTCTCATCCAGCTGTGGGTCTAGATATGGTCAATCCAGGTTGCATCAGAGACCCTGAACGGATTTTGTAAGAATTTCTCTCTCTTTCACTGTCTTTGTTTTGTGGGTTTTTTAAAGTAATTTATGTTTAGAATCGGGCTTGGCTGCTTTTCCCTGCTCTGTTGATGCCGCTTTACACCCTCTTGATTCACTTGCAGAGAGATATCGATACATAGGTTTTCAGATTCTTACTAGTCAGATATATTCTTGTGTGGTGATTAGGGTGTGTTGAGTCCAGTTCACTGAGCAGGGAGTAGGCCTTGTCTATTACATATTTGGCTTATGGAGCGGTCTCTGAGCTAATTTCAAACCCTTGTTTTATGCATCACCCCACCTCACCTTTCCCGTTAAGCAGCCATAGTGTGTCTTCTAAAGGTGTGACTCTGTTCTGTTTTGTAATTCAGTTCAAGTGTAGCGATTTTGACATTCCCTCTATAAGCGATATCTTAGGATAAGTGTCTTTTTCTGTGTGACTTATTTCACTTAGAATCATCGTACCTAAATCCACTCATCATGCTGCTAACTAGCCTTATGACATTGATTTCATGGCTGAGTGATATTCCATTGTGCCAAGTACCACCATTTCTTTATCCATTTTTCTCTTTCCTGGGATATTGAAGGTGTACCGAAGCGGAGGTTCTTGGCAACAGAGCAGCCGTAAAGTTTGGGGTGCCTGTGAATTGTTTACTTTTAGTTTTCCCAATTTATACGCCCATGAGTGGAAGTTCCCTATGCTATCAATGCTGTGTTTATTACTTGTTTCAGGACACACCGTACTCTTCTCCAGAGTGCCTGTTGGCAATTTATATCCCGCCCATCAGCGTAGCAAGGCTCCCATGTCTCCATGGCCTGTCCTGCTTTTCTGGTTTTTACACTTTGTTCAGCATGGCCCTTTTGACCGAGGGCAAGCGAGACTTCTTTGTAGCGCTGATTTGCCCTTCCGGCTTGCTTGGTTGGCCAAAAAGGGCGTATGCGTTTTTTCCTGAATATATTCAGGAAAAAACGCATACGCCCTTTTTGGCCAAGGGCATCATTGTCAACGTTTTGTCGCTTTTCATGTGCTTAAAAGGCGAGTCGAATCTCCCTCCTGAAATCTGTTTCCTGCAAATCTGCCTTGCTTTCAAATCCTCTTCGTTGCCTTCCCTCAATATATTTGTGGACGAGAGTTCTCATTTATAACTCTGCACGTTTGTGAATTGCAGTGCCCCTGAGCTCCATTTGTCTCCTCGCTTTTTTGGGAGCTGGCCGCAAAAGGGCAGGATTGCTTCAGGCCCTATTTTGGTTCTGGGGGGCAGGCTGAGCCTGTGGTTCATTCTTCTTCCTGATGGGAAAATGGAGTGACCTGTGCCTGTCCCAACACCTAGGGCTAGTCTCTCGTTGGTTGCCCGTCTTCCCGTTCATCCTCAGGACAAATTGCAACCTGGACGAAACAGGAGGTTAAAGGTGCTGATTCTCCAAGTAGGGAGATGGTTAGTCAAGCGGCTGGAATGGCGAACCCGAGCACAAGGAGAGGAGAAATGAGGTGCGTTTTAGAAACCTTTCCCAATCTCACGGCATACCATCTTCTGGGTTTCCCATGCATGTTTTGATGTAGGAAGATGCCCTTGTACCTGGAGATTTGAGACCCATGGGGTGGGTACCCCGCGGTATTACTTTAAAGTATCTGCATTTGCTCACCCAACCTCACCAATCCTCTCAGCCCCAAGAGTGTCCAGCCTTATGTCTCATCCAGCTGTGGGTCTAGATATGGTCAATCCAGGTTGCATCAGAGACCCTGAACGGATTTTGTAAGAATTTCTCTCTCTTTCACTGTCTTTGTTTTGTGGGTTTTTTAAAGTAATTTATGTTTAGAATCGGGCTTGGCTGCTTATCCGTGCTGTGTTGATGCCGCTTTACACCCTCTTGATTCACTTGCAGAGAGATATCGATACATAGGTTTTCAGATTCTTACTAGTCAGATATATTCTTGTGTGGTGACTAGGGTGTGTTGAGTCCAGTTCACTGAGCAGGGAGTAGGCCTTGTCTATTACATATTTGGCTTATGGAGCGGTCTCTGAGCTAATTTCAAACCCTTGTTTTATGCATCACCCCACCTCACCTTTCCCGTTAAGCAGCCATAGTGTGTCTTCTAAAGGTGTGACTCTGTTCTGTTTTGTAATTCAGTTCAAGTGTAGCGATTTTGACATTCCCTCTATAAGAGATATCGTAGGATAAGTGTCTTTTTCTGTGTGACTTATTTCACTTAGAATCATCGTACCTAAATCCACTAATCATGCTGCTAACTAGCCTTATGACATTGATTTCATGGCTGAGTGATATTCCATTGTGCCAAGTACCACCATTTGTTTATCCATTTTTCTCTTTCCTGGAATATTGAAGGTGTACCGAAGCGGAGATTCTTGGAAACAGAGCAGCCGTAAACTTTAGGGTGCCTGTGTCTTGTTGATTTTTAGTTTTCCCAATTTATACGGCCATGAGTGGAAGTGCCCTAAGCTCTCTACGCTGTGTTTATTACTTGTTTCAGGACACACCGTACTCTTCTCCAGAGTGCCTGTTGGCAATTTACATCCCGCCCATCAGCGTAGCAAGGCTCCCATGTCTCCATGGCCTGTCCTGCTTTTCTGGTTTTTACACTTGGTTCAGCATGGCCCTTTTGACCGAGGGCAAGCGAGACTTCTTTGTAGCGCTGATTTGCCCTTCCGGCTTGCTTGTTTGGCCAAAAAGGGCGTATGCGTTTTTTCCTGAATATATTCAGGAAAAAACGCATACGCCCTTTTTGCCAAGGGCATCATTGTCAACGTTTTGCCGCTTTTCATGTGCTTTAAAGGCGAGTCGAATCTACCTCCTGAAATCTGTTTCCTGCAAATCTGCCTTGCTTTCAAATCCTCTTCGTTGCCTTCCCTCAATATATTTGTGGACGAGAGTTCTCATTTATAACTCTGCACGTTTGTGAATTGCAGTGCCCCTGAGCTCCATTTGTCTCCTCGCTTTTTTGGGAGCTGGCCGCAAAAGCGCAGGATTGCTTCAGGCCCTATTTTGGTTCTGGGGGGCAGGCTGAGCCTGTGGTTCATTCTTCTTCCTGATGGGAAAATGGAGTGACCTGTGCCTGTCCCAACACCTAGGGCTAGTCTCTCGTTGGTTCCCCGTCTTCCCGTTCATCCTCAGGACAAATTGCAACCTGGACGAAACAGGAGGTTAAAGGTGCTGATTCTCCAAGTAGGGAGATGGTTAGTCAAGCGGCTGGAATGGCGAACCCGAGCACAAGGAGAGGAGAAATGAGGTGCGTTTTAGAAACCTTTCCCGATCTCACGGCATACCATCTTCTGGGTTTCCCATGCATGTTTTGATGTAGGAAGATTCCCTTGTACCTGGAGATTTGAGACCCATGGGGTGGGTACCCCGCGGTATTACTTTAAAGTATCTGCATTTGCTCACCCAACCTCACCAATCCTCTCAGCCCCAAGAGTGTCCAGCCTTATGTCTCATCCAGCTGTGGGTCTAGATATGGTCAATCCAGGTTGCATCAGAGACCCTGAACGGATTTTGTAAGAATTTCTCTCTCTTTCACTGTCTTTGTTTTGTGGGTTTTTTAAAGTAATGTATGTTTAGAATGGGGTTTGGCTGCTTTTCCCTGCTGTGTTTATGCCGCTTTACACCCTCTTGATTCACTTGCAGAGAGATATCAATACATAGGTTTTCAGATTCATACTAGTCAGATATATTCTTGTGCGGTGACTAGGGGGTGTTGAGTCCAGTTCACTGAGCAGGGAGTAGGCCTTGTCTATTACATATTTGGCTTATGGAGCGGTGTCTGAGCTAATTTCAAACCCTTGTTTTATGCATCACCCCACCTCACCTTTCCGGTTAAGCAGCCATAGTGTGTCTTCTAAAGTTGTGCCTCTGTTCTGTTTTGTAATTCAGTTCAAGTGTAGCGATTTTGACATTCCTTCTATAAGCGATAACTTAGGATAAGTGCATTTTTCTGTGTGACTTATTTCACTTAGAATCATCGTACCTAAATCCACTCATCATGCTGCTAACTAGCCTTATGACATTGATTTCATGGCTGAGTGATATTCCATTGTGCCATGTACCACCATTTCTTTATCCATTTTTCTCTTTCCTGGGATATTGAAGGTGTACCGAAGCGGAGGTTCTTGGAAACAGAGCAGCCGTAAAGTTTGGGGTGCCTGTGTCTTGTTTACTTTTAGTTTTCCCAATTTATACGCCCATGAGTGGAAGTGCCCTATGCTCTCAACGCTGTGTTTATTACTTGTTTCAGGACACACCGTACTCTTCTCCAGAGGGCCCGTTGGCAATTTACATCCCGCCCATCAGCGTACCAAGGCTCCCATGTCTCCATGGCCTGTCCTGCTTTTCTGGTTTTTACACTTTGTTCAGCATGGCCCTTTTGACCGAGGGCAATCGAGACTTCTTTGTAGCGCTGATTTGCCCTTCCGGCTTGCTTGGTTGGCCAAAAAGGGCGTATGCGTTTTTTCCTGAATATATTCAGAAAAAAACGCATACGCCGTTTATGGCCAAGGACATCATTGTCAACATTTTGCCGCTTTTCATGTGCTTTAAAGGCGAGTCGTATCTACCTCCTGAAATCTGTTTCCTGCAAATCTGCCTTGCTTTCAAATCCTCTTCGTTGCCTTCCCTCAATATATTTGTGGATGAGAGTTCTCATTTATAACTCTGCACGTTTGTGAATTGCAGTGCCCCTGAGCTCCATTTGTCTCATCGCTTTTTTGGGAGCTGGACGCAAAAGCGCAGGATTGCTTCAGGCCCTATTTTGGTTCTGGGGGCAGGCTGAGCCTGTGGTTCATTCTTCTTCCTGATGGGAAAATCGAGGGACCTATGCCTGTCCCAACACCTAGGGCTCGTCTCTCGTTGGTTCCGCGTCTTCCCGTCATCCTCAGGACAAACTGCAACCTGTAAAATCAGGAGGTTAAAGGTGCTGATTCTCCAAGTTGGGAGATGGTTAGTCAAGCGGCTGGAATGGCGAACCCAAGCACAAGGAGAGGAGAAATGAGGTGCGTTTTAGAAACCTTTCCCGATCTCATGGCATACCATCTTCTGAGTTTCCCATGCATGTTTTGATGTAGGAAGATGCCCTTGTACCTGGAGATTTGAGACCCATGTGGTGTGTTCCCCGCAGTGTTACTTTAAAGTATCTGCGTTTGCTCACCCAACCACACCAAACTTCTCAGCCCCAAGAGTGTCCAGCCTTATGTCTCATCCAGCTGTGGGTCTAGATATGGTCAATCCAGTTTGCATCATAGACACTGAACGGATTTTGTAAGAATTTCTCTCTCTTTCACTGTCTTTGTTTTGTGGGTTTTTTAAAGTAATTTATGTTTAGAATCGGGCTTGGCTGCTTTTCCCTGCTGTGTTGATGCCGCTTTACACCCTCTTGATTCACTTGCAGAGAGATATCGATACATAGGTTTTCAGATTCTTACTAGTCAGATATATTCTTGTGTGGTGACTAGGGTGTGTTGAGTCCAGTTCACTGAGCAGGGAGTAGGCCTTGTCTATTACATATTTGGCTTATGGAGCGGTCTCTGAGCTAATTTCAAACCCTTGTTTTATGCATCACCCCACCTCACCTTTCCCGTTAAGCAGCCATAGTGTGTCTTCTAAAGGTGTGACTCTGTTCTGTTTTGTAATTCAGTTCAAGTGTAGCGATTTTGACATTCCCTCTATAAGCGATATCTTAGGATTAGTGTCTTTTTCTGTGTGACTTATTTCACTTAGAATCATCGTACCTAAATCCACTCATCATGCTGCTAACTAGCCTTATGACATTGATTTCATGGCTGAGTGATATTCCATTGTGCCAAGTACCACCATTTCTTTATCCATTTTTCTCTTTCCTGGGATATTGAAGGTGTACGGAAGCGGAGGTTCTTGGAAACAGAGCAGCCGTAAACTTTAGGGTGCCTGTGTCTTGTTGATTTTTAGTTTTCCCAATTTATACGGCCATGAGTGGAAGTGCCCTATGCTCTCTACGCTGTGTTTATTACTTGTTTCAGGACACACCGTACTCTTCTCCAGAGTGCCTGTTGGCAATTTACATCCCGCCCATCAGCGTAGCAACGCTCCGATGTCTCCATGGCCTGTCCTGCTTTTCTGGTTTTTACAGTTTGTTCAGCATGGCCCTTTTGACCGAGGGCAAGCGAGACTTCTTTGTAGCGCTGATTTGCCCTTCCGGCTTGCTTGGTTGGCCAAAAAGGGCGTATGCGTTTTTTCCTGAATATATTCAGGAAAAAACGCATACGCCCTTTTTGGCCAAGGGCATCACTTTCAACGTTTTGCCGCTTTTCATGTGCTTTAAAGGCGAGTCGAATCTCCCTCCTCAAATCTGTTTCCTGCAAATCTGCCTTGCTTTCAAATCCTCTTCGTTGCCTTCCCTCAATATATTTGTGGACGAGAGTTCTCATTTATAACTCTGCACGTTTGTGAATTGCAGTGCCCCTGAGCTCCATTTGTCTCCTCGCATTTTTGGGAGCTGGCCGCAAAAGCGCAGGATTGCTTCAGGCCCTATTTTGGTTCTGGGGGGCAGGCTGAGCCTGTGGTTCATTCTTCTTCCTGATGGGAAAATGGAGTGACCTATGCCTGTCCCAACACCTAGGGCTCGTCTCTCGTTGTTTCCGCATCTTCCCGTTCATCCTCAGGACAAATTGCAACCTGTACAATCAGGAGGTTAAAGGTGCTGATTCTCCAAGTAGGGAGATGGTTAGTCAAGCTGCTGGAATGGCGAACCCGAGCACAAGGAGAGGAGAAATGAGGTGCGTTTTAGAAACCTTTCCCGATCTCACGGCATACCATCTTCTGGGTTTCCCATGCATGTTTTGATGTAGGAAGATTCCCTTGTACCTGGAGATTTGAGACCCATGGGGTGGGTACCCCGCGGTATTACTTTAAAGTATCTGCATTTGCTCACCCAACCTCACCAATCCTCTCAGCCCCAAGAGTGTCCAGCCTTATGTCTCATCCAGCTGTGGGTCTAGATATGGTCAATCCAGGTTGCATCAGAGACCCTGAACGGATTTTGTAAGAATTTCTCTGTCTTTCACTGTCTTTGCTTTGTGGGTTTTTTAAAATAATGTATGTTTAGAATGGGGTTTGGCTGCTTTTCCCTGCTGTGTTGATGCCGCTTTACACCCTCTTGATTCACTTGCAGAGAGATATCGATACATAGGTTTTCAGATTCTTACTAGTCAGATATATTCTTGTGTGGTGACTAGGGTGTGTTGAGTCCAGTTCACTGAGCAGGGAGTAGGCCTTGTCTATTACATATTTGGCTTATGGAGCGGTCTCTGAGCTAATTTCAAACCCTTGTTTTGTGCATCACCCCACCTCACCTTTCCGGTTAAGCAGCCATAGTGTGTCTTTTAAAGGTGTGACTCTGTTCTGTTTTGTAATTCAGTACATGTGTAGCGATTTTGACATTCCCTGTATAAGCGATACCTTAGGAAAAGTGTCTTTTTCTGTGTGACTTATTTTACTTAGAATCATCGTACCTAAATCCACTCATTATGCTGCTAACTAGCCTTATAACATTGATTTCATGGCTGAGTGATATTCCATTGTGCCAAGTACCACCATTTCTTTATCCATTTTTCTCTTTCCTGGGATATTGAAGGTGTACCAAAGCGGAGGTTCTTGGAAACAGAGCAGCCGTAAACTTTAGGGTGCTTGTGTCTTGTTGATTTTAGTTTTCCCAATTTATACGCCCATGAGTGGAAGTGCCCTATGCTCTCTACGCTGTGTTTATTACTTGTTTCAGGACACACCGTACTCTTCTCCAGAGTGCCTGTTGGCAATTTACATCCCGCCCATCAGCGTAGCAAGGCTCCCATGTGTCCATGGCCTGTCCTGCTTTTCTGGTTTTTACAATTTGTTCAGCATGGCCCTTTTGATCGAGGGCAAGGGAGACTTCTTTGTAGCGCTGATTTGCCCTACCGGCTTGCTTGGTTGGCCAAAAAGGGCGTATGCGTTTTTTCCTGAATATATTCAGGAAAAAAAGCATACGCCCTTTTTGGCCAAGGGCATCATTGTCAACGTTTTGCCGCTTTTCATGTGCTTTAAAGGCGAGTCGAATCTACCTCCTGAAATCTGTTTCCTGCAAATCTGCCTTGCTTTCAAATCCTCTTCGTTGCCTTCCCTCAATATATTTGTGGACGAGAGTTCTCATTTATAACTCTGCACGTTTGTGAATTGCAGTTCCCCTGAGCTCCATTTGTCTCCTCGCTTTTTTGGGAGCTGGCCGCAAAAGCGCAGGATTGCTTCAGGCCCTATTTTGGTTCTGGGGTGCAGGCTGAGCCTGTGGTTCATTCTTCTTCCTGATGGGAAAATGGAGTGACCTGTGCCTGTCCCAACACCTAGGGCTAGTCTCTCGTTGGTTCCCCGTCTTCCCGTTCATCCTCAGGACAAATTGCAACCTGGACGAAACAGGAGGTTAAAGGTGCTGATTCTCCAAGTAGGGAGATGGTTAGTCAAGCGGCTGGAATTGCGAACCCGAGCACAAGGAGAGGAGAAATGAGGTGCGTTTTAGAAACCTTTCCCAATCTCACGGCATACCATCTTCTGGGTTTCCCATGCATGTTTTGATGTAGGAAGATTCCCTTGTACCTGGAGATTTGAGACCCATAGGGTGGGTACCCCGCAGTATTACTTTAAAGTATCTGCATTTGCTCACCCAACCTCACCAATCCTCTCAGCCCCAAGAGTGTCCAGCCTTATGTCTCATCCAGCTGTGGGTCTAGATATGGTCAATCCAGGTTGCATCAGAGACCCTGAACGGATTTTGTAAGAATTTCTCTCTCTTTCACTGTCTTTGCTTTGTGGGTTTTTTAAAGTAATGTATGTTTAGAATGGGTTTGGCTGCTTTTCCCTGCTGTGTTTATGCCGCTTTACACCCTCTTGATTCACTTGCAGAGAGATATCAATACATAGGTTTTCAGATTCATACTAGTCAGATATATTCTTGTGCGGTGACTAGGGGGTGTTGAGTGCAGTTCACTGAGCAGGGAGTAGGCCTTTTCTATTACATATTTGGCTTATGGAGCGGTGTCTGAGCTAATTTCAAACCCTTGTTTTATGCATCACCCCACCTCACCTTTCCGGTTAAGCAGCCATAGTGTGTCTTCTAAAGGTGTGACTCTGTTCTGTTTTGTAATTCAGTTCAAGTGTAGCGATTTTGACATTCCCTCTATAAGCGATATCTTAGGATAAGTGTCTTTTTCTGTGTGACTTATTTCACTTAGAATCATCGTACCTAAATCCACTCATCATGCTGCTAACTAGCCTTATGACATTGATTTCATGGCTGAGTGATAGTCCATTGTGCCAAGTACCACCATTTCTTTATCCATTTTTCTCTTTCCTGGGATATTGAAGGTGTACCAAAGCGGAGGTTCTTGGAAACAGAGCAGCCGTAAACTTTAGGGTGCCTGTGTCTTGTTGATTTTTAGTTTTCCCAATTTATACGCCCATGAGTGGAAGTGCCCTATGCTCTCTACGCTGTGTTTATTACTTGTTTCAGGACACACCGTACTCTTCTCCAGAGTGCCTGTTGGCAATTTACATCCCGCCCATCAGCGTAGCAAGGCTCCCATGTCTCCATGGCCTGTCCTGCTTTTCTGGTTTTTACACTTGGTTCAGCATGGCCCTTTTGACCGAGGGCAAGCGAGACTTCTTTGTAGCGCTGATTTGCCCTTCCGGCTTGCTTGGTTGGCCAAAAAGGGCGTATGCGTTTTTTCCTGAATATATTCAGGAAAAAACGCATACGCCCTTTTTGGCCAAGGGCATCATTGTCAACGTTTTGCCGCTTTTCATGTGCTTTAAAGGCGAGTCGAATCTACCTCCTGAAATCTGTTTCCTGCAAATCTGCCTTGCTTTCAAATCCTCTTCGTTGCCTTCCCTCAATATATTTGTGGACGAGAGTTCTCATTTATAACTCTGCACGTTTGTGAATTGCAGTGCCCCTGAGCTCCATTTGTCTCCTCGCTTTTTTGGGAGCTGGCCGCAAAAGCGCAGGATTGCTTCAGGCCCTATTTTGGTTCTGGGGGGCAGGCTGAGCCTGTGGTTCATTCTTCTTCCTGATGGGAAAATGGAGTGACCTGTGCCTGTCCCAACACCTAGGGCTAGTCTCTCGTTGGTTGCCCGTCTTCCCGTTCATCCTCAGGACAAATTGCAACCTGGACAAAACAGGAGGTTAAAGGTGCTGATTCTCCAAGTAGGGAGATTGTTAGTCAAGCGGCTGGAATGGGGAACCCGAGCACAATGAGAGGAGAAATGAGGTGCGTTTTAGAAACCTTTCCCGATCTCACGGCATACCATCTTCTGGGTTTCCCATGCATGGTTTGATGTAGGAAGATTCCCTTGTACCTGGAGATTTGAGACCCATGGGGTGGGTACCCCGCGGTATTACTTTAAAGTATCTGCATTTGCTCACCCAACCTCACCAATCCTCTCAGCCCCAAGAGTGTCCAGCCTTATGTCTCATCCAGCTGTGGGTCTAGATATGGTCAATCCAGGTTGCATCAGAGACCCTGAACGGATTTTGTTAGAATTTCTCTCTCTTTCACTGTCTTTGTTTTGTGGGTTTTTTAAAGTAATGTATGTTTAGAATGGGGTTTGGCTGCTTTTCCGTGCTGTGTTGATGCTGCTTTACACCCTCTTGATTCACTTGCAGAGAGATATCGAGACATAGGTTTTCAGATTCTTACTAGTCAGATATATTCTTGTGTGGTGACTAGGGTGTGTTGAGTCCAGTTCACTGAGCAGGGAGTAGGCCTTGTCTATTACATATTTGGCTTATGGAGCGGTGTCTGAGCTAATTTCAAACCCTTGTTTTATGCATCACCCCACCTCACCTTTCCGGTTAAGCAGCCATAGTGTGTCTTCTAAAGTTGTGCCTCTGTTCTGTTTTGTAATTCAGTTCAAGTGTAGCGATTTTGACATTCCATCTCTAAGCGATATCTTAGGATAAGTGTCTTTTTCTGTGTGACTTATTTCACTTAGAATCATCGTACCTAAATCCACTCATCATGCTGCTAACTAGCCTTATGACATTGATTTCATGGCTGAGTGATATTCCATTGGGCCAAGTACCACCATTTCTTTATCCATTTTTCTCTTTCCTGGGATATTGAAGGTGTACCGAAGCGGAGATTCTTGGAAACAGAGCAGCCTTAAACGTTAGGGTGCCTGTGTCTTGTTGATTTTTAATTTTCCCAATTTATACGCCCATGAGTGGAAGTGCCCTATGCTCTCTACGCTGTGTTTATTACTTGTTTCAGGACACACCGTACTCTTCTCCAGAGTGCCTGTTGACAATTTACATCCCGCCCATCATCGTAGCAATGCTCCCATGTCTCCATGGCCTGTCCTGCTTTTCTGGTTTTTACACATTTTTCAGCATGGCCCTTTTGACCGAGGGCAAGCGAGACTTCTTTGTAGCGCTGATTTGCCCTTCAGGCTTGCTTGGTTGGCCAAAAAGGGCGTATGCTTTTTTCCTGAATATATTCAGGAAAAAACGCATACGCCCTTTTTGGCCAAGGGCATCATTGTCAAAGTTTTGCCGCTTTTCACGTGCTTTAAAGGCGAGTCGAATCTACCTCCTGAAATCTGCTTCCTGCAAATCTGCCTTGCTTTCAAATCCTCTTCGTTGCCTTCCCTCAATATATTTGTGGACGAGAGTTCTCATTTATAACTCTGCACGTTTGTGAATTGCAGTGCCCCTGAGCTCCATTTGTCTCCTCGCTTTTTTGGGAGCTGGCCGCAAAAGCGCAGGATTGCTTCAGGCCCTATTTTGGTTCTGGGGGGCAGGCTGAGCCTGTGGTTCATTCTTCTTCCTGATGGGAAAATGGAGTGACCTGTGCCTGTCCCAACACCTAGGGCTAGTCTCTCGTTGGTTCCCCGTCTTCCCGTTCATCCTCAGGACAAATTGCAACCTGGACGAAACAGGAGGTTAAAGGTGCTGATTCTCCAAGTAGGGAGATGTTTAGTCAAGCGGCTGGAATGGCGAACCCGAGCACAAGGAGAGGAGAAATGAGGTGCGTTTTAGAAACCTTTCCCGATCTCACGGCATACCATCTTCTGGGTTTCCCATGCATGTTTTGATGTAGGAAGATTCCCTTTTACCTGGAGATTTGAGACCCATGGGGTGGGTACCCCGCGGTATTACTTTAAAGTATCTGCATTTGCTCACCCAACCTCACCAATCCTCTCAGCCCCAAGAGTGTCCAGCCTTATGTCTCATCCAGCTGTGGGTCTAGATATGGTCAATCCAGGTTGCATCATAGACCCTGAACGGATTTTGTAAGAATTTCTCTCTCTTTCACTGTCTTTGTTTTGTGGGTTTTTTAAAGTAATTTATGTTTAGAGTCGGGCTTGGCTGCTTTTCCCTGCTGTGTTGATGCCGCTTTACACCCTCTTGATTCACTTGCAGAGAGATATCGAGACATAGGTTTTCAGATTCTTACTAGTCAGATATATTCTTGTGTGGTGACTAGGGTGTGTTGAGTCCAGTTCACTGAGCAGGGAGTAGGCCTTGTCTATTACATATTTGGCTTATGGAGCGGTGTCTGAGCTAATTTCAAACCCTTGTTTTATGCATCACCCCACCTCACCTTTCCCGTTAAGCAGCCATAGTGTGTCTTCTAAAGGTGTGACTCTGTTCTGTTTTGTAATTCAGTTCAAGTGTAGCGATTTTGACATTCCCTCTATAAGCGATATCTTAGGATAAGTGTCTTTTTCTGTGTGACTTATTTCACTTAGAATCATCGTACCTAAATCCACTCATCATGCTGCTAACTAGCCTTATGACATTGATTTCATGGCTGAGTGATATTCCATTGTGCCAAGTACCACCATTTGTTTATCCATTTTTCTCTTTCCTGGAATATTGAAGGTGTACCGAAGCGGAGGTTCTTGGAAACAGAGCAGCCGTAAACTTTAGGGTGCCTGTGTCTTGTTGATTTTTAGTTTTCCCAATTTATACGGCCATGAGTGGAAGTGCCCTATGCTCTCTAAGCTGTGTTTATTACTTGTTTCAGGACACACCGTACTCTTCTCCAGAGTGCCTGTTGGCAATTTACATCCCGCCCATCAGCGTAGCAAGGCTCCCATGTCTCCATGGCCTGTCCTGCTTTTCTGGTTTTTACACTTGGTTCAGCATGGCCCTTTTGACCGAGGGCAAGCGAGACTTCTTTGTAGCGCTGATTTGCCCTTCCGGCTTGCTTGGTTGGCCAAAAAGGGCGTATGCGTTTTTTCCTGAATATATTCAGGAAAAAACGCATACGCCCTTTTTGCCAAGGGCATCATTGTCAACGTTTTGCCGCTTTTCATGTGCTTTAAAGGCGAGTCGAATCTACCTCCTGAAATCTGTTTCCTGCAAATCTGCCTTGCTTTCAAATCCTCTTCGTTGCCTTCCCTCAATATATTTGTGGACGAGAGTTCTCATTTATAACTCTGCACGTTTGTGAATTGCAGTGCCCCTGAGCTCCATTTGTCTCCTCGCTTTTTTGGGAGCTGGCCGCAAAAGCGCAGGATTGCTTCAGGCCCTATTTTGGTTCTGGGGGGCAGGCTGAGCCTGTGGTTCATTCTTCTTCCTGATGGGAAAATGGAGTGACCTGTGCCTGTCCCAACACCTAGGGCTAGTCTCTCGTTGGTTCCCCGTCTTCCCGTTCATCCTCAGGACAAATTGCAACCTGGACGAAACAGGAGGTTAAAGGTGCTGATTCTCCAAGTAGGGAGATGGTTAGTCAAGCGACTGGAATGGCGAACCCGAGCACAAGGAGAGGAGAAATGAGGTGCGTTTTAGAAACCTTTCCCGATCTCACGGCATACCATCTTCTGGGTTTCCCATGCATGTTTTGATGTAGGAAGATTCCCTTGTACCTGGAGATTTGAGACCCATGGGGTGGGTACCCCGCGGTATTACTTTAAAGTATCTGCATTTGCTCACCCAACCTCACCAATCCTCTCAGCCCCAAGTGTGTCCAGCCTTATGTCTCATCCAGCTGTGGGTCTAGATATGGTCAATCCAGGTTGCATCAGAGACCCTGAACGGATTTTGTAAGAATTTCTCTCTCTTTCACTGTCTTTGTTTTGTGGGTTTTTTAAAGTAATGTATGTTTAGAATGGGGTTTGGCTGCTTTTCCCTGCTGTGTTTATGCCGCTTTACACCCTCTTGATTCACTTGCAGAGAGATATCAATACATAGGTTTTCAGATTCATACTAGTCAGATATATTCTTGTGCGGTGACTAGGGGGTGTTGAGTCCAGTTCACTGAGCAGGGAGTAGGCCTTGTCTATTACATATTTGGCTTATGGAGCGGTCTCTGAGCTAATTTCAAACCCTTGTTTTATGCATCACCCCACCTCACCTTTCCCGTTAAGCAGCCATAGTGTGTCTTCTAAAGTTGTGCCTCTGTTCTGTTTTGTAATTCAGTTCAAGTGTAGCGATTTTGACCTTCCTTCTATAAGCGATAACTTAGGATAAGTGCCTTTTTCTGTGTGACTTATTTCACTTAGAATCATCGTACCTAAATCCACTCATCATGCTGCTAACTAGCCTTATGACATTGATTTCATGGCTGAGTGATATTCCATTGTGCCATGTACCACCATTTCTTTATCCATTTTTCTCTTTCCTGGGATATTGAAGGTGTACCGAAGCGGAGGTTCTTGGAAACAGAGCAGCCGTAAAGTTTGGGGTGCCTGTGTCTTGTTTACTTTTAGTTTTCCCAATTTATACGCCCATGAGTGGAAGTGCCCTATGCTCTCAACGCTGTGTTTATTACTTGTTTCAGGACACACCGTACTCTTCTCCAGAGGGCCTGTTGGCAATTTACATCCCGCCCATCAGCGTACCAAGGCTCCCATGTCTCCATGGCCTGTCCTGCTTTTCTGGTTTTTACACTTGGTTCAGCATGGCCCTTTTGACCGAGGGCAAGTGAGACTTCTTTGTAGCGCTGATTTGCCCTTCCGGCTTGCTTGGTTGGCCAAAAAGGGCGTATGCGTTTTTTCCTGAATATATTCAGGAAAAAACGCATACGCCCTTTTTGGCCAAGGGCATCATTGTCAACGTTTTGCCGCTTTTCATGAGCTTTTAAGGCGAGTCGAATCTACCTCCTGAAATCTGTTTCCTGCAAATCTGCCTTGCTTTCAAATCCTCTTCGTTGCCTTCCCTCAATATATTTGTGGACGAGAGTTCTCATTTATAACTCTGCACGTTTGTGAATTGCAGTGCCCCTGAGCTCCATTTGTCTCCTCGCTCTTTTGGGAGCTGGCCGCAAAAGCGCAGGATTGCTTCAGGCCCTATTTTGGTTCTGGGGGGCAGGCTGAGCCTGTGGTTCATTCTTCTTCCTGATGGGAAAATGGAGTGACCTGTGCCTGTCCCAACACCTAGGGCTAGTCTCTCGTTGGTTCCCCATCTTCCCGTTCATCCTCAGGACAAATTGCAACCTGGACGAAACAGGAGGTTAAAGGTGCTGATTCTCCAAGTAGGGAGATGGTTAGTCAAGCGGCTGGAATGGCGAACCCGAGCACATGGAGAGGAGAAATGAGGTGCGTTTTAGAAACCTTTCCCGATCTCACGGCATACCATCTTCTGGGTTTCCCATGCATGTTTTGATGTAGGAAGTTTCCCTTGTACCTGGAGATTTGAGACCCATGGGGTGGGTACCCCGCGGTATTACTTTAAAGTATCTGCATTTGCTCACCCAACCTCACCAATCCTCTCAGCCCCAAGAGTGTCCAGCCTTATGTCTCATCCAGCTGTGGGTCTAGATATGGTCAATCCAGGTTGCATCAGAGACCCTGAACGGATTTTGTAAGAATTTCTCTCTCTTTCACTGTCTTTGCTTTGTGGGTTTTTTAAAGTAATGTATGTTTAGAATGGGGTTTGGCTGCTTTTCCCTGCTGTGTTGATGCCGCTTTACACCCTCTTGATTCACTTGCAGAGAGATATCAATACATAGGTTTTCAGATTCATACTAGTCAGATATATTCTTGTGCGGTGACTAGGGGGTGCTGAGTCCAGTTCACTGAGCAGGGAGTAGGCCTTGTCTATTACATATTTGGCTTATGGAGCGGTGTCTGAGCTAATTTCAAACCCTTGTTTTATGCATCACCCCACCTCACCTTTCCGGTTAAGCAGCCATAGTGTGTCTTCTAAAGTTGTGCCTCTGTTCTGTTTTGTAATTCAGTTCAAGTGTAGCGATTTTGACATTCCCTCTCTAAGCGATATCTTAGGATAAGTGTCTTTTTCTGTGTGACTTATTTCACTTAGAATCATCGTACCTAAATCCACTCATCATGCTGCTAACTAGCCTTATGACATTGATTTCATGGCTGAGTGATATTCCATTGGGCCAAGTACCACCATTTCTTTATCCATTTTGCTCTTTCCTGGGATATTGAAGGTGTACCGAAGCGGAGATTCTTGGAAACAGAGCAGCCGTAAACGTTTGGGTGCCTGTGTCTTGCTGATTTTTAGTTTTCCCAATTTATACGCCCATGAGTGGAAGTGCCCTATGCTCTCTACGCTGTGTTTATTACTTGTTTCAGGACACACCGTACTCTTCTCCAGAGTGCCTGTTGACAATTTACATCCCGCCCATCAGCGTAGCAACGCTCCCATGTCTCCATGGCCTGTCCTGGTTTTCTGGTTTTTACACCTTTTTCAGCATGGCCCTTTTGACCGAGGGCAAGCAAGACTTCTTTGTAGCGCTGATTTGCCCTTCCAGCTTGCTTGGTTGGCCAAAAAGGGCGTATGCGTTTTTTCCTGAATATATTCAGGAAAAAACGCATACGCCCTTTTTGGCCAAGGGCATCATTGTCAACGTTTTGCCGCTTTTCACGTGCTTTAAAGGCGAGTCGAATCTACCTCCTGAAATCTGTTTCCTGCAAATCTGCCTTGCTTTCAAATCCTCTTCGTTGCCTTCCCTCAATATATTTGTGGACGAGAGTTCTCATTTATAACTCTGCACGTTTGTGAATTGCAGTGCCCCTGAGCTCCATTTGTCTCCTCGCTTTTTTGGGAGCTGGCCGCAAAAGCGCAGGATTGCTTCAGGCCCTATTTTGGTTCTGGGGGGCAGGCTGAGCCTGTGGTACATTCTTCTTCCTGATGGGAAAATGGAGTGACCTGTGCCTGTCCCAACACCTAGGGCTAGTCTCTCGTTGGTTCCCCGTATTCCCGTTCATCCTCAGGACAAATTGCAACCTGGACGAAACAGGAGGTTAAAGGTGCTGATTCTCCAAGTAGGGAGATGGTTAGTCAAGCGGCTGGAATGGCGAACCCGAGCACAAGGAGAGGAGAAATGAGGTGCGTTTTAGAAACCTATCCCGATCTCACGGCATACCATCTTCTGGGTTTCCCATGCATGTTTTGATGTAGGAAGATTCCCTTGTACCTGGAGATTTGAGACCCATGGGGTGGGTACCCCGCGGTATTACTTTAAAGTATCTGCATTTGCTCACCCAACCTCACCAATCCTCTCAGCCCCAAGAGTGTCCAGCCTTATGTCTCATCCAGCTGTGGGTCTAGATATGGTCAATCCAGGTTGCATCAGAGACCCTGAACGGATTTTGTAAGAATTTCTCTCTCTTTCACTGTCTTTGTTTTGTGGGTTTTTTAAAGTAATTTATGTTTAGAATCGGGCTTGGCTGCTTTTCCCTGCTGTGTTGATGCCGCTTTACACCTTCTTGATTCACTTGCAGAGAGATATCGAGACATAGGTTTTCAGATTCTTACTAGTCAGATATATTCTTGTGTGGTGACTAGGGTGTGTTGAGTCCACTTCACTGAGCAGGGAGTAGGCCTTGTCTATTACATATTTGGCTTATGGAGCGGTCTCTGAGCTTATTTCAAACCCTTGTTTTATGCATCACCCCACCTCACCTTTCCCGTTAAGCAGCCATAGTGTGTCTTCTAAAGGTGTGACTCTGTTCTGTTTTGTAATTCAGTTCAAGTGTAGCGATTTTGACATTCCCTCTATAAGCGATATGTTAGGATAAGTGTCTTTTTCTGTGTGACTTATTTCACTTAGAATCATCGTACCTAAATCCACTCATCATGCTGCTAACTAGCCTTATGACATTGATTTCATGGCTGAGTGATATTCCATTGTGCCAAGTACCACCATTTGTTTATCCATTTTTCTCTTTCCTGGAATATTGAAGGTGTACCGAAGCGGAGGTTCTTGGAAACAGAGCAGCCGTAAACTTTAGGGTGCCTGTGTCTTGTTGATTTTTAGTTTTCCCAATTTATACGCCCATGAGTGGAAGTGCCCTATGCTCTCTACGCTGTGTTTATTACTTGTTTCAGGAAACACCGTACTCTTCTCCAGAGTGCCTGTTGGCAATTTACATCCCGCCCATCAGCGTAGCAAGGCTCCCATGTCTCCATGGCCTGTCCTGCTTTTCTGGTTTTTACACTTGGTTCAGCATGGCCCTTTTGACCGAAGGCAAGCGAGACTTCTTTGTAGCGCTGATTTGCCCTTCCGGCTTGCTTGGTTGGCCAAAAAGGGCGTATGCGTTTTTTCCTGAATATATTCAGGAAAAAACGCATACGCCCTTTTTGCCAAGGGCATCATTGTCAACGTTTTACCGCTTTTCATGTGCTTTAAAGGCGAGTCGAATCTACCTCCTGAAATCTGTTTCCTGCAAATCTGCCTTGCTTTCAAATCCTCTTCGTTGCCTTCCCTCAATATATTTGTGGACGAGAGTTCTCATTTATAACTCTGCACGTTTGTGAATTGCAGTGCCCCTGAGCTCCATTTGTCTCCTCGCTTTTTTGGGAGCTGGCCGCAAAAGCGCAGGATTGCTTCAGGCCCTATTTTGGTTCTGGGGGGCAGGCTGAGCCTGTGGTTCATTCTTCTTCCTGATGGGAAAATGGAGTGACCTGTGCCTGTCCCAACACCTAGGGCTAGTCTCTCGTTGGTTCCCCGTCTTCCCGTTCATCCTCAGGACAAATTGCAACCTGGACGAAACAGGAGGTTAAAGGTGCTGATTCTCCAAGTAGGGAGATGGTTAGTCAAGCGACTGGAATGGCGAACCCGAGCACAAGGAGAGGAGAAATGAGGTGCGTTTTAGAAACCTTTCCCGATCTCACGGCATACCATCTTCTGGGTTTCCCATGCATGTTTTGATGTAGGAAGATTCCCTTGTACCTGGAGATTTGAGACCCATGGGGTGGGTACCCCGCGGTATTACTTTAAAGTATCTGCATTTGCTCACCCAACCTCACCAATCCTCTCAGCCCCAAGAGTGTCCAGCCTTATGTCTCATCCAGCTGTGGGTCTAGATATGGTCAATCCAGGTTGCATCAGAGACCCTGAACGGATTTTGTAAGAATTTCTCTCTCTTTCACTGTCTTTGTTTTGTGGGTTTTTTAAAGTAATGTATGTTTAGAATGGGGTTTGGCTGCTTTTCCCTGCTGTGTTTATGCCGCTTTACACCCTCTTGATTCACTTGCAGAGAGATATCAATACATAGGTTTTCAGATTCATACTAGTCAGATATATTCTTGTGCGGTGACTAGGGGGTGTTGAGTCCAGTTCACTGAGCAGGGAGTAGGCCTTGTCTATTACATATTTGGCTTATGGAGCGGTCTCTGAGCTAATTTCAAACCCTTGTTTTATGCATCACCCCACCTCACCTTTCCGGTTAAGCAGCCATAGTGTGTCTTCTAAAGTTGTGCCTCTGTTCTGTTTTGTAATTCAGTTCAAGTGTAGCGATTTTGACATTCCTTCTATAAGCGATAACTTAGGATAAGTGCCTTTTTCTGTGTGACTTATTTCACTTAGAATCATCGTACCTAAATCCACTCATCATGCTGCTAACTAGCCTTATGACATTGATTTCATGGCTGAGTGATATTCCATTGTGCCATGTACCACCATTTCTTTATCCCTTTTTCTTTTCCTGGGATATTGAAGGTGTACCGAAGCGGAGGTTCTTGGAAACAGAGCAGCCGTAAAGTTTGGGGTGCCTGTGTCTTGCTGATTTTTAGTATTCCCAATTTATACGCCCATGAGTGGAAGTGCCCTATGCTCTCTACGCTGTGTTTATTACTTGTTTCAGGACACACCGTACTCTTCTCCAGAGTGCCTGTTGACAATTTACATCCCGCCCATCAGCGTAGCAACGCTCCCATGTCTCCATGGCCTGTCCTGCTTTTCTGGTTTTTACACATTTTTCAGCATGGCCCTTTTGACCGAGGGCAAGCGAGACTTCTTTGTAGCGCTGATTTGCCCTTCAGGCTTGCTTGGTTGGCCAAAAAGGGCGTATGCGTTTTTTCCTGAATATATTCAGGAAAAAACGCATACGCCCTTTTTGGCCAAGGGCATCATTGTCAACGTTTTGCCGCTTTTCACGTGCTTTAAAGGCGAGTCGAATCTACCTCCTGAAATCTGTTTCCTGCAAATCTGCCTTGCTTTCAAATCCTCTTCGTTGCCTTCCCTCAATATATTTGTGGACGAGAGTTCTCATTTATAACTCTGCACGTTTGTGAATTGCAGTGCCCCTGAGCTCCATTTGTCTCCTCGCTTTTTTGGGAGCTGGCCGCAAAAGCGCAGGATTGCTTCAGGCCCTATTTTGGTTCTGGGGGGCAGGCTGAGCCTGTGGTTCATTCTTCTTCCTGATGGGAAAATGGAGTGACCTGTGCCTGTCCCAACACCTAGGGCTAGTCTCTCGTTGGTTCCCCGTCTTCCCGTTCATCCTCAGGACAAATTGCAACCTGGACGAAACAGGAGGTTAAAGGTGCTGATTCTCCAAGTAGGGAGATGGTTAGTCAAGCGGCTGGAATGGCGAACCCGAGCACAAGGAGAGGAGAAATGAGGTGCGTTTTAGAAACCTTTCCCGATCTCACGGCATACCATCTTCTGGGTTTCCCATGCATGTTTTGATGTAGGAAGATTCCCTTGTACCTGGAGATTTGAGACCCATGGGGTGGGTACCCCGCGGTATTACTTTAAAGTATCTGCATTTGCTCACCCAACCTCACCAATCCTCTCAGCCCCAAGAGTGTCCAGCCTTATGTCTCATCCCGCTGTGGGTCTAGATATGGTCAATCCAGGTTGCATCAGAGACGCTGAACGGATTTTGTAAGAATTTCTCTCTCTTTCACTGTCTTTGTTTTGTGGGTTTTTTAAAGTACTTTACGTTTAGAATGGGGCTTGGCTGCTTTTCCATGCTGTGTTTATGCCGCTTTACACCCTCTTGATTCACTTGCAGAGAGATATCGATACATAGATTTTCAGAATCTTACTAGTCAGATATATTCTTGTGTGGTGACTAGGGTGTGTTGAGTCCAGTTCACTGAGCAGGGAGTAGGCCTTGTCTATTACATATTTGGCTTTTGGAGCGGTCTCTGAGCTAATTTCAAACCCTTGTTTTATGCATCACCCCACCTCACCTTTCCCATTAAGCAGCCATAGTGTGTCTTCTAAAGGTGTGACTCTCTTCTGTTTTGTAATTCAGTTCAAGTGTAGCGATTTTGACATTCCCTCTATAAGCGATATCTTAGGATTAGTGTCTTTTTCTGTGTGACTTATTTCACTTAGAATCATCGTACCTAAATCCACTCATCATGCTGCTAACTAGCCTTATGACATTGATTTCATAGCTGAGTGATATTCCATTGTGCCAAGTACCACCATTTCTTTATCCATTTTTCTCTTTCCTGGGATATTGAAGGTGTACCGAAGCGGAGGTTCTTGGAAACAGAGCAGCCGTAAACTTTAGGGTGCCTGTGTCTTGTTGATTTTTAGTTTTCCCAATTTATGCGCCCATGAGTGGAAGTGCCCTATGCTCTCTACGCTGTGTTTATTACTTGTTTCAGGACACACCGTACTCTTCTCCAGAGTGCCTGTTGGCAATTTACATCCCGCCATCAGCGTAGCAAGGCTCCCATGTCTCCATGGCCTGTCCTGCTTTTCTGGTTTTTACCATTTGTTCAGCATGGCCTTTTTGACCGAGGGCAAAAGAGACTTCTTTGTAGCGCTGATTTGCCCTTCCGGCTTGCTTGGTTGGCCTAAAAGGGCGTATGCGTTTTTTCCTGAATATATTCAGGAAATAACGTATACGCCCTTTTTGGCCAAGGGCATCATTGTCAACGTTTTGCCGCTTTTCATGTGCTTTAAAGGCGAGTCGAATCTACCTCCTGAAATCTGTTTCCTGCAAATCTGCCTTGCTTTCAAATCCTCTTCGTTGCCTTCCCTCAATATATTTGTGGACGAGAGTTCTCATTTATAACTCTGCACGTTTGTGAATTGCAGTGCCCCTGAGCTCCATTTGTCTCCTCGCATTTTTGGGAGCTGGCCGCAAAAGCGCAGGATTGCTTCAGGCCCTATTTTGGTTCTGGGGGGCAGGCTGAGCCTGTGGTTCATTCTTCTTCCTGATGGGAAAATGGAGTGACCTGTGCCTGTCCCAACACCTAGGGCTAGTCTCTCGTTGGTTCCCCGTCTTTCCGTTCATCCTCAGGACAAATTGCAACCTGTACAATCAGGAGGTTAAAGGTGCTGATTCTCCAAGTAGGGAGATGGTTAGTCAAGCGGCTGGAATGGCGAACCCGAGCACAAGGAGAGGAGAAATGAGGTGCGTTTTAGAAACCTTTCCCGATCTCATGGCATACCATCTTCTGGGTTTCCCATGCATGTTTTGATGTAGGAAGATGCCCTTGTACCTGGAGATTTGAGACCCATGGGGTGTGTTCCCCGCAGTGTTACTTTAAAGTATCTGCGTTTGCTCACCCAACCTCACCAATCCTCTCAGCCCCAAGAGTGTCCA
Organism: Eubalaena glacialis; assembly: GCF_028564815.1. Classification (NCBI taxonomy): domain Eukaryota; kingdom Metazoa; phylum Chordata; class Mammalia; order Artiodactyla; family Balaenidae; genus Eubalaena; species Eubalaena glacialis. The sequence continues at coordinate 354,249 of NW_026871230.1, read as the reverse complement.
GCCTTATGTCTCATCCAGCTGTGGGTCTAGATATGGTCAATCCAGGTTGCATCAGAGACCCTGAACGGATTTTGTTAGAATTTCTCTCTCTTTCACTGTCTTTGTTTTGTGGGTTTTTTAAAGTAATGTATGTTTAGAATGGGGTTTGGCTGCTTTTCCCTGCTGTGTTGATGCCGCTTTACACCCTCTTGATTCACTTGCAGAGAGATATCGATACATAGGTTTTCAGATTCTTACTAGTCAGATATATTCTTGTGTGGTGACTAGGGTGTGTTGAGTCCAGTTCACTGAGCAGGGAGTAGGCCTTGTCTATTACATATTTGGCTTATGGAGCGGTGTCTGAGCTAATTTCAAACCCTTGTTTTATGCATCACCCCACCTCACCTTTCCCGTTAAGCAGCCATAGTGTGTCTTCTAAAGTTGTGACTCTGTTCTGTTTTGTAATTCAGTTCAAGTGTAGCGATTTTGACATTCCCTCTATAAGCGATATCTTAGGATAAGTGTCTTTTTCTGTGTGACTTATTTCACTTAGAATCATCGTACCTAAATCCACTCATCATGCTGCTAACTAGCCTTATGACATTGATTTCATGGTTGAGTGATATTCCATTGTGCCAAGTACCACCATTTCTTTATCCATTTTTCTCTTTCCTGGGATATTGAAGGTGTACCGAAGCGGAGGTGCTTGGCAACAGAGCAGCCGTAAAGTTTGGGGTGCCTGTGTCTTGTTGATTTTTACTTTTCCCAATTTATACGCCCATGAGTGGAAGTGCCCTCTGCTCTCTACGCTGTGTTTATTACTTGTTTCAGGACACACCGTACTCTTCTCCAGAGTGCCTGTTGGCAATTTACATCCCGCCCATCAGCGTAGCAACGCTCCCATGTCTCCATGGCCTGTCCTGCTTTTCTGGGTTTTACAGTTTGTTCAGCATGGCCCTTTTGACCGAGGGCAAGCGAGACTTCTTTGTAGCGCTGATTTGCCCTTCCGGCTTGCTCTGTTGGCCAAAAAGGGCGTATACGTTTTTTCCTGAATACATTCAGGAAAAAACGCATACGCCCTTTTTGGCCAAGGGCATCATTGTCAACGTTTTGCTGCTTTTCATGTGCTTTAAAGGCGAGTCGAATCTCCCTCCTGAAATCTGTTTCCTGCAAATCTGCCTTGCTTTCAAATCCTCTTCGTTGCCTTCCCTCAATATATTTGTGGACGAGAGTTCTCATTTATAACTCTGCACGTTTGTGAATTGCAGTGCCCCTGAGCTCCATTTGTCTCCTCGCATTTTTGGGAGCTGGCCGCAAAAGCGCAGCATTGCTTCAGGCCCTATTTTGGTTCTGGGGGGCAGGCTGAGCCTGTGGTTCATTCTTCTTCCTGATGGGAAAATGGAGTGACCTATGCCTGTCCCAACACCTAGGGGTCGTCTCTCGTTGTTTCCGCATCTTCCCGTTCATCCTCAGGACAAATTGCAACCTGTACAATCAGGAGGTTAAAGGTGCTGATTCTCCAAGTAGGGAGATGGTTAGTCAAGCTGCTGGAATGGCGAACCCGAGCACAAGGAGAGGAGAAATGAGGTGCGTTTTAGAAACCTTTCCCGATCTCACGGCATACCATCTTCTGGGTTTCCCATGCATGTTTTGATGTAGGAAGATTCCCTTGTACCTGGAGATTTGAGACCCATGGGGTGGGTACCCCGCGGTATTACTTTAAAGTATCTGCGTTTGCTCACCCAACCTCACCAATCCTCTCAGCCCCAAGAGTGTCCAGCCTTATGTCTCATCCAGCTGTGGGTCTAGATATGGTCAATCCAGGTTGCATCAGAGACCCTGAACGGATTTTGTAAGAATTTCTCTCTCTTTCACTGTCTTTGCTTTGTGGGTTTTTTAAAGTAATGTATGTTTAGAATGGGGTTTGGCTGCTTTTCCCTGGTGTGTTTATGCCGCTTTAAACCCTCTTGATTCACTTGCAGAGAGATATCAATACATAGTTTTTCAGATTCATACTAGTCAGATATATTCTTGTGCGGTGACTAGGGTGTGTTGAGTCCACTTCACTGAGCAGGGAGTAGGCCTTGTCTATTACATATTTGGCTTATGGAGCGGTGTCTGAGCTAATTTCAAACCCTTGTTTTATGCATCACCCCACCTCACCTTTCCGGTTAAGCAGCCATAGTGCGTCTTCTAAAGGTGTGCCTCTGTTCTGTTTTGTAATTCAGTTCAAGTGTAGCGATTTTGACATTCCCTCTATAAGCGATATCTTAGGATAAGTGACTTTTTCTGTGTGACTTATTTCACTTAGAATCATCGTAACTAAATCCACTCATCATGCTGCTAACTAGCCTTATGACATTGATTTCATGGCTGAGTGATATTCCATTGTGCCAAATACCACTATTTCTTTATCCATTTTTTTCTTTCCTGGGATATTGAAGGTGTACCGAAGCGGAAGTTCTTGGCAGCAGAGCAGCCGTAAAGTTTGGGGTGCCTGTGTCTTGTTGATTTTTAGTTTTCCCAATTTATACGCCCATGAGTGGAAGTGCCCTATGCTCTCTAAGCTGTGTTTATTACTTGTTTTAGGACACACCGTGCTCTTCTCCAGAGTGCCTGTTGGCAATTTATATCCCGCCCATCAGCGTAGCAAGGCTCCCATGTCTCCATGGCCTGTCCTGCTTTTCTGGTTTTTACAGTTTGTTCAGCATGGCCCTTTTGACCGAGGGCAAGCGAGACTTCTTTGTAGCGCTGATTTGCCCTTCCGGCTTGCTTGGTTGGCCAAAAAGGGCGTATGCGTTTTTTCCTGAATATATTCAGGAAAAAACGCATACGCCCTTTTTGGCCAAGGGCATCATTGTCAACGTTTTGCCGCTTTTCATGTGCTTTAAAGGCGAGTCGATTCTACCTCCTGAAATCTGTTTCCTGCAAATCTGCCTTGCTTTCAAATCCTCTTCGTTGCCTTCCCTCAATATATTTGTGGACGAGAGTTCTCATTTATAACTCTGCACGTTTGTGAATTGCAGTGCCCCTGAGCTCCATTTGTCTCCTCGCTTTTTTGGGAGCTGGCCGCAAAAGCGCAGGATTGCTTCAGGCCCTATTTTGGTTCTGGGGGGCAGGCTGAGCCTGTGGTTCATTCTTCTTCCTGATGGGAAAATGGAGTGACCTGTGCCTGTCCCAACACCTAGGGCTAGTCTCTCGTTGGTTCCCCGTCTTCCCGTTCATCCTCAGGACAAATTGCAACCTGGACGAAACAGGAGGTTAAAGGTGCTGATTCTCCAAGTAGGGAGATGGTTAGTCAAGCGGCTGGAATGGCGAACCCGAGCACAAGGAGAGGAGAAATGAGGTGCGTTTTAGAAACCTTTCCCGATCTCATGGCATACCATCTTCTGGGTTTCCCATGCATGTTTTGATGTAGGAAGATTCCCTTGTACCTGGAGATTTGAGACCCATGGGGTGGGTACCCCGCGGTATTACTTTAAAGTATCTGCGTTTGCTCACCCAACCTCACCAATCCTCTCAGCCCCAAGAGTGTCCAGCCTTATGTCTCATCCAGTTGTGGGTCTAGATATGGTCAATCCAGGTTGCATCAGAGACGCTGAACGGATTTTGTAAGAATTTCTCTCTCTTTCACTGTCTTTGTTTTGTGGGTTTTTTAAAGTACTTTACGTTTAGAATGGGGCTTGGCTGCTTTTCCATGCTGTGTTTATGCCGCTTTACACCCTCTTAATTCACTTGCAGAGAGATATCGATACATAGATTTTCAGAATCTTACTAGTCAGATATATTCTTGTGTGGTGACTAGGGTGTGTTGAGTCCAGTTCACTGAGCAGGGAGTAGGCCTTGTCTATTACATATTTGGCTTATGGAGCGGTCTCTGAGCTAATTTCAAACCCTTGTTTTATGCATCACCCCACCTCACCTTTCCCATTAAGCAGCCATAGTGTGTCTTCTAAAGGTGTGACTCTGTTCTGTTTTGTAATTCAGTTCAAGTGTAGCGATTTTGACATTCCCTCTATAAGCGATATCTTAGGATTAGTGTCTTTTTCTGTGTGACTTATTTCACTTAGAATCATCGTACCTAAATCCACTCATCATGCTGCTAACTAGCCTTATGACATTGATTTCATGGCTGAGTGATATTCCATTGTGCCAAGTACCACCATTTCTTTATCCATTTTTCTCTTTCCTGGGATATTGAAGGTGTACCGAAGCGGAGGTTCTTGGAAACAGAGCAGCCGTAAACTTTAGGGTGCCTGTGTCTTGTTGATTTTTAGTTTTCCCAATTTATGCGCCCATGAGTGGAAGTGCCCTATGCTCTCTACGCTGTGTTTATTACTTGTTTCAGGACACACCGTACTCTTCTCCAGAGTGCCTGTTGGCAATTTACATCCCGCCATCAGCGTAGCAAGGCTCCCATGTCTCCATGGCCTGTCCTGCTTTTCTGGTTTTTACCATTTGTTCAGCATGGCCTTTTTGACCGAGGGCAAAAGAGACTTCTTTGTAGCGCTGATTTGCCCTTCCGGCTTGCTTGGTTGGCCTAAAAGGGCGTATGCGTTTTTTCCTGAATATATTCAGGAAATAACGTATACGCCCTTTTTGGCCAAGGGCATCATTGTCAACGTTTTGCCGCTTTTCATGTGCTTTAAAGGCGAGTCGAATCTACCTCCTGAAATCTGTTTCCTGCAAATCTGCCTTGCTTTCAAATCCTCTTCGTTGCCTTCCCTCAATATATTTGTGGACGAGAGTTCTCATTTATAACTCTGCACGTTTGTGAATTGCAGTGCCCCTGAGCTCCATTTGTTTCCTCGCATTTTTGGGAGCTGGCCGCAAAAGCGCAGGATTGCTTCAGGCCCTATTTTGGTTCTGGGGGGCAGGCTGAGCCTGTGGTTCATTCTTCTTCCTGATGGGAAAATGGAGTGACCTGTGCCTGTCCCAACACCTAGGGCTAGTCTCTCGTTGGTTCCCCGTCTTTCCGTTCATCCTCAGGACAAATTGCAACCTGTACAATCAGGAGGTTAAAGGTGCTGATTCTCCAAGTAGGGAGATGGTTAGTCAAGCGGCTGGAATGGCGAACCCGAGCACAAGGAGAGGAGAAATGAGGTGCGTTTTAGAAACCGTTCCCGATCTCATGGCATACCATCTTCTGGGTTTCCCATGCATGTTTTGATGTAGGAAGATGCCCTTGTACCTGGAGATTTGAGACCCATGGGGTGTGTTCCCCGCAGTGTTACTTTAAAGTATCTGCGTTTGCTCACCCAACCTCACCAATCCTCTCAGCCCCAAGAGTGTCCAGCCTTATGTCTCATCCAGCTGTGGGTCTAGATATGGTCAATCCAGGTTGCATCAGAGACCCTGAACGGATTTTGTTAGAATTTCTCTCTCTTTCACTGTCTTTGTTTTGTGGGTTTTTTAAAGTAATGTATGTTTAGAATGGGGTTTGGCTGCTTTTCCCTGCTGTGTTGATGCCGCTTTACACCCTCTTGATTCACTTGCAGAGAGATATCGATACATAGGTTTTCAGATTCTTACTAGTCAGATATATTCTTGTGTGGTGACTAGGGTGTGTTGAGTCCAGTTCACTGAGCAGGGAGTAGGCCTTGTCTATTACATATTTGGCTTATGGAGCGGTGTCTGAGCTAATTTCAAACCCTTGTTTTATGCATCACCCCACCTCACCTTTCCCGTTAAGCAGCCATAGTGTGTCTTCTAAAGTTGTGACTCTGTTCTGTTTTGTAATTCAGTTCAAGTGTAGCGATTTTGACATTCCCTCTATAAGCGATATCTTAGGATAAGTGTCTTTTTCTGTGTGACTTATTTCACTTAGAATCATCGTACCTAAATCCACTCATCATGCTGCTAACTAGCCTTATGACATTGATTTCATGGTTGAGTGATATTCCATTGTGCCAAGTACCACCATTTCTTTATCCATTTTTCTCTTTCCTGGGATATTGAAGGTGTACCGAAGCGGAGGTGCTTGGCAACAGAGCAGCCGTAAAGTTTGGGGTGCCTGTGTCTTGTTGATTTTTACTTTTCCCAATTTATACGCCCATGAGTGGAAGTGCCCTCTGCTCTCTACGCTGTGTTTATTACTTGTTTCAGGACACACCGTACTCTTCTCCAGAGTGCCTGTTGGCAATTTATATCCCGCCCATCAGCGTAGCAAGGCTCCCATGTCTCCATGGCCTGTCCTGCTTTTCTGGTTTTTACAGTTTGTTCAGCATGGCCCTTTTGACCGAGGGCAAGCGAGACTTCTTTGTAGCGCTGATTTGCCCTTCCGGCTTGCTTGGTTGGCCAAAAAGGGCGTATGCGTTTTTTCCTGAATATATTCAGGAAAAAACGCATACGCCCTTTTTGGCCAAGGGCATCATTGTCAACGTTTTGCCGCTTTTCATGTGCTTTAAAGGCGAGTCGATTCTACCTCCTGAAATCTGTTTCCTGCAAATCTGCCTTGCTTTCAAATCCTCTTCGTTGCCTTCCCTCAATATATTTGTGGACGAGAGTTCTCATTTATAACTCTGCACGTTTGTGAATTGCAGTGCCCCTGAGCTCCATTTGTCTCCTCGCTTTTTTGGGAGCTGGCCGCAAAAGCGCAGGATTGCTTCAGGCCCTATTTTGGTTCTGGGGGGCAGGCTGAGCCTGTGGTTCATTCTTCTTCCTGATGGGAAAATGGAGTGACCTGTGCCTGTCCCAACACCTAGGGCTAGTCTCTCGTTGGTTCCCCGTCTTCCCGTTCATCCTCAGGACAAATTGCAACCTGGACGAAACAGGAGGTTAAAGGTGCTGATTCTCCAAGTAGGGAGATGGTTAGTCAAGCGGCTGGAATGGCGAACCCGAGCACAAGGAGAGGAGAAATGAGGTGCGTTTTAGAAACCTTTCCCGATCTCATGGCATACCATCTTCTGGGTTTCCCATGCATGTTTTGATGTAGGAAGATTCCCTTGTACCTGGAGATTTGAGACCCATGGGGTGGGTACCCCGCGGTATTACTTTAAAGTATCTGCGTTTGCTCACCCAACCTCACCAATCCTCTCAGCCCCAAGAGTGTCCAGCCTTATGTCTCATCCAGTTGTGGGTCTAGATATGGTCAATCCAGGTTGCATCAGAGACGCTGAACGGATTTTGTAAGAATTTCTCTCTCTTTCACTGTCTTTGTTTTGTGGGTTTTTTAAAGTACTTTACGTTTAGAATGGGGCTTGGCTGCTTTTCCATGCTGTGTTTATGCCGCTTTACACCCTCTTAATTCACTTGCAGAGAGATATCGATACATAGATTTTCAGAATCTTACTAGTCAGATATATTCTTGTGTGGTGACTAGGGTGTGTTGAGTCCAGTTCACTGAGCAGGGAGTAGGCCTTGTCTATTACATATTTGGCTTATGGAGCGGTCTCTGAGCTAATTTCAAACCCTTGTTTTATGCATCACCCCACCTCACCTTTCCCATTAAGCAGCCATAGTGTGTCTTCTAAAGGTGTGACTCTGTTCTGTTTTGTAATTCAGTTCAAGTGTAGCGATTTTGACATTCCCTCTATAAGCGATATCTTAGGATTAGTGTCTTTTTCTGTGTGACTTATTTCACTTAGAATCATCGTACCTAAATCCACTCATCATGCTGCTAACTAGCCTTATGACATTGATTTCATGGCTGAGTGATATTCCATTGTGCCAAGTACCACCATTTCTTTATCCATTTTTCTCTTTCCTGGGATATTGAAGGTGTACCGAAGCGGAGGTTCTTGGAAACAGAGCAGCCGTAAACTTTAGGGTGCCTGTGTCTTGTTGATTTTTAGTTTTCCCAATTTATGCGCCCATGAGTGGAAGTGCCCTATGCTCTCTACGCTGTGTTTATTACTTGTTTCAGGACACACCGTACTCTTCTCCAGAGTGCCTGTTGGCAATTTACATCCCGCCATCAGCGTAGCAAGGCTCCCATGTCTCCATGGCCTGTCCTGCTTTTCTGGTTTTTACCATTTGTTCAGCATGGCCTTTTTGACCGAGGGCAAAAGAGACTTCTTTGTAGCGCTGATTTGCCCTTCCGGCTTGCTTGGTTGGCCTAAAAGGGCGTATGCGTTTTTTCCTGAATATATTCAGGAAATAACGTATACGCCCTTTTTGGCCAAGGGCATCATTGTCAACGTTTTGCCGCTTTTCATGTGCTTTAAAGGCGAGTCGAATCTACCTCCTGAAATCTGTTTCCTGCAAATCTGCCTTGCTTTCAAATCCTCTTCGTTGCCTTCCCTCAATATATTTGTGGACGAGAGTTCTCATTTATAACTCTGCACGTTTGTGAATTGCAGTGCCCCTGAGCTCCATTTGTTTCCTCGCATTTTTGGGAGCTGGCCGCAAAAGCGCAGGATTGCTTCAGGCCCTATTTTGGTTCTGGGGGGCAGGCTGAGCCTGTGGTTCATTCTTCTTCCTGATGGGAAAATGGAGTGACCTGTGCCTGTCCCAACACCTAGGGCTAGTCTCTCGTTGGTTCCCCGTCTTTCCGTTCATCCTCAGGACAAATTGCAACCTGTACAATCAGGAGGTTAAAGGTGCTGATTCTCCAAGTAGGGAGATGGTTAGTCAAGCGGCTGGAATGGCGAACCCGAGCACAAGGAGAGGAGAAATGAGGTGCGTTTTAGAAACCGTTCCCGATCTCATGGCATACCATCTTCTGGGTTTCCCATGCATGTTTTGATGTAGGAAGATGCCCTTGTACCTGGAGATTTGAGACCCATGGGGTGTGTTCCCCGCAGTGTTACTTTAAAGTATCTGCGTTTGCTCACCCAACCTCACCAATCCTCTCAGCCCCAAGAGTGTCCAGCCTTATGTCTCATCCAGCTGTGGGTCTAGATATGGTCAATCCAGGTTGCATCAGAGACCCTGAACGGATTTTGTTAGAATTTCTCTCTCTTTCACTGTCTTTGTTTTGTGGGTTTTTTAAAGTAATGTATGTTTAGAATGGGGTTTGGCTGCTTTTCCCTGCTGTGTTGATGCCGCTTTACACCCTCTTGATTCACTTGCAGAGAGATATCGATACATAGGTTTTCAGATTCTTACTAGTCAGATATATTCTTGTGTGGTGACTAGGGTGTGTTGAGTCCAGTTCACTGAGCAGGGAGTAGGCCTTGTCTATTACATATTTGGCTTATGGAGCGGTCTCTGAGCTAATTTCAAACCCTTGTTTTATGCATCACCCCACCTCACCTTTCCCGTTAAGCAGCCATAGTGTGTCTTCTAAAGTTGTGACTCTGTTCTGTTTTGTAATTCAGTTCAAGTGTAGCGATTTTGACATTCCCTCTATAAGCGATATCTTAGGATAAGTGTCTTTTTCTGTGTGACTTATTTCACTTAGAATCATCGTACCTAAATCCACTCATCATGCTGCTAACTAGCCTTATGACATTGATTTCATGGTTGAGTGATATTCCATTGTGCCAAGTACCACCATTTCTTTATCCATTTTTCTCTTTCCTGGGATATTGAAGGTGTACCGAAGCGGAGGTGCTTGGCAACAGAGCAGCCGTAAAGTTTGGGGTGCCTGTGTCTTGTTGATTTTTACTTTTCCCAATTTATACGCCCATGAGTGGAAGTGCCCTCTGCTCTCTACGCTGTGTTTATTACTTGTTTCAGGACACACCGTACTCTTCTCCAGAGTGCCTGTTGGCAATTTATATCCCGCCCATCAGCGTAGCAAGGCTCCCATGTCTCCATGGCCTGTCCTGCTTTTCTGGTTTTTACACTTGGTTCAGCATGGCCCTTTTGACCGAGGGCAAGCGAGACTTCTTTGTAGCGCTGATTTGCCCTTCCGGCTTGCTTGGTTGGCCAAAAAGGGCGTATGCGTTTTTTCCTGAATATATTCAGGAAAAAACGCATACGCCCTTTTTGCCACGGGCATCATTGTCAACGTTTTGCCGCTTTTCATGTGCTTTAAAGGCGAGTCGAATCTACCTCCTGAAATCTGTTTCCTGCAAATCTGCCTTGCTTTCAAATCCTCTTCGTTGCCTTCCCTCAATATATTTGTGGACGAGAGTTCTCATTTATAACTCTGCACGTTTGTGAATTGCAGTGCCCCTGAGCTCCATTTGTCTCTTCGCTTTTTTGGGAGCTGGCCGCAAAAGCGCAGGATTGCTTCAGGCCCTATTTTGGTTCTGGGGGGCAGGCTGAGCCTGTGGTTCATTCTTCTTCCTGATGGGAAAATGGAGTGACCTGTGCCTGTCCCAACACCTAGGGCTAGTCTCTCGTTGGTTCCCCGTCTTCCCGTTCATCCTCAGGACAAATTGCAACGTGGACGAAACAGGAGGTTAAAGGTGCTGATTCTCCAAGTAGGGAGATGGTTAGTCAAGCGGCTGGAATGGCGAACCCGAGCACAAGGAGAGGAGAAATGAGGTGCGTTTTAGAAACCTTTCCCGATCTCACGGCATACCATCTTCTGGGTTTCCCATGCATGTTTTGATGTAGGAAGATTCCCTTGTACCTGGAGATTTGAGACCCATGGGGTGGGTACCCCATGGTATTACTTTAAAGTATCTGCATTTGCTCACCCAACCTCACCAATTATCTCAGCCCCAAGAGTGTCCAGCCTTATGTCTCATCCAGCTGTGGGTCTAGATATGGTCAATCCAGGTTGCATCAGAGACCCTGAACGGATTTTGTAAGAATTTCTCTCTCTTTCACTGTCTTTGCTTTGTGGGTTTTTTAAAGTAATGTATGTTTAGAATGGGGTTTGGCTGCTTTTCCCTGCTGTGTTTATGCCGCTTTACACCCTCTTGATTCACTTGCAGAGAGATATCAATACATAGGTTTTCAGATTCATACTAGTCAGATATATTCTTGTGCGGTGACTAGGGGGTGTTGAGTCCAGTTCACTGAGCAGGGAGTAGGCCTTGTCTATTACATATTTGGCTTATGGAGCGGTGTCTGAGCTAATTTCAAACCCTTGTTTTATGCATCACCCCACCTCACCTTTCCGGTTAAGCAGCCATAGTGTGTCTTCTAAAGTTGTGCCTCTGTTCTGTTTTGTAATTCAGTTCAAGTGTAGCGATTTTGACATTCCTTCTATAAGCGATAACTTAGGATAAGTGCCTTTTTCTGTGTGACTTATTTCACTTAGAATCATCGTACCTAAATCCACTCATCATGCTGCTAACTAGCCTTATGACATTGATTTCATGGCTGAGTGATATTCCATTGGGCCAAGTACCACCATTTCTTTATCCATTTTTCTCTTTCCTGGGATATTGAAGGTGTACCGAAGCGGAGATTCTTGGAAACAGAGCAGCCGTAAACTTTAGGGTGCCTGTGTCTTGTTGATTTTTAGTTTTCCCAATTTATACGCCCATGAGTGGAAGTGCCCTATGCTCTCTACGCTGTGTTTATTACTTGTTTCAGGACACACCGTACTCTTCTCCAGAGTGCCTGTTGGCAATTTACATCCCGCCCATCAGCGTAGCAAGGCTCCCATGTCTCCATGGCCTGTCCTGCTTTTCTGGTTTTTACACTTGGTTCAGCATGGCCCTTTTCACCGAGGGCAAGCGAGACTTCTTTGTAGCGCTGATTTGCCCTTCCGGCTTGCTCTGTTGGCCAAAAAGGGCGTATGCGTTTTTTCCTGAATATATTCAGGAAAAAACGCATACGCCCTTTTTGCCAAGGGCATCATTGTCAACGTTTTGCCGCTTTTCATGTGCTTTAAAGGCGAGTCGAATCTACCTCCTGAAATCTGTTTCCTGCAAATCTGCCTTGCTTTCAAATCCTCTTCGTTGCCTTCCCTCAATATATTTGTGGACGAGAGTTCTCATTTATAACTCTGCACGTTTGTGAATTGCAGTGCCCCTGAGCTCCATTTGTCTCCTCGCTTTTTTGGGAGCTGGCCGCAAAAGCGCAGGATTGCTTCAGGCCCTATTTTGGTTCTGGGGGGCAGGCTGAGCCTGTGGTTCATTCTTCTTCCTGATGGGAAAATGGAGTGACCTATGCCTGTCCCAACAACTAGGGCTCGTCTCTCGTTGGTTCCGCGTCTTCCCGTTCAACCTCAGGACAAATTGCAACCTGTACAATCAGGAGGTTAAAGGTGCTGATTCTCCAAGTAGGGAGATGGTTAGTCAAGCGGCTGGAATGGCGAACCCGAGCACAAGGAGAGGAGAAATGAGGTGCGTTTTAGAAACCTTTCCCGATCTCACGGCATACCATCTTCTGGGTTTCCCATGCATGGTTTGATGTAGGAAGATGCCCTTGTACCTGGAGATTTGAGACCCATGGGGTGGGTACCCCGCGGTATTACTTTAAAGTATCTGCATTTGCTCACCCAACCTCACCAATCCTCTCAGCCCCAAGAGTGTCCAGCCTTATGTCTCATCCAGCTGTGGGTCTAGATATGGTCAATCCAGGTTGCATCAGAGACCCTGAACGGATTTTGTAAGAATTTCTCTCTCTTTCACTGTCTTTGTTTTGTGGGTATTTTAAAGTAATTTATGTTTAGAATAGGGCTTGGCTGCTTTTCCCTGCTGTGTTAATGCCGCTTTACACCCTCTTGATTCACTTGCAGAGATATCGATACATAGGTTTTCAGATTCTTACTATTCAGATATATTCTTGTGTGGTGACTAGGGTGTGTTGAGTCCAGTTCACTGAGCAGGGAGTAGGCCTTGTCTATTACATATTTGGCTTATGGAGCGGTCTCTGAGCTAATTTCAAACCCTTTTTTTATGCATCACCCCACCTCACGTTTCCCGTTAAGCAGCCATAGTGTGTCTTGTAAAGGTGTGAGTCTGTTCTGTTTTGTAATTCAGTTCAAGTGTAGCGATTTTGACATTCCCTCTATAAGCGATATCTTAGGATAAGTGTCTTTTTCTGTGTGACTTATTTCACTTAGAATCATCGTACCTAAATCCACTCATCATGCTGCTAACTAGCCTTATGACATTGATTTCATGGCTGAGTGATATTCCATTGTGCCAAGTACCACCATTTCTTTATCCATTTTTCTCTTTCCTGGGATATTGAAGGTGTACCGAAGCGGAGGATCTTGGAAACAGAGCAGCCGTAAACTTTAGGGTGCCTGTGTCTTGTTGATTTTTAGTTTTCCCAATTTATACGCCCATGAGTGGAAGTGCCCTATGCTCTCTACGCTGTGTTTATTACTTGTTTCAGGACACACCATACTCTTCTCCAGAGTGCCTGTTGGCAATTTACATCCCGCCCATCAGCGTAGCAAGGCTCCCATGTCTCCATGGCCTGTCCTGCTTTTCTGGTTTTTACAATTTGTTCAGCATGGCCCTTTTGACCGAGGGCAAGGGAGACTTCTTTGTAGCGCTGATTTGCCCTTCTGGCTTGCTCTGTTGGCCAAAAAGGGCGTATGCGTTTTTTCCTGAATATATTCAGGAAAAAACGCATACGCCCTTTTTGCCAAGGGCATCATTGTCAACGTTTTGCCGCTTTTCATGTGCTTTAAAGGCGAGTCGAATCTACCTCCTGAAATCTGTTTCCTGCAAATCTGCCTTGCTTTCAAATCCTCTTCGTTGCCTTCCCTCAATATATTTGTGGATGAGAGTTCTCATTTATAACTCTGCACGTTTGTGAATTGCAGTGCCCCTGAGCTCCATTTGTCTCCTCGCTTTTTTGGGAGCTGGCAGCAAAAGCGCAGGATTGCTTCAGGCCCTATTTTGGTTCTGGGGGGCAGGCTGAGCCTGTGGTTCATTCTTCTTCCTGATGGGAAAATGGAGTGACCTATGCCTGTACCAACACATAGGGCTCGTCTCTCGTTGGTTCCGCGTCTTCCCGTTCATCCTCAGGACAAATTGCAACCTGTACAATCAGGAGGTTAAAGGTGCTGATTCTCCAAGTAGGGAGATGGTTAGTCAAGCGGCTGGAATGGCGAACCCGAGCACAAGGAGAGGAGAAATGAGGTGCGTTTTAGAAACCTTTCCCGATCTCACGGCATACCATCTTCTCGGTTTCCCATGCATGTTTTGATGTAGGAAGATTCCCTTGTACCTGGAGATTTGAGACCCATGGGGTGGGTACCCCGCGGTATTACTTTAAAGTATCTGCATTTGCTCACCCAACCTCACCAATCCTCTCAGCCCCAAGAGTGTCCAGCCTTATGTCTCATCCAGCTGTGGGTCTAGATATGGTCAATCCAGGTTGCATCAGAGACCCTGAACGGATTTTGTAAGAATTTCTCTCTCTTTCACTGTCTTTGTTTTGTGGGTTTTTTAAAGTAATTTATGTTTAGAATCGGGCTTGGCTGCTTTTCCCTGCTGTGTTGATGCCGCTTTACACACTCTTGATTCACTTGCAGAGAGATATCGATACATAGGTTTTCAGATTCTTACTAGTCAGATATATTCTTGTGTGGTGACTAAGGTGTGTTGAGTCCAGTTCACTGAGCAGGGAGTAGGCCTTGTCTATTACATATTTGGCTTATGGAGCGGTCTCAGAGCTAATTTCAAACCCTTGTTTTATGCATCACCCCAACTCACCTTTCCGGTTAAGCAGCCATAGTGTGTCTTCTAAAGGTGTGACTCTGTTCTGTTTTGTAATTCAGTTCAAGTGTAGCGATTTTGACATTCCCTCTATAAGCGATATGTTAGGATAAGTGTCTTTTTCTGTGTGACTTATTTCACTTAGAATCATCGTACCTAAATCCACTCATCATGCTGCTAACTAGCCTTATGACATTGATTTCATGGCTGAGTGATATTCCATTGTGCCAAGTACCACCATTTCTTTATCCATTTTTCTCTTTCCTGGGATATTGAAGGTGTACCGAAGCAGAGGTTCTTGGAAACAGAGCAGCCGTAAAGTTTGGGGTGCCTGTGACTTGTTTACTTTTAGTTTTCCCAATTTATACGCCCATGAGTGGAAGTGCCCTATGCTCTCAACGCTGTGTTTATTACTTGTTTCAGGACACACCGTACTCTTCTCCAGAGTGCCTGTTGGCAATTTATATCCCGCCCATCAACGTAGCAAGGCTCCCATGTCTCCATGGCCTGTCCTGCTTTGCTGGTTTTTACACTTGGTTCAGCATGGCCCTTTTGACCGAGGGCAAGCGAGACTTCTTTGTAGCGCTGATTTGCCCTTCCGGCTTGCTTGGTTGGCCAAAAAGGGCGTATGCGTTTTTTCCTGAATATATTCAGGACAAAACGCATACGCCCTTTTTGGCCAAGGGCATCATTGTCAACATTTTGCCGCTTTTCATGTACTTTAAAGGTGAGTCGAATCTACCTCCTGAAATCTGTTTCCTGCAAATCTGCCTTGCTTTCAAATCCTCTTCGTTGCCTTCCCTCAATATATTTGTGGACGAGAGTTCTCATTTATAACTCTGCACGTTTGTGAATTGCAGTGCCCCTGAGCTCCATTTGTCTCCTCGCTTTTTTGGGAGCTGGCCGCAAAAGCGCAGGATTGCTTCAGGCCCTATTTTGGTTCTGGGGGGCAGGCTGAGCCTGTGGTTCATTCTTCTTCCTGATGGGAAAATGGAGTGACCTATGCCTGTCCCAACAACTAGGGCTCGTCTCTCGTTGGTTCCGCGTCTTCCCGTTCATCCTCAGGACAAATTGCAACCTGTACAATCAGGAGGTTAAAGGTGCTGATTCTCCAAGTAGGGAGATGGTTAGTCAAGCGGCTGGAATGGCGAACCCGAGCACAAGGAGAGGAGAAATGAGGTGCGTTTTAGAAACCTTTCCCGATCTCACGGCATACCATCTTCTGGGTTTCCCATGCATGGTTTGATGTAGGAAGATGCCCTTGTACCTGGAGATTTGAGACCCATGGGGTGGGTACCCCGCGGTATTACTTTAAAGTATCTGCATTTGCTCACCCAACCTCACTAATCCTCTCAGCCCCAAGAGTGTCCAGCCTTATGTCTCATCCAGCTGTGGGTCTAGATATGGTCAATCCAGGTTGCATCAGAGACCCTGAACGGATTTTGTAAGAATTTCTATCTCTTTCACTGTCTTTGCTTTGTGGGTTTTTTTAAGTAATGTATGTTTAGAATGGGGTTTGGCTGCTTTTCCCTGCTGTGTTGATGCCGCTTTACACCCTCTTGATTCACTTGCAGAGAGATATCAATACATAGGTTTTCAGATTCATACTAGTCAGATATATTCTTGTGCGGTGACTAGGGGGTGTTGAGTCCAGTTCACTGAGCAGGGAGTAGGCCTTGTCTATTACATATTTGGCTTATGGAGCGGTCTCTGAGCTAATTTCAAACCCTTTTTTTATGCATCACCCCACCTCACCTTTCCCGTTAAGCAGCCATAGTGTGTCTTCTAAAGTTGTGCCTCTGTTCTGTTTTGTAATTCAGTTCAAGTGTAGCGATTTTGACATTCCTTCTATAAGCGATAACTTAGGATAAGTGCCTTTTTCTGTGTGACTTATTTCACTTAGAATCATCGTACCTAAATCAACTCATCATGCTGCTAACTAGCCTTATGACATTGATTTCATGGCTGAGTGATATTCCATTGTGCCATGTACCACCATTTCTTTATCCATTTTTCTCTTTCCTGGGATAGTGAAGGTGTACCGAAGCGGAGGTTCTTGGAAACAGAGCAGCCGTAAAGTTTGGGGTGCCTGTGTCTTGTTTACTTTTAGTTTTCCCAATTTATACGCCCATGAGTGGAAGTGCCCTATGCTCTCAACGCTGTGTTTATTACTTGTTTCAGGACACACCGTACTCTTCTCCAGACTGCCTGTTGGCAATTTATATCCCGCCCATCAACGTAGCAAGGCTCCCATGTCTCCATGGCCTGTCCTGCTTTTCTGGTTTTTACACTTTGTTCAGCATGGCCCTTTTGACCGAGGGCAAGCGAGAGTTCTTTGTAGCGCTGATTTGCCCTTCTGGCTTGCTTGGCTGGCCAAAAAGGGCGTATGCGTTTTTTCCTGAATATATTCAGGAAAAAACGCATACGCCCTTTTTGGCCAAGGGCATCATTGTCAACATTTTGCTGCTTTTCATGTACTTTAAAGGCGAGTCGAATCTACCTCCTAAAATCTGTTTCCTGCAAATCTGCCTTGCTTTCAAATCCTCTTCGTTGACTTCCCTCAATATATTTGTGGACGAGAGTTCTCATTTATAACTCTGCACGTTTGTGAATTGCAGTGCCCCTGAGCTCCATTTGTCTCCTCGCTTTTTTGGGAGCTGGCCGCAAAAGCGCAGGATTGCTTCAGGCCCTATTTTGGTTCTGGGGGGCAGGCTGAGCCTGTGGTTCATTCTTCTTCCTGATGGGAAAATGGAGTGACCTATGCCTGTCCCAACAACTAGGGCTCGTCTCTCGTTGGTTCCGCGTCTTCCCGTTCAACCTCAGGACAAACTGCAACCTGTACAATCAGGAGGTTAAAGGTGCTGTTTCTCCAAGTAGGGAGATGTTTAGTCAAGCGGCTGGAATGGCGAACCCGAGCACAAGGAGAGGAGAAATGAGGTGCGTTTTAGAAACCTTTCCCGATCTCACGGCATACCATCTTCTGGGTTTCCCATGCATGTTTTGATGTAGGAAGATTCCCTTGTACCTGGAGATTTGAGACCCATGGGGTGGGTACCCCGCGGTATTACTTTAAAGTATCTGCATTTGCTCACCCAACCTCACCAATCCTCTCAGCCCCAAGAGTGTCCAGCCTTATGTCTCATCCAGCTGTGGGTCTAGATATGGTCAATCCAGGTTGCATCAGAGACCCTGAACGGATTTTGTAAGAATTTCTCTCTCTTTCACTGTCTTTGTTTTGTGGGTTTTTTAAAGTAATTTATGTTTAGAATCGGGCTTGGCTGCTTTTCCCTGCTGTGTTGATGCCGCTTTACACCCTCTTGATTCACTTGCAGAGAGATATCGATACATAGGTTTTCAGATTCTTACTAGTCAGATATATTCTTGTGTGGTGACTAGGGTGTGTTGAGTCCACTTCACTGAGCAGGGAGTAGGCCTTGTCTATTACATATTTGGCTTATGGAGTGGTCTCTGAGCTAATTTCAAACCCTTGTTTTATGCATCACCCCACCTCACCTTTCCCGTTAAGCAGCCATAGTGTGTCTTCTAAAGGTGTGACTCTGTTCTGTTTTGTAATTCAGTTCAAGTGTAGCGATTTTGACATTCCCTCTGTAAGCGATATCTTAGGATAAGTGTCTTTTTCCGTGTGACTTATTTCACTTAGAATTATCGTACCTAAATCCACTCATCATGCTGCTAACTAGCCTTATGACATTGATTTCATGGCTGAGTGATATTCCATTGTGCCAAGTACCACCATTTGTTTATCCATTTTTCTCTTTCCTGGAATATTGAAGTTGTACCGAAGCGGAGGTTCTTGGAAACAGAGCAGCCGTAAACTTTAGGGTGCCTGTGTCTTGTTGATTTTTAGTTTTCCCAATTTATACGCCCATGAGTGGAAGTGCCCTATGCTCTCTACGCTGTGTTTATTACTTGTTTCAGGACACACCGTACTCTTCTCCAGAGTGCCTGTTGGCAATTTACATCCCGCCCATCAGCGTAGCAAGGCTCCCATGTCTCCATGGCCTGTCCTGCTTTTCTGGTTTTTACACTTGGTTCAGCATGGCCCTTTTGACCGAGGGCAAGCGGGACTTCTTTGTAGCGCTGATTTGCCCTTCCGGCTTGCTTGGTTGGCCAAAAAGGGCGTATGCGTTTTTTCCTGAATATATTCAGGAAAAAACGCATACGCCCTTTTTGGCCAAGGGCATCATTGTCAACGTTTTGCCGCTTTTCATGTGCTTTAAAGGCGAGTCGAATCTACCTCCTGAAATCTGTTTCCTGCAAATCTGCCTTGCTTTCATATCCTCTTCGTTGCCTTCCCTCAATATATTTGTGGACGAGAGTTCTCATTTATAACTCTGCACGTTTGTGAATTGCAGTGCCCCTGAGCTCCATTTGTCTCCTCGCTTTTTTGGGAGCTGGCCGCAAAAGCGCAGGATTGCTTCAGGCCCTATTTTGGTTCTGGGGGGCAGGCTGAGCCTGTGGTTCATTCTTCTTCCTGATGGGAAAATGGAGTGACCTGTGCCTGTCCCAACACCTAGGGCTAGTCTCTCGTTGGTTCCCCATCTTCCCGTTCATCCTCAGGACAAATTGCAACCTGGACGAAACAGGAGGTTAAAGGTGCTGATTCTCCAAGTAGGGAGATGGTTAGTCAAGCGGCTGGAATGGCGAACCCGAGCACAAAGAGAGGAGAAATGAGGTGCGTTTTAGAAACCTTTCCCGATCTCACGGCATACCATCTTCTGGGTTTCCCATGCATGTTTTGATGTAGGAAGATTCCCTTGTACCTGGAGATTTGAGACCCATGGGGTGGGTACCCCGCGGTATTACTTTAAAGTATCTGCATTTGCTCACCCAACCTCACCAATTCTCTCAGCCCCAAGAGTGTCCAGCCTTATGTCTCATCCAGCTGTGGGTCTAGATATGGTCAATCCAGGTTGCATCAGAGACCCTGAACGGATTTTGTAAGAATTTCTATCTCTTTCACTGTCTTTGCTTTGTGGGTTTTTTAAAGTAATGTATGTTTAGAATGGGGTTTGGCTGCTTTTCCCTGCTGTGTTGATGCCGCTTTATACCCTCTTGATTCACTTGCAGAGAGATATCGATACATAGGTTTTCAGATTCTTACTAGTCAGATATATTCTTGTGTGGTGACTAGGGTGTGTTGAGTCCAGTTCACTGAGCAGGGAGTAGGCCTTGTCTATTACATATTTGGCTTATGGAGCGGTCTCTGAGCTAATTTCAAACCCTTGTTTTATGCATCACCCCACCTCACCTTTCCCGTTAAGCAGCCATAGTGTGTCTTCTAAAGGTGTGACTCTGTTCTGTTTTGTAATTCAGTTCAAGTGTAGCGATTTTGACATTCCCTCTATAAGCGATATCTTAGGATAAGTGTCTTTTTCTGTGTGACTTATTTCACTTAGAATCATCGTACCTAAATCCACTCATCATGCTGCTAACTAGCCTTATGACATTGATTTCATGGCTGAGTGATATTCCATTGTGCCAAGTACCACCATTTGTTTATCCATTTTTCTCTTTCCTGGAATATTGAAGGTGTACCGAAGCGGAGGTTCTTGGCAACAGAGCAGCCGTAAACTTTAGGGTGCCTGTGTCTTGTTGATTTTTAGTTTTCCCAATTTATACGCCCATGAGTGGAAGTGCCCTATGCTCTCTACGCTGTGTTTATTACTTGTTTCAGGACAAACCGTACTCTTCTCCAGAGTGCCTGTTGGCAATTTACATCCCGCCCATCAGCGTAGCAAGGCTCCCATGTCTCCATGGCCTGTCCTGCTTTTCTGGTTTTTACACTTGGTTCAGCATGGCCCTTTTGACCGAGGGCAAGCGAGACTTCTTTGTAGCGCTGATTTGCCCTTCCGGCTTGCTTGGTTGGCCAAAAAGGGCGTATGCGTTTTTTCCTGAATATATTCAGGAAAAAACGCATACGCCCTTTTTGCCAAGGGCATCATTGTCAATGTTTTGCCGCTTTTCATGTGCTTTAAAGGCGAGTCGAATCTACCTCCTGAAATCTGTTTCCTGCAAATCTGCCTTGCTTTCAAATCCTCTTCGTTGCCTTCCCTCAATACATTTGTGGACGAGAGTTCTCATTTATAACTCTGCACGTTTGTGAATTGCAGTGCGCCTGAGCTCCATTTGTCTCCTCGCTTTTTTGGGAGCTGGCCGCAAAAGCGCAGGATTGCTTCAGGCCCTATTTTGGTTCTGGGGGGCAGGCTGAGCCTGTGGTTCATTCTTCTTCCTGATGGGAAAATGGAGTGACCTGTGCCTGTCCCAACACCTAGGGCTAGTCTTTCGTTGGTTCCCCATCTTCCCGTTCATCGTCAGGACAAATTGCAACCTGGACGAAACAGGAGGTTAAAGGTGCTGATTCTCCAAGTAGGGAGATGGTTAGTCAAGCGGCTGGAATGGCGAACCCGAGCACAAGGAGAGGAGAAATGAGGTGCGTTTTAGAAACCTTTCCCGATCTCACGGCATACCATCTTCTGGGTTTCCCATGCATGTTTTGATGTAGGAAGATTCCCTTGTACCTGGAGATTTGAGACCCATGGGGTGGGTACCCCGCGGTATTACTTTAAAGTATCTGCATTTGCTCACCCAACCTCACCAATCCTCTCAGCCCCAAGAGTGTCCAGCCTTATGTCTCATCCAGCTGTGGGTCTAGATATGGTCAATCCAGGTTGCATCAGAGACCCTGAACGGATTTTGTAAGAATTTCTCTCTCTTTCACTGTCTTTGTTTTGTGGGTTTTTTAAAGTAATTTATGTTTAGAATCGGGCTTGGCTGCTTTTCCCTGCTGTGTTGATGCCGCTTTACACCCTCTTGATTCACTTGCAGAGAGATATCGATACATAGGTTTTCAGATTCTTACTAGTCAGATATATTCTTGTGCGGTGACTAGGGGGTGTTGAGTCCAGTTCACTGAGCAGGGAGTAGGCCTTGTCTATTACATATTTGGCTTATGGAGCGGTCTCTGAGCTAATTTCAAACCCTTGTTTTATGCATCACCCCACCTCACCTTTCCGGTTAAGCAGCCATAGTGTGTCTTCTAAAGTTGTGCCTCTGTTCTGTTTTGTAATTCAGTTCAAGTGTAGCGATTTTGACATTCCCTCTATAAGCGATATCTTAGGATAAGTGCCTTTTTCTGTGTGACTTATTTCACTTAGAATCATCGTACCTAAATCCACTCATCAGGCTGCTAACTAGCCTTATGACATTGATTTCATGGCTGAGTGATATTCCATTGGGCCAAGTACCACCATTTCTTTATCCATTTTTCTCTTTCCTGGGATATTGAAGGTGTACCGAAGCGGAGATTCTTGGAAACAGAGCAGCCGTAAACTTTAGGGTGCCTGTGTCTTGTTGATTTTTAGTTTTCCCAATTTATACGCCCATGAGTGGAAGTGCCCTATGCTCTCTACGCTGTGTTTATTACTTGTTTCAGGACACACCGTACTCTGCTCCAGAGTGCCTGTTGACAATTTACATCCCCCCCATCAGCGTAGCAAGGCTCCCATGTCTCCATGGCCTGTCCTGCTTTACTGGTTTTTACACTTTTTTCAGCATGGCATTTTTGACCGAGGGCAAGCGAGACTTCTTTGTAGCGCTGATTTGCCCTTCCGGCTTGCTCTGTTGGCCAAAAAGGGCGTATGCGTTTTTTCCTGAATATATTCAGGAAAAAAAGCATACGCCCTTTTTGGCCAAGGGCATCATTGTCAACGTTTTGCTGCTTTTCATGTGCTTTAAAGGCGAGTCGAATCTACCTCCTGAAATCTGTTTCCTGCAAATCTGCCTTGCTTTCAAATCCTCTTCCTTGCCTTCCCTCAATATATTTGTGGACGAGAGTTCTCATTTATAACTCTGCACGTTTGTGAATTGCAGTGCCCCTGAGCTCCATTTGTCTCCTCGCTTTTTTGGGAGCTGGCCGCAAAAGCGCAGGATTGCTTCAGGCCCTATTTTGGTTCTGGGGGGCAGGCTGAGCCTGTGGTTCATTCTTCTTCCTGATGGGAAAATGGAGTGACCTATGCCTGTCCCAACACCTAGGGCTCGTCTCTCGTTGGTTCCACGTCTTCCCGTTCATCCTCAGGACAAATTGCAACCTGTACAATCAGGAGGTTAAAGGTGCTGATTCTCCAAGTAGGGAGATGGTTAGTCAAGCGGCTGGAATGGCGAACCCGAGCACAAGGAGAGGAGAAATGAGGTGCGTTTTAGAAAACTTTCCCGATCTCACGGCATACCATCTTCTCGGTTTCCCATGCATGTTTTGATGTAGGAAGATGCCCTTGTACCTGGAGATTTGAGACCCATGGGGTGTGTTCCCCGCAGTGTTACTTTAAAGTATCTGCGTTTGCTCACCCAACCTCACCAATCCTCTCAGCCCCAAGAGTGTCCAGCCTTATGTCTCATCCAGCTGTGGGTCTAGATATGGTCAATCCAGGTTGCATCATAGACCCTGAACGGATTTTGTAAGAATTTCTCTCTCTTTCACTGTCTTTGTTTTGTGGGTTTTTTAAAGTAATTTATGTTTAGAATAGGGCTTGGCTGCTTTTCCCTGCTGTGTTGATGCCGCTTTACACCCTCTTGATTCACTTGCAGAGAGATATCGATACATCGGTTTTCACATTCTTACGAGTCAGATATATTCTTGTGTGGTGACTAGGAGGTGTTGAGTCCAGTTCACTGAGCAGGGAGTAGGCCTTGTCTATTACATATTTGGCTTATGGAGCGGTGTCTGAGCTAATTTCAAACCCTTGTTTTATGCATCACCCCACCTCACCTTTCCGGTTAAGCAGCCATTGTGTGTCTTCTAAAGGTGTGCCTCTGTTCTGTTTTGTAATTCAGTTCAAGTGTAGCGATTTTGACATTCCCTCTATAAGTGATATCTTAGGATAAGTGCCTTTTTCTGTGTGACTTATTTCACTTAGAATCATCGTACCTAAATCCACTCAGCATGCTGCTAACTAGCCTTATGACATTGATTTCATGGCTGAGTGATATTCCATTGTGCCAAGTACCACCATTTCTTTATCCATTTTTCTCTTTCCTGGGATATTGAAGGTGTACCGAAGCGGAGGTTCTTGGCAACAGAGCAGCCGTAAAGTTTGGGGTACCTGTGTCTTGTTGACTTTTAGTTTTCCCAATTTATACGCCCATGAGTGGAAGTGCCCTATGCTCTCTACGCTGTGTTTATTACTTGTTTCAGGACACACCGTACTCTTCTCCAGAGTGCCTGTTGGCAATTTACATCCCGCCCATCAGCGTAGCAAGGCTCCCATGTCTCCATGGCCTGTCCTGCTTTTCTGGTTTTTACACTTAGTTCAGCATGGCCCTTTTGACCGAGGGCAAGCGAGATTTCTTTGTAGCGCTGATTTGCCCTTCCGGCTTGCTTGGTTGGCCAAAAAGGGCGTATGCGTTTTTTCTTGAATATATTCAGGAAAAAACGCATACGCCCTTTTTGGCCAAGGGCATCATTGTCAATGTTTTGCCGCTTTTCATGTGCTTTAAAGGCGAGTCGAATCTACCTCCTGAAATCTGTTTCCTGCAAATCTGCCTTGCTTTCAAATCCTCTTCGTTCCCTTCCCTCAATATATTTGTGGACGACAGTTCTCATTTATAACTCTGCACGTTTGTGAATTGCAGTGCCCCTGAGCTCCATTTGTCTCCTCGCTTTTTTGGGAGCTGGCCGCAAAAGCGCAGGATTGCTTCAGGCCCTATTTTGGTTCTGGGGGGCAGGCTGAGCCTGTGGTTCATTCTTCTTCCTGATGGGAAAATGGAGTGACCTGTGCCTGTCCCAACACCTAGGGCTCGTCTCTCGTTGGTTCCCCGTCTTCCCGTTCATCCTCAGGACAAATTACAACCTGGACGAAACAGGAGGTTAAAGGTGCTGATTCTCCAAGTAGGGAGATGGTTAGTCAAGCGGCTGGAATGGCGAACCCGAGCACAAGGAGAGGAGAAATGAGGTGCGTTTTAGAAACCTTTCCCGATCTCACGGCATACCATCTTCTGGGTTTCCCATGCATGTTTTGATGTAGGAAGATTCCCTTGTACCTGGAGATTTGAGACCCATGGGGTGGGTACCCCGCGGTATTACTTTAAAGTATCTGCATTTGCTCACCCAACCTCACCAATCCTCTCAGCCCCAAGAGTGTCCAGCCTTACGTCTCATCCAGCTGTGGGTCTAGATATGGTCAATCCAGGTTGCATCAGAGACCCTGAATGGATTTTGTAAGAATTTCTCTCTCTTTCACTGTCTTTGCTTTGTGGGTTTTTTAAAGTAATGTATGTTTAGAATGGGGTTTGGCTGCTTTTCCCTGCTGTGTTTATGCCGCTTTACACCCTCTTGATTCACTTGCAGAGAGATATCGATACATGGGTTTTCAGATTCTTACTAGTCAGATATATTCTTGTGTGGTGACTAGGGTGTGTTGAGTCCAGTTCACTGAGCAGAGAGTAGGCCTTGTCTATTACATATTTGGCTTATGGAGCGGTTTCTGAGCTAATTTCAAACCCTTTTTTTATGCATCACCCCACCTCACCTTTCCCGTTAAGCAGCCATAGTGTGTCTTCCAAAGGTGTGACTCTGTTCTGTTTTGTAATTCAGTTCAAGTGTAGCGATTTTGACATTCCCTCTATAAGCGATATCTTAGGATAAGTGCCTTTTTCTGTATGACTAATTTCACTTAGAATCATCGTACCTAAATTCACTCATCATGCTGCTAACTAGCCTTCTGACATTGATTTCATGGCTGAGTGATATTCCATTGTGCCAAGTACCACCATTTCTTTATCCATTTTTCTCTTTCCTGGGATATTGAAGGTGTACCGAAGCGGAGGTTTTTGGCAACAGAGCAGCCGTAAACTTTGAGGTGCCTGTGTCTTGTTGACTTTTAGATTTCCCAATTTATACGCCCATGAGTGGAAGTGCCCTATGCTCTCAACGCTGTGTTTATTACTTGTTTCAGGACACACCGTACTCTTCTCCAGAGTGCCTGTTGGCAATTTACATCCCGCCCATCAGCGTAGCAAGGCTCCCATGTCTCCATGGCCTGTCCTGCTTTTCTGGTTTTTACACTTTGTTCAGCATGGCCCTTTTGACCGAGGGCAATGGAGACTTCTTTGTAGCACTGATTTGCCCTTCGGGCTTGCTCTGTTGGCCAAAAAGGGCGTATGCGTTTTTTCCTGAATATATTCAGGAAAAAACGCATACGCCCTTTTTGGCCAAGGGCATCATTGTCAACGTTTTGCCGCTTTTCATGTGCTTTAAAGGCGAGTCGAATCTACCTCCTGAAATCTGTTTCCTGCAAATCTGCCTTGCTTTCAAATCCTCTTCGTTGCCTTCCCTCAATATATTTGTGGACGAGAGTTCTCATTTATAACTCTGCACATTTGTGAATTGCAGTGCCCCTGAGCTCCATTTGTCTCCTCGCTTTTTTGGGAGCTGGCCGCAAAAGCGCAGGATTGCTTCAGGCCCTATTTTGGTTCTGGGGGGCAGGCTGAGCCTGTGGTTCATTCTTCTTCCTGATGGGAAAATGGAGTGACCTGTGCCAGTGCCAACACCTAGGGCTAGTCTCTCGTTGGTTCCCCGTCTTCCCGTTCATCCTCAGGACAAATTGCAACCTGGACGAAACAGGAGGTTAAAGGTGCTGATTCTCCAAGTAGGGAGATGGTTAGTCAAGCGGCTGGAATGGCGAACCCGAGCACAAGGAGAGGAGAAATGAGGTGCGTTTTAGAAACCTTTCCCGATCTCACGGCATACCATCTTCTGGGTTTCCCATGCATGTTTTGATGTAGGAAGATTCCCTTGTACCTGGAGATTTGAGACCAATGGGGTGGGTACCCCGCGGTATTTCTTTAAAGTATCTGCATTTGCTCACCCAACCTCACCAATCCTCTCAGCCCCAAGAGTATCCAGCCTTATGTCTCATCCAGCTGTGGGTCTAGATATGGTGAATCCAGGTTGCATCATAGACCCTGAACGGATTTTGTAAGAATTTCTCTCTCTTTCACTGTCTTTGCTTTGTGGGTTTTTTAAAGTAATGTATGTTTAGAATGGGGTTTGGCTGCTTTTCCCTGCTGTGTTGATGCCGCTTTACACCCTCTTGATTCACTTGCAGAGAGATATCGATACGTGGGTTTTCAGAATCTTACTAGTCAGATATATTCTTGTGTGGTGACTAGGGTGTGTTCAGTCCAGTTCACTGAGCAGAGAGTAGGCCTTGTCTATTACATATTTGGTTTATGGAGCGGTCTCTGAGCTAATTTCAAACCCTTTTTTTATGCATCACCCCACCTCACCTTTCCCGTTAAGCAGCCATAGTGTGTCTTCCAAAGGTGTGACTCTGTTCTGTTTTGTAATTCAGTTCAAGTGTAGCGATTTTGACATTCCCTCTATAAGCGATATCTTAGGATAAGTGTCTTCTTCTGTGTGACTTATTTCACTTAGAATCATCTTACCTAAATCCACTCATCATGGTGCTAACTAGCCTTATGACATTGATTTCATGGTTGAGTGATATTCCATTGTGCCAAATACCACCATTTGTTTATCCATTTTTCTCTTTCCTGGGATATTGAAGGTGTACCAAAGTGGAGGTTCTTGGAAACAGAGCAGCCGTAAAGTTTGGGGTGCCTGTGTCTTGTTGAGTTTTAGTTTTCCCGATTTATACGCCCATGAGTGGAAGTGCCCTATGCTCTCTAAGCTGTGTTTATTACTTGTTTCAGGACACACCGTACACTTCTCCAGAGTGCCTGTTGGCAATTTACATCCCGCCCATCAGCTTAGCAAGGCTCCCATGTCTCCATGGCCTGTCCTGCTTTTCTGGTTTTTACACTTTCTTCAGCATGGCCCTTTTGACCGAGGGCAAGCGAGACTTCTTTGTAGCGCTGATTTGCCCTTCCGGCTTGCTTGGTTGTCCAAAAAGGGCGTATGCGTTTTTTCCTGAATATATTCAGGAAAAAACGCATACGCCCTTTTTGGCCAAGGGCATCATTGTCAATGTTTTGCCGCTTTTCATGTGCTTTAAAGGCGAGTCGAATTTACCTCCTGAAATCTGTTTCCTGCAAATCTGCCTTGCTTTCAAATCCTCTTCGTTGCCTTCCCTCAATATATTTGTGGACGAGAGTTCTCATTTATAACTCTGCACGTTTGTGAATTGCAGTGCCCCTGAGCTCCATTTGTCTACTCGCTTTTTTGGGAGCTGGCCGCAAAAGCGCAGGATTGCTTCAGGCCCTATTTTGGTTCTGGGGGGCAGGCTGAGCCTGTGGTTCATTCTTCTTCCTGATGGGAAAATGGAGTGACTTGTGCCTGTCCCAACACCTAGGGCTAGTCTCACGTTGGTTCCCCGTCTTCCCGTTCATCCTCAGGACAAATTGCAACCTGTATGAAACAGGAGGTTAAAGGTGCTGATTCTCCAAGTAGGGAGATGGTTAGTCAAGCGGCTGGAATGGCGAACCCGAGCACAAGGAGAGGAGAAATGAGGTGCGTTTTAGAAACCTTTCCCGATCTCACGGCATACCATCTTCTGGGTTTCCCATGCATGTTTTGATGTAGGAAGATGCCCTTGTACCTGGAGATTTGAGACCCATGGGGTGTGTTCCCCGCAGTGTTACTTTAAAGTATCTGCATTTGCTCACCCAACCTCACCAACCCTCTCAGCCCCAAGAGTGTCCAGCCTTATGTCTCATCCAGCTGTGGGTCTTGATATGGTCAATCCAGGTTGCATCAGAGACCCTGAACGGATTTTGTAAGAATTTCTCTCTCTTTCACTGTCTTTGCTTTGTGGGTTTTTTAAAGTAATTTATGTTTAGAATGTGTCTTGGCTGCTTTTCCCTGCTGTGTTTATGCCGCTTTACACCCTCTTGATTCACTTGCAGAGAGATATCGATACATAGGTTTTCAGATTCTTACTAGTCATATATATTCTTGTGCGGTGACTAGGGGGTGTTGAGTCCAGTTCACTGAGCAGGGAGTAGGCCTTGTCTATTACATATTTGGCTTATGGAGTGGTCTCTGAGCTAATTTCAAACCCTTGTTTTATGCATCACCCCACCTCACCTTTCCTGTTAAGCAGCCATAGTGTGTCTTCTAATGGTGTGACTCTGTTCTGTTTTGTAATTCAGTTCAAGTGTAGCGATTTTGACATTCCCTCTATAAGCGATATCTTAGGATAAGTGCCTTTTTCTGTGTGACTTATTTCACTTAGAATCATCGTACCTAAATCCACTCATCATGCTGCTAACTAGCCTTATGACATTGATTTCATGGCTGAGTGATATTCCATTGTGCCAAGTACCACCATTTCTTTATCCATTTTTCTCTTTCCTGGGATATTGAAGGTGTACCGAAGCGGAGGTTCTTGGCAACAGAGCAGCCGTAAAGTTTGGGGTGCCTGTGTCTTGTTGAGTTTTAGTTTTTCCAATTTATACCGCCCATGAGTGGAAGTGCCCTATGCTCTTTAAGCTGTGTTTATTACTTGTTTCAGGACACACCGTACACTTCTCCAGAGTGCCTGTTGGCAATTTACATCCCGCCCATCAGCGTAGCAAGGCTCCCATGTCTCCATGGCCTGTCCTGCTTTTCTGGTTTTTACACTTTTTTCAGCATGGCCCTTTTGACCGAGGGCAAGCGAGACTTCTTTGTAGCACTGATTTGCCCTTCCGGCTTGCTTGGTTGGCCAAAAAGGGCGTATGCGTTTTTTCCTGAATATATTCAGGAAAAAACGCATACGCCCTTTTTGGCCAAGGGCATCATTGTCAACGTTTTGCCGCTTTTCATGTGCTTTAAAGGCGAGTCGAATCTACCTCCTGAAATCTGTTTCCTGCAAATCTGCCTTGCTTTCAAATCCTCTTCGTTGCCTTCCCACAATATATTTGTGGACGAGAGTTATCATTTATAACTCTGCAAGTTTCTGAATTGCAGTGCCCCTGAGCTCCATTTGTCTCCTCGCTTTTTTGTGAGCTGGCCGCAAAAGCGCAGGATTGCTTCAGGCGTTATTCGGCTTCCATGGGGCCGGCGGAGCCTGTGGTTCATTCTTCTTCCTGATGGGAAAATGGAGTGACCTGTGCCTGTCCCAACACCTAGGGCTAGTCTCTCGTTGGTTCCCCATCTTCCCGTTCATCCTCAGGACAAATTGCAACCTGTACGAAACAGGAGGTTAAAGGTGCTGATTCTCCAAGTAGGGAGATGGTTAGTCAAGCGGCTGGAATGGCGAACCCGATCACAAGGAGAGGAGAAATGAGGTGCGTTTTAGAAACCTTTCCCGATTTCACTGCATACCATCTTCTGGGTTTCGCTTGCATGTTTTGATGTAGGAAGATGCCCTTGTACCTGGAGATTTGAGAAACATGGCGTGGGTACCCCGCAGTGTTACTTTAAAGTATCTGCATTTGCTCACCCAACCTCACCAACCCTTTCAGCCCCAAGAGTGTCCAGCCTTATGTCTCATCCAGCTGTGGGTCTAGATATGGTCAATCCAGGTTGCATCAGAGACCCTGAACGGATTTTGTAAGAATTTCTCTCTCTTTCACTGTCTTAGTTTTGTGGGATTTTTAAAGTAATTTAAGTTTAGAATGGGGCTTGGCTGCTTTTCCCTGCTGTGTTTATGCCGCTTTACACCCTCTTGATTCACTTGCAGAGAGATATCGATACAAAGGTTTTCAGATTCTTACTAGTCAGATATATTCTTGTGCGGTGACTAGGGGGTGTTGAGTCCAGTTCACTGAGCAGGGAGTAGGCCTTGTCTATTACATATTTGGCTTATGCAGCGGTATCTGAGCTAATTTCAAACCCTTGTTCTATGCATCACCCCACCTCACCTTTCCCGTTAAGCAGCCATAGTGTGTCTTCTAATGGTGTGACTCTGTTCTGTTTTGTAATTCAGTTCAAGTGTAGCGATTTTGACATTCCCTCTATAAGCGATATCTTAGGATAAGTGTCTTTTTCTCTGTGACTTATTTCACTTAGAATCATCGTACCTAAATCCACTCATCATGCTGCTAACTAGCCTTATGACATAGATTTCATGGCTGAGTGATATTCCATTGTGCCAAGTACCACCATTTCTTTATCCATTTTTCTCTTTCCTGGGATATTGAAGGTGTACCGAAGTGGAGGTTCTTGGAAACAGAGCAGCCGTAAAGTTTGGGGTGCCTGTGTCTTGTTGATTTTTAGTTTTCCCAATTTATACGCCCATGAGTGGAAGTGCCCTATGCTCTCTAAGCTGTGTTTATTACTTTTTCAGGACACACCGTACACTTCTCCAGAGTGCCTGTTGGCAATTTACATCCCGCCCATCAGCGTAGCAAGGCTCCCATGTCTCCATGGCCTGTCCTGCTTTTCTGGTTTTTACACTTTCTTCAGCATGGCCCTTTTGACCGAGGGCAAGCGAGACTTCTTTGTAGCGCTGATTTGCCCTTCCGGCTTGCTTGGTTGGCCAAAAAGGGCGTATGCGTTTTTTCCTGAATATATTCAGGAAAAAACGCATACGCCCTTTTTGGCCAAGGGCATCATTGTCAACGTTTTGCTGCTTTTCATGTGCTTTAAAGGCGAGTCGAATCTACCTCCTGAAATCTGTTTCATGCAAATCTGCCTTGCTTTCAAATCCTCTTCGTTGCCTTCCCTCAATATATTTGTGGACGAGAGTTCTCATTTATAACTCTGCACGTTTGTGAATTGCAGTGCCCCTGAGCTCCATTTGTCTCCTCGCTTTTTTGGGAGCTGGCCGCAAAAGCGCAGGATTGCTTCAGGCCCTATTTTGGTTCTGGGGGGCAGGCTGAGCCTGTGGTTCATTCTTCTTCCTGATGGGAAAATGGAGTGACCTGTGCCTGTCCCAACACCTAGGGCTAGTCTCTCGTTGGTTCCCCGTCTTCCCGTTCATCCTCAGGACAAATTGCAACTTGTACGAAACAGGAGGTTAAAGGTGCTGATTCTCCAAGTAGGGAGATGTTTAGTCAAGCAGCTAGAAAGGTGAACCCGAGCACAAGGAGAGGAGAAATGAGGTGCGTTTTAGAAGCCTTTCCCGATCTCACGGCATACAAACCTCTGGGTTTCCCATGCATGTTTTGATGTAGGAAGATGCCCTTGTACCTGGAGATTTGAGACCCATGGGGTGGGTACCCCGCGGTATTACTTTAAAGTATCTGCGTTTGCTCACCCAACCTCACCAATCCTCTCAGCCCCAAGAGTGTCCAGCCTTATGTCTCATCCAGCTGTGGCTCTAGATATGGTCGAACCAGGTGGCATCAGAGCCCCTGAACTGATTTTGTAAGAATTTCTCTCTCTTTCACTGTCTTTGTTTTGTGGGTTTTTTTAAGTAATTTATGTTTAGAATGGGGCTTTGCTGCTTTTCCCTGCTGTGTTTATGCCGCTTTACACCCTCTTGATTCACTTGCAGAGAGATATCGATACATAGGTTTTCAGATTCTTACTAGTCAGATATATTCTTGTGCGGTGACTAGGGGGTGTTGAGTCCAGTTCACTGAGCAGGGGGTAGGCCTTGTCTATTACATATTTGGCTTATGGAGCGGTCTCTGAGCTAATTTCAAACCCTTGTTTTATGCATCACCCCACCTCACCTTTCCCGTTAAGCAGCCATAGTGTGTCTTCTAAAGGTGTGACTCTGTTCTGTTTTGTAATTCAGTTCAAGTGTAGCGATTTTGACATTCCCTCTATAAGCGATATCTTAGGATAAGTGTCTTTTTCTGAGTGACTTATTTCACTTAGAATCATCGTCGCTAAATCCACTCATCATGCTGCTAACTAGCCTTATGACATTGATTTCATGGCTGAGTGATATTCCATTGTGCCAAGTACCACCATTTGTTTATCCATTTTTCTCTTTCCTGGGATATTGAAGGTGTACTGAAGTGGAGGTTCTTGGAAACAGAGCAGCCGTAAAGTTTGGGGTGCCTGTGTCTTGTTGATTTTTAGTTTTCCGAATTTATACGCCCATGAGTGGAAGTGCCCTATGCTCTCTACGCTGTGTTTATTACTTGTTTCAGGACACACCGTACACTTCTCCAGAGTGCCTGTTGGCAATTTACATCCCGCCCATCAGCGTAGCAAGGCTCCCATGTCTCCATGGCCTGTCCTGCTTTTCTGGTTTTTACTGTTTGTTCAGCATGGCCCTTTTGACCGAGGGCAAGCGAGACTTCTTTGTAGCGCTGATTTGCCCTTCCGGCTTGCTTGGTTGGCCAAAAAGGGCGTATGCGTTTTTTCCTGAATATATTCAGGAAAAAACGCATACGCCCTTTTTGGCCAAGGGCATCATTGTCAACGTTTTGCCGCTTTTCATGTGCTTTAAAGGCGAGTCGAATCTACCTCCTGAAATCTGTTTCCTGCAAATCTGCCTTGCTTTCAAATCCTCTTCGTTGCCTTCCCTCAATATATTTGTGGACGAGAGTTCTCATTTATAACTCTGCACGTTTGTGAATTGCAGTGCCCCTGAGCTCCATTTGTCTCCTCGCTTTTTTGGGAGCTGGCCGCAAAAGCGCAGGATTGTTTCAGGCCCTATTCGGCTTCCAGGGGGCAGGCGGAGCCTGTGGTTCATTCTTCTTCCTGATGGGAAAATGGAGTGACCTGTGCCTGTCCCAACACCTAGGGTTTGTCTCTCGTTGGTTCCCCGTCTTCCCGTTCATCCTCAGGACAAATTACAACCTGTACGAAACAGGAGGTTAAAGGTGCTGATTCTCCAAGTAGGGAGATGGTTAGTCAAGCGGCTGGAATGGCGAACCCGAGCACAAGGAGAGGAGAAATGAGGTGCCTTTTAGAAACCTTTCCCGATCTCATGGCATACCATCTTCTGTGTTTCCCATGCATGTTTTGATGTAGGAAGATGCCCTTGTACCTGGAGATTTGAGACCCATGGGGTGGGTACCCCGTGGAGTTACTTTAAAGTATCTGCATTTGCTCACCCAACCTCACCAATCCTCTCAGCCCCAAGAGTGTCCAGCCTTATGTCTCATCCAACTGTGGGTCTAGATATGGTCAATCCAGGTTGCATCAGAGACCCTGAACGGATTTTGTAAGAATTTCTCTCTCTTTCACTGTCTTTGTTTTGTGGGTTTTTTTAACTAATTTATGTTTAGAATGGGTCTTGGCTGCTTTTCCCTGCTGTGTTTATGCCGCTTTACACCCTCTTGATTCACTTGCAGAGAGATATCGATACATAGGTTTTCAGATTCTTACGAGTCAGATATATTCTTGTGCGGTGACTAGGGGGTGTTGAGTCCAGTTTACTGAGCAGGGAGTAGGCCTTGTCTATTACATATTTGGCTTATGGAGCGGTCTCTGAGCTAACTTCAAACCCTTGTTTTATGCATCACCCCACCTCACCTTTCCCGTTAAGCAGCCATAGTGTGTCTTCTAAAGGTGTGACTCTGTTCTATTTTGTAATTCAGTTCAAGCGTAGCGATTTTCACATTCCCTCTATAAGCGATATCTTAGGATAAGTGTCTTTTTCTGTGTGACTTATTTCACTTAGAATCATCGTATCTAAATCCACTCATCATGCTGCTAACTAGCCTTATGACATTGATTTCATGACTGAGTGATATTCCATTGTGCCAAGTACCACCATTTCTTTATCCATTTTTCTCTTTCCTGGGATATTGAAGGTGTACCAAAGTGGAGGTTCTTGGAAACAGAGCAGCCGTAAAGTTTGGGGTGCCTGTGTCTTGTTGATTTTTAGTTTTCCCAATTTATATGCCCATGAATGGAAGTGCCCTATGCTCTCTAATTTGTGTTTATTACTTGTTTCAGGACACACCGTACAATTCTCCAGAGTGGCTGTTTAGCAATTTACATCCCGCCCATCAGCGTAGCAAGGCTCCCATGTCTCCATGGCCTGTCCTGCTTTTCTGGTTTTTACACTTTTTTCAGCATGGCCCTTTTGACCGAGGGCAAGAGAGACTTCCTTGTAGCGCTGATTTGCCCTTCCGGCTTGCTTGGTTGGCCAAAAAGGGCGTATGCGTTTTTTCCTGAATATATTCAGGAAAAAACGCATACGCCCTTTTTGGCCATGGGCATCATTGTCAACGTTTTGCCGCTTTTCATGTGCTTTACAGGCGAGTCAAATCTACCTCCTGAAATCTGTTTCCTGAAAATCTGCCTTGCTTTCAAATCCTCTTCGTTGCCTTCCCTCAATATATTTGTGGACGCGAGTTCTCATTGATAACTCTGCACGTTTGTGAATTGCAGTGCCCCTGAGCTCCATTTGTCTACTCGCTTTTTTGGGAGCTGGCCGCAAAAGCGCAGGATTGCTTCAGGCCCTATTTTGGTTCTGGGACGCAGGCTGAGCCTGTGATTCATTCTTCTTCCTGATGGGAAAATGGAGTGACCTGTGCCTGTCCCAAAACCTAGGGCTAGTCTCCCGTTGGTTGCCCGTCTTCCCGTTCATCCTCAGGACAAATTGCAACCTGTACGAAACAGGAGGTTAAAGGTGCTGATTCTCCAAGTAGGGAGATGTTTAGTCAAGCGCCTAGAATGGCGAACCCGAGCACAAGGAGAGGAGAAATGAGGTGCGTTTTAGAAGCCTTTCCCGATCTCACGGCATACAATTCTCTGGGTTTCCCATGCATGTTTGGATGTAGGAAGATGCCCTTGTACCTGGAGATTTAAGACCCATGGGGTGGGTACCCCACGGTATTACTTTAATGTATCTGCGTTTGCTCACCCAACCTCACCAAACTTCTCAGCCCCAAGAGTGTCCAGCCTTATGTCTCATCCAGCTGTGGGTCTAGATATGGTCAATCCAGGTGGCATAAGAGCCCCTGAACTGATTTTGTAAGAATTTCTATCTCTTTCACTGTCTTTGTTTTGTGGGTTTTTTTAAGTAATTTATGTTTAAGATGGGGCTTGGCTGCTTTTCCCTGCCCTGTTTATGCCGCTTTACACCCTCTTGATTCACCTGCAGAGAGATATCGATACATAGGTTTTCAGATTCTTACTAGTCAGATATATTCTTGTGCGGTGAATAGCGGGTGTTGAGTGCAGGTCACTGAGCAGGGAGTAGGCCTTTTCTATTACATATTTGGCTTATGGAACGGTGTCTGAGCTAATTTCAAACCCTTGTTTTATGCATCACCCCACCTCACCTTTCCCGTTAAGCAGCCATAGTGTGTCTTCTAAATGTGTGACTCTGTTCTGTTTTGTAATTCAGTTCAAGTGTAGCGATTTTGACATTCCCTCTATAAGCGATATCTTAGGATAAGTGTCTTTCGCTGTGTGACTTATTTCACTTAGAATCATCGTACCTAAATCCACTTATCATGCTGCTAACTAACCTTATGACATTGATTTCATGGCTGAGTGATATTCCATTGTGCCAAGTACCACCATTTCTTTATCCATTTTTCTCTTTCTGGGATATTGAAGGTGTACCGAAGTGGAGGTTCTTGGAAACAGAGCAGCCGTAAAGGTTGCGGTGCTTCTGTCTTGTTGATTTTTAGTTTCCAATGTATACGCCCATGAGTGGAAGTGCTCTATGCTCTCTAAGCTGTGTTTATTACTTTTTTCAGGACACACCGTACACTTCTCCAGAGTGCCTGTTGGCAATTTACATCCCGCCCATCAGCGTAGCAAGGCTCCCATGTCTCCATGGCCTGTCCTGTTTTTCTGGTTTTTACAGTTTGTTCAGCATGGCCCTTTTTACCGAGGGCATGCGAGACTTCTTTGTAACGCTGATTTGCCCTTCCGGCTTGCTTGGTTGGCCAAAAAGGGCGTATGCGTTTTTTCCTGAATATATTCAGGAAAGAACGCATACGCCCTTTTTGGCCAAGGGCATCATTGTCACCCTTTTGCGGCTTTTCATGTGCTTTAAAGGCGAGTCGAATCTACCTCCTGAAATCTGTTTCCTGCAAATCTGCCTTGCTTTCAAATCCTCTTCGTTGCCTTCCCTCAATATATTTGTGGACGAGAGTTCTCATTTATAACTCTGCACTTTTGTGAATTGCAGTGCCCCTGAGCTCCATTTGTCTACTCGCTTTTTTGGGAGCTGGCCGCAAAAGCGCAGGATTGCTTCAGGCCCTATTTTGGTTCTGGGGGGCAGGCTGAGCCTGTGGTTCATTCTTCTTCCTGATGGGAAAATGGAGTGACCTGTGCCTGTCCCAACACCTAGGGCTAGTCTCTCGTTGGTTCCCCGTCTTCCCGTGCATCCTCAGGACAAATTGCAACCTGGACGAAACAGGAGGTTAAAGGTGCTGATTCTCCAAGTAGGGAGATGGTTAGTCAAGCGGCTGGAATGGCGAACCCGAGCACAAGGAGAGAAGTAATGAGGTGCGTTTTAGAAACCTTTCCCGATCCCACGGCATACTATCTTCTGGGTTTCCCATTCATTTTTTGATGTAGGAAGATGCCCTTGTACCTGGAGATTTGAGACCCATGGGGTGGGTACCCTGCGGTATTACTTTAAATTATCTTCGTTTGCTCACCCAACCTCACCAATCCTCTCAGCCCCAAGAGTGTCCAGCCTTATGTC
Organism: Eubalaena glacialis; assembly: GCF_028564815.1. Taxonomy (NCBI): domain Eukaryota; kingdom Metazoa; phylum Chordata; class Mammalia; order Artiodactyla; family Balaenidae; genus Eubalaena; species Eubalaena glacialis. The sequence goes on along the minus strand of NW_026871230.1, from coordinate 317,318 downwards.
TCATCCAGCTGTGGGTCTAGATATGGTCAATCCAGGTGGCATAAGAGCCCCTGAACTGATTTTGTAAGAATTTCTCTCTCTTTCTCTGTCTTTGTTTTGTGGGTTTTTTAAAGTAATTTATGTTTAGAATGGGGCTTGGCTGCTTTTCCCTGCTGTGTTTATGCCGCTTTACACCCTCTTGATTCACTTGCAGAGAGATATCGATACATAGGTTTTCAGATTCTTACTAGTCAGATATATTCTTGTGTGGTGACTAGGGTGTGTTGAGTCCAGTTCACTGAGCAGGGAGTAGGCCTTGTCTATTACATATTTGGCTTATGGAGCGGTCTCTGAGCTAATTTCAAACCCTTGTTTTATGCATCACCCCACCTCACCTTTCCCGTTAAGCAGCCATAGTGTGTCTTCTAAAGGTGTGACTCTGTTCTGTTTTGTAATTCAGTTCAAGTGTAGCGATTTTGACATTCCCTCTATAAGCGATATCTTAGGATAAGTGTCTTTTTCTGTGTGACTTATTTCACGTAGAATCATCGTCGCTAAATCCACTCATCATGCTGCTAACTAGCCTTATGACACTGATTTCAGGGCTGAGTGATATTCCATTGTACATAAGTACCACAACTTGGTTATCCATTTTTCTCTTTCTGAGGATATTTATGGTGTCCCTGAGTCGTGGTTATTTTAAGAGAGCAGCCCTAAACTTTGGGGTCCCTGTCTTGTCGATTTTTTTTTCCCGAATATATACCTCCATGAGTGGAAGTACCGTATGCTCTGTAGCTCTGTTTTATAGATGTTTTAGGAAACACCGTACACTTGTCCAGTGTGGCTGTTACCAATATACATCCCGTACATCAGCGTAAAATGGCTCCCTTTTCTCCTTGGCCTCTCCTACATTTTTGGTTTTCATAGTTTTCCAGGATGGCCCTTTTGACGGATGGGAAGTGAGACTTCTTTGTAGTGCTGACTTGCATTGCCCGCTTCTTTGGTTGGCCAAAAAGGGCGTATGCGTTTTTTCCTGAATATATTCAGGAAAAAACGCATACGCCCTTTTTGGCCAAGTGCACCATTGTCGATGTTTTGCCACTTTCCATGTGATTTAAAGGCGAAGCCAATCTACCTCTTGAAAACTGTTTCCTGAAATTCTGCCTTGCTTTCAAATCCTTTGTTGCCTTCCTTCAATATATTTTTGGACGATAGTTATCATTTATAACTCTGCAGGTTTGTGAATTGCAGTGCCCCTGAGCTCCATTTGTCAACTCGCTTTTTTGGGAGCTGGCCGCAAAAGCGCAAGATTGCTTCAGGCCCTATTCTGGTTCCGTGGGACAGGCTGAGCCTGTGGTTAATTCTTCTTCCTGATGGGAAATTAGAGTGACCTTTGCCTGTCCCTAACACCTAGAGGTACTCTCTCATTGGTTCCCCCTCTTCCCGTTCTTCCTGAGGACAAATGGCAAAGTGTACGAAACAGGAGGTTAAAGGTGCTGAGTCTCCAATGGGGAGATTGGTAGTAAAGCAGCTGGAATGGCGAACCCGAGCACAATGAGAGGAGAAATGAGGTGCGTTTTAGTAACCTTTCCCGTTCACTCGGGTACCATCCTCAGGGTTTCCCATGCATGTTTTCGCTGTAGGAAGATGCCCTTGACCCTGGAGATTTGGGACCCATAGAATGGGTACCACACAGTATTACTTTAAAGGTTCTACATTTGCTCACCCAACCTCACCAATCCTCTCAGCCCCAGGAGTGTCCAGCCTTTTTTCTCATCCAGCTGTGGGTCTAAATGTGGTCAATGTAGGTTGCATCATGTCCCCTGAACGAATTTTGTAACATTTTCTTTCTGTGTCTTTTTTTTTTTTTTAATTTATTTTTATCATTTGGTAAAGGTGATTTTCAATGCTGTCTTTCTTGCTGCTGCACATCCACTTGTTTCACTTACAGAGAGACATCCGTAAATTCTTTTAAGTTTCTTACCCGTCGTATATATTCTTTTCTGGTGACTAGAGTGTGCTGAGTCCACTTCTTGAGCTATAGAGTAGATTTTGTCGATTACCTATTTCATCTTTGGAATGGTATCTGTGTTAATTTCAACCCTCTGGTTTATGTCTCACCCCACCCCACCTTTCCACTTTATCAGCCATAAGTGTGTTTTGTAAATATGTGACCCTGTTTCTGTTTTGTAATTTAGTTCATGTGTATCTATTTTATATTCCACCTATAAATAGTATCTTGTGCTAAGTGTCTTTTTGTGTCTGACTTTTGTCACTTAGAATGATCTTATCTAAATCCACTCGAGTTGCTGCAACTGGTCTTATTTCATTGATTTCCTAGCTGAGTACTATTCCATTGTACATAAGTACCATATCGTCTTTATCCATTTTTTCCTTCCAAGGACATTTATATTGTTTCCAAGTCGAGGATCCTGCAAAAGTGCTACATTAATAGTTGAAGTTCCTGTGTCCTGTTGATTTATGGTTATCCCAAAATATATCCCCAGGAGTGGTAGTGCCGTATGCTCTGTAACTCTATTGTTTTTTAATTAATTAAGTAATTAATTTTGCCTGTGTTGGGTCTTCCTTATTTCGTGTGGGGTTTCTCTAGTTGCAGGAAGTTGGGGCTACTTTTCGTTGAAGTGTGTGGGCTTCTCATTGCCGTGACTTCTCTTCTTGTGGTGCACTGGCTTTAGGCGTCAGGATTCAGTAGTTGTGGCTCACGGGCTCTAGAGCACAGGCTCAGTAGTTGTGGTGCATTGGTTTAGTTGCTCCGTGGCATGTGTTATCTTTCTGGACTTGGGCTCGATCCCGTGTCCTCTGCCTTGGCAGTTGGAGTCTTAATGTCTGAACCACCAGGAAGTCCCTGTAGCTCTATTTTTTAGAATCTTTAGGAAACATCATACCCTTCTCCAGCGTGGCTGTTAGCAATTGACATTCCCACCAACAGCGTAGCAGGGTTCCATTTTCTCCACATCCTCTCCTCCATTTGTTGTTTTTACACTTTGTGAGGTTGGCCATTCTGACTGGGGCAAAGTGCTACATCTTTGTCGTGTTGATTTGTGTTTCCCGCATGTTTGCTTGGCCACAAAGGTCGTATGGGTTTCAACCTGTACACCCTTTTTGGCCAACTGAATCATAAGCAATATTGAGCAGCTTTCATGTGCTTTAACGGCAAGTCCAATCTACCTCTTGCAATCCGGTTCCTGCAATTCTGCCTTGTTTTCAAGTTCTTTTCAGTTACTTACCCCAAGACATTTTTCTACAATAGTTGTCACTTACAACTTTGCAGGCGTTGTGGATTGCAGTGCCCCTGAGCAAGTGTCTTCAACTTGTTTCTGAAACCGTCCACAAAGTGGCAGGATTGCTTCAAGCCCCATTCTGGTTACAGGGGCAGCCTGAGCCTTTAGGAAATTCCTCTTCCTGATTGGAAATTAGAGTGTCATGTGCTGTCCAAATACATAGAGCTTATTTCTCATTCCTTCCCCCCTTTTCCCTTTCATCCTCCCGACGAATTCCAAGCCTTGCATGACCAGCTGTTGGGTGTGCTGACTTCCCCAGGTGGGGAGACTCTAAGGAAAGAGGCTGGAGCAGGGAACCCTCCCCCAGGACATGTGGAGATAAGGTGACTTTTCCAAACTCTTCCCGCCCATATGGCCCCCCATCCTTTGGGGTTCTGTCCGGACACCCCATGGTTTTCAGCGGTGTGGGGCTCTGGCGCCGCCCTGCAGGGAGCAGCCCTGCTACCCGTGCCTGCAGCGCAGCCTGCTGGTCTCTCCATCCTGCCATTGGGCACAGTCTTCCACCTTCCCTGCTGCCTCGAATGATCTGTCTCCACACTGTCCGGCGATCAGCCCCTCCTCCCCACCGCCATCACCCCCCGCTCCACACCCCTCCTCCAGCCTCAGGGATGACCCAGGACTGGGCTGCCCGCCTGCCCACCCTTGGTCTGTGTCCTCAATCCACCTGTGCAGACAGGTGAGGGTTCCCTCCAGAGGCTCCCAAACACTTCAGCCCTACATCCTCCCCGGGGTCGGCCCACATTCTGTCGTGATGTTCCACCCTCACCAAGCCCCTGACTACATGGCAAGGGCAGGCATCGGGCTTGCTGCGTGCACTGCTGTGCGTCCTGCTGTATACACAGGCATGACCCTGCCCCAGGGTGCAGGAAAGGCAGCTCTACCTCGGGATGTGGGGAGATGGACTGACCACAGGGCGAACGTCAGCTCTCAGCTCACCAGGCAAGGGCAGCCGGGTTCTCACTCCTTGGACCCTTTCTCACCCAGCCTGACCATGACCCGGCTTTGTTCCCACACACGTTGTCCCTCCATTGGCCTCGTTCTTGGAAGCAGAGCAGGACAGTGTGGTCAGCGGTCACAGGCTGAGACACACAGACACTGGCTGACCCGCGTGCACCCATGCTGACCACACGGAACGGGCACTGCACCAGGGCCTGTGTGGTGTGGGTTCACCAGCCCACAGAGAGGCCGGGCCTCTGCTCCTGGCTCTAGGAGGTCACCTTGAGTCTTTTGGGAGTGTCCATGCTCCATGGGCCTCGCTCCAGGCTGGTCTGTGCTGACGGCGTGATACACGGTGGGGCTTCCTGAGTTGCCCCCAGAGGCTGGAGGCCAAGGTCAGGCACATGGTGGTCCCCACATTGACGTGACAGACCCCAATAAACCCTGCACTTCAGGACTCAGGTGGGCTTCCCTGGGCTGCCACAGCCGAGGAAGGTGGACCTTGCTCATCCCCCCATCCTTGCTGATTTTAACTTGCATCCTTCAGCATAATGAACCCTGAGTATAACATCTTCAGGGAATTCTGGGAGCCTCCAAGAAAAAAGAAGCCGGGGAGGGGGTCTCTGGGTCCCCGACTCTGCAGGTGGGGTCAGAAGTCGGTGGGGAGGATCTTGGGGCCCTGGAATCTGAAGGGCCCCTCTACCAGGGGAGGGTAGGAGACCCCGGATGGAAGTTAAACTGAGTCCAAGGCCCTCCTGGGTAGGAGGCATCCTAGCCCCGGGGATCCTGAAGAGGCTGGCTCCCTCCTCCCCTCCGCCTCCAGGCCTGGTCCTTGCTCTTGAGAAATTCCCTAGGGTGGAGTCCTGGTGCTGGAGGTGCCCCGATGCTGTGGCCTCCTGAGCCTCCAGTGAGGATAATGGGATTGGGGGAAGACTTGTTCACAGAAAGGGAGCTTCTGCCAGAACAAAGCCTGGGTCTCCTGTCCCCGACCCCAGGTGCACTGGGGAAGGAATGTGAGAGTGAGACTCCCTCCCCTCCCGAGACACACAGGACACATGGGCCCTGGTCACTGGACTCCCACACAATATTAAAATCTCCCACGTAGGCCTGATGGATGAGAGACACTATTTAAAGTCTATTAATGGGGTCAGGGGGGCCCAGGGAGTGAGGCTGATGTGGGGAGAGTTGGAAAATCACCCAAGGACATGCTCTTCCTGCAGCGACCCCCCAGGTGAGCCCAGGTGGAGGTGGACCCATCAAGTCAGAGCCCACATCCTGGGTCTTTGGGGGACAAATAGCCAAGCACCCCCAGTTCTTGCCTTCACCTGTTGCAGTTAGGGCCTGCCCTGTCTTCTTCATGGTCGAATTCTCACCCCTCCCAGAAGCCCTCTTGGGGGTTAATGCGATGGGGGTGTCCATGGCAGGACTGGAGGGTCTGTGGTGGGCTGGAGGCCACGTGGCAGGCAGGAGGGCTCCCACCCATCCTGCCGGTCCCCACCTCCTGGTCATAGGCCCGCACAGAGTCCACCAGGCTGTGGATGTGCTAGAAGGTGCAGAGGTCCAGGGACCGGTCCAGCCCATGCAGGTGTCTGATCACTGAGCGGTCAGTGTGGAGTGTTCACAGGGAGCCCTGGCCGTGCTCGCACTCTCCCGTGAAGGACACATCAGCGTGGTCCCTGGAATGACCGGGAGGTCAGCCAGAAGTGCTCCCCACCCAACCTCACTGTTACCACCAGAAACAAGAGGCAACTCCGTGCAGAAAGACAGAACATCACCAGCCTGATGCTGTCCTGAGGAAGATCGGCTGGCATCTGGGAACTGGGTGCTATAGTGGGTTGAATGGGGGTCCCCCAGAAGTTATGTCCACGTCATGCCCCCCAGAATCTGAGAATGGAACCTTATTTGGAAGTAGGGTCTTTTCAGGTATAATTAGTTACGGATCTGAAGATGAGGTCATCCTGGATCAGGGTGGCCCTAAATCAGTGCCAGTGTCCTTCTAAGAGACAAGCGGAGAGACACAGACACACAGGAGACACCATGTAAAGACGGAGGTAGAGACGGGAGGAATGCGGCCACAAGCCCAGGGATGCCTGGAGCCTCCAGAAGCTGGAAGAGGCAGGCAGGACCCTCCCCTGGAGCCTCTGGAGGGAGAGCGGCCCTGGGACACCTTGACCTCAGACGTCTGGTCTCCAGGACTGAGAGAGGACAGGTTTCTGTTGCTCTGAGCCTCCGTTTGTGGTCGTTTATTACAGCTGCCCCAGGAAGCTAATGCAGCTGGTGAGCAGCTCCCTTCCCTGATCTAAACCCCCCCTCCTCCCTTTAGGGGCAGCTCCCTGCGCCTGTGCTGTTTGCACAAACCATGTGGTTCATGCTGAGCCCCGGCTCCCCTTCTGGGCACTGGCATTTTGGAGGGTGAGGGCAGACAACACCACGTGACCAGCCCCCAGCCGGGTGCCAAGTCTCTAATGAGCCTCCCTGGGGGGACGGGGGTGGGGGTAACTGTCATGGTTCTGCCCTTCGTCGCTGGGGGAAGAGACATCCTAGAGACCCTCAAGGGAAGGAGTGGGCATGAAGGGTCATGAGGTGACCGGAGCAGGGGCCCTCCCTCCCGTGCATCCCTACTGCGTGCTGTGCCCCATCTCAGCTGTGAGCACACAAGCCACAAGCATGTGCTGGGTCCTGTGAGCCTCCCAACCAGTCCCTGAAGGTGAGGGCGGCCCTGCAAACCCCAGCTCTTTCCTCCACGTCTAGTAGGTGGAAGACCCACTTCTCCTTGCCATTCCAGAAGCGGTTCTGGGGCTGTCCTGGGAGGGCTTCTGGGGTTATGCGGGCTGAGCCCCTATTGCTAAGTCCCCACTTCCCCACAAGAACGTCCAGAGCAACCTGTTTGCCCTGTTGCCTGAATGCCCCCCCACCAGTTTTCTCAGGAAAGAATCAGGGGGTTCCGTAGCAGCGTCTGCAGGCAGCTCTGCATCTGGGCCTACGTTCACATCTTCTGTGTAAACACCGAGAACCTTCCCTGACACGTGCCCCAGCTGACCACCTCCGCATGCCGACCACAGGCCCCAGTGCGGGCGTCAGACTGACCGCCCGTCTCAGCCTCCTCCTCTTGTTGTCAGAGCTGCTCCAGGTCCTGCTCAGAACCCGTGGACCCACCTTTCACAGGGCTGTCCTCCACCCCCCAACTTCGGCAGGAGTTCACCTAAGTATTTAAGTTAAGGGGTCCAGAGATAAGAAAGGAAGCTACAAACAAACAGATGAAACCAGCTGGGACCAAGATGGCAACGAATGTGACCTCCAACAGACCCTGAGTCTCATCACATGTTGAATTTACTATATCAGCATATTAAGTGACACACCTATCAGTGGCCATGACTGGACTTGAAGGACCAAAGACGGGTGAAAGGAGGTGGTACCCCACTCGCTTGGGAAAATCCCTGCCCCTTCCCCGGAAGGCCTCTTCATCCCCATCATTAGCCTCATTCCTCCTCCCTTTGTCTTTACCCTTTAAAATTAAACCACTCTCTCCAGGAGGGCGAGAAGTTGGTCTGTGAACTTCGTTCCCATTTCTCCATTCTTTGGCCACTGAACAGAGCCTGTGCTGTGGTGGTCTCAGCTTTGGTTTTGTTATTTGCCTACTTGAACCCACATGGAAAAAGGAAACCTTCCCTGCTGAGGCAGAGCACCTCGCCAGGCGAGGGCCCGAGCAGGGTCCATGTGACTTCACTTGGTAACAGTCTGTAAGGGGACGGTGGTCTCTGCCTGTGGGGTGGGGGCATGGCACACGTACAGCCACAGCACCGGCTCCGTGGACGGCACGGCCCCTCGTGGGCCTGGACCGTGTGCTCTCGTCCCCCCACGCCTGACACCCCCTGACATTCATGACGCGGTGACACTGGCTGCTGGGTATCCAGTCAGGAGGGACCAGGGGCAGCATCTGGTACCAGATCAGACGCGCCTTTTCACAGGCAGGGGACATAGGAGATATTAGGACTTTGTGTCTGGAAAACAAACCAAGCGGCTAGAAGGTGATCTGAGCTGTGGACGTGAAACCCACGTGCGAGGTGAGAGCTCCCACTGGACACTGGCTCGGGAGCTTCCACACAGGGGATGACCACACCAGTGCTTCCTGCCCGACCCCTCCATGCCTCCCTGGTGGGCACGGCTGGACCTGCGCTCCTCAGGATCCCCAACCCCGAGCCTGAAGGTCCGATGCTGGCAGGGCCTGGGGACGCGTGTGGTCACCCCACCAACGCTGCTTGGCTCCTCCTCCCCAGTGACCAGGGGAAGGCAGCCCCGTGGAGTATGAGGCCCTGCACAGGCAAAGCTCGCACACCCCCTCCTCAGGACTCCCGGCCCCGCCCTGCTTCCTCAGGCCCACCGTCTGCCCCTCCCAGTGCCCACATCCCACTGCCCCACATTCCTGGTGTGGACGTCCACATACACAAGCTGCTCCGTGTCCTCTTCCCACATGGGACACCCCCATCCCTGCTTCTTCCTAATGACGGCCTGGACCTCACCTGTTCTGGGCAGGAAGAGGGCTGAGGAGGAGGCCGGCCTGTCCTGTCTGCCTCCCAGGGGCCCAGACACAGGGTTCGGGGGCTGCTGGGCCTTGAGGTCTGGATGCTTCCAGGTGTGGGATGAACCTGCCACTGTCCACTGGAGCTGCCCCTTCCGAGATTCAGGAAACTGGGGGACCCACCAAACGGAGCCCATCCCCAGGCTCTGCTGCAAGTCTGCTCGGATTTGCTCTCCTGATCTTGAAGACAGACCTGCGGGAAACAGGGCCTGCGATTCCCATACTGACGGTGTTCTGTGGAATGTCCATTTTCCATTTCCCTTTCTACCCTGTTCTGAGGAAATTACTAGTCAATCCATGCTACCATCACCCGATAGTGACTGGGAAGCTGAGGCTCTGAGAAGCCAAGTAATCCAGCCAGAAGCACAGGTGTGGGACCACGGAGTGGGGTCTGCACCCGCCACCTGCCCAGGGGGACTGCCCACTCCCCGCAGCTTCCACACCTGTTCCCTTCACCCACACCCCCAGGACCAGCTCACAGAGCCTCCTCTTGGGGGGATTCACTTACCTTCTTCTAACAGGATCCGTCTCACTATCGTGTTCTGGGATCATCCGGAAGGCTTGTCACTCTGACGCAGGTTCAGCCGCACATCACCAGGGCAGCTTTCTTGGATCACACTCACCACCTGCACGTCCACTCCCAGCTCAGACCCAGAAGAACCCCCTCGGCCCCGAGCCCCATGGCTCTGCCTGGGCTCCCACCTCCCCCTGCCTGGTCCGTCCCTCTCATGTCCCCTGCAGTGTCACCAGGAGCTCCCACCTGCCCCAAGCAGGCTGTCTGCTCTGTCCTGGGGAGACCTCCCTGGTGTCAGGAGGAAGACACAAGAGGTACCCGTGGGGCCTCCCTCACGCAGCACAGTGGCCAGCACCCACCTACTGACCTCATCACTCTGGATGGACAGGGGTTCATAGGGCCCGCAGCATCTCCTGGTTCTCATTTCATCCCAGCACCGCCCACAGGGAAGTTGCTAAGCAACTCTGTGCCGGCTGCACAGAGAGGACGCTCATACACACGCCCCCCTTCCAGCACCCGGGGCTCTCGTGGTCAGGCCCCTCCCAGGATATGGAGCTCACCTGAGCAGGTACCCAGCAGCCCATGGGGCTCTCATGGTCAGGCCCCTCCCAGGATATGGAGCTCACCTGAGCAGGTACCCAGCAGCCCACAGGGTTCTCGTGGGCAGGCCCCTCCCTGGATATGGAGCTCCCCTGGGCAGGTACCCCGGCAGGGCTGGGCACACAGGAACCGTGCACATAGCCCTCATTGCAGAGCACCCCCAGCTCACCTGTTGCTCAGAGCTGACACAGAGCACCTCAGAGCAGGGCTTGAACTAACAAACAGCAGCTCCGACAGGTCTGTGACCCTGGGCTTCACTCTGTGTGGCCTCTCTCCGCCTGGTCTTCCAGGGGTTTCCACTGCAGCCGGGGCACCAGGCTTCTGTCTCCACCCACCACCCCTCCTCTCCCTGACTCCTGGGTTCCTCTCATTAGGAGAGGGTCTTCTTGAAGTTGTCTCCCACTCATGGACCAGATAAAATGATTAGAAAACAAGCCAGGGCTGCCGCCTCTTGTCTATCCTGACTCTCAGGACCCTACACCTGTTCCTTGGACCTGGCCGGTGCAGCAAGGCCCATTTTCTGCAACTCTGAGCCCCTGAGGGGCGAGGATTGGCTGACCTGGGCAGCCTGACTCGGCCGGCCAGCCCTCCACAGGTGTGCCTGGGTTGAGGTCAATATAAATACCCCTCCAGGCAGCAAAAGCCCCTGCAGCTGTGCCTGACGCCATATTCTCTGCCCCGTCAGCAGTCTCGGGGCTGGGCTGGTGGGAGGGAGTAGGGCCCACGGCTCTATGGGTGGCCTGGTGTGAGTGGGGCTCTGCTGGACTTTCTGCAGGAGTTGCCGGGCTGCCACCTGCTAAAGAAGAGGTTGTGTCACCCATACCTGCTGCTGGAATTTCTACCCGGGCAGAGGTGAGGAAGGAAAAAAGCAGTGGGGGCTGGGACAGGAGGGGTACCTCAGGCAGGGAAATGGAAAGCTTCCAGAAGAGTGCCCGGGGCCAGGACCATCCTGGCTGGCCTGCAGGCACCAAGTCGGCCTGCGTGTTGTCGCTGGTGTGACTCCAAGCCCCTTCCTCTAGGCTTTGAAGTCCTTGCATACATTCAGGTGTTTTACCTGGGAAGGGTGGGAAAAGTTCAGCAGCAGTTGGCCTGGGGCTCAGCTCACGTTTACTCAGAGACGCCTCCTCACGGTCCCCCAGCTTTGCAATGAGGACGCTCCTTGTGTGGGGGCTGCTGGCTGCATGGGAGACGATTCCCCACCTGTGACCAACTTCAGAATTGTTTACCACTGGAGCAAGTGTCCTGATAGGGTTTTCATCTGTGTAACTAGTGGGTTCTTAATTAGCAACGTGAACGGTGATAACAGAGGTCCTGAATCAGGATGGAAATACTTATTTTATGCATGTACAGGCGTAAAAACCTGGGGAGACCGTGTGCAGCCGGCACCCTTAGGGTTGGGCTTCTGACTGACTCCTCAACGTTCTGGTGTCCAGCCATTGCTTTAGGATTTCTGGGGCCCAATGCTGACTCTAAGGGCTCTACAATCCAGCCTCTGTTGGCCTTTAATGAGACCCACACTTCCAGGATCCTACAGAGCAGGGTCTGTGTGACCGTTCTGTGGCTTCTGTAACAAATGACCACAAGATGGGTGGTTTAAAACAACAGGAATTCATCCTCCCCCAGTCCTGGAGACCAGACATCTGAGATCAAGGTGTTGGAGGACGGAAGTCTCTCCAAAGGCTCCAGGATAGGGTTCTTCCTGCCTTTTCCAGCTTCTGGGGGCTCCAGGCGTCCCCAGGCCTGTGGCTGCATCCCTCCCGTCTCTGCCTCTGTCTTCACGTGGCTTCTCTAAGTCTGTGTTTCTCTTCTTTTGTTTCTCATAAGGACTCTCTCAGTTGGATTGAGGGCCACCCTAACCCAAGATGACCTCACCCTGAGATCCTTAACTACATATACAAAGACCCTTTTCCCAGATATGGTCCTGTTCACGTGTTCTGGGGGGGCACATCTTTTGGGGTCAGCATTCAACCCATTACCTGTGTATAAAATAACCCTCATTTTAGGAGATTGCCAAGGTCCCGTATAGACTGGCACAGACAGCAGCCATGTGGGTGGGGGTCTGGGGAGAATGAGGACCCTGGAATCACCTGGAAGGGATGAAGTCCTGGCAGCATTAGGTGAGCTCTTCCACCATGGGCCCCGTGGAAACAGCCACTCCACTCTGTCCGTGGAAAGGGACCCAGTGCCGAGTCCAGAAGTGGTTACCTTGCAAAGCTGGCTCTTCTGGGATTTCATCATCAATAGCATCATGTAACCAGGAACTACGGGCTTGGAGGAGTCACTCTCTGGCACATGATGACAGCACTGTCACTTTAGGCTCATCAAGCCTAGAATAGGGATGTTTGAAGGAGAAGAGTTTGGGAGATTGTGAAGCTTGGTTGTCAAGGAAACTGAGCAGGTTTGTCAAGGTTGTCAAGGAAACTTCTCCCTTAAACTGACGGCAGGGCTGGGAGAGCTGAACTCCAGGGATCTTTTAAAGGGGCTGCTCTGAAGCACCATCACCTGAGAGGTGGTCTCACCATGAGCTGGGGTTTGAGAAAAGTTTGATGAGATTAAGCCTGACTTTCTGTGACAGCTGGGGAGGGGTTTGTAAAGCACCTTGGCTTTTAAGGCAGAAGTTTGTTGCTGGAACAAAGTGTCTCCCAAAACTGGGCTGAAGCTCAAGCTGTCTCTGTCCCCTTCTTGTGAGAGTCCAGGGCAGGTGGGTGTCAGGTCCCAGGCTCTGTCCCCCTTGTTTCTCCTCCCTGCTTCCAGGTGAGGGCTCCAACCAGCAGGGTGGGGTGACCAGGTGGGCATCATGCCCTCCGTCCAAGGATGCAGGCTGGCCAAGGCCCTCACCACCTCCACCCCTTCCCCTTGGTAACACGAGACACTACGCCCTAGCTGTAAGGGGTGGGAAAGCTGGGAGGTGCAGGGTAGCTGTGAACAGGAAAAAGGGAAATGGGTTCTGATGGGCAGCTGCGCGGCCCTGCTGTGAGGGTCGCCCAGACGCTAGCGCACAGACTCTGGATCCTGTGAAGCTTCGACGCTTTGTGGTTCTGGAAATCCTATAGGAGACGGTCCACAGCAGGTGAAGCTAATGCTCTCAGTGGAGGTGGTGAAGCTAAAGATCTGCAGTTCAGACCGAAGGTGCCGATGTACATACAGGACAAAACCATCTCGTGTGAATGGACTTCAGGCACGTTTAACATGAATGCAGTCATGTTAATGCCTAGCATCTTCTATCTTGTATCTCTCCTCAGGGTCCCCCTCCTCAGATCCTGAGGATCCTGTAACTCACGTACAGGGGGATGGAGAGTGGGCTCTGTCCAGTCTGAGCCCTGAGTTACCCTGCATGTGAGTCTGCTCAGGACCTCCATAACAAATACCACAGACTGGGCAGCTTGAATAACAGGCCTATCTCCCAGTCCTGGATGCTGTCTGAGATCAAGGTGTGTGCAGACTGGCTTCTCCTGAGGCCTCTCTACTTGGTGCTTAGACAACCATCTTCTCCCCAGGTCGTCATGATCTCCCCCTGTGCCTCTCTGTGTCCTAATCTCTCCTTGTAGGACACCAATCCTATTGGATTAGGATCCACCCTAGTGACCTCATTTTTACCTTGATCACCTCTTTAAAAATCCCATCTCCAAATACAGCCACATCCTGAGGTCCTGGGTGTTAGGGATTCAGCATGTGAATTTGTGGGGACATGGCTGAGCCTATCCCATCCTCCTTAGGAGCCAAGTGTGCCTCGGTCCTTCCTTCCCTCAAGTCACACGAGGTGATGTAGTGGCTCAGGGAGAGGCCACTCGTGCAGAGTCTGTGTCCCAGCTGGGGAGCCCTTCTCTGCTCTCTCTGATCAGGCAGTGGCCGTGCCAGTCCCCTCCTGAGGTGAGCAGTTCTGGGGTTTCCTGCCATGTCGCCTGGCCAGCTGAGGTGCTCACTGTCAGGGAACCCAGGAGCCAGCAGCCTCGTGGGGATGCCAGGGACTCTCAGGGCCTTGGCAGATGTCTCTCCCAGCAGATACCCTAGTGGAAGTGGGGAAACATTTGGGGGATTACAGGTGGGAGAGAGTCACAGTCTCGTTTATGCTTCAGAAAGACCACGTTGGGGTGGGATGTGAGGTGCACCGTGTGGGCAGGGAGTTTTACCAGGGCCTGATGGAGGAACCAGGCACAAGATCGGGCTTGGGCCAGGGCTGTGGGTGTAGAGGTGAATTAGTGTGGGAACTGGCCACAGACTGTTGTCGAAATCTCGGCTTCCCTGTGCACCGAGGCCAAACAGAAATACGGAGACAGGGATTTTGGAGGAAGAGAGAGATGGCTTTATTCTTCTGCCAGACAACAGGGAAGACACAGCCAGCTAGCGCCTCAAGAACTGGGCACCCCTCCTTGAGAATCAGGGAAGATTTTATACGTGGCGCTCTCGCAGTCTGGGGTATAGGATGAGGATCAAAGTAGTGAAGGTCTTGCATTCCTCCTTTCCTTTGCATTATTTCAAAACAGTCATAGCTGGCATCAGGCTGCCCGGTAATTGGGGCCCGGCAGTCTGGTAATTGCGTCCGTTTGCCTCTGGTTTATCGACCAGTGACCTTGTTTCTGAAATGCAAAAACTATAGGGGGTGACTTGTTATGAAGGGCGTATAGAATGTAAGTGCTGGACATAATAAGGTTAGGGAGTGAGAGGCAGGGGATGTAACTCACACAGAGTTAGGGGTGATGGGTGCCGAATGTAAATGACATAGCGTCAGGGAGTGAGGTTAGCTTTGTAAAGTACACATCTAGTTACTACAAATTAGTGACAAAGTAAAACAAGGAGTGATTAATTCTTTCAGGCCAGATTATGTTTCTTCTCTAGCCTATTCGCTGTTCCCTTTGTTTTCCTTGTTCTCAGGGGAGGGAAAACTTCATTTCTATTTTTGCTGCAACAAGACTCTGGAGGAGCAGATGACAGTCAGTGGGGCACAAGGAGAGTGGGAGCCTGGGAGACCCCAGTGTTACCAAACGAAACTTGGGTCCGCTTGCCCGAGTGCAGTAAAGCCAGTCTACTGACACCGGGTGTGGTGAAGGGAAGTGCAGCTTTAATTGTAAAAGTGCCAATACAAGGAGGCCAGGCGGCCTGTGCTCTAAAACCCCAAACTCCCTGAAGGATTTCAGCAAAGGAATTTTAAAGGCCAAGTGATGGAGGGGGGTCGCAGGGTATGTGATCAGCTGGTGCACAATTCTCTGGTTGATGGTGAGGTAACAGGCAGTTAACACTCTAAATTCTTAGGCACCAGAAGTTCCGGGGCTACCTGTTCATGATCATCAGGTAGTTAATTTCTTCCGTTTGGTGGTGGTTTCAGCATCTGTAAAACAACTCAGGAAGCGTGCATCAGATGCTGTTATCCAGGTACTTCAGAGAGGAGCTCCAGCAGAGGATGTGGGGGAGGGGTCTGTCCTGGGAAGGCCCCGTAGGGTCCTGCTCGGTTACACCCGGTGCCTGGGCTCAGCAACCTGGGAAGGTGGGGCTGCTCCTGGGTGTGGAGACCTGCAGGATCCTGGTCCCCTGAGTGCCCTGTTAGCCCCCAAGGTGAGATGGGGGTGCAGTGACTGGACAGAGGCGTCTGGCCTGGGAGAGGGGTCCAGGCTGGAAATGTCACGGGACTCATCGCAGGGAGGGAGAGGAAAGGCCAATGGGGGCAGGTAGGTCACAGCAGACTATGTGCAGGTGATTGCGGTCCTGTTGGAAGCAACTCAGAGCCAGAAAGGAGTGGCCGTCAGGGGCTCAGCTCCATTCTCTTGTTCCTTTGTAAAACCGCTGTGTCAGAGTTTGAGACACCGCCAGGAGACGTCTGGGCCCAGTGTTGCCATGGCTTCATCAAAGGGGCCCAGGGGGAACACAGAACCACTGCAGGCCCTGCCCATGTCCGCACTGGGAATGAATCCCATCGGGGCTCCTGGGCTCACAGACTTGAGGGAACCTCTGTCCTCGGAACTGGTCTTCCTCCTTCCTCTCACCTGCTGGTCAGGAGCCCAGGCACCCCCATCCTGGCTCCACCCCCAGGGCCTGGATTCTGGGACAGCTTAGGGGTAAGCAAGACCCTCATGTTCCTTTATCTGCCTGGGGGTGAGAATGTCTTAAACGCTGCAATTGACTGATGATGGAGGGCTGAGTGTTTCCAGCAGGTATGGGTGGAAAGATGGGGTGTGAAGTTCCTGTGTCTGCAGGGTCTTCCCAGCGTGAAGATCTGTGTGTTTCCCCCGGCCAGTCAGCGTCCTCCCAGGAAGCCCAGATCCAGGTTTATGAGGGCAGAGGCTCTCCCCTTGCTTATCTGTAACTTCCTGTTCCCACAATGAGGAGCCTGGCTCCCACCATCTGCCATTTATGTATGCATTGCTCCTTTCCAGGTTACATGTGCAGAGGTTTCAGAGTTGTTAGCTACTACACCCTGGAAAGAACTTCGTAAAATAAAGCCCACTCTTTATATACGGTCCATTTTGCCTTTAGTCTACAGATTCCATTCATTTCCAAAGGTAACTTAGGTCAGCACCTTTTATCCCATCCCCTACAGTGAGTTGTTTCCATATATTTCTAACACAGTTAGACTCTGTCACATTATGTATTCCATCCTGACACATGCCTACATTCTAAATAACTAAATTTGAATAGATTATGATTGGCCCCTTGGGCTATACACATCTGTGGGCTTAGACAAATGCATAGTGACAGGTATCCATCCTAGAATGTCACATGGAATACTTCAAACCCCCCACCCCATGATCTGCTTATCATCTATGTAGCTTTGCCTTTCCCAGAATGTCACCAATGGGGTCATACTGTGTGCAGCCTCCTCAGCCTGGATGCTTTCACTTAGCAGTATATACTGAGGATTTATCCATGTCTTTCCATAGGCTGATGGTGCATTCCTTTCTGCTGAGTAGTATTCCACTGCATGTGTATGGGCGGAAAAACAATTTTCCCTCTACTTTTTCAGGTTCTTGGTTGAGGCCACCCTGCCCCTGTAATAAAAGACAGATTACCAGGAGAAAAGCAGAAGTTTAATTACATGTCTACCTTCTGAATACAGGGGGGATAGCAAGGAAAACTGAGTCACTCCCTGAAATGACCAAAACCATCCCCTTAAATAGCTCTTCAGCTAAAAACAGAAGAAATATGCTGGGGAAGGGAGGAAGACCACTTATGGCAGGTTATCATGCAAAGCACAGTAAACAAGGGTATGATTGTTTGCACATTTAAGTCAGGACTTCTCCATTGAAAAGAGTTACTTAAGATTTAATTATCCTTCTATTTTTGGTGCAAAGAGGGACATACCCTTATAAATGGCGACTTCTGTATTGTAAATGTCTTTCATAAAACAGCAATCTCAGTTTTCTGAGATTTTTTATTGAATATATTATTTTATTTTTGGCTGCATTGGGTCTTCATTGCTGCGTGCAGGCTTTTCTCTGGTTGTGGCGAGCAGGGGCTACTTTTCTTTGCAGTGCGTGGGTTTCTCATTGTGGCTTTTGTTGTCGCGGAGCACAGGCTCTAGGTGTGCAGGCTTCAGTAGTTGTGGCACACGGGGTCAGTAGTTGTGGCTCGTGGGCTCTAGAGCGCAGGCTCAGTAGTTGTGGAGCATGGGCTTTGTTGCTCTGCGGCGTGTGGGATCTTCCCGGACCAGGGCTCGAACCCGTGTCCCCTGCATTGGCAGGCAGACTCTTAACCACTGAGCCACCAGGGAAGCCCCCCTTTTTTTTAAAGCAGACCAATAATCCTTATGCCAGAGAGACATATTTTGGGGTGGCATATTCTACTCACCTTGACATGGATCTACCCCAATTTGCTTATACATTCATCTTTTGAAGGATATCCTGATTTCTTCAAGTTTTTAGCCATTATGAAAGTGCTGCTGTGCATAATTGCATCCTTGTTTGCATTTGGACATAGATTTTCAAAGCAGTTGCCTGAATACTGGAAGCATGATTGTTGGATCCCAACGTGAGACTTGTTTAGCTTTGGAAAAAACTGCCAAATTGTTTTACAAAGTGGCTGCACATGCATCCCCCCAGCTATGAGGGAGAGCTCCTTTTGTTCCTCACCCTCTAGCAATTGGTATTTTCATATTTTTGGAGTTTAGCAGTGCTAATAGGTGTGCTGTGATATCTCATGATTTTAATTTGTAACTCCCTAATGGTATATGATGTTGAGCTTGTTTCTGTATGATGTTTACCATCTGTATATCTTTTTTTGGCGGGATGTCTGTTCAGATCATGCTGTTCACGTTCATGCTGAGAGGAGCCCTGTCTCCTCAGGACCCACTGGGGCTTTGGCTTCTGGGACACGCGGGTTGCGTCCACGCTGACGGCCAGGTTTCAGGACAAGCTGGGGTCGAGTCCACACTAACAGAGGCCGAGTCTCCTCAGGATCCCCTGAGGCTTCAGCTTGGGGACACTGTGGGGTCCAGTTCATGCTGAGAGGAGCCTGGTCTCCTCAGGACCTGCTGGGAGGTGACGCCACTGAGGGAAAAGGTGAGGAAATGTGGGGAGAATGTTCCTGTGCATGGCTGACCGCTGAGGGTGTCTGTCTTCAGAGGACCCAGGAGAGGAAGGGCTTGATGTGGAAAACTGGGTTTTTGGCCGCTTTTGTGTGTGGTGTAGACAGAGTGCAGTGTTGTTCTTTGGCGTGTGGAGCCTGGTTTTCCCAGCACCATTTCTTGAGGGGACTGTCCTTTCCCTGGTGTATGTTCTTGGCTCCTTTCTTGTGAATTAACTGATCACATACCTGTAGGTTGATTCCTGGGCTCTCTGCTCTGTTCCTCTGGTCTGTGCGCCTGTTTTTGTGCCAATTCCACACTTTTTTGGGACTGTAGCTTCGTAATGAAGTGTGAAGTCAGGGAGCGAGATGCCTCCAGCCCGTTCTCCTTCCTCAGGGTGGCTTTGGCTCTTCTGGGTCCTTTGTGGTTCCACACACATCTTAAGATTGTTTGCTCTGTTTCTATGGAAAATGTCGTTGGACTTTTGGTAGGGATTGTGTTGAATGTGTACATTAATTTGGCTAGAATGCATATTTTTTAAAATTAAGAAAAAAATTTTGGGCCACACCATGTGGCATGCATGATGCGGGATCTTAGTTCCCCAACCAGGGATCGAACCTGCGCCCCCTGCAGTGGGAGCACAGAGTCCCAACCCCTGGACGGCCAGGAAAGTCCCACCTTAGAATGCATATTTTCAAAATATTCTTTTTACCCATGAGCACGGGGTATCTTTCCATTTATTTTTGTCTGTTCAGTTTCCTTTATCAGTGTCTTCCAGTTTTCAGTGTGCAGGTCCTTCACGTCCTTGGTTAAATTTACTCCTAGTTATCTTTTTGGATGAAATTGTAAGTGGGATTTTTAAAAAAAATTCCTTTTCTGATGGTTCATTATCAGTGTATAGAATCACAAATGATTTTTGTGCATTGATTTTTCTTTTTTTTTTTGTATCCTGCAGCTTTACTGAATTCATCTTTTAGTTGTAACAGTTTTTTGGTGGTTGAATATGGAAAACTAGAATTCAGAAATCCCACTGTTTCAACTACATCTAGGTCATCCACAGCACCCAAGACATAGTGGCTCCCAATGTAATCTTCCAATGGTGCCTCTTGTAGTATGTGGACTCCTACAAGGGTGATTGGCATCACCACTGTGGGTGAGCTGGATCTGGGTAGAGCTTGGCCTCTATAACAAAGTTTGATGTCTGTATTTCTGGCGTGGTATGGCATGGTTGTTTTGATAAGTACTTTATTTTCTAGTAAATTTCAAGTGTATAAAAAACTTCAAATAGCAGTATCAAGTTTTCCACATTCACAAAATACTCCAGTTTGTTTTACCCTGTGAGAGTGGGAGGGCCACTCTCCCAGGGAACCAGCACATAACCCCAAAATGAGGAATAATTATGGTTTCCACATTATAATCCTATCCCCAGACCTGCTTCAACTTTCACCAGCTGCCCCAGCTTTGTGGAAATATATTTTCCATTCGAATCCAGTTTTCTTTTCTTGGAACCATCACTGGGGCTTTTCCTCACTTTAAAAACCTTGCTGGACTTAGAGTGTACAAGATGAGCATGATCTGGGTGGTTTTTCTGTGTGGCTTCTTTCACTTAGGATGTTTGCAGTGTTTATCCACATTGTAACATTGATGATTATTTCATTCATTTTTTCCATCGTGATTAAAAATACATAACATTTACCATTTAAACCACTTTTTTAAAGCTTTTTTAAAAATGTTATTTTATTTTTTATTTTTTGGCTGTGTCGTGTCTTTGTTGCTGTGTGCAGGCTTTCTCTAGTTGCGGCGAGCGGGGGCTACTCTTCATTGCTGTGTGCAGGCTTCTCGTTGCGGTGGCTTCTCTTGTTGTGGAGCACGGGCTCTAGGCACACGGGCTTCAGTAGTTGTGGCTCGCAGGCTCTAGAACGCAGGCTCAGTAGTTGTGGCACACGGGCTTAGCTGCTCCACGGCATGCGGGATCTTCCAGGACCAGCGCTTGAACCCATGTCCCCTGCATTGGCAGGCAGATTCTTAACCACTGTGCCGTGAGGGAAGCCCCATTTAAACCATTTTTAAGTATACAGTTCTATGGCATTAACTACATTCACATTGTTGTAAAAATATCCTCACCATCCATCTCCAGATATTTTCCCCATATGAAACCGTAGGCATTAAACACTAACTCACCTCAACCCCTGGCAACCTTATTCTACTTTGTCTTTGAATTTGACTTATCTGGATACCTCATACTCGTGGAATCATAGAACGTTTGTCCTTTTTGTGTCTGGCTTGTTTCACTTAGCATAATGACTTCAAGGTTCATCCACATTGTAGCATGTGTGAGAATTACCTTAGTTTTAAAGGTTGAATCATATTCCATTGTGTATATACTACACTGTACTTATCCATTCATCTGTTGAAGGATGTGTTGTGTTGCTTCCACCTTTTGGCTGGAAATTGTGAATAATGTTGCTATGAATATGGGGTACAGATATCTGTTCCAGTCCTTGCTTTCTAATATTTTGGGTGTACACCCTGGAGCAGAATCAAGGGATCATACATTTTCCATGTTTTTGAGGAGCCACCATACAGTATTCCACAGTGGCTGTATAATTTTACTTTATTCTTTTATATGACAGAATAATGCAGCTTATGGATCTACCTTATTTTGCTTATCTGTTTACCTGCTGATGGACATTTAAATCTTTTCTACCTTGGGCTATTGTGAACAGTGCTGCTATGAATAATTGGTGAACAAGTTTTTGTTTGAACACCTGTTTTCCATATTTTGGGTATATATCTAGGAGTGGAGTTGTTGAACCACATGGTAATTATATTTTTGAGTAAATGCTAAAGTTTTGTACACATAGACTACACCATTGTACATCTCCACAAGTAACTTTTAAGGGTTCTAATTTCTCTACATTGTTGCCAACATTTGTTATTTTTATTTATATATTTAAAAATTTATTTAAAAATTTATTTAAAAATTTATTTTTATTCTAGTGTGTGTGAGGGGGCATCACACTGTGGCTTTAATTTGCATTTTCATCATGACTACTGATGTTTGACATCTTTTCATGTCCTTGTTGACCATTTGTATGTCTTGCCTGGAGAGCAGTCCATGCAAGTCATTTGTCTGTTTCAAAAATTTTATTGTTTGTCTTTTTGTTGATGAGTTGTAAAAGTCCTGGGTATATTCTCGGTAAAGAGTCTTATCAGATATATAATGTGCCAATATTATCTTCCATTCTGTGGGCTGTCTTTTTACTTTCTGGAGAGCCTCTTTTGTTGCACAAAGGTTTGTAATCTTGAGGAAATCCAAGTTATCTATTTTTTTCTTTCATTTCTTATGCTTTACTGTCAAATCTAAGAAACCATTGCTAAATTCATGGTCAGGAAGATTTAGTTCCTTGGTTTCTTTGAGAGTTCATACAGTCATCCCTTGGTACCCACTAGGCCGGGCTTTAGGCCTGGGATTGAGTCACTGTGAGGGTTCAGGGGTCACGGTTTAGGGTTATGGGTCATTGTTGGAGAGTCATGGTAGAGGGTTGTGGTTAAAGGGTCAGGGCCGGGGATTAGAGTTTAGGGGTCAGGGGCGAGGGTCTAGGGTTCTGGGGCTAGGGTTGTTAGGGGGTTAAGGTTAGAGGTTAGGGTTCTTAGGGTAAAGGTTAGAGTTAGGTTTAAGCACAATTGGCCCTCATTGCCCTCCCCTCTCTTTCTCTCTCAGGCCTCCAGAATGGATAGGACTTGCCCAGGGTCAAACAAGAGTCAGGGAGCTGAGGTCAATAACTGTTTTTCTGGCCTCCCTTCCCTCAGTCCTGGGCTCTGAAAGAAGAATGAAATGTCTGTTCTTGTCTCGGACTGTTTCTTATCCAACTCAACCTCTGTCAAGGATTGGAGAGGGTGTCAGAAGTCATGCATGGTTTCCTTCTGCCCTCCTACCTGGGAAGGGTGATGCTGGCCCTACCCTGCCTGGGCAGCCTCAGATTCCAGCACAGCCCAGACAGGAGGGCACTCAGTGGACATGTGTGGATTTATACAGGACTGGGTGCAGTGACCTGCCAGCCCCCAGCTGCTGCCTTCTTAAGGGCTGGTGGGGCCCTCTTGGCACTGGAGGCATCCTTTGTCCCATCTGAGTGGGCATGAGTAGATGATCAAGCCTCAGGCAGGACAGCCCTTGACCTCTGACTATCCAGGCAGGCATCTGTGGTCCTCTAGCTCAGTCCAGCCTGGGCATTGTCAGGCCCTCATGTATAGTTACGGGCAATTCAACAGCTACCTGGGCAGTGTAGACATTCCTTTGAGAAGTTTCAACTACCAACATCCATGTGGTTGAGAAAAAGTCCTCCCCCTCACAGCCTCATAGGCTGCCAAGAGAAGTAATAATCCTCTAAACATTGGAGTGTGTCCCTGACACAACAACCATACAGGAGACCATGGCCCTGCAATCCTTTGTCTTTTCAGTCGTTAGAAACTTTTGACATTCATATTCATTAAGAATCAAAGATATGGGAGCACCTGGACCTCCCAATGGGAGGTTCACACTGAGGCTGCATTGTCTTGGAGAGCCATATGCATCCATGTGGCCTCTGGAAAGCCTGCCAATTATGGGTTCCATGGCATGGAATAATTCTTGAGCCTCCCATTACTTCATTGCACAAGAGTTTCCTTACCACCCTAGCATTTGGTTTCTTCACTTAGTAAATGAGAGAGAAGATACTAGAAAATGAGCAGTATTGTTTTTCAGGGATGGGCAATTAATATGGCCAGGGAGATGGCATAACTCAAGGGCTCCCACCTCTCAGGGGCAGGAATGAGGTCTGTGTGTCTTCTGAGGGCACATGGGCTGTTTTGGGCCAGCCTCTGAGATGTGAGGACCTGATGCCCAAGGAAAGAGACTTGAGTTTACCACCACCAACGATCCTGACTTGTCAGTAAGTGAAAGAACTTCTTGCAGTCTTGGGAGGACAGTAAGTAAATACTAATTTATTTTACTTCAGTAAGTGTGTCCAGTCGCTGGGAAAAGAAAAATTTGTAGTTGATATATCTGAATCAATAATCCCTGATCCTTCCTCAGGTGTCCTCACTGGGTAGGCATGGCTGGGGGAGATGAAGATTCTGGGTGGGACCAGATATTAGTGGAGCTGCCAAACAGCTCTGTCCCTGTTCCTTCCCTGTCCCGGGAGAGGGAAACCCTGGAACAGTGATAGGATAACCAGTATGGGGAAGAGATTCCTCAGTAATTAATTGGTCTTTTTGTATTTTCCTTAATTTAGTGTTCATTTTGGTAATGAGTTTTTACAAAGAAATCACCTGTTTCTTCTGGATTTCCAGTTTGTTACAGTAGGTTTCTCTTATTTGACGTTTAATTTTTCCTGTCTAATTTTCTACAGAATCATGACAAATAATGAACAAATATTGATACTCTATTATTAACCGAAGTCCCTATTCATGTTCCCTTTGTTATACCTTTCCTTGTTCCAGGATCTCAAAGGCCATGGGGTCATCATGTCTGTTTAGTCTCTTCTGGGCTTTGACAGTTGCTCAGACTCTCCTTGTTTCCATGACCTTGACAGTGTGGAGGAGGACTGGTCAGGTATTTTATAGACTGCCAGGCACTGGGATTTGCTTGGTGTTTTTGTCGTGGTTAGACTTGGCTTTGAAAAAGCAGATCACAGAGGTGAAGTGCTTCCTCTTCACTGTATATCAAGAGGACAGGCTCTCAAGGGAACTTCTCACTTATATTCTCAACTTTGGTCACCTAGCTGAGGTAGTGTTTGTCAAGTGTTCCCACAGTGAAGTTAATATTTTCCCATGTCCATCCTGTGTGTCTTATTTAGGAGGAAGTCATAATGCAGAACCCACACTTGAGGAGAGAGGAGTTAGCTTCACACCCTTGATGGACAGCTGAGTGGCTATATAAATTGTTTAGAAGCTTTCTGCATAGGAGATTTCTATTTAACACCATTCATCAAAAACTATGTAATTTATTTTTACCAGTTTGGACACGTGAATAATTATTATAAACTTTTGGTTATAATCCAGCACTACATTATTAGACTGCTTAGTTAATTCTTGCTTTGGCTGTTGAGAGATTTTTGCATTTGCTCCTGTTTTCATTTTACATAATTTTTCTTTTGTGGGTTTTTAAAATTTTTGGTACTTCTTTACTTTCTGATATTTTAAGATTATCCTGCTTCATATATTTACTGTCTCAGTCCTAGCATCAGCCCTTTCTTCAAAGAGCCCTTGTTCCGTTTATTAGAGAATGGTATTAAAAACTTACATGTGGGAGCTAAATATGCTCAGCTGACAGTGCGTGGAAATATATGCATGTATCCCAGCCTATGCATATACACATAATTATAAAGATTTCCATGTGGAACTATGTGTAGGCTAAAGATAGTTTATACTGCTATCTCCAACCGGATCTGTTATGACATGGATATTGTAACCTTCTCCCTTTGTTTGACTGTAACATCCCACTCCAGTGGTAGGAAACCTGGCTTCCACCATTTGTCATTTATTAAATTCAGTGCTTGTTCCATTCAATTACTGATATAGTAGTTTCAGTATTATTAGCTACTACCCCTCATGGAAAGAACATAGAGTCCACTGTGTATGTATGGTACATTTTGTCTTTGGCCTACAGGTTCTGTATATTTCCAAAGTTAACTTAGGTCAGCCCATTTGTCCCACTACCAACAGTGAGTTTTTTCATACATTTCTGAATCAGTTAGATTCTTTGTTACATTCTGTATTCCAGTCTTTGACACTCCCATATCCTAAGTAGCTAAGTTTGAATAGATTGTAATTTACTTGTTGGGTTGTAAAAATCTGTGGGTGTAGACAAATGCATAGTGACAGGTATTCACCACTAAAGTATCATGTGGACTATTTCAACCACATATTCCATACGCTGTTTACCATGTCAGTTTTGCCTTTTCTAGAATGTCATATAAATGAGGCCATACAGTGTGTAGCACTTCAAACTGGATTCTTTCACTTAGCAATGTAAGTGTTAGATGTATCTTTTTTTTTTTTGCACGGGTTGATGGTCCATTCCTTTATATCTCTGAATACTATTGCATTGCATGTATATTAGAGGAAAAATAATTTTCCGTCTACCCTTCTATGTTCTTTATTGAGATCTCCCTTGTAATGAAAAAGAGATAAACTAGAGAAAACAATCAGAAGTTTAATATATACCATGCATACCTCCTGTATACTTGAAAGATACCCAGGAAAACTGAGTCACTCCCTGAAATGGCCCAAGCCGTTATCTTAAATGCTATCTTCCACTGAGAACAAAAGAAAGATATTAGGGAATGGAGGAAGCCATTTAAGGTTGGTTATTAGGCAAAGCAGAGTAAAGAAGGGTATGGTTGTTACACAGATTTACATCCAGGCCTATTTCGTTGACAAGGTTTTTTTTTTAAAAAAAAAACATTTATTTATTTGGCTGCGCTGGGTCTCAGTTGCGGCCTGTGGAATCTTTAGTTGCGGCATGTGGGCTCTTAATTGCAGCTTGCGGGATCTAGTTCCCTGACCAGGGCTTGAACCCTGGTCCCCTGCATTGGGAGCATGGAGTGTTAACCACTGGACCAGCAGGGAAGTCCCAACAAGCTTTTCTTGATACTTAGTCATCATTCAATTCCTGGTCCAGAGAGGGACATACCCTTACAAATGGAGATATCCTTCATAAATATAAATTTACCTCCTAATAGGGCATTTTCTACTTGGTTTTGAAAGATTCTCTTGAGTCTGCTGTTTCTTAATCAGTGCAAAATAATCCTTTTGTCAAATGGGCATATTTTGGGGTGGTGTATTCTTCTCCCCTTGACATGTATGTGCCCTAATTTGCTTATGAATTCATCTACAGAAGGACATATTGATATCTTTAAGTTTTTAGCCATTATGAATAGAGCTGCTGTGCATTACTTGATGCTAGTTTTGGTTTGAACACAGTTTTTCAAAGCAGTTGTCTAAATACAAGAGGTACACTTCTTGGATCCTAAGGTGAGACTTTTTAGATTTGGAAAAAACTGCCAAACTGTCTTCCGAAGTTGGTTGTGCATGCATTCCACCAGCGTCTTGAGTATATTCTTGTATGCTTATTTACTGCCTGTTTATCTTCTTGGGCCAGGTGTGTGTTTCAATCTTTACCAAATTTTAATGGCGTTGTTGGCATAATTTGAGTACAAATCCTTTATCAGATATGTGTTTTGGAAATAGTTTCTTGCAGTTTGTGGTTTGTCTTCCGGTTTTCTGAATAAGGTCACCAGATCCAAAATCATGTAGATTATCTTTTTTTTTCCTAGGATTTTTATAGTTTGGTAATTTAAATTTGTCTATGGGCAATTTTGAGTGAATTTTGGTTTAAGTTGTAAAGTTTGTGTTTACATTCATTTCATTACATATGGTTTGTAATGAATTGCTCCTTAACCATCTTTTGAGAAGATACAGTGAGATACTTGGCTCCATTTCAGTTTGGATTTCCAAACTTTAGTATATACAGCAGAACTGCCTTCCGGATGAGGCCCCTGGGTTTGTGAGTGCGGCGCTCCCGGCACTTCTCTGACGTCCCACAGGGGGCGCCGAACCCACCTGTCTGACCCTGGGGGCACAGGTGCACCCTGCCCACAGACTTTGCTCTGTGACAAGCAGACAGGAGCTTTGTCTCCTGTCAGGGCTTAGGTTTCTGGACCATGAGGCATTGTCCACACTGACAGCAGCTGGGTTTTCTCAGGAACCACTGGTGAGGAGACTCCACAAGAGGAAAAAATGAGCAAGTGTGGAGAATCTTCCTGTGCAGCTGACTGCTGGGTGGGTGGGGTGCATCTTCAGGGGCCTCAGGAGAGAAAGGGTTTAATGTGGAATACTGTGCGCTTTTAGTTAGTTTTACGTGCAGTGTAGATGGTGACCAGTGTCGTTCTTTGGAGTCTGGTGTCTAGTTTTCCTGGCACTGTTTGTTGATGGCTTTGGGTAGAATAAACATTTTAATAATAGTAATTTTTCTGATGCATGAGCATGGAATATTGTTTTCTATTGTGTCTTCAGTTTCTTTATCAATGCTTTATAGTTTTCTGAGTATACGTCTTTCATGTCCTTGGTTAAATTTATTGCTAAATAGTTTGTTCTTTTTGATGGAATTGTAAATGGGATTGTTTTCTTAATTTTTCTTGCTGGTGGTTCATTATTAGTGTATAGAAACAAAACTGATTTGTGTATATTGATTCCATATTTTGCAACTTTACTGAATTTATTTTTTAACATATTTTTTGAAGTAATGTGAAAAATTGCAATACTAAAATCTCAGTTTCTACTGCACCCCAGGTAATCCACAGGACCCAAGACATGGTAGCTACTAATATACTCTTCCCACAGTGCCTCTTAATACCATGCGGACTCCTACAAGGGAAATAAGTATCACAACTTTGGTTGAACTTGGTCTGGGTGAGTCTTGGCCCCTATAACAAAATTTGATGTCTGTCTTATCTGATTTTCTGGCATGATACTGACATGGTTGTCTAGAAAAGTAATTTACTTTCCAGTAATTTAAAATGTACAGAAAAGTTGCAATAATGGCAAAAAGTACTCCCATTTGCCACTTCACACAAAATGCTCAGTGTGTTTTGCCCAAGGAACCAGCACATAACCCCTAAATGAGGAAATCCTGGTGTCTACATTATAATTTAATACTCAGCCCCACTTCAACTTTCACCTGCTGTCCCAACTGTATGAAAATGTCTTTTTCCATCCTGATCCAGTTTTCTTTTTCTGGAACCATTACTGAGTTTCCCCCTCATTTGGACAACCTTGATGGATTTGAAGCAGACAAGATGAATATGGGATCTAGGTGGCCTTTTCTGTATGGCTTTTTCACTAAGAATGTTTTTAATGTTCATTTCTGTAACAAATATCAGCGCTACACTTTTTTTTCTTTGTCATTAAAAATACAAAACATGACTTTAGCGTTTAATTCACTTTACGTATACAGTTTTGTGGTATTAACTACCTTCATATAGTTGCACAAACAATTTAACTAACGTGTACTTCCTGTGTGCATGGCAGATACCCAGGAAATTGAGTAACACCCTGAAACGGCCCAAGACATCACCTTAAATACCCTCTTTATCTAAAAGGAAAAAAAAGGAAGGCTATAGTTGTGTCTGTCTGCATTCATTTGATTGTATATGGTTTCCAATTGATGTTGTATAACTAGTTGTGGAGAAATCATGGGATAGGTGGCTTCATTTCAGTTTGAATTTCCAAATTTAGTGGAATCTGCAGGCTTGATACAAGGTATACAAACTTCATATTGGATCAGGACATCCCATGGTGTAACTGGTATTCATGGTTTGTTCAACAATTAAAGTTCTGTGTGATATGAGTTCATCCCGGAGTAATCCAGGTTAGTTTCTGTTATACATTTGTCCCAGGATGAAAGGACAAGAGAAATAAGGCCTAATTTATAAAAGTGCCTTCAAACTAATTGATACTGAAGTATAGTTGACCTACAATGTTGTGTTAATTTCTACTGTACAGCAAAGTGATTCATATATACATACATACATATATACATATTTTTCGTATTCTTTTCCATTATGGTTTATTACAGGGTATTGAATATAGTTCCCTGTGCTGTACAGTAAGACCTTGTTTATCCATCCTATATATAATAATTTGCATCTACTAATCCCAAACTCCCAATCCATCTCTCTCGCCTGTCTTCCCCTTGACAACCACAAGTCTGTTTTCTATATTTGAGAGTCTGTTTTTGTTCTGTAGATAGGTTCATTTGGGTCTCATTTTATAATCCACATATAAGTGATATCATATGGTATTTGTCGTTCTCTGTCTGACTTACTTCACTTTGTATGATAATCTCTAGGTCCATCCATGTAGCTGCAGATGGCATTATTTCATTCTGTTTTATGGCTGAGTAATATTCCATTGTATATATGTATCATATCTTCTATATCCATTCATCTGTTGAGGGACATTCAGGTTGCTTCCATGTCTTGGCTATTGTGAATAGTGCTGCTGTGAATGCTGGGGTGCATGTATCTTTTCAAATTATAGTTTTGTCTGGATATGTGCCCAGGAGTGGGATTGCTGGTTCATATGGTAATTCTATTTTTAGTTTTTGAGGAACCTCCGTACTGTTTTCCATAGTGGCTGCATCAATTTACATTCCCACCAGTAGTGTAGGAGGGTTCCCTTTTCTCCACACCCCCTCCAGCATTTATTTCTAGACATTTTAATGATGGCCATTCTGACCACTATGAAGTGATAACTCACTGTAGTTTTGATTTGCGTTCTCTAATAATTAGTGATGTGGAGCATCTTTTCATGTGCCTATTGGCCATCTGTATGTCTTTGCAGAAATGTCTATTTAGACCTTCTGCCTATTTTTTGATTCTTTTTTCTTTTTTGAGTTGTATGAGCTGTTTGTATATTTTAGAATTAGGCCCTTGTTGGTCGCATCATTTGCAC
Organism: Eubalaena glacialis; assembly: GCF_028564815.1. Taxonomy (NCBI): domain Eukaryota; kingdom Metazoa; phylum Chordata; class Mammalia; order Artiodactyla; family Balaenidae; genus Eubalaena; species Eubalaena glacialis. The sequence continues at coordinate 287,418 of NW_026871230.1, read as the reverse complement.
GTATTTTCTCCCAAACAGTTAGCACAGGTTCTGGAACGACTGGATACCCACATGCAGAAGAATAAACTTGGACCCTTACCTCCCCTCACGCCATATACAAAAATCAACGCAAAATGGACCAAAGGCCTAGATGCAAGAACCAAAATGATAAAACTCGTAGAAGAAAACATGAGAGTAAATCTTCATGACCTTGGATTTGGTCATGATTTCTTAGATCTGCTACCAAAAGCACAAACAACAAAAGATAAGATAGATGAATTGGACTTCCTCAAAATGAAAAACAGTTGTGTATAAAAGGAGCAAGGAATAAGATAATCCACCATCCAAAATGGCACAAGATGTTTGCAAACCATGTATCTGATAAGGGACTGTAGCCCACCAGCCAAGCCCCCGGTGGTCCAGTGGAGTGTCTGTGCGGCCCCTCCCGTCCTCGGTGATCAGGGGATCTCAGGCCCCACAGCACCCGAGGGGTGGACACTGGTCATCCTCTGCACCCTCAAGGAGTGAGTGCTGGATGGTTTTGAGCCCAGATGCACTCCCATTACTGCCCTCAAAGGCTGAAGCCTTCAGCATGCCTCCAGAAGGACACAGTATTTGCAAGTCTTTGAGAACCAAGAGAACCGTCTTCACTTTTCTGAAAAGGGCATCTTATTATTTCACAGCATGACCATTTTCAACCTGGCTCCCAGGGGTGCCCTCCCACTTTCTTTATTTCTCTGAAAGTGGCCATGGTGGTTTGGCTGTCCCCAATCCCCATACCAGGTGACAAGGCCAGTGGGACCAGCTCCTGGTGGTCCTTAGGTTCGTTGGAGATTAACCCAGACTCTCAGCCTGAGATTGAACGTGGATGCCCCTGTTTCTCCCCATCACCAATTCTCATCTCCTCCTCTATCTCTTTTCCTCTTTCTTTTCAGTCTCAGATTTACCAGATGGTCACCACTCACAGTTCCCACAGAGCCCAGAGATTTCTCCTTGAAGGAAAGGTTCTGGAAAATCAGAGGGATAAATAAAGAATGCTGCTGATTCCCGCCTTGTGCTGACGCCCAAGAGGATGAGGAGAGTGAGTGTTTTCTCATTAGAATTTTAAATCCTCCCAGTAATAGATCATTGGGGGGGCATCCTGTGTCTTCCTGCTCATTCTAATAATGTCATTCCTGAATTTTAATGTGGTAAATAATTTAAATCATAAATATGCTGATGGGAGATCCATTTAAAAAATGTTAGAGGTAACTCCAAGGGGTTTACAACAAACAAGGACACAGAACCCTGTGTCCAGACGCTGGCTGAGCGATTCCTACCCTGAGCCGCAGTCCCCTGGAGGGCGGAGTGGCCATGACTCTCCTCCCGCAGGTGAGCCTACACAGGCACATCCCACGTGGGACCACTGCATCGCAGAATCTTAGAGTGGCCAATGGCAGGCAGCTGGCTAGAGATGAGGACAAGAGAAAACTGCCCAGCAGCCTGGGACAACCCCGGGGTGAGGCCTTAGTAAGGGCCAGTGTCAGATCCTCAGAGATAACTTGAAGAGACGGTTCAGGCTGTTAGGGACATCATCAGAGATGTACTTAGGGACATATTCAGAACCTTAGTTATGGACAGGATCAGGGCATTATTTAATGACAGCTTAGACTATAAGGGACAGCGTCAGGGCCTAAGTTAGAGATAACGTGAGAGCCTTAGTTAGACACAATTCAGGCTGTTACTTAGGGATATCTTCAGGGCCTTAGAGCCAGCATCATGGCCATAATTAGAACCAGTGTCAGGGCTTTAGTTAGGGCCAAAACTAGGGTGTTAATTAGGGAAAGAGTCAGGTCATTAGTTACAGGCAGTGTCAGGGTTTTAGGTAGGGACAGCGGCAAGTCCTTAGTTAAGAAGAGTGTCAGGGCCTCACTTAGGGGCAGCGTCAGGATGTTAGTTAGGGAGAGTCAGGACATTAGAATGTCAGGTTCTGAGGTAGAGACAGCATCAGGGCCTTAGTTAGGGACAGCGTCAGAGATGTACCTAGGGACATATTCAGGGCCTTAGTTATGGACAGGATCAGGGTGATACTGAGGAACACCTAAAGGTATTAGGGACATCTTCAGGGCCTCAATTAGGGATAGCATCAGGGTGTTAGTTAGGGAAAGAGTCAGGCCATTATTATAGATAGTGTCAGTGCCTTAGGTATAGAGAGTATCAGGGCCTTAGTTAAGGACAGCATCAGAGACTTACTTAAGGACATATTCAGGGCCTTAGTTATGGACAGGATTAGGGCATTACTGAGAGATACACGAGGCTATTAGGGGCAGCATCAGGGTGTTAGGGAAAGAGTCGGCCATTGTTATAGACAGTGTCAGTGCCTCAGGTAGAGACATCATCACAGCTTTAGGAAGAGGGTCAGGGCCTTGGTTAGGGACAGGGTCAGGCCAACAGTGAGGGACATCTAAGGCTATTAGGGACATCGTCAAGGTCTTAGATTGGGCCAGCATCAGGGCTGTAGTGTCGACCATTGTCAGGGCATTAATGAGGGACAAAATTAGGGTGTTAGTTAGGGAAAGAGTCAGGCCATTAGTCACAGACAGTTTTAGGGCCTCAGGTAGAATCGGCATCAAGGCCTTAGTTAGGAAGAGCATCAGGGCCTCAGTAAGGTTCAGCATCAGGACGTTAGTTAGGGCCAGCAACAGGCCCTTTGTTAGGGACAGTGTTGTCAGGCCCTCAGAGATAACTTGAAGGCCTTAGTAAGAGACAGTTTAGGCCGTTAGTTAGGGACACTTCAGAGACTTTCTTAGGGATATATTCAGGGCCTTAGTAATAGAATCAGGGTGTTATTTTGTGACCACTTAAACACTAAGGGACAACATCAAAGCCTAAGTTAGGCAGGGTGTCAGCATCTTGGGGATAGTGTTAGGGACTTTGTAAGTTATAGCTTAGGCCATTAGCTAGGGACACGGTCAGGGGCTTATTAAGGGCAGTGTCAGAGACTTAATGAGGGACAACTTCAGGGCCTTAGTTATGGACAGGATCAGGTCCATATTGGGACCAGTGTCAGGCCGTTATTTAGGGGCAGTGTCAGGGCATACTGTAGAGACAGCGTCAAGGCCCTTACTTAGGAACAGGCTCAGGGCCTTAGGACAGGGTCAGAGACTTACGTAGGCACATATTCAGGGCATTAGTAATGGACAGGATCAGGACAACAGTGAGGGACATCTAAGTCTATTAGGGACATCGTCAGGGCCTTAGATAGGGTCAGCATCAGGGCCATAGTTAGGACCAGTTTCAGGGCGTTATTTAGGGACAAAATTAGGAGGTTAGTTAAGGAAAAAGTCAGGAAATTAGTTACAGACAGTGTCAGCTTTTCAGATAGAGACTTCAAGGTCTTAGTGAGAGCATCAGCATCTCAGGTAGGAACTGCATCAGGACATTATTTAAAGACAGTGTCAAGGATTTAAATAGGGAGAGTGTCAGGGTTAGGGTTAGGGTTAGGGTTGGGTTTAGGGTTCGGGTTAGGGATAGGGTACGGCTTATATTATGGGTTAGGGTACGGGTTAAGGTATCAGTTACGGTTAGGATTAGGGTTAGTTTTAGGGTTTGGGTTAGGTTTACGGTGCGGGTTAGGATTAGGGTATGGGTTAGGGTTAGGGTACGCGTTAGGGTTAGGGTATTTATTAAACCTATACCACTCTCTAGATACCACTTAGCACGTAAAGGAATATTATTTGGGGTCCAGCCATGGAGAAGATTTTAGACACTAGGATAAGATAAAGAACACACACATTACAAAGAAATCACATTAGGATTTTCTTTTTAACTTGTCCCGTAAAACACTAGTGCATAGAAAATTTATTGGAGGCAGAAGCAGTCAAGGGTAGTTGAGGGTAAGGGTTAGGGTTAGGGTTAGGGTTAGGGTACGGCTTAGGGTACGGGTTAGGGTACGGCGTAGGGTATGAGTTAGGGTTAGGGTTAGTTTTAGACTTAGGGCTAGGTTTAGGGAACGGGTTAGGATTAGGGTACGTGTGAAGGTTAGGGTATGTGTTAGGTTAGGGTACGCGTTAGTGTTAGGGTATTTATTAAACCTATCCCACTCTCTAGATACCACTTAGCACGTAAAGGAATATTATTTGGGGTGCAGCCATGGAGAAGATTTTAGACACTAGGATAAGATAAAGAACACACACATTATAAAGAAATCACATTAGGATTCTCTTTTTAACCTGTTCCTTAAAACACTAGTGCTGAGGAAATCTATTGGAGGCAGAAGCAGTCAAGGGTACTTTAGGGTTATGGTTATGGGTAGGGTTAGGGTTAGGGTTAGGGTACGGCTTAGGGTACGTGTTAGGGTATGAATGAGGGTACGGCGTAGGGTATGGGTTAGGGTTAGGTTTAGGGTTAGGGTTAGGGTACAGGTGAGGGTACGGTGTAGGGTATGGGTTAGGATTAGGGTTACTTTTAGTGTTAGGGTAGGTTTATGGTACGGGTTCGGATTACGGTACGATTTAGGGTTAGGGTATGGGTTAGGGTTAGGATACGCATTAGGGTTGGGTTATTTATTAAACCGATTCCACTCTCTACATACCACTGAGCACGTAAAGGAATATTATTTGGGGTCCAGCCATGGAGAAGATTTTAGACACTAAGATAAGATAAAGAACACGCACATTATAAAGAAATCACATTAGGATTTTCTTTTTAACCTGTTCCTTAAAACAATAGTGCTTAGGAAATCTATTGGAGGCAGAAGCAGTCAAGGGTAGTTTAGGGTTATGGTTAGGGTTAGGGTTAGGGTTAGGGTACGTGTTAAGGTACAGGAGAGGCTACGGTGTAGGGTACGGGTTAGGGTACGGGTGAGGATACGGCGTAATGTATAGGTTAGGGTTAGGGTTAGGGTACGGCTTAGGGTACGGGTTAGGTTACGGGTGAGGGTACGGCGTAGGGTATGGGTTAGGGTTAGGGTTAGGGTTAGTGTTAGTGTTAGGGTTAGGGTACGGCTTAGCGTATGGGATAGGGTACGGGTGAGGGTACGGCATACGGTAGGGGTTAGGGTTAGAATTAGGGTTAGGGTTGGGGTTAGGGTACGGCTTAGGGTACGGGTGAGGGTACGGGTGAGGGTACTGCGTAGGGTATTGGTTAGGGTTAGGATACGGCTTAGGATATGGGTTAGGGTACGGGTTAGGGTATGGCGTAGGGTATGGGTTAGGGTTAGGGTTAGGGTTAGGGTTAGGGTTAGGGTTAGGGTTAGGGTACGGCTTAGGATACGGGTTAGGGTACGTGTGAGGGTACGGCGTAGCGTATGGGTTAGGGTTAGGGTTAGGGTACGTCTTAGGGTACGGGTTAGAGTACGGGTGAGGGTACAGCGTAGGGTAAGGGTTAGGGTTAGGGTTAGGGTTAGGGTTAGTTTTAGGGTTAGGGATTGTTTTAGGATACTGGTTAGGATTAGCGTACGTGTTAGGGTTAGGTTTTGGGTTAGGGTTAGGGTACGCGTTAGGGTTAGGGTATGGGTTAGGGTTAGGGTACACGTTAGGATTAGGGTATTTATTAAACCTATCCCACTCTCTAGATACCACTTAGCACGTAAAGGAATATTATTAGGGATCCAGCCATGGAGAAGATTTTAGTCACTAGGATAAGATAAAGAATAAACACATTATAAAAAAATCACATTAGGATTTTCTTTTTAACCTGTTCCTTAAAACACTAGTGCTTAGGAAATCTAATAGAGGCAAAAGCAATCAAGGGTAGTTTAGGGTTAGGGTTAGGGTTAGGGTTAGTGTTAGTGTTAGGGTACAGCTTAGGGTATGGGATAGGGTACGGGTGAGGGTACGGCGTAGGGTAGCGGTTAGGGTTAGGGTTAGGGTTAGGGTTAGGGTACGGCTTAGGGTACGGGTGAGGGTACGGGTGAGGGTACTGCGTAGGGTATTGGTTAGGGTTAGGGTACGGCTTAGGATACGTGTTAGGGTACGGGTTAGGGTACGGCGTAGAGTGTGGGTTAGGGTTAGGGTTAGTGTTAGGGTTAGAGTTACGGTACATCTTAGGGTACGTGTTAGGGTACGGGTGAGGGTACGGCGTAGGTTATGGGTTAGGGTTAGGGTTAGGGTTAGGGTTAGGGTTAGGGTTAGGGTACGGCTTAGGATACGGGTTAGGGTACGGGTGAGGGTACGGCGTAGGTTATGGGTTAGGGTTAGGATTAGTGTTAGGGTTATGGTACGGCTTAGGTTATGGGATAGGGTACAGGTGAGGGTATGGCATAGGGTAGGGGTTAGGGTTAGGGTTAGGGTTAGGGTTAGGGTTAGGGTATGGCTTAGGGTACGGGTGAGGGTATGGGTGAGGATACTGCGTAGGGTATTGGTTAGGGTTACGGTACGTCTTAGGATACGGGTTAGGGTACGGGTGAGGGCACGGCGTAGGTTATGGGTTAGGGTTAGGGTTAGTGTTAGGGATAGGGTTAGGGTTAGGTTATGGGATAGGGTACAGGTGAGGGTATGGCATAGGGTAGGGGTTAGGGTTAGGGTTAGGGTTAGGGTTAGGGTACGGCTTAGGGTACGGGTGAGGGTATGGGTGAGGATACTGCATAGGGTATTGGTTAGGTTAGAGTACGGCTTAGGATACGGGTTAGGGTACGTGTTAGGGTACGGGTGAGGGTACGGCGTAGCGTATGGGTTAGGGTTAGGGTTAGGGTTAGGGTACGGCTTATGGTACGGGTTAGGGTACGGGTGAGGGTACGGCGTAGGTTATGGGTTAGGGTTAGGGTTAGGGTTAGGGTTAGTTTCAGGGTTAGGGATTGGTTTATGGTACGGGTTAGGATTAGCATACTTGTTCGGGTTAGGGTTTTGGTTAGGGTTAGGGTACGCGTTAGGGTTAGGGTGTGGGTTAGGTTTAGGGTACACTTTAGGATTAGGGTATTTATTAAACCTATCCCACTCTCTAGATACCACTTAGCACGTAAAGGAATATTATTTGGGGTTCAGCCATGGAGAAGATTTTATTCACTAGGATAAGATAAAGAATAAACACATTATAAAAAAATCACATAAGGTTTTCTTTTTAACCTGTTCCTTAAAACACTAGTGTTTAGGAAATCTAATGGAGGCAAAAGCAGTAAAGGGTAGTTTAGGGTTAGGGTTAGGGTTAGGGTTAGGGTAGGGCTTAGGATACGGGTGAGGGTACTGGTGAGGGTACTGCGTAGGTTATTGGTTAGGGTTAGGGTACGGCTTAGGATACGGGTTAGGATATGGGTTAGGTTACGGCGTTGGGTATGGGTGAGGGTTAGGGTTAGGGTTAGGGTAAGGCTTTGGGTACTGGTTAGGGTACGGGTGAGGGTACGGCGTAGGGTAGAGGTTAGGGTTAGGTTTAGGGTTAGGGTACGGCTTAGGATACGGGTTAGGGTATGGGTGAGGGTACGGCGTAGCGTATGGGTTAGGGTTACGGTTAGGGTTAGGGTTAGTTTTAGGGTTAGGGATTGGTTTAGGGTACGGGTTAGGATTAGCGTACGTGTTAGGGTTAGGGTTTGGATTAGGGTTAGGGTACGCATTAGGGTTAGGGTGTGGGTTAGGGTTAGGGTACACGTTAGGATTAGGGTATTTATTAAACCTATCCCACTCTCTAGATACCACTTAGCACGTAAAGGAATATTATTTAGGGTCCAGCCATGGAGAAGATTTTCGTCACTAGGATAAGATAAAGAATAAACACATTATAAAAAAATCACATTAGGATTTTCTTTTTAACCTGTTCCTTAAAACACTAGTGCTTAGGAAATCTAATGGAGGCAAAAGCAGTCAAGGGTAGTTTAGGGTTAGGGTTAGGGTTAGGGTTAGTGTTAGGGTTAGGGTACGGCTTAGGGTAATGGATAGGGTATGGGTGAGGGTACGGCATAGGGTAGGGTTTAGGGTTAGGGTTAGTGTTAGGGTTAGGGTTAGGGTATGGCTTAGGGTACGGGTGAGGGTACTGTGTAGGTCATTGGTTAGGGTTAGGTTAAGGCTTAGGATACAGGTTATTGTATGGGTTAGGGTATGGCGCAGGGTATGGGTAAGGGTTAGGGTTAGGGTTAGGGTTAGAGTTAGGGTACGGCTTAGGGTACGGGTTAGGGTACGGGTGAGGGTACGGCGTAGTGTATAGGTTAGGGTTAGGGTAAGGGTACGGCTTAGGGTACGGGTTAGGTTACGGGTGAGGGTACGGCGTAGGGTATGGGTTAGGGTTAGGGTTAGGGTTAGGGTTAGTGTTAGTGTTAGGGTTAGGGTACGGCTTAGCGTATGGGATAGGGTACGGGTGAGGGTATGGCGTAGGGTAGGGGTAAGGGTTAGAGTTAGGGTTAGGGTTGGGGTTAGGGTACGGCTTAGGGTACGGGTGAGGGTACGGGTGAGGGTACTGCGTAGGGTATTGGTTAGGGTTAGGATACGGCTTAGGATACGGGTTAGTGTACGGGTTAGGGTATGGCGTAGGGTATGGGTTAGGGTTAGGGTTAGGGTTAGGGTTAGGGTTAGGGTTAGGGTACGGCTTAGGATACGGGTTAGGGTACGGGTGAGGGTACGGCGTAGCGTATGGGTTAGGGTTAGGGTTAGGGTACGTCTTAGGGTACGGGTTAGGGTACGGGTGAGGGTACAGCGTAGGGTAAGTGTTAGGGTTAGTTTTAGGGTTAGGGATTGGTTTAGGGTACAGGTTAGGATTAGCGTACGTGTTAGGGTTAGGTTTTGGGTTAGGGTTAGGGTACGCGTTAGGGTTAGGGTATGGGTTAGGGTTAGGGTACACGTTAGGATTAGGGTATTTATTAAACCTATCCCACTCTCTAGATACCACTTAGCACGTAAAGGAATATTATTAGGGATCCAGCCATGGAGAAGATTTTAGTCACTAGGATAAGATAAAGAATAAACACATTATAAAAAAATCACATTAGGATTTTCTTTTTAACCTGTTCCTTAAAACACTAGTGCTTAGGAAATCTAATAGAGGCAAAAGCAATCAAGGGTAGTTTAGGGTTAGGGTTAGGGTTAGGGTTAGTGTTAGTGTTAGGGTACGGCTTAGGGTATGGGATAGGGTACGGGTGAGGGTACGGCGTAGGGTAGCGGTTAGGGTTAGGGTTAGGGTTAGGGTTTGGGTATGGCTTAGGGTACGGGTGAGGGTACGGGTGAGGGTACTGCGTAGGGTATTGGTTAGGGTTAGGGTACGGCTTAGGATACGTGTTAGGGTACGGGTTAGGGTACGGCGTAGAGTGTGGGTTAGGGTTAGGGTTAGTGTTAGGGTTAGGGTTACGGTACGTCATAGGGTACGTGTTAGGGTACGGGTGAGGGTACGGCGTAGGTTATGGGTTAGGGTTAGGGTTAGGGTTAGGGTTAGGGTACGGCTTAGGATACGGGTTAGGGTACGGGTGAGGGTACGGCGTAGGTTATGGGTTAGGGTTAGGGTTAGTGTTAGGGTTAGGGTACGGCTTAGGTTATGGGATAGGGTACAGGTGAGGGTATGGCATAGGGTAGGGTTTAGGGTTAGGTTTAGGGTTAGGGTTAGGGTACGGCTTAGGATACGGGTTAGGGTACGGGTGAGGGTACGGCGTAGGTTATGGTTTAGGGTTAGGATTAGTGTTAGGTTTATGGTACGGCTTAGGTTATGGGATAGGGTACAGGTGAGGGTATGGCATAGGGTAGGGGTTAGGGTTAGGGTTAGGGTTAGGGTTAGGGTACGGCTTAGGGTACGGGTGAGGGTATGGGTGAGGATACTGCGTAGGGTATTGGTTAGGGTTAGGGTACGGCTTAGGATACGGGTTAGGGTACGTGTTAGGGTATGGCGTACGGTATGGGTTAGGGTTAGGGTTAGGGTTAGGGTTAGGGTACGGCGTAGGGTACGGGTTAGGGTACGGGTGAGGTTACGGCGTAGGGTATAGTTTAGGGTTAGGGTTAGGGTTAGGGTACGGCTTAGGATACGGGTTAGGGTACGGGTGAGGGTACGGCGTAGCTTATGGTTTAGGGTTAGTGTTAGGGTTAGGGTACGGCTTAGGGTACGGGTTAGGGTACGGGTGAGGGTACGGTGTAGGTTATGGGTTAGGGTTAGGGTTAGGGTTAGGGTTAGTTTATGGTTAGGGATTGGTTTAGGGTATGGGTTAGGATTAGCATACGTGTTCGGGTTAGGGTTTTGGTTAGGGTTAGGGTACGCGTTAGGGTTAGGGTATGGGTTAGGTTTAGGGTACACTTTAGGATTAGGGTATTTATTAAACCTATCCCACTCTCTAGATACCACTTAGCACGTAAAGGATTATTATTTGGGGTTCAGCCATGGAGAAGATTTTAGTCACTAGGATAAGATAAAGAATAAACTCATTATAAAAAAATCACATAAGGTTTTCTTTTTAACCTGTTCCTTAAAACACTAGTGTTTAGGAAATCTAATGGAGGCAAAAGCAGTAAAGGGTAGTTTAGGGTTAGGGTTAGGGTTAGGGTTAGGGTAGGGCTTAGGATACGGGTGAGGGTACTGGTGAGGGTACTGCGTAGGTTATTGGTTAGGGTTAGAGTACGGCTTAGGATACGGGTTAGGATATGGGTTAGGTTACGGCGTTGGGTATAGGAGAGGGTTAGGGTTAGGGTTAGGGTAAGGCTTTGGGTACGGGTTAGGGTACGGGTGAGGGTACGGCGTAGGGTAGAGGTTAGGGTTAGGTTTAGGGTTACGGTACGGCTTAGCATACGGGTTAGGGTATGGGTGAGGGTACGGCGTAGCGTATGGGTTAGGGTTAGGGTTAGGGTTAGGGTTAGTTTTAGGGTTAGGGATTGGTTTAGGGTACGGGTTAGGATTAGCGTACGTGTTAGGGTTAGGGTTTTGGTTAGGGTTAGGGTACGCATTAGGGTTAGGGTATGGGTTAGGGTTAGGGTATGGCTTAGGGTACGGGTGAGGGTACTGTGTAGGTCATTGGTTAGGGTTAGTTTAAGGCTTAGGATACGGGTTATTGTATGGGTTAGGGTACGGCGCAGGGTGTGGGTAAGGTTTAGGGTTAGGGTTAGGGTTAGAGTTAGGGTACGGCTTAGGGTACGGGTGAGGGTACGGCGTAGTGTATAGGTTAGGGTTAGGGTTAGGGTACGGCTTAGGATACGGGTTAGGGTACGGGTGAGGTTACGGCGTAGGTTATGGGTTAAGGTTAGGCTTAGTGTTAGGTTTATGGTACGGCTTAGGTTATGGGATAGGGTACAGGTGAGGGTATGGCATAGGGTAGGGGTTAGGGTTAGGGTTAGGGTTAGGTTTAGGGTTAGGGTACGGCTTAGGGTACGGGTGAGGGTATGGGTGAGGATACTGCGTATGGTATTGGTTAGTGTTAGGGTACGGCTTAGGATACGGGTTAGGGTACGTGTTAGGGTATGGCGTACGGTATGGCTTAGGGTTAGGGTTAGGGTTAGGGTTAGGGTACGGCTTAGGGTACGGGTTAGGGTACAGGTGAGGTTACGGCGTAGGGTATAGTTTAGGGTTAGGGTTAGGGTTAGGGTACGGCTTAGGATACGGGTTAGGGTACGGGTGAGGGTACGGCGTAGCGTATGGTTTAGGGTTAGGGTTAGGGTTAGGGTTAGGGTTAGGGTACGGCTTAGGGTACGGCTTAGGGTACGGGTGAGGGTAAGGAGTAGTGTATAGGTTAGGGTTAGGGTTAGGGTTAGGGTACGGCTTAGGGTACGGGTTAGGGTACGGGTGAGGGTATGGCGTAGTGTATATGTTAGGGTTAGGGTTAGGGTTAGGGTACGGCTTAGGGTATGGGATAGGGTACGGGTGAGGGTACGGCGTAGGGTAGGGGTTAGGTTTAGGGTTAGGGTTAGTGTTAGGGTTAGGGTACGGCTTAGGGTATGGGATAGGTTACGGGTGAGGGTACGGCGTAGGGTAGGGGTTAGGGTTAGGTTTAGGGTTAGTGTTAGGTTTAGGGTACCGCTTAGGGTATGCGATAGGGTACAGCGTAGGGTAGCGGTTAGAGTTAGGGTTAGGGTTAGGGTTAGGGTACGGCTTAGGATACGGTTTAGGGTACGGATGAGGGTACGACGTAGCGTATGGGTTAGGGTTAGGGTTAGGGTTAGGGTACGGCTTAGGGTACGGGTTAGGGTACGGGTGAGGGTACGGCGTAGGTTATGGGTTAGGGTTAGAGTTAGGGTTAGGGTTAGTTTTAGGGTTAGGGATTGGTTTAGGGTACGGGTTAGGATTAGCATACTTGTTTTGGTTAGGGTTTTGGTTAGGGTTAGGGTACACGTTAGGGTTAGGGTATGGGTTAGGTTTAGGGTACACTTTAGGATTAGGGTATTTATTAAACCTATCCCACTCTCTAGATACCACTTAGCACGTAAAGGATTATTATTTGGGGTTCAGCCATGGAGAAGATTTTAGTCACTAGGATAAGATAAAGAATAAACACATTATAAAAAAATCACATAAGGTTTTCTTTTTAACCTGTTCCTTAAAACACTAGTGTTTAGGAAATCTAATGGAGGCAAAAGCAGTAAAGGGTAGTTTAGGGTTAGGGTTAGGGTTAGGGTTAGGGTAGGGCTTAGGATACGGGTGAGGGTACTGGTGAGGGTACTGCGTAGGTTATTGGTTAGGGTTAGGGTACGGCTTAGGATACGGGTTAGGATATGGGTTAGGTTACGGCGTTGGGTATGGGTGAGGGTTAGGGTTAGGGTTAGGGTAAGGCTTTGGGTACGGGTTAGGGTACGGGTGAGGGTACGGCGTAGGGTAGAGGTTAGGGTTAGGTTTAGGGTTAGGGTACGGCTTAGGATACGGGTTAGGGTACGGGTGAGGGTACGGCGTAGCGTATGGGTTAGGGTTAGGGTTAGGGTACGTCTTAGGGTACGGGTTAGGGTACGGGTGAGGGTACGGCGTACGGTAAGTTTTAGGGTTAGGGTTAGGGTTAGGGTTAGTTTTAGGGTTAGGGATTGGTTTAGGGTACGGGTTAGATTAGCGTACGTGTTAGGGTTAGATTTTGGGTTAGGGTTAGGGTACGCGTTAGGGTTAGGGTATGGGTTAGGGTTAGGGTACACGTTAGGATTAGGGTATTTATTAAACCTATCCCACTCTCTAGATACCACTTAGCACGTAAAGGAATATTATTAGAGATCCAGCCATGGAGAAGATTTTAGTCACTAGGATAAGATAAAGAATAAACACATTATAAAAAAATCACATTAGGATTTTCTTTTTAACCTGTTCCTTAAAACACTAGTGCTTAGGAAATCTAATAAAGGCAAAAGCAATCAAGGGTAGTTTAGGGTTAGGGTTAGGGTTAGGGTTAGGATTAGTGTTAGGGTTAGGGTACGGCTTAGGGTATGGGATAGGATACGGGTGAGGGTACGGCGTAGGTTAGGGGTTAGGGTTAGGGTTAGGGTTAGGGTTAGGGTATGGCTTAGGGTACGGGTGAGGGTACGGTTGAGGGTACTGCGTAGGGTATTGGTTAGGGTTAGGGTACGGCTTAGGATACGTGTTAGGGTACGGGTTAGGGTACGGCGTAGAGTGTGGGTTAGGGTTAGGGTTAGTGTTAGGGTTAGGGTTACGGTACGTCTTAGGGTACGTGTTAGGGTACGGGTGAGGGTACGGCGTAGGTTATGGGTTAGGGTTAGGGTTAGGGTTAGGGTACGGCTTAGGATACGGGTTAGGGTACGGGTGAGGGTACGGCATAGGTTATGGTTTAGGGTTAGGGTTAGTGTTAGGGTTATGGTACGGCTTAGGTTATGGGATAGGGTACAGGTGAGGGTATGGCATAGGGTAGGGGTTAGGGTTAGGGTTAGGGTTAGGGTTAGGGTTAGGCTACGGCTTAGGGTACGGGTGAGGGTATGGGTGAGGATACTGCATAGGGTATTGGTTAGGGTTAGGGTACGGCTTAGGATACGGGTTAGGGTACGTGTTAGGTTATGGCGTACGGTATGGGTTAGGGTTAGGGTTAGGGTTAGGGTTAGGGTTAGGGTTAGGGTTAGGGTACGGCTTAGGGTACGGGTTAGGGTACGGGTGAGGTTACGGCGTAGGGTATAGTTTAGGGTTAGGGTTAGGGTTAGGGTACGGCTTAGGATACGGGTTAGGGTACGGGTGAGGGTACGGCGTAGCGTATGCTTTAGGGTTAGGGTTAGGGTTAGGGTACGGCTTAGGGTACGGGTTAGGGTACGGGTCAGGGTACGGTGTAGGTTATGGGTAAGGGTTAGGGTTAGGGTTAGGGTTAGTTTTACGGTTAGGGATTGGTTTAGGGTACGGGTTAGGATTAGCATACATGTTTGTGTTAGGGTTTTAGTTAGGGTTAGGGTACGCGTTAGGGTTAGGGTATGGGTTAGGTTTAGGGTACACGTTAGGATTAGGGTATTTATTAAACCTATCCCACTCTCTAGATACCACTTAGCACGTAAAGGAATATTATTTGGGGTTCAGCCATGGAGAAGATTTTAGTCACTAGGATAAGATAAAGAATAAACACATTATAAAAAAATCACATAAGGTTTTCTTTTTAACCTGTTCCTTAAAACACTATTGTTTAGGAAATCTAATGGAGGCAAAAGCAGTAAAGGGTAGTTTAGGGTTAGGGTTAGGGTTAGGGTTAGGGTAGGGCTTAGGATACGGGTGAGGGTACTGGTGAGGGTACTGCATAGGTTATTAGTTAGGGTTAGGGTACGGTTTAGGATACGGGTTAGGATATGGGTTAGGTTACGGCGTTGGGTATGGGTGAGGGTTAGGGTTAAGGTTAGGGTAAGGCTTTGGGTACGGGTTAGGGTACGGGTGAGGGTACGGCGTAGGGTAGAGGTTAGGGTTAGGTTTAGGATTAGGGTACGGCTTAGGATACGGGTTAGGGTATGGGTGAGGGTACGGCGTAGCGTATGGGTTAGGGTTAGGGTTAGGGTTAGGGTTAGTTTTAGGGTTAGGGATTGGTTTAGGGTACGGGTTAGGATTAGCGTACGTGTTAGGGTTAGGGTTTGGGTTAGGGTTAGGGTACGCATTAGGGTTAGGGTATGGGTTAGGGTTAGGGTACACGTTAGGATTAGGGTATTTATTAAACCTATCCCACTCTCTAGATACCACTTAGCACGTAAAGGAATATTATTTAGGTTCCAGCCATGGAGAAGATTTTCGTCACTAGGATAAGATAAAGAATAAACACATTATAAAAAAATCACATTAGGATTTTCTTTTTAACCTGTTCCTTAAAACACTAGTGCTTAGGAAATCTAATGGAGGCAAAAGCAGTCAAGGGTAGTTTAGGGTTAGGGTTAGGGTTAGTGTTAGGGTTAGGGTACGGCTTAGGGTATGGGATAGGGTATGGGTGAGGATACGGCATAGGGTAGGGTTTAGGGTTAAGGTTAGTGTTAGGGTTAGGCTTAGGGTATGGCTTAGGGTACGGGTGAGGGTACTGTGTAGGTCATTGGTTAGGGTTAGGTTAAGGCTTAGGATACAGGTTATTGTATGGGTTAGGGTACGGCGCAGGGTATGGGTAAGGTTTGGGTTAGGTTTAGGGTTAGAGTTAGGGTACGGCTTAGGGTACGGGTTAGGGTACGGCGTAGTGTATAGGTTAGGGTTAGGGTTAGGGTATGGCTTAGGGTACGGGTTAGGTTACGGGTGAGGGTACGGGTGAGGGTACTGCATAGGGTATTGGTTAGGGTTAGGGTACGGCTTAGGATACGTGTTAGGGTACGGGTTAGGGTACGGCGTAGAGTGTGGGTTAGGGTTAGGGTTAGTGTTAGGGTTAGGGTTACGGTACGTCTTAGGGTACGTGTTAGGGTACAGATGAGGGTACGGCGTAGGTTATGGGTTAGGGTTAGGGTTAGGGTTAGGGTTAGGGTACGGCTTAGGATACGGGTTAGGGTACGGGTGAGGGTACGGCGTAGGTTATGGGTTAGGGATAGGGTTAGTGTTAGGGTTATGGTACGGCTTAGGTTATGGGATAGGGTACAGGTGAGGGTATGGCATAGGGTAGGGGTTAGGGTTAGGGTTAGGGTTAGGGTTAGGGTTAGGGTACGGCTTAGGGTACGGGTGAGGGTATGGGTGAGGATACTGCGTCGGGTATTGGTTAGGGTTAGGGTACGTCTTAGGATACGGGTTAGGGTACGTGTTAGGTTATGGCGTACGGTATGGGTTAGGGTTAGGGTTAGGGTTAGGGTTAGGGTTAGGGTACGGCTTAGGGTACGGGTTAGGGTATGGGTGAGGTTACGGCGTAGGGATTAGTTTAGAGTTAGGGTTAGGGTTAGGGTACGGCTTAGGATACGGGTTAGGGTACGGGTGAGGGTACGGCGTAGCGTATGGTTTAGGGTAGGGTTAGGGTTAGGGTATGGCTTAGGGTACGGGTTAGGGTACGGGTGAGGGTATGGCGTAGTGTATAGTTTAGGGTTAGGTTTAGGGTTAGGGTATGGCTTAGGGTACGGGTGAGGGTACGTGTGAGGGTACTGTGTAGGGTATTGGTTATGGTTAGGGTACGGCTTAGAATACGGGTTAGGGTACGGGTTAGGGTACGGCGTAGGGTATGGGTTAGGGTTAGGGTTAGGTTTAGTGTTAGGGTTAGGGTACCGCTTAGGGTATGGGATAGGGTACGGCGTAGGGTAGCGGTTAGGGTTAGGGTTAGGGTTAGGGTACGGCTTAGGATACGGGTTAGGGTACGGGTGAGGGTATGGCGTAGCGTATGGGTTAGAGTTAGGGTTAGGTTTAGGGTACGGCTTAGGGCACGGGTTAGGGTACGGGTGAGGGTACGGCATAGGTTATGGGTTAGGGTTAGGGTTAGGGTTAGGGTTAGTTTTAGGGTTAGGGATTGGTTTAGGGTACGGGTTAGGATTAGCATACTTGTTCGGGTTAGGGTTTTGGTTAGGGTTAGGGTACACGTTATGGTTAGGGTATGGGTTAGGTTTAGGGTACACTTTAGGATTAGGGTATTTATTAAACCTATCCCACTCTCTAGATACCACTTAGCACGTAAAGGATTATTATTTGGGGTTCAGCCATGGAGAAGATTTTAGTCACTAGGATAAGATAAAGAATAAACACATTATAAAAAAATCACATAAGGTTTTCTTTTTAACCTGTTCCTTAAAACACTAATGTTTAGGAAATCTAATGGAGGCAAAAGCAGTAAAGGGTAGTTTAGGGTTAGGGTTAGGGTTAGGGTTAGGGTAGGGCTTAGGATACGGGTGAGGGTACTGGTGAGGGTACTGCGTAGGTTATTGGTTAGGGTTAGGGTACGGCTTAGGATACGGGTTAGGATATGGGTTAGGTTACGGCGTTGGGTATGGGTGAGGGTTAGGGTTAGGGTTAGGGTAAGGCTTTGGGTACGGGTTAGGGTACGGGTGAGGGTACGGCGTAGGGTAGAGGTTAGGGTTAGGTTTAGGGTTAGGGTACGGCTTAGGATACGGGTTAGGGTATGGGTGAGGGTACGGCGTAGCGTATGGGTTAGGGTTAGGGTTAGGGTACGTCTTAGGGTACGGGTTAGGGTACGGGTGAGGGTACGGCGTAGGGTAAGGTTTAGGGTTAGGGTTAGGGTTAGGGTTAGTTTTAGGGTTAGGGATTGGTTTAGGGTACGGGTTAGGATTAGCGTACGTGTTAGGGTTAGATTTTGGGTTAGGGTTAGGGTACGCGTTAGGGTTAGGGTATGGGTTAGGGTTAGGGTACACGTTAGGATTAGGGTATTTATTAAACCTATCCCACTCTCTAGATACCACTTAGCACGTAAAGGAATATTATTAGGGATCCAGCCATGGAGAAGATTTTAGTCACTAGGATAAGATAAAGAATAAACACATTATAAAAAAATCACATTAGGATTTTCTTTTTAACCTGTTCCTTAAAACACTAGTGCTTAGGAAATCTAATAAAGGCAAAAGCAATCAAGGGTAGTTTAGGGTTAGGGTTAGGGTTAGGGTTAGTGTTAGGGTTAGGGTACGGCTTAGGGTATGGGATAGGATACGGGTGAGGGTACGGCGTAGGTTAGGGGTTAGGGTTAGGGTTAGGGTTAGGGTATGGCTTAGGGTACGGGTGAGGGTACGGGTGAGGGTACTGCGTAGGGTATTGGTTAGGGTTAGGGCACGGCTTAGGATACGTGTTAGGGTACGGGTTAGGGTACGGCGTAGAGTGTGGGTTAGGGTTAGGGTTAGTGTTAGGGTTAGGGTTACGGTACGTCTTAGGGTACGTGTTAGGGTACGGGTGAGGGTACGGCGTAGGTTATGGGTTAGGGTTAGGGTTAGGGTTAGGGTTAGGGTACGGCCTAGGATACGGGTTAGGGTACGGGTGAGGGTACGGCATAGGTTATGGTTTAGGGTTAGGGTTAGTGTTAGGGTTATGGTACGGCTTAGGTTATGGGATAGGGTACAGGTGAGGGTATGGCATAGGGTAGGGGTTAGGGTTAGGGTTAGGGTTAGGGTTAGGGTAGGGCTTAGGGTACGGGTGAGGGTATGGGTGAGGATACTGCGTAGGGTATTGGTTAGGGTTAGGGTACGGCTTAGTATACGTGTTAGGGTATGGCGTATGGTATGGGTTAGGGTTAGGGTTAGGGTTAGGGTTAGGGTACGGCTTAGGGTACGGGTTAGGGTACGGGTGAGGTTACGGCGTAGGGTACAGTTTAGGGTTAGGGTTAGGGTTAGGGTACGGCTTAGGATACGGGTTAGGGTACGGGTGAGGGTACGGCGTAGCGTATGCTTTAGGGTTAGGGTTAGGGTTAGGGTACGGCTTAGGGTACGGGTTAGGGTACGGGTCAGGGTACGGTGTAGGTTATGGGTAAGGGTTAGGGTTAGGGTTAGGGTTAGTTTTAGGGTTAGGGATTGGTTTAGGGTACGGGTTAGGATTAGCATACATGTTTGGGTTAGGGTTTTGGTTAGGGTTAGGGTACGCGTTAGGGTTAGGGTAAGGGTTAGGTTTAGGGTACACTTTAGGATTAGGGTATTTATTAAACCTATCCCACTCTCTAGATACCACTTAGCACGTAAAGGAATATTATTTGGGGTTCAGCCATGGAGAAGATTTTAGTCACTAGGATAAGATAAAGAATAAACACATTATAAAAAAATCACATAAGGTTTTCTTTTTAACCTGTTCCTTAAAACACTAGTGTTTAGGAAATCTAATGGAGGCAAAAGCAGTAAAGGGTAGTTTAGGGTTAGGGTTAGGGTTAGGGTTAGGGTAGGGCTTAGGATACGGGTGAGGTTACTGGTGAGGGTACTGCGTAGGTTATTGGTTAGGGTTAGGGTACGGCTTAGGATACGGGTTAGGGTACGGGTGAGGGTACGGCGTAGGTTATTGGTTAGGGATAGGGTTAGTGTTAGGGTTATGGTACGGCTTAGGTTATGGGATAGGGTACAGGTGAGGGTATGGCATAGGGTAGGGGTTAGGGTTAGGGTTAGGGTTAGGGTTAGGGTTAGGGTACGGCTTAGGGTACGGGTGAGGGTATGGGTGAGGATACTGCGTCGGGTATTGGTTAGGGTTAGGGTACGGCTTAGGATACGGGTTAGGGTACGTGTTAGGTTATGGCGTACGGTATGGGTTAGGGTTAGGGTTAGGGTTAGGGTTAGGGTTAGGGTACGGCTTAGGGTACGGGTTAGGGTACGGGTGAGGTTACGGTGTAGGGTTTAGTTTAGAGTTAGGGTTAGGGTTAGGGTACAGCTTAGAATACGGGTTAGGGTACGGGTGAGGGTACGGCGTAGCGTATGGTTTAGGGTTAGGATTAGGGTTAAGGTACGGCTTAGGGTACGGGTTAGGGTACGGGTGAGGGTATGGCGTAGTGTATAGTTTAGGGTTAGGTTTAGGGTTAGGGTATGGCTTAGGGTACGGGTGAGGGTACGTGTGAGGGTACTGTGTAGGGTATTGGTTATGGTTAGGGTACGGCTTAGAATACGGGTTAGGGTATGGGTTAGGGTACGGCGTAGGGTATGGGTTAGGGTTAGGGTTAGGGTTAGTGTTAGGGTTAGGGTACCGCTTAGGGTATGGGATAGGGTACGGCGTAGGGTAGCGGTTAGGGTTAGGGTTAGGGTTAGGGTACGGCTTAGGATACGGGTTAGGGTACGGGTGAGGGTACGGCGTAGCGTATGGGTTAGGGTTAGGGTTAGGGTTAGGGTACGGCTTAGGGCACGGGTTAGGGTACGGGTGAGGGTACGGCGTAGGTTATGGGTTAGGGTTAGGGTTAGGGTTAGGGTTAGTTTTAGGTTTAGGGATTGGTTTAGGGTACGCGTTAGGATTAGAATACTTGTTCGGGTTAGGGTTTTGGTTAGGGTTAGGGTACACGTTATGGTTAGGGTATGGGTTAGGTTTAGGGTACACTTTAGGATTAGGGTATTTATTAAACCTATCCCACTCTCTAGATACCACTTAGCACGTAAAGGATTATTATTTGGGGTTCAGCCATGGAGAAGATTTTAGTCACTAGGATAAGATAAAGAATAAACACATTATAAAAAAATCACATAAGGTTTTCTTTTTAACCTGTTCCTTAAAACACTAGTGTTTAGGAAATCTAATGGAGGCAAAAGCAGTAAAGGGTAGTTTAGGGTTAGGGTTAGGGTTAGGGTTAGGGTAGGGCTTAGGATACGGGTGAGGGTACTGGTGAGGGTACTGCGTAGGTTATTGGTTAGGGTTAGGGTACGGCTTAGGATACGGTTTAGGATATGGGTTAGGTTATGGCGTTTGGTATGGGTGAGGGTTAGGGTTAGGGTTAGGGTAAGGCTTTGGGTACGGGTTAGGGTACGGGTGAGGGTACGGCATAGGGTAGAGGTTAGGGTTAGGTTTAGGGTTAGGGTACGGCTTAGGATACGGGTTAGGGTATGGGTGAGGGTACGGCGTAGCGTATTGGTTAGGGTTAGGGTTAGGGTTAGGGTTAGTTTTAGGGTTAGGGATTGGTTTAGGGTACGGGTTAGGATTAGCGTACGTGTTAGGGTTAGGGTTTGGGTTAGGGTTAGGGTACGCATTAGGGTTAGGGTGTGGGTTAGGGTTAGGGTACACGTTAGGATTAGGGTATTTATTAAACCTATCCCACTCTCTAGATACCACTTAGCACGTAAAGGAATATTATATAGGGTCCAGCCATGGAGAAGATTTTCGTCACTAGGATAAGATAAAGAATAAACACATTATAAAAAAATCACATTAGGATTTTCTTTTTAACCTGTTCCTTAAAACACTAGAGCTTAGGAAATCTAATGGAGGCAAAAGCAGTCAAGGGTAGTTTAGGGTTAGGGTTAGGGTTAGGGTTAGTGTTAGGGTTAGGGTACGGCTTAGGGTATGGGATAGGGTATGGGTGAGGGTACGGCATAGGGTAGGGTTTAGGGTTAGGATTAGTGTTAGGGTTAGGGTAGGGTATGGCTTAGGGTACGTGTGAGGGTACTGTGTAGGGCATTGGTTAGGGTTAGGTTAAGGCTTAGGATACAGGTTATTGTATGGGTTAGGGTACGGCACAGGGTATGGGTAAGGGTTAGGGTTAGGGTTAGGGTTAGAGTTAGGGTACGGCTTAGGGTACGGGTTAGGGTACGGGTGAGGGTACGGCGTAGTGTATAGGTTAGGGTTAGGGTTAGGGTACGGCTTAGGATACGGGTTAGGGTACGGGTGAGGGTACAGCATAGGTTATGGGTTAGGGTTAGGGTTAGTGTTAGGCTTATGGTACGGCTTAGGTTATGGGATAGGGTACAGGTGAGGGTATGGCATAGGGTAGGGGTTAGGGTTAGGGTTAGGGTTAGGGTTAGGGTTAGGGTTAGTTTTACGGTTAGGGATTGGTTTAGGGTACGGGTTAGGATTAGCATACGTGTTCGGGTTAGGGTATTGGTTAGGGTTAGGGTACGCGTTAGGGTTAGGGTATGGGTTAGGTTTAGGGTACACTTTAGGATTAGGGTATTTATTAAACCTATCCCACTCTCTAGATACCACTTAGCACGTAAAGGATTATTATTTGGGGTTCAGCCATGGAGAAGATTTTAGTCACTAGGATAAGATAAAGAATAAACACATTATAAAAAAATCACATAAGATTTTCTTTTTAACCTGTTCTTTAAAACACTAGTGTTTAGGAAATCTATAGGAGGCAAAAGCAGTAAAGGGTAGTTTAGGGTTAGGGTTAGGGTTAGGGTTAGGGTAGGGCTTAGGATACGGGTGAGGGTACTGGTGAGGGTACTGCGTAGGTTATTGGTTAGGGTTAGGGTACGGCTTAGGATACGGGTTAGGATATGGGTTAGGTTACGGCGTTGGGTATGGGTGTGGGTTAAGGTTAGGTTTAGGGTAAGGCTTTGGGTACGGGTTAGGGTACGGGTGAGGGTATGGCGTAGGGTAGAGGTTAGGGTTAGGTTTAGGGTTAGGGTACGGCTTAGGATACGGGTTAGGGTATGGGTGAGGGTACGGCGTAGCGTATGGGTTAGGGTTAGGGTTAGGGTTAGGGTTAGTTTTAGGGTTAGGGATTGGTTTAGGGTACGGGTTAGGATTAGCGTACGTGTTAGGGTTAGGGTTTGGGTTAGGGTTAGGGTACGCATTAGGGTTAGGGTGTGGGTTAGGGTTAGGGTACACGTTAGGATTAGGGTATTTATTAAACCTATCCCACTCTCTAGATAACACTTAGCACCTAAAGGATTATTATTTGGGGTCCAGCCATGGAGAAGATTTTCGTCACTAGGATAAGATAAAGAATAAACACATTATAAAAAAATCACATTAGGATTTTCTTTTTAACCTGTTCCTTAAAACACTAGTGCTTAGGAAATCTAATGGAGGCAAAAGCAGTCAAGGGTAGTTTAGGGTTAGGGTTAGGGTTAGTGTTAGGGTTAGGGTACGGCTTAGGGTATGGGATAGGGTATGGGTGAGGGTACGGCATAGGGTAGGGTTTAGGGTTAGGGTTAGTGTTAGGGTTAGGGTTAGGGTATGGCTTAGGGTACGGGTGAGGGTACTGTGTAGGTCATTGGTTAGGGTTAGGTTAAGGCTTAGGATACATGTTATTGTATGGGTTAGGGTACGGCGCAGGGTATGGGTAAGGGTTAGGGTTAGGGTTAGGGTTAGAGTTAGGGTACGGCTTAGGGTACGGGTGAGGGTACGGCGTAGTGTATAGGTTAGGGTTAGGGTTAGGGTACGGCTTAGGGTACGGGTTAGGTTACGGGTGAGGGTACGGCGTAGGGTATGGGTTAGGGTTAGGGTTAGGGTTAGTGTTAGTGTTAGGGTTAGGGTACGGCTTAGCATATGGGATAGGGAACGGGTGAGGGTACGGCATAGGGTAGGGCTTAGGGTTAGGGTTAGGGTTAGGGTTAGGGTATGGCTTAGGGTACGGGTGAGGGTACGGGTGAGGGTACTGCGTAGGGTATTGCTTAGGGTTAGGGTACGGCTTAGGATACGTGTTAGGGTACGGGTTAGGGTACGGCGTAGATTGTGGGTTAGGGTTAGGGTTAGTGTTAGGGTTACGGTTACGGTACGTCTTAGGGTACGTGTTAGGGTACGGGTGAGGGTACGGCGTAGGTTATGGGTTAGGTTTAGGGTTAGGGTTAGGGTTAGGGTTAGGGTTAGGGTACGGCTTAGTGTACGGGTTAGGGTACGGGTGAGGGTACGGCGTAGGTTATGGGTTAGGGTTAGGGTTAGTGTTAGGGTTATGGTACGGCTTAGGTTATGGGATAGGGTACAGGTGAGGGTATGGCATAGGGTAGGGGTTAGGGTTAGGGTTAGGGTTAGGGTTAGGGTTAGGGTACGGCTTAGGGTACGGGTGAGGGTATGGGTGAGGATACTGCGTAGGGTATTGGTTAGGGTTAGGGTACGGCTTAGGATACGGGTTAGGGTACGTGTTAGGGTATGGCGTACGGTATGGGTTAGGGTTAGGGTTAGGGTTAGGGTTAGGGTTAGGGTTAGGGTACGGCTTAGGGTACGGGTTAGGGTACGGGTGAGGTTACGGCGTAGGGT
Organism: Eubalaena glacialis; assembly: GCF_028564815.1. NCBI lineage: Eukaryota > Metazoa > Chordata > Mammalia > Artiodactyla > Balaenidae > Eubalaena > Eubalaena glacialis. The sequence goes on along the minus strand of NW_026871230.1, from coordinate 263,634 downwards.
ATAGTTTAGGGTTAGGGTTAGGGTTAGGGTACGGCTTAGGATACGGGTTAGGGTACGGGTGAGGGTACGGCGTAGCGTATGGTTTAGGGTTAGGGTTAGGGTTAGGGTACGGCTTAGGGTACGGGTTAGGGTACGGGTGAGGGTATGGCGTAGTGTATAGGTTAGGGTTAGGGTTAGGGTTAGGGTATGGCTTAGGGTACGGGTGAGGGTACGGGTGAGGGTACTGTGTAGGGTATTGGTTATGGTTAGGGTACGGCTTAGAATACGGGTTAGGGTACGGGTTAGGGTACGGCGTAGGGTATGGGTTAGGGTTAGGGTTAGGGTTAGGGTTAGGGTTAGGGTATGGCTTAGGGTACGGGTTAGGGTACGGGTGAGGGTACGGCGTAGTGTATAGGTCAGGGTTAGGGTTAGGGTTAGGGTACGGCTTAGGGTACGGGTTAGGGTACGGGTGAGGGTATGGCGTAGTGTATAGGTTAGGGTTAGGGTTAGGGTTAGGGTACGGCTTAGGGTATGGGATAGGGTACGGGTGAGGGTACGGCTTAGGGTAGGGTTTAGGTTTAGGGTTACGGTTAGTGTTAGGGTTAGGGTACGGCTTAGGGTATGGGATAGGTTACGGTTGAGGGTACGGCGTAGGGTAGGGGTTAGGGTTAGGTTTAGGGTTAGTGTTAGGGTTAGGGTACCGCTTAGGGTATGGGATAGGGTACGGCGTAGGGTAGCGGTTAGGGTTAGGGTTAGGGTTAGGGTTAGGGTACGGCTTAGGATACGGGGTAGGGTACGGGTGAGGGTACGGCGTAGGTTATGGGTTAGGGTTAGGGTTAGGGTTAGTTTTAGGGTTAGGGATTGGTTTAGGGTACGGGTTAGGATTAGCATACTTGTTCGGGTTAGGGTTTTGGTTAGGCTTAGGGTACGCGTTAGGGTTAGGGTATGGGTTAGGTTTAGGGTACACTTTAGGATTTGGGTATTTATTAAACCTATCCCACTCTCTAGATACCACTTAGCACGTAAAGGATTATTATTTGGGGTTCAGCCATGGAGAAGATTTTAGTCACTAGGATAAGATAAAGAATAAACACATTATAAAAAAATCACATAAGGTTTTCTTTTTAACCTGTTCCTTAAAACACTAGTGTTTAGGAAATCTAATGGAGGCAAAAGCAGTAAAGGGTAGTTTAGGGTTAGGGTTAGGGTTAGGGGTAGGGTAGGGCTTAGGATACGGGTGAGGGTACTGGTGAGGGTGCTGCGTAAGTTATTGGTTAGGGTTAGGGTACGGCTTAGGATACGGGTTAGGATATGGGTTAGGTTACGGCGTTGGGTATGGGTGAGGGTTAGGGTTAGGGTTAGGGTAAGGCTTTGGGTACGGGTTAGGGTACGGGTGAGGGTACGGCGTAGGGTAGAGGTTAGGGTTAGGTTTAGGGTTAGGGTACGTCTTAGGATACGGGTTAGGGTACGGGTGAGGGTACGGCGTAGCGTATGGGTTAGGGTTAGGGTTAGGGTACGTCTTAGGGTACGGGTTAGGGTACGGGTGAGGGTACGGCGTAGGGTAAGGGTTAGGGTTAGGGTTAGGGTTAGGGTTAGTTTTAGGGTTAGGGAATGGTTTAGGGTACGGGTTAGGATTAGCGTACGTGTTAGGGTTAGATTTTGGGTTAGGGTTAGGGTACGCGTTAGGGTTAGAGTATGGGTTAGGGTTAGGGTACACGTTAGGATTAGGGTATTTATTAAACCTATCCCACTCTCTAGATACCACTTAGCACGTAAAGGAATATTATTAGGGATCCAGCCATGGAGAAGATTTTAGTCACTAGGATAAGGTAAAGAATAAACACATTATAAAAAAATCACATTAGGATTTTCTTTTTAACCTGTTCCTTAAGACACTAGTGCTTAGGAAATCTAATAAAGGCAAAAGCAATCAAGGGTAGTTTAGGGTTAGGGTTAGGGTTAGGGTTAGTGTTAGGGTTAGGGTACGGCTTAGGGTATGGGATAGGATACGGGTGAGGGTACGGCGTAGGGTAAGGGTTAGGGTTAGGGTTAGGGTTAGGGTTAGGGTATGGCTTAGGGTACGGGTGAGGGTACGGGTGAGGGTACTGCGTAGGGTATTGGTTAGGGTTAGGGTACGGCTTAGGATACGTGTTAGGGTACGGGTTAGGGTACGGCGTAGAGTGTGGGTTAGGGTTAGGGTTAGTGTTAGGGTTAGGGTTACGGTACGTCTTAGGGTACGTGTTAGGGTACGGGTGAGGGTACGGCGTAGGTTATGGGTTAGGGTTAGGGTTAGGGTACGGCTTAGGATACGGGTTAGGGTACGGGTGAGGGTACGGCGTAGTTTATGGTTTAGGGTTAGGGTTAGTTTTAGGGTTATGGTACGGCTTAGGTTATGGGATAGGGTACAGGTGAGGGTATGGCATAGGGTAGGGGTTAGGGTTAGGTTTAGGGTTAGGGTTAGGGTTAGGGTACGGCTTAGGGTACGGGTGAGGGTATGGGTGAGGATACTGCGTAGGGTATTGGTTAGGGTTAGGGTACGGCTTAGGATACGGTTTAGCGGACGTGTTAGGGTATGGCGTACGGTATGGGTTAGGGTTAGGGTTAGGGTTAGGGTTAGGGTTAGGGTTAGGGTTAGGGTTAGGGTACGGCTTAGTGTATGGGTTAGGGTACGGGTGAGGTTACGGCGTAGGGTATAGTTTAGGGTTAGTGTTAGGGTTAGGGTACGGCTTAGGATACGGGTTAGGGTACGGGTGAGGGTACGGCGTAGCGTATGGTTTAGGGTTAGGGTTAGGGTTAGGGTACGGCTTAGGGTACGGGTTAGGGTACGGGTGAGGGTACGGTGTAGGTTATGGGTTAGGGTTAGGGTTAGGGTTAGTTTTAGGGTTAGGGATTGGTTTAGGGTACGGGTTAGGATTAGCATACGTGTTCGGGTTAGGGTTTTGGTTAGGGTTAGGGTTACGCGTTAGGGTTGGGGTATGGGTTAGGTTTAGGGTACACTTTAGGATTAGGGTATTTATTAAACCTATCCCACTCTCTAGATACCACTTAGCACGTAAAGGAATATTATTTGGGGTTCAGCCATGGAGAAGATTTTAGTCACTAGGATAAGATAAAGAATAAACACATTATAAAAAAATCACATAAGGTTTTCTTTTTAACCTGTTCCTTAAAACACTAGTGTTTAGGAAATCTAATGGAGGCAAAAGCAGTAAAGGTTAGTTTAGGGTTAGGGTTAGGGTTAGTGTTAGGGTAGGGCTTAGGATACGGGTGAGGGTACTGGTGAGGGTACTGCATAGGTTATTGGTTAGGGTTAGGGTACGGCTTAGGATACGGGTTAGGATATGGGTTAGGTTACGGCGTTGGGTATGGGTGAGGGTTAGGGTTAGGGTTAGGGTAAGGCTTTGGGTACGGGTTAGGGTACGGGTGAGGGTACGGCGTAGGGAAGAGGTTAGGGTTAGGTTTAGGGTTAGGGTACGGCTTAGGATACGGGTTAGGGTATGGGTGAGGGTACGGCGTAGCGTATGGGTTAGGGTTAGGGTTAGGGTTAGGGTTAGTTTTAGGGTTAGGGATTGGTTTAGGGTACGAGTTAGGATTAGCGTACGTGTTAGGGTTAGGGTTTGGGTTAGGGTTAGGGTACGCATTAGGGTTAGGGTATGGGTTAGGGTTAGGGTACACGTTAGGATTAGGGTATTTATTAAACCTATCCCACTCTCTAGATACCACTTAGCACGTAAAGGAATATTATTTAGGGTCCAGCCATGGAGAAGATTTTCGTCACTAGGATAAGATAAAGAATAAACACATTATAAAAAAATCACATTAGGATTTTCTTTTTAACCTGTTCCTTAAAACACTAGTGCTTAGGAAATCTAATGGAGGCAAAAGCAATCAAGGGTAGTTTAGGCTTAGGGTTAGGGTTAGTGTTAGGGTTAGGGTACGGCTTCGGGTATGGGATAGGGTATGGGTGAGGATACGGCATAGGGTAGGGTTTAGGGTTAAGGTTAGTGTTAGGGTTAGGGTTAGGGTATGGCTTAGGGTACGGGTGAGGGTACTGTGTAGGTCATTGGTTAGGGTTAGGTTAAGGCTTAGGATACAGGTTATTGTAAGGGTTAGGGTACGGCGCAGGGTATGGGTAAGGGTTAGGGTTAGGGTTAGGGTTAGAGTTAGGGTACGGCTTAGGGTACGGGTTAGGGTACGGGTGAGGGTACGGCGTAGTGTATAGGTTAGGGTTAGGGTTAGGGTACGGCTTAGGGTACGGGTTAGGTTACGGGTGAGGGTACGGATGAGGGTACTGCGTAGGGTATTGGTTAGGGTTAGGGTACGGCTTACGATACGTGTTAGGGTACGGGTTAGGGTATGGCGTAGAGTGTGGGTTAGGGTTAGGGTTAGTGTTAGTGTTAGGGTTACGGTATGTCTTAGGGTACGTGTTAGGGTACAGGTGAGGGTACGGCGTAGGTTATGGGTTAGGGTTAGGGTTAGGGTTAGGGTTAGGGTCCGGCTTAGGATACGGGTTAGGGTACGGGTGAGGGTACGGCGTAGGTTATGGGTTAGGGATAGGGTTAGTGTTAGGATTATGATACGGCTTAGGTTATGGGATAGGGTACAGGTGAGGGTATGGCATAGGGTAGGGGTTAGGGTTAGGGTTAGTGTTAGGGTTAGGGTTAGGGTACGGCTTAGGGTACGGGTGAGGGTATGGGTGAGGATACTGCGTAGGGTATTGGTTAGGATTAGGGTACGGCTTAGGATACGGGTTAGGGTACGTGTTAGGGTATGGCGTACGGTATGGTTTAGGGTTAGGGTTAGGGTTAGGGTTAGGGTTAGGGTACGGCTTAGGGTACGGGTTAGGGAACGGGTGAGGTTACGGCGTAGGGTATAGTTTAGAGTTAGGGTTAGGGTTAGGATACTGGTTAGGGTACGGGTGAGGGTACGGCGTAGCGTATGGTTTAGGGTTAGGGTTAGGGTTAGCGTACGGCTTAGGGTACGGGTTAGGGTACGGGTGAGGGTATGGCGTAGTGTATAGGTTAGGGTTAGGTTTAGGGTTAGGGTATGGCTTAGGGTACGGGTGAGGGTACGGGTGAGGGTACTGTGTAGGGTATTGGTTATGGTTAGGGTACGGCTTAGAATATGGGTTAGGGTACGGGTTAGGGTACGGCGTAGGGTATGGGTTAGGGTTAGGGTTAGGGTTAGTGTTAGGGTTAGGGTACCGCTTAGGGTATGGGATAGGGTACGGCGTAGGGTAGCGGTTAGGGTTAGGGTTAGGGTTAGGGTTAGGGTACGGCTTAGGATACGGGTTAGGGTACGGGTGAGGGTACGGCGTAGCGTATGGGTTAGAGTTAGGTTTAGGGTTAGGGTACGGCTTAGGGTACGGGTTAGGGTACGGGTTAGGGTACGGCGTAGGTTATGGGTTAGGGTTAGGGTTCGGGTTAGGGTTAGTTTTAGGGTTAGGGATTAGGGTTAGGGTTAGGGTTAGGGTTAGGGTTAGGGTTAGGGTTAGGGTAGGGCTTAGGATACGGGTGAGGGTACTGGTGAGGGTACTGCGTAGGTTATTGGTTAGGGTTAAGGTACGGCTTAGGATACGGGTAAGGATATGGGTTAGGTTACGGCGTTGGGTATGGGTGAGGGTTAGGGTTAGGGTTAGGGTAAGGCTTTGGGTACGGGTGAGGGTACGGGTGAGGGTACGGCGTAGGGTAGAGGTTAGGGTTAGGTTTAGGGTTAGGGTACGGCTTAGGATACGGATTAGGGTATGGGTGAGGGTACGGCGTAGCGTATGGGTTAGGGTTAGGGTTAGGGTTAGGGTTAGTTTTAGGGTTAGGGATTGGTTTAGGGTACGGGTTAGGATTAGCGTACGTGTTAGGGTTAGGGTTTGGGTTAGGGTTAGGGTACGCATTAGGGTTAAGGTGTGGGTTAGGGTTAGGGTACACGTTAGGATTAGGGTATTTATTAAACCTACCCCACTCTCTAGATAGCACTTAGCACGTAAAGGAATATTATTTAGGGTCCAGCAATGGAGAAGATTTTCGTCACTAGGATAAGATAAAGAATAAACACATTATAAAAAAATCACATTAGGATTTTCTTTTTAACCTGTTCCTTAAAACACTAGTGCTTAGGAAATCTAATGGAGGCAAAAGCAGTCAACGGTAGTTTAGGGTTAGAGTTAGGGTTAGGGTTAGTGTTACGGTTAGGGTACGGCTTAGGGTATGGGATAGGGTATGGGTGAGGGTACGGCATAGGGTAGGGTTTAGGGTTAGGGTTAGGGTTATGGTTAGAGTTAGGGTACGGCTTAGGGTACGGGTTAGGGTACGGGAGAGGGTACGGCATAGTGTATAGGTTAGGGTTAGGGTTAGGGTACGGCTTAGGGTACGGGTTAGGTTACGGGTGAGGGTACGGCATAGGGTATGGGTTAGGGTTAGGGTAAGGGTTAGGTTTAGTGTTAGTGTTAGGGTTAGGGTACGGCTTAGCGTATGGGATAGGGTACGGGTGAGGGTACGGCGTAGGGTAGGGGTTAGGGTTAGAGTTAGGGTTAGGGTTGGGGTTAGGGTACGGCTTAGTGTACGGGTGAGGGTACGGGTGAGGGTACTGCGTAGGGTATTGTTTAGGGTTAGGATACGGCTTAGGATACGGGTTAGGGTACGGGTTAGGGTATGGCGTAGAGTATGGGTTAGGGTTAGGGTTAGGGTTTGGGTTAGGGTTAGGGTACGGCTTAGGATACGGGTTAGGGTACGGGTGAAGGTACGGCGTAGCATATGGGTTAGGGTTAGGGTTAGGGTTAGGGTTAGGGTACGGCTTAGGTTATGGGATAGGGTACAGGTGAGGGTATGGCATAGGGTATGGGTTAGGGTTAGGGTTAGGGTTAGGGTTAGTGTACGGCTTAGGGTACGGGTGAGGGTATGGGTGAGGATATTGCGTAGGGTATTGGTTAGGGTTACGGTACGTCTTAGGATACGGGCTAGGGTACGGGTGAGGGTACGGCGTAGGTTATGGGTTAGGGTTAGGGTTAGTGTTAGGGTTATGGTACGGCTTAGGTTATGGGATAGGGTACAGGTGAGGGTATGGCATAGGGTAGGGTTTAGGGTTAGGGTTAGGGTTAGGGTTAGGGTTAGGGTACGGCTTAGGGTACGGGTGAGGGTATGGGTGAGGATACTGCATAGGGTATTGGTTAGGGTTAGGGTACGGCTTAGGATATGGGTTAGGGTACATGTTAGGGTATGGCGTACGGTATGGGTTAGTGTTAGGGTTAGGGTTAGGTTTAGGGTACGGCTTAGGGTACGGGTTAGGGTACGAGTGAGGGTATGGCGTAGTGTATAGGTTAGGGTTAGGGTTAGGGTTAGGGTACGGCTTAGGGTACGGGTTAGGGTACGGGTGAGGTTACGGCGTAGGGTATAGTTTAGGGTTAGGGTTAGGGTTAGGGTACGGCTTAGGATACGGGTTAGGGTACGGGTGAGGGTACGGCGTAGCGTATGGTTTAAGGTTAGGGTTAGGGTTAGGGTAAGGCTTAGGGTACGGGTTAGGGTACGGGTGAGGGTACGGTGTAGGTTATGGGTTAGGGTAGGGTTAGGGTTAGGGTTAGTTTTAGGGTTAGGGATTGGTTTAGGGTACGGGTTAGGATTAGCATACGTGTTCGGTTAGGGTTTTGGTTAGGGTTAGGGTACGCGTTAGGGTTAGGGTATGGGTTAGGTTTAGGGTACACTTTAGGATTAGGGTATTTATTAAACCTATCCCACTCTCTAGATACCACTTAGCACGTAAAGGAATAATATTTGGTGTTCAGCCATGGAGAAGATTTTAGTCACTAGGATAAGATAAAGAATAAACACATTATAAAAAAATCACATAAGGTTTTCTTTTTAACCTGTTCCTTAAAACACTAGTGTTTAGGAAATCTAATGGAGGCAAAAGCAGTAAAGGGTAGTTTAGGGTTAGGGTTAGGGTTAGGGTTAGGGTAGGGCTTAGGATAGGGGTGAGGGTACTGGTGAGGGTACTGCGTAGGTTATTGGTTAGGGTTAGGGTACGGCTTAGGATACGGGTTAGGATATGGGTTAGGTTATGGCGTTGGGTATGGGTGAGGGTTAGGGTTAGGGTTAGGGTAAGGCTTTCGGTACGGGTTAGGGTACGGGTGAGGGTACGGCGTAGGGTAGAGGTTAGGGTTAGGTTTAGGGTTAGGGTACAGCTTAGGATACGGGTTAGGGTATGGGTGAGGGTACGGCGTAGCGTATGGGTTAGGGTTAGGGTTAGGGTTAGGGTTAGTTTTAGGGTTAGGGCTTGGTTTAGGGTACAGGTTAGCATTAGCGTACGTGTTAGGGTTAGGGTTTGGGTTAGGGTTAGGGTACGCATTAGGGTTAGGGTATGGGTTAGGGTTAGGGTACACGTTAGGATTAGGGTATTTATTAAACCTATCCCACTCTCTAGATACCACTTAGCACGTAAAGGAATATTATTTAGGGTCCAGCCATGGAGAAGATTTTCGTCACTAGGATAAGATAAAGAATAAACACATTATAAAAAAATCACATTAGGATTTTCTTTTTAACCTGTTCCTTAAAACACTCGTGCTTAGGAAATCTAATGGAGGCAAAAGCAGTCAAGGGTAGTTTAGTGTTAGGGTTAGGGTTAGGGTTAGTGTTAGGGTTAGGGTACGGCTTAAGGTTTGGGATAGGGTATGGGTGAGGGTACGGCATAGGGTAGGGTTTAGGGTTAGGGTTAGTGTTAGGGTTAGGGTTAGAGTATGGCTTCGGGTACGGGTGAGGGTACTGTGTAGGTCATTGGTTAGGGTTAGGTTAAGGCTTAGGATACAGGTTATTGTATGGGTTAGGGTACGGCGCAGGGTATGGGTAAGGGTTAGGGTTAGGGTTAGGGTTAGATTTAGGGTACGGCTTAGGGTACGGGTTAGGGTACGGGTGAGGGTACGGCATAGTGTATAGGTTAGGGTTAGGGTTAGGGTACGGCTTAGGGTACGGGTTAGGTTACGGGTGAGGGTACGGCATAGGGTATGGGTTAGGGTTAGGGTTAGGGTTAGGGTTAGTGTTAGTGTTAGGGTTAGGGTACGGCTTAGCGTATGGGATAGGGTACGGGTGAGGGTACGGCATACGGTAGGGGTTAGGGTTAGAGTTAGGGTTAGGGTTGGGGTTAGGGTACGGCTTAGTGTACGGGTGAGGGTACGGGTGAGGGTACTGCGTAGGGTATTGGTTAGGGTTAGGATACGGCTGAGGATACGGGTTAGGGTACGGTTAGGGTATGGCGTAGGGTATGGGTTAGGGTTAGGGTTAGGGTTAGGGTTAGGGTTAGGGTACGGCTTAGGATACGGGTTAGGGTATGGGTGAAGGTACGGCGTAGCGTATGGGTTAGGGTTAGTGTTAGGGTTAGGGTTAGGGTACGACTTAGGTTATGGGATAGGGTACAGGTGAGGGTATGGCATAGGGTATGGGTTAGGGTTAGGGTTAGGGTTAGGGTTAGGGTACGGCTTAGGGTACGGGTGAGGGTATGGGTGAGGATACTGCGTAGGGTATTGGTTAGGGTTACGGTACGTCTTAGGATACGGGCTAGGGTACGGGTGAGGGTACGGCGTAGGTTATGGGTTAGGGTTAGGGTTAGTGTTAGGGTTATGGTACGGCTTAGGTTATGGGATAGGGTACAGGTGAGGGTATGGCATAGGGTAGGGTTTAGGGTTAGGGTTAGGGTTAGGTTTAGGGTTAGGGTACGGCTTAGGTACGGGTGAGGGTATGTGTGAGGATACTGCATAGGGTATTGTTTAGGGTTAGGGTACGGCTTAGGATATGGGTTAGGTTACATGTTAGGGTATGGCGTACGGTATGGGTTAGGGTTAGGGTTAGGGTTAGGTTTAGGGTACGGCTTAGGGTACGGGTTAGGGTACGAGTGAGGGTATGGCGTAGTGTATAGGTTAGGGTTAGGGTTAGGGTTAGGGTACGGCTTAGGGTACGGGTTAGGGTACGGGTGAGGTTACGGCGTAGGGTATAGTTTAGGGTTAGGGTTAGGGTTAGGGTACGGCTTAGGATACGGGTTAGGGTACGGGTGAGGGTACGGCGTAGCGTATGGTTTAGGGTTAGGGTTAGGGTTAGGGTACGGCTTAGGGTACGGGTTAGGGTACGGGTGAGGGTACGGTGTAGGTTATGGGTTAGGTTTAGGGTTAGGGTTAGGGTTAGTTTTAGGGTTAGGGATTGGTTTAGGGTACGGGTTAGGATTAGCATACGTGTTCGGGTTAGGGTTTTGGTTAGGGTTAGGGTACGCGTTAGGGTTAGGGTATGGGTTAGGTTTAGGGTACACTTTAGGATTAGGGTATTTATTAAACCTATCCCACTCTCTAGATACCACTTAGCACGTAAAGGAATATTATTTGGGGTTCAGCCATGGAGAAGATTTTAGTCACTAGGATAAGATAAAGAATAAACACATTATAAAAAAATCACATAAGGTTTTCTTTTTAACCTGTTCCTTAAAACACTAGTGTTTAGGAAATCTAATGGAGGCAAAAGCAGTAAAGGGTAGTTTAGGGTTAGGGTTAGGGTTAGGGTTAGGGTAGGGCTTAGGATACGGGTGAGGGTACTGGTGAGGGTACTGCGTAGGTTATTGGTTAGGGTTAGGGTACGGCTTAGGATACGGGTTAGGATATGGGTTAGGTTACGGCGTTGGGTATGGGTGGGGGTTAGGGTTAGGGTTAGGGTAAGGCTTTGGGTACGGGTGAGGGTACGGGTGAGGGTACGGCGTAGGGTAGAGGTTAGGGTTAGGTTTAGGATTAGGGTACGGCTTAGGATACGGGTTAGGGTATGGGTGAGGGTACGGCATAGCGTATGGGTTAGGGTTAGGGTTAGGTTTAGGGTTAGTTTTAGGGTTAGGGATTGGTTTAGGGTACGGGTTAGGATTAGCGTACGTGTTAGGGTTAGGGTTTGGGTTAGGGTTAGGGTACGCATTAGGGTTAGGGTATGGGTTAGGGTTAGGGTACACGTTAGGATTAGGGTATTTATTAAACCTATCCCACTCTCTAGATACCACTTAGCACGTAAAGGAATATTATTTAGGGTCCAGCCATGGAGAAGATTTTCGTCACTAGGATAAGATAAAGAATAAACACATTATAAAAAAATCACATTAGGATTTTCTTTTTAACCTGTTCCTTAAAACACTAGTGCTTAGGAAATCTAATGGAGGCAAGAGCAGTCAAGGGAAGTTTAGGGTTAGGGTTAGGGTTAGGGTTAGTGTTAGGGTTAGGGTACGGCTTAGGGTATGGGATAGGGTATGGGTGAGGGTACGGCATAGGGTAGGGTTTAGGGTTAGGGTTAGGGTTAGGGTGTGGCTTAGGGTACGGGTGAGGGTACTGTGTAGGTCATTGGTTAGGGTTAGGTTAAGGCTTAGGATACAGGTTATTGTATTGATTAGGGTACGCAGGGTATGGGTAAGTGTTAGGGTTAGGGTTAGGGTTAGAGTTAGGGTACGGCTTAGGGTACGAGTTAGGGAACGGGTGAGGGTACGGCGTAGTGTATAGGTTAGGGTTAGGTTTAGGGTACGGCTTAGGCTACGGATTAGGTTATGGGCGAGGGTACGGCGTAGGGTATGGGTTAGGGTTAGGGTTAGGGTTAGTGTTACTGTTACGGTTAGGGTACGGCTTAGCGTATGGTATAGGGTACGGGTGAGGGTACGGCGTAGGGTAGGGATTAGGGTTAGGGTTAGGGTTAGGGTTAGGGTATGGCTTAGGGTACGGGTGAGGGTACGGGTGAGGGTACTGCGTAGGGTATTGGTTAGGGTTATGGTACGGCTTAGGATACGTGTTAGGGTACGGGTTAGGGTACGGCGTAGAGTGTGGGTTAGGGTTAGGGTTAGTGTTAGGGTTAGGGTTACGGTACGTCTTAGGGTACGTGTTAGGGTACGGGTGAGGGTACGGCGTAGGTTATGGGTTAGGGTTAGGGTTAGGGTTAGGGTTAGGGTACGGCTTAGGATACGGGTTAGGGTACGGGTGAGGGTACGGCGTAGGTTATGGGTTAGGGTTAGGGTTAGTGTTAGGGTTATGGTACGGCTTAGGTTATGGGATAGGGTACAGGTGAGGGTATGGGATAGGGTAGGGGTTAGGGTTAGGGTTAGGGTTAGGGTTAGGTTTAGGGTACGGCTTAGGGTACGGGTGAGGGTATGGGTGAGGATACTGCGTAGGGTATTGGTTAGGGTTAGGGTACGGCTTAGGATATGGGTTAGGGTACGTGTTAGGGTATGGCGTACGGTATGGGTTAGGGTTAGGGTTAGGGTTAGGGTTACGGTTAGGGTTAGGGTACGGCTTAGGGTTCGGGTTAGGGTACGGGTGAGGTTACGGCGTAGGGTATAGTTTAGGGTTAGGGTTAGGGTTAGGGTACGGCTTAGGATACGGGTTAGGGTACGGGTGAGGGTACGGCGTAGCGTATGGTTTAGGGTTAGGGTTAGGGTTAGGGTACGGCTTAGGGTACGGGTTAGGGTACGGGTGAGGGTATGGTGTAGTGTATAGGTTAGGGTTAGGGTTAGGGTTAGGGTATGGCTTAGGGTACGGGTGAGGGTACGGGTGAGGGTACTGTGTAGGGTATTGGTTATGGTTAGGGTACGGCTTAGAATACGGGTTAGGGTACGGGTTAGGGTACAGCGTAGGGTATGTGTTAGGGTTAGGGTTAGGGTTAGGGTTAGGGTTAGGGTACGGCTTAGGGTACGGGTTAGGGTACGGGTGAGGGTACGGCGTAGTGTATAGGTTAGGGTTAGGGTTAGGGTTAGGGTACGGCTTAGGGTACGGGTTAGGGTACGGGTGAGGGTATGGCGTAGTGTATAGGTTAGGGTTAGGGTTAGGGTTAGGGTACGGCTTAGGGTATGGGATAGGGTACGGGTGAGGGTACGACGTAGGGTAGGGGTTAGGTTTAGGGTTAGGGTTAGTGTTAGGGTTAGGGTACGGCTTAGGGTATGGGATAGGTTATGGGTGAGGGTACGGCGTAGGGTAGGGGTTAGGTTTAGGTTTAGGGTTAGTGTTAGGTTTAGGGTACCGCTTAGGGTATGGGATAGGGTACGGCGTAGGGTAGCGGTTAGGGTTAGGGTAAGGGTTAGGGTTAGGGTACGGCTTAGGATACGGGTTAGGGTACGGGTGAGGGTACGGCGTAGGTTATGGGTTAGGGTTAGGGTTAGGGTTAGGGTTAGTTTTAGGGTTAGGGATTGGTTTAGGGTAGGGTTTAGGATTAGCATACTTGTTCGGGTTAGGGTTTTGGTTAGGGTTAGGGTACGCGTTAGGGTTAGGGTATGGGTTAGGTTAAGGGTACACGTTAGGATTAGGGTATTTATTAAACCTATCCCACTCTCTAGATACCACTTAGCACGTAAAGGAATATTATTTGGGGTTCAGCCATGGAGAAGATTTTCGTCACTAGGATAAGATAAAGAATAAACACATTATAAAAAAATCACATAAGGTTTTCTTTTTAACCTGTTCCTTAAAACACTAGTGTTTAGGAAATCTAATGGAGGCAAAAGCAGTCAAGGGTAGTTTAGGGTTAGGGTTAGGGTTAGGGTTAGGGTAGGGCTTAGGATACGGGTGAGGTTACTGGTGAGGGTACTGCGTAGGTTATTGGTTAGGGTTAGGGTACGGCTTAGGATACGGGTTAGGATATGGGTTAGGTTACGGCGTTGGATATGGGTGAGGGTTAGGGTTAGGGTTAGGGTAAGGCTTTGGGTACGGGTTAGGGTACGGGTGAGGGTACGGCGTAGGGTAGAGGTTAGGGTTAGGTTTAGGGTTAGGGTACGGCTTAGGATACAGGTTAGGGTATCGGTGAGTGTACGGCGTAGCGTATGGGTTAGGGTTAGGGTTAGGGTTAGTTTTAGGGTTAGGGTACGGCTTAGGGTATGGGATAGGGTATGGGTGAGGGTACGGCATAGGGTAGGGTTTAGGGTTAGGGTTAGTGTTAGGGTTAGGGTTAGGGTATGGCTTAGGTTACGGGTGAGGGTACTGTGTAGGTCATTGGTTAGGGTTAGGTTAAGGCTTAGGATATAGTTTATTGTATGGGTTAGGGTACGGCGCAGAGTATGGCTAAGGGTTAGGGTTAGGGTTAGGGTTAGAGTTAGGGTACGGCTTAGGATACGGGTTAGGGTATGGGTGAGGGTACGGCGTAGCGTATGGGTTAGGGTTAGGGTTAGGTTTAGGGTTAGTTTTAGGGTTAGGGATTGGTTTAGGGTACGGGTTAGGATTAGCGTACGTGTTAGGGTTAGGGTTTGGGTTAGGGTTAGGGTACGCATTAGGGTTAGGGTATGGGTTAGGGTTAGGGTACACGTTAGGATTAGGGTATTTATTAAACCTATCCCACTCTCTAGATACCACTTAGCACGTAAAGGAATATTATTTAGGGTCCAGCCATGGAGAAGATTTTCGTCACTAGGATAAGATAAAGAATAAACACATTATAAAAAAATCACATTAGGATTTTCTTTTTAACCTGTTCCTTAAAACACTAGTGCTTAGGAAATCTAATGGAGGCAAGAGCAGTCAAGGGAAGTTTAGGGTTAGGGTTAGGGTTAGGGTTAGTGTTAGGGTTAGGGTACGGCTTAGGGTATGGGATAGGGTATGGGTGAGGGTACGGCATAGGGTAGGGTTTAGGGTTAGGGTTAGGGTTAGGGTATGGCTTAGGGTACGGGTGAGGGTACTGTGTAGGTCATTGGTTAGGGTTAGGTTAAGGCTTAGGATACAGGTTATTGTATTGATTAGGGTACGCAGGGTATGGGTAAGGGTTAGGGTTAGGGTTAGGGTTAGAGTTAGGGTACGGCTTAGGGTACGAGTTAGGGAACGGGTGAGGGTACGGCGTAGTGTATAGGTTAGGGTTAGGGTTAGGGTACGGCTTAGGCTACGGATTAGGTTATGGGCGAGGGTACGGCGTAGGGTATGGGTTAGGGTTAGGGTTAGGGTTAGTGTTACTGTTACGGTTAGGGTACGGCTTAGCGTATGGGATAGGGTACGGGTGAGGGTACGGCGTAGGGTAGGGGTTAGGGTTAGGGTTAGGGTTAGGGTTAGGGTATGGCTTAGGGTACGGGTGAGGGTACGGGTGAGGGTACTGCGTAGGGTATTGGTTAGGGTTAGGGTACGGCTTAGGATACATGTTAGGGTACGGGTTAGGGTACGGCGTAGAGTGTGGGTTAGGGTTAGGGTTAGTGTTAGCGTTAGGGTTACGGTACGTCTTAGGGTACGTGTTAGGGTACGGGTGAGGGTACGGCGTAGGTTATGGGTTAGGGTTAGGGTTAGGGTTAGGGTTAGGGTACGGCTTAGGATACGGGTTAGGGTACGGGTGAGGGTACGGCGTAGGTTATGGGTTAGGGTTAGGGTTAGTGTTAGGGTTATGGTACGGCTTAGGTTATGGGATAGGGTACAGGTGAGGGTATGGGATAGGGTAGGGGTTAGGGTTAGGGTTAGGGTTAGGGTTAGGTTTAGGGTACGGCTTAGGGTACGGGTGAGGGTATGGGTGAGGATACTGCGTAGGGTATTGGTTAGGGTTAGGGTACGGCTTAGGATATGGGTTAGGGTACGTGTTAGGGTATGGCGTACGGTATGGGTTAGGGTTAGGGTTAGGGTTAGGGTTACGGTTAGGGTTAGGGTACGGCTTAGGGTTCGGGTTAGGGTACGGGTGAGGTTACGGCGTAGGGTATAGTTTAGGGTTAGGGTTAGGGTTAGGGTACGGCTTAGGATACGGGTTAGGGTACGGGTGAGGGTACGGCGTAGCGTATGGTTTAGGGTTAGGGTTAGGGTTAGGGTACGGCTTAGGGTACGGGTTAGGGTACGGGTGAGGGTATGGTGTAGTGTATAGGTTAGGGTTAGGGTTAGGGTTAGGGTATGGCTTAGGGTACGGGTGAGGGTACGGGTGAGGGTACTGTGTAGGGTATTGGTTATGGTTAGGGTACGGCTTAGAATACGGGTTAGGGTACGGGTTAGGGTACAGCGTAGGGTATGTGTTAGGGTTAGGGTTAGGGTTAGGGTTAGGGTTAGGGTACGGCTTAGGGTACGGGTTAGGGTACGTGTGAGGGTATGGCGTAGTGTATAGGTTAGGGTTAGGGTTAGGGTTAGGGTACGGCTTAGGGTATGGGATAGGGTACGGGTGAGGGTACGACGTAGGGTAGGGGTTAGGTTTAGGGTTAGGGTTAGTGTTAGGGTTAGGGTACGGCTTAGGGTATGGGATAGGTTATGGGTGAGGGTACGGCGTAGGGTAGGGGTTAGGGTTAGGTTTAGGGTTAGTGTTAGGTTTAGGGTACCGCTTAGGGTATGGGATAGGGTACGGCGTAGGGTAGCGGTTAGGGTTAGGGTAAGGGTTAGGGTTAGGGTACGGCTTAGGATACGGGTTAGGGTACGGGTGAGGGTACGGCGTAGGTTATGGGTTAGGGTTAGGGTTAGGGTTAGGGTTAGTTTTAGGGTTAGGGATTGGTTTAGGGTAGGGTTTAGGATTAGCATACTTGTTCGGGTTAGGGTTTTGGTTAGGGTTAGGGTACGCGTTAGGGTTAGGGTATGGGTTAGGTTAAGGGTACACGTTAGGATTAGGGTATTTATTAAACCTATCCCACTCTCTAGATACCACTTAGCACGTAAAGGAATATTATTTGGGGTTCAGCCATGGAGAAGATTTTCGTCACTAGGATAAGATAAAGAATAAACACATTATAAAAAAATCACATAAGGTTTTCTTTTTAACCTGTTCCTTAAAACACTAGTGTTTAGGAAATCTAATGGAGGCAAAAGCAGTCAAGGGTAGTTTAGGGTTAGGGTTAGGGTTAGGGTTAGGGTAGGGCTTAGGATACGGGTGAGGTTACTGGTGAGGGTACTGCGTAGGTTATTGGTTAGGGTTAGGGTACGGCTTAGGATACGGGTTAGGATATGGGTTAGGTTACGGCGTTGGATATGGGTGAGGGTTAGGGTTAGGGTTAGGGTAAGGCTTTGGGTACGGGTTAGGGTACGGGTGAGGGTACGGCGTAGGGTAGAGGTTAGGGTTAGGTTTAGGGTTAGGGTACGGCTTAGGATACAGGTTAGGGTATCGGTGAGTGTACGGCGTAGCGTATGGGTTAGGGTTAGGGTTAGGGTTAGTTTTAGGGTTAGGGATTGGTTTAGGGTATGGGTTAGGATTAGCGTACGTGTTAGGGTTAGGGTTTGGGTTAGGGTTAGGGTACGCGTTAGGGTTAGGGTATGGGTTAGGGTTAGGGTACGCGTTAGGATTAGGGTATTTATTAAACCTATCCCACTCTGTAGATACCACTTAGCACGTAAAGGAATATTATTTAGGGTACAGCCATTGAGAATATTTTCGTCACTAGGATAAGATAAAGAATAAACACATTATAAAAAAATCACATTAGGATTTTCTTTTTAACCTGTTTCTTAAAACACTAGTGCTTAGGAAATCTAATGGAGGCAAAAGCAGTCAAGGGTAGTTTAGGGTTAGGGTTAGGGTTAGGGTTAGTGTTAGGGTTAGGGTACGGCTTAGGGTATGGGATAGGGTATGGGTGAGGGTACGGCATAGGGTAGGGTTTAGGGTTAGGGTTAGTGTTAGGGTTAGGGTTAGGGTATGGCTTAGGTTACGGGTGAGGGTACTGTGTAGGTCATTGGTTAGGGTTAGGTTAAGGCTTAGGATATAGTTTATTGTATGGGTTAGGGTACGGCGCAGAGTATGGCTAAGGGTTAGGGTTAGGGTTAGGGTTAGAGTTAGGGTACGGCTTAGGATACGGGTTAGGGTATGGGTGAGGGTACGGCGTAGCGTATGGGTTAGGGTTAGGGTTAGGTTTAGGGTTAGTTTTAGGGTTAGGGATTGGTTTAGGGTACGGGTTAGGATTAGCGTACGTGTTAGGGTTAGGGTTTGGGTTAGGGTTAGGGTACGCATTAGGGTTAGGGTATGGGTTAGGGTTAGGGTACACGTTAGGATTAGGGTATTTATTAAACCTATCCCACTCCCTAGATACCACTTAGCACGTAAAGGAATATTATTTAGGGTCCAGCCATGGAGAAGATTTTCGTCACTAGGATAAGATAAAGAATAAACACATTATAAAAAAATCACATTAGGATTTTCTTTTTAACCTGTTCCTTAAAACACTAGTGCTTAGGAAATCTAATGGAGGCAAGAGCAGTCAAGGGAAGTTTAGGGTTAGGGTTAGGGTTAGGGTTAGTGTTAGGGTTAGGGTACGGCTTAGGGTATGGGATAGGGTATGGGTGAGGGTACGGCATAGGGTAGGGTTTAGGGTTAGGGTTAGGGTTAGGGTATGGCTTAGGGTACGGGTGAGGGTACTGTGTAGGTCATTGGTTAGGGTTAGGTTAAGGCTTAGGATACAGGTTATTGTATTGATTAGGGTACGCAGGGTATGGGTAAGGGTTAGGGTTAGGGTTAGGGTTAGAGTTAGGGTACGGCTTAGGGTACGAGTTAGGGAACGGGTGAGGGTACGGCGTAGGGTATGGGTTAGGGTTAGGGTTAGGGTTAGTGTTACTGTTACGGTTAGGGTACGGCTTAGCGTATGGGATAGGGTACGGGTGAGGGTACGGCGTAGGGTAGGGGTTAGGGTTAGGGTTAGGGTTAGGGTTAGGGTATGGCTTAGGGTACGGGTGAGGGTACGGGTGAGGGTACTGCGTAGGGTATTGGTTAGGGTTAGGGTACGGCTTAGGATACATGTTAGGGTACGGGTTAGGGTACGGCGTAGAGTGTGGGTTAGGGTTAGGGTTAGTGTTAGCGTTAGGGTTACGGTACGTCTTAGGGTACGTGTTAGGGTACGGGTGAGGGTACGGCGTAGGTTATGGGTTAGGGTTAGGGTTAGGGTTAGGGTTAGGGTACGGCTTAGGATACGGGTTAGGGTACGGGTGAGGGTACGGCGTAGGTTATGGGTTAGGGTTAGGGTTAGTGTTAGGGTTATGGTACGGCTTAGGTTATGGGATAGGGTACAGGTGAGGGTATGGCATAGGGTAGGGGTTAGGGTTAGGGTTAGGGTTAGGGTTAGGTTTAGGGTACGGCTTAGGGTACGGGTGAGGGTATGGGTGAGGATACTGCGTAGGGTATTGGTTAGGGTTAGGGTACGGCTTAGGATATGGGTTAGGGTACGTGTTAGGGTATGGCGTACGGTATGGGTTAGGGTTAGGGTTAGGGTTAGGGTTACGGTTAGGGTTAGGGTACGGCTTAGGGTTCGGTTAGGGTACGGGTGAGGTTACGGCGTAGGGTATAGTTTAGGGTTAGGGTTAGGGTTAGGGTACGGCTTAGGATACGGGTTAGGGTACGGGTGAGGGTACGGCGTAGCGTATGGTTTAGGGTTAGGCTTAGGGTTAGGGTACGGCTTAGGGTACGGGTTAGGGTACGGGTGAGGGTATGGTGTAGTGTATAGGTTAGGGTTAGGGTTAGGGTTAGGGTATGGCTTAGGGTACGGGTGAGGGTACGGGTGAGGGTACTGTGTAGGGTATTGGTTATGGTTAGGGTACGGCTTAGAATACGGGTTAGGGTACGGGTTAGGGTACAGCGTAGGGTATGTGTTAGGGTTAGGGTTAGGGTTAGGGTTAGGGTTAGGGTACGGCTTAGGGTACGGGTTAGGGTACGGGTGAGGGTACGGCGTAGTGTATAGGTTAGGGTTAGGGTTAGGGTTAGGGTACGGCTTAGGGTACGGGTTAGGGTACGGGTGAGGGTATGGCGTAGTGTATAGGTTAGGGTTAGGGTTAGGGTTAGGGTACGGCTTAGGGTATGGGATAGGGTACGGGTGAGGGTACGATGTAGGGTAGGGGTTAGGTTTAGGGTTAGGGTTAGTGTTAGGGTTAGGGTACGGCTTAGGGTATGGGATAGGTTACGGGTGAGGGTACGGCGTAGGGTAGGGGTTAGGGTTAGGTTTAGGGTTAGTGTTAGGTTTAGGGTACCGCTTAGGGTATGGGATAGGGTACGGCGTAGGGTAGCGGTTAGGGTTAGGGTAAGGGTTAGGGTTAGGGTACGGCTTAGGATACGGGTTAGGGTACGGGTGAGGGTACAGCGTAGGTTATGGGTTAGGGTTAGGGTTAGGGTTAGGGTTAGTTTTAGGGTTAGGGATTGGTTTAGGGTAGGGGTTAGGATTAGCATACTTGTTCGGGTTAGGGTTTTGGTTAGGGTTAGGGTACGCGTTAGGGTTAGGGTATGGGTTAGGTTAAGGGTACACGTTAGGATTAGGGTATTTATTAAACCTATCCCACTCTCTAGATACCACTTAGCACGTAAAGGAATATTATTTGGGGTTCAGCCATGGAGAAGATTTTCGTCACTAGGATAAGATAAAGAATAAACACATTATAAAAAAATCACATAAGGTTTTCTTTTTAACCTGTTCCTTAAAACACTAGTGTTTAGGAAATCTAATGGAGGCAAAAGCAGTCAAGGGTAGTTTAGGGTTAGGGTTAGGGTTAGGGTTAGGGTAGGGCTTAGGATACGGGTGAGGTTACTGGTGAGGGTACTGCGTAAGTTATTGGTTAGGGTTAGGGTACGGCTTAGGATACGGGTTAGGATATGGGTTAGGTTACGGCGTTGGATATGGGTGAGGGTTAGGGTTAGGGTTAGGGTAAGGCTTTGGGTACGGGTTAGGGTACGGGTGAGGGTACGGCGTAGGGTAGAGGTTAGGGTTAGGTTTAGGGTTAGGGTACGGCTTAGGATACAGGTTAGGGTATGGGTGAGTGTACGGCGTAGCGTATGGGTTAGGGTTAGGGTTAGGGTTAGTTTTAGGGTTAGGGATTGGTTTAGGGTATGGGTTAGGATTAGCGTACGTGTTAGGGTTAGGGTTTGGGTTAGGGGTAGGGTACGCGTTAGGGTTAGGGTATGGGTTAGGGTTAGGGTACGCGTTAGGATTAGGGTATTTATTAAACCTATCCCACTCTCTAGATACCACTTAGCACGTAAAGGAATATTATTAGGGATCCAGCCATGGAGAAGATTTTAGTCACTAGGATAAGATAAAGAATAAAAACATTATAAAAAAATCACATTAGGATTTTCTTTTTAACCTGTTTCTTAAAAGACTAGTGCTTAGGAAATCTAATGGAGGCAAAAGCAGTCAAGGGTAGTTTAGGGTTAGGGTTAGGGTTAGGGTTAGTGTTAGGGTTAGGGTACGGCTTAGGGTATGGGATAGGGAATGGGTGAGGGTACGGCATAGGGTAGGGTTTAGGGTTAGGGTTAGTGTTAGGGTTAGGGTTAGGGTATGGCTTAGGGTACGGGTGAGGGTACTGTGTAGGTCATTGGTTAGGGTTAGGTTAAGGCTTAGGATATAGTTTATTGTATGGGTTAGGGTACGGCGCAGAGTATGGCTAAGGGTTAGGGTTAGGGTTAGGGTTAGAGTTAGGGTACGGCTTAGGATACGGGTTAGGGTATGGGTGAGGGTACGGCGTAGCGTATGGGTTAGGGTTAGGGTTAGGTTTAGGGTTAGTTTTAGGGTTAGGGATTGGTTTAGGGTACGGGTTAGGATTAGCGTACGTGTTAGGGTTAGGGTTTGGGTTAGGGTTAGGGTACGCATTAGGGTTAGGGTATGGGTTATGGTTAGGGTACACGTTAGGATTAGGGTATTTATTAAACCTATCCCACTCTCTAGATACCACTTAGCACGTAAAGGAATATTATTTAGGGTCCAGCCATGGAGAAGATTTTCGTCACTAGGATAAGATAAAGAATAAACACATTATAAAAAAATCACATTAGGATTTTCTTTTTAACCTGTTCCTTAAAACACTAGTGCTTAGGAAATCTAATAGAGGCAAAAGCAATCAAGGGTAGTTTAGGGTTAGGGTTAGGGTTAGGGTTAGTGTTAGGGTTAGGGTACGGCTTAGGGTATGGGATAGGGTACGGGTGAGGGTACGGCGTAGTGTATAGGTTAGGGTTAGGATTAGGGTACGGCTTAGGGTACGGGTTAGGTTACGGGTGAGGGTACGGTGTAGGGTATGGGTTAGGGTTAGGGTTAGGGTTAGTGTTAGAGTTAGCGTTAGGGTACGGCTTAGCGTATGGGATAGGGTACGGGTGAGGGTACGGCGTAGGGTAGGGGTTAGGGTTAGAGTTAGGGTTAGGGTTGGGGTTAGGGTACGGCTTAGGGTACGGGTGAGGGTACGGGTGAGGGTACTGCGTAGGGTATTGGTTAGGGTTAGGATATGGCTTAGGATACGGGTTAGGGTACGGGTTAGGGTATGGCTTAGGGTATGGGTTAGGGTTAGGGTTAGGGTTAGGGTACGGCTTAGTATACGGGTTAGGGTACGGGTGAGGGTACGGCGTAGCGTATGGGTTAGGGTTAGGTTTAGGGTACGTCTTAGGCTACGGGTTAGGGTACGGGTGAGGGTACGGCGTAGGGTAAGGGTTAGGGTTAGGTTTAGGGTTAGGGTTAGTTTTAGGGTTAGGGATTGGTTTAGGGTACGGGTTAGGATTAGCGTAAGTGTTAGGGTTAGGTTTTGGGATAGGGTTCGGGTACGCGTTAGGGTTAGGGTACACGTTAGGATTAGGGTATTTATTAAACCTATCCCACTCTCTAGATACCACTTAGCACGTAAAGGAATATTATTAGGGATCCAGCCACGGAGAAGATTTTAGTCACTAGGATAAGATAAAGAATAAACACATTATAAAAAAATCACATTAGGATTTTCTTTTTAACCTGTTCCTTAAAACACTAGTGCTTAGGAAATCTAATAGAGGCAAAAGCAATCAAGGGTAGTTTAGGGTTAGGATTAGGGTTAGGGTTAGTGTTAGGGTTAGGGTACGGCTTAGGGTATGGGATAGGGTACGGGTGAGGGTACGGCGTAGGGTAGGGGTTAGGGTTAGGGTTAGGGTTATGGTTAGGGTATGGCTTAGGGTACGGGTGAGGGTACTGCGTAGGGTATTGGTTAGGGTTAGGGTACGGCTTAGGATACGTGTTAGGGTACGGGTTAGGGTACGGCGTAGAGTGTGGGTTAGGGTTAGGGTTAGTGTTAGGGTTAGGGTTACGGTACGTCTTAGGGTACGTGTTAGGGTACGGGTGAGGGTACGGCGTAGGTATTGGGTTAGGGTTAGGGTTAGGGTTAGGGTACGGCTTAGGATACGGGTTAGGGTATGGGTGAGGGTACGGCGTAGGTTATGGATTAGGGTTAGGGTTAGTGTTAGGGTTATGGTACGGCTTAGGTTATGGGATAGGGTACAGGTGAGGGTATGGCATAGGGTAGGGGTTAGGGTTAGGTTTAGGGTTAGGGTTAGGGTTAGGGTACGCCTTAGGGTACGGGTGAGGGTATGGGTGAGGATACTGCGTAGGGTATTGGTTAGGGTTAGGGTACGGCTTAGGATACGGGTTAGGGTACGTGTTAGGGTATGGCGTACGATATGGGTTAGGGTTAGGGTTAGGGTTAGAGTTAGGGTTAGGGTTAGGGTACGGCTTAGGGTACGGGTTAGGGTACGGGTGAGGTTACGGCGTAGGGTATAGTTTAGGGTTAGGGTTAGGGTTAGGGTACGGCTTAGGGTACGGGTTAGGGTACGGGTGAGGGTATGGCGTAGTGTATAGGTTAGGGTTAGGGTTAGGGTTAGGGTATGGCTTAGGGTACGGGTGAGGGTACGGGTGAGGGTACTGTGTAGGGTATTGGTTATGGTTAGGGTACGGCTTAGAATACGGGTTAGGGTACGGTTTAGGGTACGGCGTAGGGTATGGGTTAGGGTTAGGGTTAGGGTTAGGGTTAAGGTTAGGGTACGGCTTAGGGTATGGGATAGGGTACGGGTGAGGGTACGGCGTAGGGTAGGTGTTAAGTTTAGGGTTAGGGTTAGTGTTAGGGTTAGGGTATGGCTTAGGGTATGGGATAGGTTATGGGTGAGGGTACGGCGTAGGGTGGGGTTAGGGTTAGGTTTAGGGTTAGTGTTAGGTTTAGGGTACCGCTTAGGGTATGGGATAGTGTACGGCATAGGGTAGCGGTTAGGGTTAGGGTTAGGGTTAGGGTAGGGCTTAGGATACGGGTGAGGTTACTGGTGAGGCTACTGCGTAGGTTATTGGTTAGGGTTAGGGTGCGGCTTAGGATACGGGTTAGGATATGGGTTAGGTTACGGCGTTGGGTATGGGTGAGGGTTAGGGTTAGGGTTAGGATAAGGCTTTGGGTACGGGTTAGGGTACGGGTGAGGGTACGGCGTAAGGTAGAGGTTAGGGTTAGGTTTAGGGTTAGGGTACGGCTTAGGATACGGGTTAGGGTATGGGTGAGGGTACGGCTTAGCGTATGGGTTAGGGTTAGGGTTAGGATTAGGGTTAGTTTTAGGGTTAGGGATTGGTTTAGGGTACGGGTTAGGATTAGCGTACGTGTTAGGGTTAGGGTTTGGGTTAGGGTTAGGGTACGCGTTAGGGTTAGGGTATGGGTTAGGGTTAGGGTACGCGTTAGGATTAGGTTATTTATTAAACCTATCCCACTCTCTAGATACCACTTAGCACGTAAAGGAATATTATTTAGGGTCCAGCCATGGAGAATATTTTCGTCACTAGGATAAGATAAAGAATAATCACATTATAAAAAAATCACATTAGGATTTTCTTTTTAACCTGTTCCTTAAAACACTACTGCTTAGGAAATCTAATGGAGGCAAAAGCAGTCAAGGGTAGTTTAGGGTTAGGGTTAGGGTTAGGGTTAGTGTTAGGGTTAGGGTACGGCTTAGGGCATGGGATAGGGTATGGGTGAGGGTACGGCATAGGGTAGGGTTTAGGGTTAGGGTTAGGGTTAGGGTATGGCTTAAGGTACGGGTGAGGGTACTGTGTAGGTCATTGGTTAGGGTAAGGTTAAGGCTTAGGATACAGGTTATTGTATTGATTAGGGTACGCAGGGTATGGGTAAGGGTTAGGGTTAGGGTTAGGGTTAGAGTTATGGTAAGGCTTAGGGTACGGGTTAGGGAACGGGTGAGGGTACGGCGTAGGGTATGGGTTAGGGTTAGGGTTAGGGTTAGTGTTACTGTTACGGTTAGGGTACGGCTTAGCGTATGGGATAGGGTACGGGTGAGGGTACGGCGTAGGGTAGGGGTTAGGGTTAGGGTTAGGGTTAGGGTTAGGGTATGGCTTAGGGTACGGGTGAGGGTACGGGTGAGGGTACTGCGTAGGGTATTGGTTAGGGTTAGGGTACGGCTTAGGATACGTGTTAGGGTACGGGTTAGGGTACGGCGTAGAGTGTGGGTTAGGGTTAGGGTTAGTGTTAGGGTTAGGGTTACGGTACGTCTTAGGGTACGTGTTAGGGTACGGGTGAGGGTACGGTGTAGGTTATGGGTTAGGGTTAGGGTTAGGGTTAGGGTTAGGGTACGGCTTAGGATACGGGTTAGGGTACGGGTGAGGGTACGGCGTAGGTTATGGGTTAGGGTTAGGGTTAGTGTTAGGGTTATGGTACGGCTTAGGTTATGGGATAGGGTACAGGTGAGGGTATTGCATAGGGTAGGGGTTAGGGTTAGGGTTAGGGTTAGGGTTAGGTTTAGGGTACGGCTTAGGGTACGGGTGAGAGTATGGGTGAGGATACTGCGTAGGGTATTGGTTAGGGTTAGGGTACGGCTTAGGATATGGGTTACGGTACGTGTTAGGGTATGGCGTACGGTATGGGTTAGGGTTAGGGTTAGGGTTAGGGTTACGGTTAGGGTTAGGGTACGGCTTAGGGTTCGGGTTAGGGTACGGGTTAGGTTACGGCGTAGGGTATAGTTTAGGGTTAGGGTTAGGGTTAGGGTACGGCTTAGGATACGGGTTAGGGTACGGGTGAGGGTACGGCGTAGCGTATGGTTTAGGGTTAGGGTTAGGGTTAGGGTACGGCTTAGGGTACGGGTTAGGGTACGGGTGAGGGTATGGTGTAGTGTATAGGTTAGGGTTAGGGTTAGGGTTAGGGTATGGCTTAGGGTACGGGTGAGGGTACGGGTGAGGGTACTGTGTAGGGTATTAGTTATGGTTAGGGTACGGCTTAGAATACGGGTTAGGGTACGGGTTAGGGTACAGCGTAGGGTATGTGTTAGGGTTAGGGTTAGGGTTAGGGTTAGGGTTAGGGTACGGCTTAGGGTACGGGTTAGGGTACGGGTGAGGGTACGGCGTAGTGTATAGGTTAGGGTTAGGGTTAGGGTTAGGGTACGGCTTAGGGTACGGGTTAGGGTACGGGTGAGGGTATGGCGTAGTGTATAGGTTAGGGTTAGGGTTAGGGTTAGGGTACGGCTTAGGGTATGGGATAGGGTACGGGTGAGGGTACGACGTAGGGTAGGGGTTAGGTTTAGGGTTAGGGTTAGTGTTAGGGTTAGGGTACGGCTTAGGGTATGGGATAGGTTACGGGTGAGGGTACGGCGTAGGGTAGGGGTTAGGGTTAGGTTTAGGGTTAGTGTTAGGTTTAGGGTACCGCTTAGGGTATGGGATAGGGTACGGCGTAGGGTAGCGGTTAGGGTTAGGGTTAGGGTTAGGGTTAGGGTACGGCTTAGGATACGGGTTAGGGTACGGGTGAGGGTACGGCGTAGGTTATGGGTTAGGGTTAGGGTTAGGGTTAGGGTTAGTTTTAGGGTTAGGGATTGGTTTAGGGTAGGGGTTAGGATTAGCATACTTGTTCGGGTTAGGGTTTTGGTTAGGGTTAGGGTACGCGTTAGGGTTAGGGTATGGGTTAGGTTAAGGGTACACGTTAGGATTAGGGTATTTATTAAACCTATCCCACTCTCTAGATACCACTTAGCACGTAAAGGAATATTATTTGGGGTTCAGCCATGGAGAAGATTTTCGTCACTAGGATAAGATAAAGAATAAACACATTATAAAAAAATCACATAAGGTTTTCTTTTTAACCTGTTCCTTAAAACACTAGTGTTTAGGAAATCTAATGGAGGCAAAAGCAGTCAAGGGTAGTTTAGGGTTAGGGTTAGGGTTAGGGTTAGGGTAGGGCTTAGGATACGGGTGAGGTTACTGGTGAGGGTACTGCGTAGGTTATTGGTTAGGGTTAGGGTACGGCTTAGGATACGGGTTAGGATATGGGTTAGGTTACGGCGTTGGATATGGGTGAGGGTTAGGGTTAGGGTTAGGGTAAGGCTTTGGGTACGGGTTAGGGTACGGGTGAGGGTACGGCGTAGGGTAGAGGTTAGGGTTAGGTTTAGGGTTAGGGTACGGCTTAGGATACAGGTTAGGGTATGGGTGAGGGTACGGCGTAGCGTATGGGTTAGGGTTAGGGTTAGGGTTAGTTTTAGGGTTAGGGATTGGTTTAGGGTATGGGTTAGGATTAGCGTATGTGTTAGGGTTAGGGTTTGTGTTAGGGTTAGGGTACGCGTTAGGGTTAGGGTATGGGTTAGGGTTAGGGTACGCGTTAGGATTAGGGTATTTATTAAACCTATCCCACTCTGTAGATACCACTTAGCACGTAAAGGAATATTATTTAGGGTACAGCCATTGAGAATATTTTCGTCACTAGGATAAGATAAAGAATAAACACATTATAAAAAAATCACATTAGGATTTTCTTTTTAACCTGTTCCTTAAAACACTAGTGCTTAGGAAATCTAATGGAGGCAAAAGCAGTCAAGGGTAGTTTAGGGTTAGGGTTAGGGTTAGGGTTAGTGTTAGGGTTAGGGTACGGCTTAGGGTATGGGATAGGGTATGGGTGAGAGTACGGCATAGGGTAGGGTTTAGGGTTAGGGTTAGTGTTAGGGTTAGGGTTAGGGTATGGCTTAGGGTACGGGTGAGGGTACTGTGTAGGTCATTGGTTAGGGTTAGGTTAAGGCTTAGGATATAGTTTATTGTATGGGTTAGGGTACGGCGCAGGGTATGGGTAAGGGTTAGGGTTAGGGTTAGGGTTAGAGTTAGGGTACGGCTTAGGGTACGGGTTAGGGTACGGGTGAGGGTACGGCGTAGTGTATAGGTTAGGGTTAGGATTAGGGTACGGCTTAGGGTACGGGTTAGGTTACGGGTGAGGGTACGGCGTAGGGTATGGGTTAGGGTTAGGGTTAGGGTTAGTGTTAGAGTTAGCGTTAGGGTACGGCTTAGCGTATGGGATAGGGTACGGGTGAGGGTACGGCGTAGGGTAGGGGTTAGGGTTAGAGTTAGGGTTAGGGTTGGGGTTAGGGTACGGCTTAGGGTACGGGTGAGGGTACGGGTGAGGGTACTGCGTAGGGTATTGGTTAGGGTTAGGATATGGCTTAGGATACGGGTTAGGGTACGGGTTAGGGTATGGCTTAGGGTATGGGTTAGGGTTAGGGTTAGGGTTAGGGTTAGGGTACGGCTTAGGATACGGGTTAGGGTACGGGTGAGGGTACGGCGTAGCGTATGGGTTAGGGTTAGGTTTAGGGTACGTCTTAGGCTACGGGTTAGGGTACGGGTGAGGGTACGGCGTAGGGTAAGGGTTAGGGTTAGGTTTAGGGTTAGGGTTAGTTTTAGGGTTAGGGATTGGTTTAGGGTACGGGTTAGGATTAGCGTACGTGTTAGGGTTAGGTTTTGGGATAGGGTTAGGGTACGCGTTAGGGTTAGGGTACACGTTAGGATTAGGGTATTTATTAAACCTATCCCACTCTCTAGATACCACTTAGCACGTAAAGGAATATTATTAGGGATCCAGCCATGGAGAAGATTTTAGTCACTAGGATAAGATAAAGAATAAACACATTATAAAAAAATCACATTAGGATTTTCTTTTTAACCTGTTCCTTAAAACACTAGTGCTTAGGAAATCTAATAGAGGCAAAAGCAATCAAGGGTAGTTTAGGGTTAGGGTTAGGGTTAGGGTTAGTGTTAGGGTTAGGGTACGGCTTAGGGTATGGGATAGGGTACGGGTGAGGGTACGGCGTAGGGTAGGGGTTAGGGTTAGGGTTAGGGTTATGGTTAGGGTATGGCTTAGGGTACGGGTGAGGGTACGTGTGAGGGTACTGCGTAGGGTATTGGTTAGGGTTAGGGTACGGCTTAGGATACGTGTTAGGGTACGGGTTAGGGTACGGCGTAGAGTGTGGGTTAGGGTTAGGGTTAGTGTTAGGGTTAGGGTTACGGTACGTCTTAGGGTACGTGTTAGGGTACGGGTGAGGGTACGGCGTAGGTTATGGGTTAGGGTTAGGGTTAGGGTTAGGGTACGGCTTAGGATACGGGTTAGGGTATGGGTGAGGGTACGGCGTAGGTTATGGATTAGGGTTAGGGTTAGTGTTAGGGTTATGGTACGGCTTAGGTTATGGGATAGGGTACAGGTGAGGGTATGGCATAGGGTAGGGGTTAGGGTTAGGTTTAGGGTTAGGGTTAGGGTTAGGGTACGCCTTAGGGTACGGGTGAGGGTATGGGTGAGGATACTGCGTAGGGTATTGGTTAGGGTTAGGGTACGGCTTAGGATACGGGTTAGGGTACGTGTTAGGGTATGGCGTACGCTATGGGTTAGGGTTAGGGTTAGGGTTAGGGTTAGGGTTAGGGTACGGCTTAGGGTACGGGTTAGGGTACGGGTGAGGTTACGGCGTAGGGTATAGTTTAGGGTTAGGGTTAGGGTTAGGGTACGGCTTAGGGTACGGGTTAGGGTACGGGTGAGGGTATGGCGTAGTGTATAGGTTAGGGTTAGGGTTAGGGTTAGGGTATGGCTTAGGGTACGGGTGAGGGTACGGGTGAGGGTACTGTGTAGGGTATTGGTTATGGTTAGGGTACGGCTTAGAATACGGGTTAGGGTACGGTTTAGGGTACGGTGTAGGGTATGGGTTAGGGTTAGGGTTAGGGTTAGGGTTAGGGTACGGCTTAGGGTACGGGTTAGGGTACGGGTGAGGGTACGGCGTAGTGTATAGGTTAGGGTTAGGGTTAGGGTTAGGGTACGGCTTAGGGTATGGGATAGGGTACGGGTGAGGGTACGGCGTTGGGTAGGGGTTAGGTTTAGGGTTAGGGTTAGTGTTAGGGTTAGGGTACGGCTTAGGGTATGGGATAGGTTACGGGTGAGGGTACGGCGTAGGGTAGGGGTTAGGGTTAGGTTTAGGGTTAGTGTTAGGTTTAGGGTACCGCTTAGGTTATGGGATAGGGTACGGCGTAGGGTAGCGGTTAGGGTTAGGGTTAGGGTTAGGGTACGGCTTAGGATACGGGTTAGGGTACGGGTGAGGGTGCGGCGTTGCGTATGGGTTAGGGTTAGGGTTAGGGTTAGGGTAGGGCTTAGGATACGGGTGAGGGTACTGCTGAGGGTACTGCGTAGGTTATTGGTTAGGGTTAGGGTACGGCTTAGGATACGGGTTAGGATATGGGTTAGGTTACGGCGTTGGGTATGGGTGAGGGTTAGGGTTAGGGTTAGGGTAAGGCTTTGGGTACGGGTTAGGGTACGGGTGAGGGTACGGCGTAGGGTAGAGGTTAGGGTTAGGTTTAGGGTTAGGGTACGGCTTAGGATACGGGTTAGGGTATGGGTGAGGGTACGGCGTAGCGTATGGGTTAGGGTTAGGGTTAGGGTTAGGGTTAGTTTTAGGGTTAGGGATTGGTTTAGGGTACGGGTTAGGATTAGTGTACGTGTTAGGGTTAGGGTTTGGGTTAGGGTTAGGGTACGCAATAGGGTTAGGGTGTGGGTTAGGGTTAGGGTACACGGTAGGATTAGGGTATTTATTAAACCTATCCCACTCTCTAGATACCACTTAGCACGTAAAGGAATATTATTTAGGGTCCAGCCGTGGAGAAGATTTTCGTTACTAGGATAAGATAAAGAATAAACACATTATAAAAAAATCACATTAGGATTTTCTTTTTAACCTGTTCCTTAAAACACTAGTGCTTAGGAAATCTAATGGAGGCAAAAGCAGTCAAGGGTAGTTTAGGGTTAGGGTTAGGGTTAGGGTTAGTGTTAGGGTTAGGGTACGGCTTAGGGTATGGGATAGGGTATGGTGAGGGTACGGCATAGGGTAGGGTTTAGGGTTAGGGTTAGTGTTAGTGTTAGGGTTAGGGTATGGCTTAGGGTACGGGTGAGGGTACTGTGTAGGTCATTGGTTAGGGTTAGGTTAAGGCTTAGGATACAGGTTATTGTATGGGTTAGGGTACGGTGCAGGGTATGGGTAAGGGTTAGGGTTAGGGTTAGGGTTAGAGTTAGGGTACGGCTTAGGGTACGGGTTAGGGTACGGGTGAGGGTACGGCGTAGTGTATAGGTCAGGGTTCGGGTTAGGGTACGGCTTAGGGTACGGGTTAGGTTACGGGTGAGGGTACGGCGTAGGGTATGGGTTAGGGTTAGGGTTAGTGTTAGTGTTAGGGTTAGGGTACGGCTTAGCGTATGGGATAGGGTACGGGTTAGGGTACGGCGTAGGGTAGGGGTTAGGGTTAGAGTTAGGGTTAGGGTTGGGGTTAGGGTAAGGCTTAGGGTACGGGTGAGGGTACTGCGTAGGGTATTGGTTAGGGTTAGGATATGGCTTAGGATACGGGTTATGGTACGGGTTAGGGTATGGCGTAGGGTATGGGTTAGGGTTAGGGTTAGGGTTAGGGTTAGGCTTAGGGTACGGCTTAGGATACGGGTTAGGGTACGTGTGAGGGTACGGCGTAGTGTATGGGTTAGGGTTAGGGTTAGGGTACGTCTTAGGGTACGGGTTAGGGTACGGGTGAGGGTACGGTGTAGGGTAAGGGTTAGGGTTAGGGTACGGGTTAGGGTTAGTTTTAGGGTTAGGGTTTGGTTTAGGGTACGGGTTAGGATTAGCGTACGTGTTAGGGTTAGGTTTTGGGTTAGGGTTAGGGTACGCGTTAGGGTTAGGATATGGGTTAGGGTTAGGGTACACGTTAGGATTAGGGTATTTATTAAACCTATCCCACTCTCTAGTTACCACTTAGCACGTAAAGGAATATTATTAGGGATACAGCCATGGAGAAGATTTTAGTCACTAGGATAAGATAAAGAATAAACACATTATAAAAAAATCACATTAGGATTTTCTTTTTAACCTGTTCCTTAAAACACTAGTGCTTAGGAACTCTAATAGAGGCAAAAGCAATCAAGGGTAGTTTAGGGTTAGGGTTAGGGTTAGGGTTAGTGTTAGGTTTAGGGTACGGCTTAGGGTATGGGATAGGGTACGGGTGAGGGTACGGCGTAGTGTAGGGGTTAGGGTTAGGGTTAGGGTTAGGGTACGGCTTAGGGTACGGGTTAGGGTACGGGTGAGGTTATGGCGTAGGGTATAGTTTAGGGTTAGGGTTAGGGTTAGGGTACGGCTTAGGGTACGGGTTAGGGTACGGTTGAGGATACTGTGTAGGGTATTGGTTATGGTTAGGGTACGGCTTAGAATACGGGTTAGGGTACGGTTTAGGTTACGGCGTAGGGTATGGGTTAGGGTTAGGGTTCGGGTTAGGGTTAGGGTTAGGGTACGGCTTAGGGTACGGGTTAGGGTATGGGTGAGGGTACGGCGTAGTGTATAGGTTAGGGTTAGGGTTAGGGTTAGGGTACGGCTTAGGTTATGGGATAGGGTACGGGTGAGGGTACGGCGTAGGGTAGGGGTTAGGGTTAGGTTTAGGGTTAGTGTTAGGTTTAGGGTACCGCTTAGGGTATGGGATAGGGTACGGCGTACGGTAGTGGTTAGGGTTAGGGTTAGGGTTAGGGTACGGCTTAGGATACGGGTTAGGGTACGGGTGAGGGTGCGGCGTAGCGTATGGGTTAGGGTTAGGGTTAGGGTTAGGGTACGGCTTAGGTTATGGGATAGTGTACAGGTGAGGGTATGGCATAGGGTATGGGTTAGGGTTAGGGTTAGGGTTAGGGTACGGCTTAGGGTACGGGTGAGGGTATGGGTGAGGATACTGCGTAGGGTATTGGTTAGGGTTACGGTACGTCTTAGGATACGGGTTAGGGTACGGGTGAGTGTACGGCGTAGGTTATGGGTTAGGGTTAGGGTTAGTGTTACTGTTAGGGTTAGGGTACGGCTTAGCGTATGGGATAGGGTACGGGTGAGGGTACGGCATAGGGTAGGGGTTAGGGTTAGGGTTAGGGTTAGGGTATGGCTTAGGGTACGGGTGAGGGTACGGGTGAGGGTACTGCGTAGGGTATTGGTTAGGGTTAGGGTACGGCTTAGGATACGTGTTAGGGTACGGGTTAGGGTACGGCGTAGAGTGTGGGTTAGGGTTAGGGTTAGTGTTAGGGTTAGGGTTACGGTACGTCTTAGGGTACGTGTTAGGGTACGGGTGAGGGTACGGCGTAGGTTATGGGTTAGGGTTAGGGTTAGTGTTAGGGTTATGGTACGGCTTAGGTTATGGGATAGGGTACAGGTGAGGGTATGGCATAGGGTAGGGGTTAGGGTTAGGGTTAGGGTTAGGGTTAGGGTTAGGGTACGGCTTAGGGTACGGGTGAGGGTATGGGTGTGGATACTGCGTAGGGTATTGGTTAGGGTTAGGGTACGGCTTAGGATACGGGTTAGGGTACGTGTTAGGGTATGGCGTACGGTATGGGTTAGGGTTAGGGTTAGGGTTAGGGTTAGGGTTAGGGTTAGGGTACGGCTTAGGGTACGGGTTAGGGTACGGGTGAGGTTACGGCGTAGGGTATAGTTTAGGGTTAGGGTTAGGGTTAGGGTACGGCTTAGGATACGGGTTAGGGTACGGGTGAGGGTACGGCGTAGCGTATGGTTTAGGGTTAGGGTTAGGGTTAGGGTACGGCTTAGGGTACGGGTTAGGGTACGGGTGAGGGTATGGTGTAGTGTATAGGTTAGGGTTAGGGTTAGGGTTAGGGTATGGCTTAGGGTACGTGTGAGGGTACGGGTGAGGGTACTGTGTAGGGTATTGGTTATGGTTAGGGTACGGCTTAGAATACGGGTTAGGGTACGGGTTAGGGTACGGCGTAGGGTATAGTTTAGGGTTAGGGTTAGGGTTAGCGTACGGCTTAGGATACGTGTTAGGGTACGGGTG
Organism: Eubalaena glacialis; assembly: GCF_028564815.1. NCBI lineage: Eukaryota > Metazoa > Chordata > Mammalia > Artiodactyla > Balaenidae > Eubalaena > Eubalaena glacialis. The sequence goes on along the minus strand of NW_026871230.1, from coordinate 229,938 downwards.
AGGGTACGGCGTAGTGTATAGGTTAGGGTTAGGGTTAGGGTTAGGGTACGGCTTAGGGTAAGGGTTAGGGTACGGGTGAGGGTATGGCGTAGTGTATAGGTTAGGGTTAGGGTTAGGGTTAGGGTACGGCTTAGGGTATGGGATAGGGTACGGGTGAGGGTACGGCGTAGGGTAGGGGTTAGGTTTAGGGTTAGGGTTAGTGTTAGGGTTAGGGTACGGCTTAGGGTATGGGATAGGTTACGGGTGAGGGTACGGCGTAGGGTAGGGGTTAGGGTTAGGTTTAGGGTTAGTGTTAGGTTTAGGGTACCGCTTAGGGTATGGGATAGGGTACGGCGTAGGGTAGCGGTTAGGGTTAGGGTTAGGGTTAGGGTTAGGGTACGGCTTAGGATACGGTTTAGGGTACGGGTGAGGGTACGGCGTAGGTTATGGGTTAGGGTTAGGGTTAGGGTTAGGGTTAGGGTTAGTTTTAGGGTTAGGGATTGGTTTAGGGTACGGGTTAGGATTAGCATACTTATTCGGGTTAGGGTTTTGGTTAGGGTTAGGGTACGCGTTAGGGTTAGGGTATGGGTTAGGTTTAGGGTACACGTTAGGATTAGGGTATTTATTAAACCTATCCCACTCTCTAGATACCACTTAGCACGTAAAGGAATATTATTTGGAGTTCAGCCATGGAGAAAATTTTAGTCACTAGGATAAGATAAAGAATAAACACATTATAAAAAAATCACATAAGGTTTTCTTTTTAACCTGTTCCTTAAAACACTAGTGTTTAGGAAATCTAATGGAGGCAAAAGCAGTAAAGGGTAGTTTAGGGTTAGGGTTAGGGTTAGGGTTAGGGTAAGGCTTTGGGTACGGGTTAGGGTACGGGTGAGGGTACGGCGTAGGGTAGGGGTTAGGGTTAGGTTTAGGGTTAGGGTATGGCTTAGGATACGGGTTAGGATATGGGTTAGGTTACGGCGTTGGGTATGGGTGAGGGTTAGGGTTAGGGTTAGGGTAAGGCTTTGGGTACGGGTTAGGGTACGGGTGAGGGTACGGCGTAGGGTAGAGGTTAGGGTTAGGTTTAGGGTTAGGGTACGGCTTAGGATACGGGTTAGGGTATGGGTGAGGGTACGGCGTAGCGTATGGGTTAGGGTTAGGGTTAGGGTTAGGGTTAGTTTTAGGGTTAGGGATTGGTTTAGGGTACGGGTTAGGATTAGTGTACGTGTTAGGGTTAGGGTTTGGGTTAGGGTTAGGGTACGCAATAGGGTTAGGGTGTGGGTTAGGGTTAGGGTACACGTTAGGATTAGGGTATTTATTAAACCTATCCCACTCTCTAGATACCATTTAGCACGTAAAGGAATATTATTTAGGGTCCAGCCATGGAGAAGATTTTCGTTACTAGGATAAGATAAAGAATAAACACATTATAAAAAAATCACATTAGGATTTTCTTTTTAACCTGTTCCTTAAAACACTAGTGCTTAGGAAATCTAATGGAGGCAAAAGCAGTCAAGGGTAGTTTAGGGTTAGGGTTAGGGTTAGGGTTAGTGTTAGGGTTAGGGTACGGCTTAGGGTATGGGATAGGGTACGGGTGAGGGTACGGCGTAGGTTAGGGGTTAGGGTTACGGTTAGTGTTAGGGTTAGGGTTAGGGTATGGCTTAGGGTACGGGTGAGGGTACTGTGTAGGTCATTGGTTAGGGTTAGGTTAAGGCTTAGGATACAGGTTATTGTATGGGTTAGGGTACGGTGCAGGGTATGGGTAAGGGTTAGGGTTAGGGTTAGGGTTAGAGTTAGGGTACGGCTTAGGGTACGGGTTAGGGTACGGGTGAGGGTACGGCGTAGTGTATAGGTTAGGGTTAGGGTTAGGGTACGGCTTAGGGTACGGGTTAGGTTACGGGTGAGGGTACGGCGTAGGGTATGGGTTAGGGTTAGGGTTAGGGTTAGTGTTAGTGTTAGGGTTAGGGTACGGCTTAGCGTATGGGATAGGGTACGGGTGAGGGTACGGCGTAGGGTAGGGGTTAGGGTTAGAGTTAGGTTTAGGGTTGGGGTTAGGGTACGGCTTAGGGTACGGGTGAGGGTACGGGTGAGGGTACTGCGTAGGGTATTGGTTAGGGTTAGGATATGGCTTAGGTTACGGGTTAGTGTACGGGTTAGGGTATGGCGTAGGGTATGTTTTAGGTTTAGGGTTAGGGTTAGGGTTAGGGTTAGGGTACGGCTTAGGATACGGGTTAGGGTACGGGTGAGGTACGGCGTAGTGTATGGGTTAGGGTTAGTGTTAGGGTACGTCTTAGGGTACGGGTTAGGGTACGGGTGAGGGTACGGTGTAGGGTAAGGGTTAGGGTTAGGGTTAGGGTTAGGGTTAGTTTTAGGGTTAGGGTTTGGTTTAGGGTACGGGTTAGGATTAGCGTACGTGTTAGGGTTAGCTTTTGGGTTAGGGTTAGGGTACGCGTTAGGGTTAGGGTATGGGTTAGGGTTAGGGTACACGTTAGGATTAGGGTATTTATTAAACCTATCCCACTCTCTAGATACCACTTAGCACGTAACGAATATTATTAGGGATACAGCCATGGAGAAGATTTTAGTCACTAGGATAAGATAAAGAATAAACACATTATAAAAAAATCACATTAGTATTTTCTTTTTAACCTGTTCCTTAAAACACTAGTGCTTAGGAAATCTAATAGAGGCAAAAGTAATCAAGGGTAGTTTAGGGTTACGGTTAGGGTTAGGGTTAGTGTTAGGTTTAGGGTACGGCTTAGGGTATGGGATAGGGTACGGGTGAGGGTACGGCGTAGGGTAGGGGTTAGGGTTAGGGTTAGGGTTAGGGTACGGCTTAGGGTACGGGTGAGGGTACTGTTTAGGGTATTGGTTATGGTTAGGGTACGGCTTAGAATACGGGTTAGGGTATGGTTTAGGGTACGGCGTAGGGTATGGGTTAGGGTTAGGGTTAGGGTTAGGGTTAGGGTTAGGGTACGGCTTAGGGTACGGGTTAGGGTACGGGTGAGGGTACGGCGTAGGTTATGGGTTAGGGTTAGGGTTAGGGTTAGGGTTAGTTTTAGGGTTAGGGATTGGTTTAGGGTAAGGTTTAGGATTAGCATACTTGTTCGGGTTAGGGTTTTGGTTAGGGTTAGGGTACGCGTTAGTGTTAGGGTATGGGTTAGGTTTAGGGTACACGTTAGGATTAGGGTATTTATTAAACCTATCCCACTCTCTAGATACCACTTAGCACGTAAAGGAATATTATTTAAGGTCCAGCCATGGAGAAGATTTTCGTCACTAGGATAAGATAAAGAATAAACACATTATAAAAAAATCACATTAGGATTTTCTTTTTAACCTGTTCCTTAAAACACTCGTGCTTAGGAATTCTAATGGAGGCAAAAGCAGTCAAGGGTAGTTTAGGGTTAGGGTTAGGGTTAGGGTTAGTGTTAGGGTTAGGGTACGGCTTAGGGTATGGGATAGGGTATGGGTGAGGGTACGGCATAGGGTAGGGTTTAGGATTAGGGTTAGTGTTAGGGTTAGGGTTAGAGTATGGCTTAGGGTACGGGTGAGGGTACTGTGTAGGTCATTGGTTAGGGTTAGCTTAAGGCTTAGGATACAGGTTATTGTATGGGTTAGGGTACGGCGCAGGGTATGGGTAAGGGTTAGGGTTAGGGTTAGGGTTAGAGTTAGGGTACGGCTTAGGGTACGGGTTAGGGTACGGGTGAGGGTACGGCATAGTGTACAGGTTAGGGTTAGGGTTAGGGTACGGCTTAGGGTACGGGTTAGGTTATGGGTGAGTGTACGGCATAGGGTATGGTTTAGGGTTAGGGTTAGGGTTAGGGTTAGTGTTAGTGTTAGGGTTAGGGTACGGCTTAGCGTATGGGATAGGGTACGGGTGAGGGTACGGCGTAGGGTAGGGGTTAGGGTTAGAGTTAGGGTTAGGGTTGGGGTTAGGGTACGGCTTAGGGTACGGGTGAGGGTACGGGTGAGGGTACTGCGTAGGGTATTGGTTAGGTTTAGGATACGGCTTAGGATACGGGTTAGGGTACGGGTTAGGGTATGGCGTAGGGTATGGGTTAGGGTTAGTGTTAGGGTTAGTGTTAGGGTTAGGGTTAGGGTTAGGGTACGGCTTAGGATACGGGTTAGGGTACGGGTGAAGGTACGGCGTAGCGTATGGTTTACGGTTAGGGTTAGGGTTAGGGTTAGGGTACGGCTTAGGTTATGGAATAGGGTATAGGTGAGGGTATGGCATAGGGTATGGGTTAGGGTTAGGGTTAGGGTTAGGGTTAGGGTACGGCTTAGGGTACGGGTGAGGGTATGGGTAAGGATACTGCGTAGGGTATTGGTTAGGGTTACGGTACGTCTTAGGATACGGGTTAGGGTACGGGTGAGGGTATGGCGTAGGTTATGGGTTAGGGTTAGGGTTAGTGTTACTGTTAGGGTTAGGGTACGGCTTAGCGTATGGGATAGGGTACGGGTGAGGGTACGGCGTAGGGTAGGGGTTAGGGTTAGGGTTAGGGTTAGGGTTAGGGTATGGCTTAGGGTACGGGTGAGGGTACGGGTGAGGGTACTGCGTAGGGTATTGGTTAGGGTTAGGGTACAGCTTAGGATACGTGTTAGGGTACGGGTTAGGTTACGGCGTAGAGTGTGGGTTAGGGTTAGGGTTAGTGTTAGGGTTAGGGTTACGGTACGTCTTAGGGTACGTGTTAGGGTACGGGTGAGGGTACGGCGTAGGTTATGGGTTAGGGTTAGGGTTAGGGTTAGGGTTAGGGTACGGCTTAGGATACGGGTTAGGGTACGGGTGAGGGTACGGCGTAGGTTATGGGTTAGGGTTAGGATTAGTGTTAGGGTTATGGTACGGCTTAGATTATGGGATAGGGTACAGGTGAGGGTATGGCATACGGTAGGGGTTAGGGTTCGGGTTAGGGTTAGGGTTAGGGTTAGGGTACGGCTTAGGGTACGGGTGAGGGTATGGGTGAGGATACTGCGTAGGGTATTGGTTAGGGTTAGGGTACGGCTTAGGATACGGGTTAGGGTACGTGTTAGGGTATGGCGTACGGTATGGGTTAGGGTTAGGGTTAGGGTTAGGGTTAGGGTTAGGGTTAGGGTTAGGGTACGGCTTAGGGTACGGGTTAGGGTACGGGTGAGGTTACGGCGTAGGGTATAGTTTAGGGTTAGGGTTAGGGTTAGGGTACGGCTTAGGATACGGGTTAGGGTACGGGTGAGGGTACGGCGTAGCGTATGGTTTAGGGTTAGGGTTAGGGTTAGGGTACGGCTTAGGGTACGGGTTAGGGTACGGGTGAGGGTATGGTGTAGTGTATAGGTTAGGGTTAGGGTTAGGGTTAGGGTATGGCTTAGGGTACGGGTGAGGTTACGGGTGAGGGTACTGTGTAGGGTATTGGTTATGGTTAGGGTACGGCTTAGAATACGGGTTAGGGTACGGGTTAGGGTACGGCGTAGGGTATAGTTTAGGGTTAGGGTTAGGGTTAGGGTACGGCTTAGGATACGGGTTAGGGTACGGGTGAGGGTACGGCGTAGTGTATAGGTTAGGGTTAGGGTTAGGGTTAGGGTACGGCTTAGGGTAAGGGTTAGGGTACGGGTCAGGGTATGGCGTAGTGTATAGGTTAGGGTTAGGGTTAGGGTTAGGGTACGGCTTAGGGTATGGGATAGGGTACGGGTGAGGGTACGGCGTAGGGTAGGGGTTAGGTTTAGGGTTAGGGTTAGTGTTAGGGTTAGGGTACGGCTTAGGGTATGGGATAGGTTACGGGTGAGGGTACGGCGTAGGGTAGGGGTTAGGGTTAGGTTTAGGGTTAGTGTTAGGTTTAGGGTACCGCTTAGGGTATGGGATAGGGTACGGCGTAGGGTAGCGGTTAGGGTTAGGTTTAGGGTTAGGGTTAGGGTACGGCTTAGGATACGGTTTAGGGTACGGGTGAGAGTACGGCGTAGGTTATGGGTTAGGGTTAGGGTTAGGGTTAGGGTTAGGGTTAGTTTTAGGGTTAGGGATTGGTTTAGGGTGCGGGTTAGGATTAGCATACTTGTTCGGGTTAGGGTTTTGGTTAGGGTTAGGTTACGCGTTAGGGTTAGGGTATGGGTTAGGTTTAGGGTACACGTTAGGATTAGGGTATTTATTAAACCTATCCCACTCTCTAGATACCACTTAGCACGTAAAGGAATATTATTTGGGGTTCAGCCATGGAGAAAATTTTAGTCACTAGGATAAGATAAAGAATAAACACATTATAAAAAAATCACATAAGGTTTTCTTTTTAACCTGTTCCTTAAAACACTAGTGTTTAGGAAATCTAATGGAGGCAAAAGCAGTAAAGGGTAGTTTAGGGTTAGGGTTAGGGTTAGGGTTAGGGTAGGGCTTAGGATACGGGTGAGGTTACTGGTGAGGGTACTGCGTAGGTTATTGGTTAGGGTTAGGGTACGGCTTAGGATACGGGTTAGGATATGGGTTAGGTTACGGCGTTGGGTATGGGTGAGGGTTAGGGTTAGGGTTAGGGTAAGGCTTTGGGTACGGGTTAGGGTACGGGTGAGGGTACGGCGTAGGGTAGGGGTTAGGGTTAGGTTTAGGGTTAGGGTATGGCTTAGGATACGGGTTAGGGTATGGGTGAGGGTACGGCGTAGCGTATGGGTTAGGGTTAGGGTTAGGGTTAGTGTTAGTTTTAGGGTTAGGGATTGGTTTAGGGTACAGGTTAGGATTAGCGTACGTGTTAGGGTTAGGGTTTTGGTTAGGGTTAGGGTACGCGTTAGGGTTAGGGTATGGGTTAGGTTTAGGGTACACTTTAGGATTAGGGTATTTATTAAACCTATCCCACTCTCTAGATACCACTTAGCACGTAAAGGAATATTATTTAGGGTCCAGCCATGGAGAAGATTTTCGTTACTAGGATAAAATAAAGAATAAACACATTATAAAAAAATCACATTAGGATTTTCTTTTTAACCTGTTCCTTAAAACACTAGTGCTTAGGAAATCTAATGGAGGCAAAAGCAGTCAAGGGTAGTTTAGGGTTAGGGTTAGGGTTAGGGTTAGTGTTAGGGTTAGGGTACGGCTTAGGGTATGGGATAGGGTATGGGTGAGGGTACGGCATAGGGTAGGGTTTAGGGTTAGGGTTAGTGTTAGGGTTAGGGTTAGGGTATGGCTTAGGGTACGGGTGAGGGTACTGTGTAGGTCATTGGTTAGGGTTAGGTTAAGGCTTAGGATACAGGTTATTGTATGGGTTAGGGTACGGCGCAGGGTATGGGTAAGGGTTAGGGTTAGGGTTAGGGTTAGAGTTAGGGTACGGCTTAGGGTACGGGTTAGGGTACGGGTGAGGGTACGGCGTAGTGTATAGGTTAGGGTTAGGGTTAGGGTACGGCTTAGGGTACGGGTTAGGTTACGGGTGAGGGTACGGCGTAGGGTATGGGTTAGGGTTAGGGTTAGGGTTAGTGTTAGTGTTAGGGTTAGGGTACGGCTTAGCGTATGGGATAGGGTACGGGTGAGGGTACGGCGTAGGGTAGGGGTTAGGGTTAGAGTCAGGGTTAGGGTTGGGGTTAGGGTACGGCTTAGGGTACGGGTGAGGGTACGGGTGAGGGTACTGCGTAGGGTATTGGTTAGGGTTAGGATATGGCTTAGGATACGGGTTAGGGTACGTGTTAGGGTATGGCGTACGCTATGGGTTAGGGTTAGGGTTAGGGTTAGGGTACGGCTTAGGGTACGGGTTAGGGTACGGGTGAGGTTACGGCGTAGGGTATAGTTTAGGGTTAGGGTTAGGGTTAGGGTACGGCTTAGGGTACGGGTTAGGGTACGGGTGAGGGTATGGCGTAGTGTATAGGTTAGGGTTAGGGTTAGGGTATGGCTTAGGGTACGGGTGAGGGTACGAGTGAGGGTACTGTGTAGGGTGTTGGTTATGGTTAGGGTACGGCTTAGGGTAAGGGTTAGGGTACGGGTGAGGGTATGGCGTAGTGTATAGGTTAGGGTTAGGGTTAGGGTTAGGGTACGGCTTAGGGTATGGGATAGGGTACGGGTGAGGGTACGGCGTAGGGTAGGGGTTAGGTTTAGGGTTAGGGTTAGTGTTAGGGTTAGGGTACGGCTTAGGGTATGGGATAGGTTACGGGTGAGGGTACGGCGTAGGGTAGGGGTTAGGGTTAGGTTTAGGGTTAGTGTTAGGTTTAGGGTACCGCTTAGGGTATGGGATAGGGTACGGCGTAGGGTAGCGGTTATGGTTAGGGTTAGGGTTAGGGTTAGGGTACGGCTTAGGATACGGTTTAGGGTACGGGTGAGGGTACGGCGTAGGTTATGGGTTAGGGTTAGGGTTAGGGTTAGGGTTAGGGTTAGGGTTAGTTTTAGGGTTAGGGATTGGTTTAGGGTACGGGTTAGGATTAGCATACTTGTTCGGGTTAGGGTTTTGGTTAGGGTTAGGGTACGCGTTAGGGTTAGGGTATGGGTTAGGTTTAGGGTACACGTTAGGATTAGGGTATTTATTAAACCTATCCCACTCTCTAGATACCACTTAGCACGTAAAGGAATATTATTTGGAGTTCAGCCATGGAGAAAATTTTAGTCACTAGGATAAGATAAAGAATAAACACATTATAAAAAAATCACATAAGGTTTTCTTTTTAACCTGTTCCTTAAAACACTAGTGTTTAGGAAATCTAATGGAGGCAAAAGCAGTAAAGGGTAGTTTAGGGTTAGGGTTAGGGTTAGGGTTAGGGTAGGGCTTAGGATACGGGTGAGGTTACTGGTGAGGGTACTGCGTAGGTTATTGGTTAGGGTTAGGGTACGGCTTAGGATACGGGTTAGGATATGGGTTAGGTTACGGCGTTGGGTATGGGTGAGGGTTAGGGTTAGGGTTAGGGTAAGGCTTTGGGTACGGGTTAGGGTACGGGTGAGGGTACGGCGTAGGGTAGGGATTAGGGTTAGGTTTATGGTTAGGGTACGGCTTAGGATACGGGTTAGGGTATGGGTGAGGGTACGGCGTAGCGTATGGGTTAGGGTTAGGGTTAGGGTTAGTTTTAGGGTTAGGGATTGGTTTAGGGTACGGGTTAGGATTAGCGTACGTGTTAGGGTTAGGGTTTGGGTTAGGGTTAGGGTACGCGTTAGGGTTAGGGTATGGGTTAGGGTTAGGGTACGCGTTAGGATTAGGGTATTTATTAAACCTATCCCACTCTCTAGATACCACTTAGCACGTAAAGGAATATTATTTAGGGTCCAGCCATGGAGAAGATTTTAGTCACTAGGATAAGATAAAGAATAAACACATTATAAAAAAATCACATTAGGATTTTCTTTTTAACCTGTTCCTTAAAACACTAGTGCTTAGGAAATCTAATGGAGGCAAAAGCAGTCAAGGGTAGTTTAGGGTTAGGGTTAGGGTTAGGGTTAGTGTTAGGGTTAGGGTACGGCTTAGGGTATGGGATAGGGTATGGGTGAGGGTACGGCATAGGGTAGGGTTTAGGGTTAGGGTTAGTGTTAGGGTTAGGGTTAGGGTATGGCTTAGGGTACGGGTGAGGGTACTGTGTAGGTCATTGGTTAGGGTTAGGTTAAGGCTTAGGATACAGGTTATTGTATGGGTTAGGGTACGGCGCAGGGTATGGGTAAGGGTTAGGGTTAGGGTTAGGGTTAGGGTTAGGGTACAGCTTAGGATACGTGTTAGGGTACGGGTTAGGTTACGGCGTAGAGTGTGGGTTAGGGTTAGGGTTAGTGTTAGGGTTAGGGTTACGGTACGTCTTAGGGTACGTGTTAGGGTACGGGTGAGGGTACGGCGTAGGTTATGGGTTAGGGTTAGGGTTAGGGTTAGGGTTAGGGTACGGCTTAGGATACGGGTTAGGGTACGGGTGAGGGTACGGCGTAGGTTATGGGTTAGGGTTAGGATTAGTGTTAGGGTTATGGTACGGCTTAGATTATGGGATAGGGTACAGGTGAGGGTATGGCATACGGTAGGGGTTAGGGTTCGGGTTAGGGTTAGGGTTAGGGTTAGGGTACGGCTTAGGGTACGGGTGAGGGTATGGGTGAGGATACTGCGTAGGGTATTGGTTAGGGTTAGGGTACGGCTTAGGATACGGGTTAGGGTACGTGTTAGGGTATGGCGTACGGTATGGGTTAGGGTTAGGGTTAGGGTTAGGGTTAGGGTTAGGGTTAGGGTTAGGGTACGGCTTAGGGTACGGGTTAGGGTACGGGTGAGGTTACGGCGTAGGGTATAGTTTAGGGTTAGGGTTAGGGTTAGGGTACGGCTTAGGATACGGGTTAGGGTACGGGTGAGGGTACGGCGTAGCGTATGGTTTAGGGTTAGGGTTAGGGTTAGGGTACGGCTTAGGGTACGGGTTAGGGTACGGGTGAGGGTATGGTGTAGTGTATAGGTTAGGGTTAGGGTTAGGGTTAGGGTATGGCTTAGGGTACGGGTGAGGTTACGGGTGAGGGTACTGTGTAGGGTATTGGTTATGGTTAGGGTACGGCTTAGAATACGGGTTAGGGTACGGGTTAGGGTACGGCGTAGGGTATAGTTTAGGGTTAGGGTTAGGGTTAGGGTACGGCTTAGGATACGGGTTAGGGTACGGGTGAGGGTACGGCGTAGTGTATAGGTTAGGGTTAGGGTTAGGGTTAGGGTACGGCTTAGGGTAAGGGTTAGGGTACGGGTCAGGGTATGGCGTAGTGTATAGGTTAGGGTTAGGGTTAGGGTTAGGGTACGGCTTAGGGTATGGGATAGGGTACGGGTGAGGGTACGGCGTAGGGTAGGGGTTAGGTTTAGGGTTAGGGTTAGTGTTAGGGTTAGGGTACGGCTTAGGGTATGGGATAGGTTACGGGTGAGGGTACGGCGTAGGGTAGGGGTTAGGGTTAGGTTTAGGGTTAGTGTTAGGTTTAGGGTACCGCTTAGGGTATGGGATAGGGTACGGCGTAGGGTAGCGGTTAGGGTTAGGTTTAGGGTTAGGGTTAGGGTACGGCTTAGGATACGGTTTAGGGTACGGGTGAGAGTACGGCGTAGGTTATGGGTTAGGGTTAGGGTTAGGGTTAGGGTTAGGGTTAGTTTTAGGGTTAGGGATTGGTTTAGGGTACGGGTTAGGATTAGCATACTTGTTCGGGTTAGGGTTTTGGTTAGGGTTAGGTTACGCGTTAGGGTTAGGGTATGGGTTAGGTTTAGGGTACACGTTAGGATTAGGGTATTTATTAAACCTATCCCACTCTCTAGATACCACTTAGCACGTAAAGGAATATTATTTGGGGTTCAGCCATGGAGAAAATTTTAGTCACTAGGATAAGATAAAGAATAAACACATTATAAAAAAATCACATAAGGTTTTCTTTTTAACCTGTTCCTTAAAACACTAGTGTTTAGGAAATCTAATGGAGGCAAAAGCAGTAAAGGGTAGTTTAGGGTTAGGGTTAGGGTTAGGGTTAGGGTAGGGCTTAGGATACGGGTGAGGTTACTGGTGAGGGTACTGCGTAGGTTATTGGTTAGGGTTAGGGTACGGCTTAGGATACGGGTTAGGATATGGGTTAGGTTACGGCGTTGGGTATGGGTGAGGGTTAGGGTTAGGGTTAGGGTAAGGCTTTGGGTACGGGTTAGGGTACGGGTGAGGGTACGGCGTAGGGTAGGGGTTAGGGTTAGGTTTAGGGTTAGGGTATGGCTTAGGATACGGGTTAGGGTATGGGTGAGGGTACGGCGTAGCGTATGGGTTAGGGTTAGGGTTAGGGTTAGTGTTAGTTTTAGGGTTAGGGATTGGTTTAGGGTACAGGTTAGGATTAGCGTACGTGTTAGGGTTAGGGTTTTGGTTAGGGTTAGGGTACGCGTTAGGGTTAGGGTATGGGTTAGGTTTAGGGTACACTTTAGGATTAGGGTATTTATTAAACCTATCCCACTCTCTAGATACCACTTAGCACGTAAAGGAATATTATTTAGGGTCCAGCCATGGAGAAGATTTTCGTTACTAGGATAAAATAAAGAATAAACACATTATAAAAAAATCACATTAGGATTTTCTTTTTAACCTGTTCCTTAAAACACTAGTGCTTAGGAAATCTAATGGAGGCAAAAGCAGTCAAGGGTAGTTTAGGGTTAGGGTTAGGGTTAGGGTTAGTGTTAGGGTTAGGGTACGGCTTAGGGTATGGGATAGGGTATGGGTGAGGGTACGGCATAGGGTAGGGTTTAGGGTTAGGGTTAGTGTTAGGGTTAGGGTTAGGGTATGGCTTAGGGTACGGGTGAGGGTACTGTGTAGGTCATTGGTTAGGGTTAGGTTAAGGCTTAGGATACAGGTTATTGTATGGGTTAGGGTACGGCGCAGGGTATGGGTAAGGGTTAGGGTTAGGGTTAGGGTTAGAGTTAGGGTACGGCTTAGGGTACGGGTTAGGGTACGGGTGAGGGTACGGCGTAGTGTATAGGTTAGGGTTAGGGTTAGGGTACGGCTTAGGGTACGGGTTAGGTTACGGGTGAGGGTACGGCGTAGGGTATGGGTTAGGGTTAGGGTTAGGGTTAGTGTTAGTGTTAGGGTTAGGGTACGGCTTAGCGTATGGGATAGGGTACGGGTGAGGGTACGGCGTAGGGTAGGGGTTAGGGTTAGAGTCAGGGTTAGGGTTGGGGTTAGGGTACGGCTTAGGGTACGGGTGAGGGTACGGGTGAGGGTACTGCGTAGGGTATTGGTTAGGGTTAGGATATGGCTTAGGATACGGGTTAGGGTACGTGTTAGGGTATGGCGTACGCTATGGGTTAGGGTTAGGGTTAGGGTTAGGGTACGGCTTAGGGTACGGGTTAGGGTACGGGTGAGGTTACGGCGTAGGGTATAGTTTAGGGTTAGGGTTAGGGTTAGGGTACGGCTTAGGGTACGGGTTAGGGTACGGGTGAGGGTATGGCGTAGTGTATAGGTTAGGGTTAGGGTTAGGGTATGGCTTAGGGTACGGGTGAGGGTACGAGTGAGGGTACTGTGTAGGGTGTTGGTTATGGTTAGGGTACGGCTTAGGGTAAGGGTTAGGGTACGGGTGAGGGTATGGCGTAGTGTATAGGTTAGGGTTAGGGTTAGGGTTAGGGTACGGCTTAGGGTATGGGATAGGGTACGGGTGAGGGTACGGCGTAGGGTAGGGGTTAGGTTTAGGGTTAGGGTTAGTGTTAGGGTTAGGGTACGGCTTAGGGTATGGGATAGGTTACGGGTGAGGGTACGGCGTAGGGTAGGGGTTAGGGTTAGGTTTAGGGTTAGTGTTAGGTTTAGGGTACCGCTTAGGGTATGGGATAGGGTACGGCGTAGGGTAGCGGTTATGGTTAGGGTTAGGGTTAGGGTTAGGGTACGGCTTAGGATACGGTTTAGGGTACGGGTGAGGGTACGGCGTAGGTTATGGGTTAGGGTTAGGGTTAGGGTTAGGGTTAGGGTTAGGGTTAGTTTTAGGGTTAGGGATTGGTTTAGGGTACGGGTTAGGATTAGCATACTTGTTCGGGTTAGGGTTTTGGTTAGGGTTAGGGTACGCGTTAGGGTTAGGGTATGGGTTAGGTTTAGGGTACACGTTAGGATTAGGGTATTTATTAAACCTATCCCACTCTCTAGATACCACTTAGCACGTAAAGGAATATTATTTGGAGTTCAGCCATGGAGAAAATTTTAGTCACTAGGATAAGATAAAGAATAAACACATTATAAAAAAATCACATAAGGTTTTCTTTTTAACCTGTTCCTTAAAACACTAGTGTTTAGGAAATCTAATGGAGGCAAAAGCAGTAAAGGGTAGTTTAGGGTTAGGGTTAGGGTTAGGGTTAGGGTAGGGCTTAGGATACGGGTGAGGTTACTGGTGAGGGTACTGCGTAGGTTATTGGTTAGGGTTAGGGTACGGCTTAGGATACGGGTTAGGATATGGGTTAGGTTACGGCGTTGGGTATGGGTGAGGGTTAGGGTTAGGGTTAGGGTAAGGCTTTGGGTACGGGTTAGGGTACGGGTGAGGGTACGGCGTAGGGTAGGGATTAGGGTTAGGTTTATGGTTAGGGTACGGCTTAGGATACGGGTTAGGGTATGGGTGAGGGTACGGCGTAGCGTATGGGTTAGGGTTAGGGTTAGGGTTAGTTTTAGGGTTAGGGATTGGTTTAGGGTACGGGTTAGGATTAGCGTACGTGTTAGGGTTAGGGTTTGGGTTAGGGTTAGGGTACGCGTTAGGGTTAGGGTATGGGTTAGGGTTAGGGTACGCGTTAGGATTAGGGTATTTATTAAACCTATCCCACTCTCTAGATACCACTTAGCACGTAAAGGAATATTATTTAGGGTCCAGCCATGGAGAAGATTTTAGTCACTAGGATAAGATAAAGAATAAACACATTATAAAAAAATCACATTAGGATTTTCTTTTTAACCTGTTCCTTAAAACACTAGTGCTTAGGAAATCTAATGGAGGCAAAAGCAGTCAAGGGTAGTTTAGGGTTAGGGTTAGGGTTAGGGTTAGTGTTAGGGTTAGGGTACGGCTTAGGGTATGGGATAGGGTATGGGTGAGGGTACGGCATAGGGTAGGGTTTAGGGTTAGGGTTAGTGTTAGGGTTAGGGTTAGGGTATGGCTTAGGGTACGGGTGAGGGTACTGTGTAGGTCATTGGTTAGGGTTAGGTTAAGGCTTAGGATACAGGTTATTGTATGGGTTAGGGTACGGCGCAGGGTATGGGTAAGGGTTAGGGTTAGGGTTAGGGTTAGAGTTAGGGTACGGCTTAGGGTACGGGTTAGGGTACGGGTGAGGTTACGGCGTAGTGTATAGGTTAGGGTTAGGGTTAGGGTACGGCTTAGGGTACGGGTTAGGTTACGGGTGAGGGTAAGGCGTAGGGTATGGGTTAGGGTTAGGGTTAGGGTTAGTGTTAGTGTTAGGGTTAGGGTACGGCTTAGCGTATGGGATAGGGTACGGGTGAGGGTACGGCGTAGGGTAGGGGTTAGGGTTAGAGTCAGGGTTAGGGTTGGGGTTAGGGTACGGCTTAGGGTACGGGTGAGGGTACGGGTGAGGGTACTGCGTAGGGTATTGGTTAGGGTTAGGATATGGCTTAGGATACGGGTTAGGGTACGGGTTAGGGTATGGCGTAGGGTATGGGTTAGGGTTAGGGTTAGGGTACGTCTTAGAGTACGGGTTAGGGTACGGGTGAGGGTACGGCGTAGGGTAAGGGTTAAGGTTAGGGTTAGGGTTAGGGTTAGTTTTAGGGTTAGCGATTGGTTTAGGGTACGGGTTAGGATTAGCGTACGTGTTAGGGTTAGGTTTTGGGTTAGGGTTAGGGTACGCGTTAGGGTTAGGGTATGGGGTAGGGTTAGGGTACACGTTAGGATTAGGGTATTTATTAATCCTATCCCACTCTCTAGATACCACTTAGCACGTAAAGGAATATTATTAGGGATCCAGCCATGGAGAAGATTTTAGTCACTAGGATAAGATAAAGAATAAACACATTATAAAAAAATCACATTAGGATTTTCTTTTTAACCTGTTCCTTAAAACACTAGTGCTTAGGAAATCTAATAGAGGCAAAAGCAATCAAGGGTAGTTTAGGGTTAGGGTTAGGGTTAGGGTTAGTGTTAGGGTTAGGGTATAGCTTAGGGTACGGCTGAGGGTACGGGTGAAGGTACTGGGTAGGGTATTGGTTAGGGTTAGGGTACGGCTTAGGATACGTGTTAGGGTACGGGTTAGGGTACGGCGTAGAGTGTGGGTTAGGGTTAGGGTTAGTGTTAGGGTTAGGGTTACCGTACGTCTTAGGGTACGTTTTAGGGTACGGGTGAGGGTACGGCGTAGGTTATGGGTTAGGGTTAGGGTTAGGGTATGTCTTAGGATACGGGTTAGGGTATGGGTGAGGGTACGGCGTAGGTTATGGGTTAGGGTTATGGTTAGTGTTAGGGTTATGGTACGGCTTAGGTTATGGGATAGGGTACAGGTGAGGGTATGGCATAGGGTAGGGGTTAGGGTTAGGTTTAGGGTTAGGGTTAGGGTTAGGGTACGCCTTAGGGTACGGGTGAGGGTATGGGTGAGGATACTGCGTAGGGTATTGGTTAGGGTTAGGGTACGGCTTAGGATACGGGTTAGGGTACGTGTTAGGGTATGGCGTACGCTATGGGTTAGGGGTAGGGTTAGGGTTAGGGTTAGGGTTAGGGTACGGCTTAGGGTACGGGTTAGGGTACGGGTGAGGTTACGGCGTAGGGTATAGTTTAGGGTTATGTTTAGGGTTAGGGTACGGCTTAGGGTACAGGTTAGGGTACGGGTGAGGGTATGGCGTAGTGTATAGGTTAGGGTTAGGGTTAGGGTATGGCTTAGGGTACGGGTGAGGGTACGGGTGAGGGTACTGTGTAGGGTGTTGGTTATGGTTAGGGTACGGCTTAGAATACGGGTTAGGGTACGGTTTAGGGTACGGCGTAGGGTATGGGTTAGGGTTAGGGTTAGGGTTAGGGTTAGGGTTAGGGTACGGCTTAGGGTACGGGTTAGGGTACGGGTGAGGGTACGGCGTAGTGTATGGGTTAGGGTTAGGGTTAGGGTTAGGGTTAGTTTTAGGGTTAGGGATTGGTTTAGGGTACGGGTTAGGATTAGCGTACGTGTTAGGGTTAGGGTTTGGGTTAGGGTTAGGGTACGTGTTAGGGTTAGGGTATGGGTTAGGGTTAGGGTACACGTTATGATTAGGGTATTTATTAAACCTATCCCACTCTCTAGATACCACTTAGCACGTAAAGGAATATTATTTGGGGTCCAGCCATGGAGAAGATTTTAGTCACTAGGATCAGATAAAGAATAAACACATTATAAAAAAATCACATTAGGATTTTCTTTTTAACCTGTTCTTTAAAACACTAGTGTTTAGGAAATCTAAAGGAGGCAAAAGCAGTAAAGGGTAGTTTAGGGTTAGGGTTAGGGTTAGGGTTAGGGTAGGGCTTAGGATACGGGTGAGGGTACTGGTGAGGGTACTGCGTAGGTTATTGGTTAGGGTTAGGGTACGGCTTAGGATACGGGTTAGGATATGGGTTAGGTTACGGCGTTGGGTATGGGTGAGGGTTAGGGTTAGGGTTAGGGTAAGGCTTTGGGTACGGGTTAGGGTACGGGTGAGGGTACGGCGTAGGGTAGAGGTTAGGGTTAGGTTTAGGGTTAGGGTACGGCTTAGGATACGGGTTAGGGTATGGGTGAGGGTACGGCGTAGCGTATGGGTTAGGGTTAGGGTTAGGGTTAGGGTTAGTTTTAGGGTTAGGGATTGGTTTAGGGTACGGGTTAGGATTAGTGTACGTGTTAGGGTTAGGGTTTGGGTTAGGGTTAGGGTACGCAATAGGGTTAGGGTGTGGGTTAGGGTTAGGGTACACGTTAGGATTAGGGTATTTATTAAACCTATCCCACTCTCTAGATACCATTTAGCACGTAAAGGAATATTATTTAGGGTCCAGCCATGGAGAAGATTTTCGTTACTAGGATAAGAAAAAGAATAAACACATTATAAAAAAATCACATTAGGATTTTCTTTTTAACCTGATCCTTAAAACACTAGTGCTTAGGAAATCTAATGGAGGCAAAAGCAGTCAAGGGTAGTTTAGGGTTAGGGTTAGGGTTAGGGTTAGTGTTAGGGTTAGGGTACGGCTTAGGGTATGGGATAGGGTACGGGTGAGGGTACGGCGTAGGGTAGGGTTTAGGGTTAGGGTTAGTGTTAGGGTTAGGGTTAGGGTATGGCTTAGGGTACGGGTGAGGGTACTGTGTAGGTCATTGGTTAGGGTTAGGTTAAGGCTTAGGATACAGGTTATTGTATGGGTTAGGGTACGGTGCAGGGTATGGGTAAGGGTTAGGGTTAGGGTTAGGGTTAGAGTTAGGGTACGGCTTAGGGTACGGGTTAGGGTACGGGTGAGGGTACGGCGTAGTGTATAGGTTAGGGTTAGGGTTAGGGTACGGCTTAGGGTACGGGTTAGGTTACGGGTGAGGGTACGGCGTAGGGTATGGGTTAGTGTTAGGGTTAGGGTACGGCTTAGCGTATGGGATAGGGTACGGGTGAGGGTACGGCGTAGGGTAGGGGTTAGGGTTAGAGTTAGGGTTAGGGTTGGGTTAGGGTACGGCTTAGGGTACGGGTGAGGGTACGGGTGAGGGTACTGCGTAGGGTATTGGTTAGGGTTAGGATATGGCTTAGGATACGGGTTAGTGTACGGGTTAGGGTACGGCGTAGGGTATGGGTTAGGGTTAGGGTTAGGGTTAGGGTTAGGGTTAGGGTACGGCTTAGGATACGGGTTAGGGTACGGGTGAGGGTACGGCGTAGTGTATGGGTTAGGGTTAGTGTTAGGGTACGTCTTAGGGTACGGGTTAGGGTACGGGTGAGGGTACGGTGTAGGGTAAGGGTTAGGGTTAGGGTTAGGGTTAGGGTTAGTTTTAGGGTTAGGGTTTGGTTTAGGGTACGGGTTAGGATTAGCGTACGTGTTAGGGTTAGCTTTTGGGTTAGGGTTAGGGTACGCGTTAGGGTTAGGGTATGGGTTAGGGTTAGGGTACACGTTAGGATTAGGGTATTTATTAAACCTATCCCACTCTCTAGATACCACTTAGCACGTAACGAATATTATTAGGGATACAGCCATGGAGAAGATTTTAGTCACTAGGATAAGATAAAGAATAAACACATTATAAAAAAATCACATTAGTATTTTCTTTTTAACCTGTTCCTTAAAACACTAGTGCTTAGGAAATCTAATAGAGGCAAAAGCAATCAAGGGTAGTTTAGGGTTAGGGTTAGGGTTAGGGTTAGTGTTAGGTTTAGGGTACGGCTTAGGGTATGGGATAGGGTACGGGTGAGGGTACGGCGTAGGGTAGGGGTTAGGGTTAGGGTTAGGGTTAGGGTACGGCTTAGGGTACGGGTGAGGGTACGGGTGAGGGTACTGTTTAGGGTTTTGGTTATGGTTAGGGTACAGCTTAGAATACGGGTTAGGGTACGGTTTAGGGTACGGCGTAGGGTATGGGTTAGGGTTAGGGTTAGGGTTAGGGTACGGCTTAGGGTACGGGTTAGGGTACGGGTGAGGGTACGGCGTAGGTTATGGGTTAGGGTTAGGGTTAGGGTTAGGGTTAGTTTTAGGGTTAGGGATTGGTTTAGGGTAAGGTTTAGGATTAGCATACTTGTTCGGGTTAGGGTTTTGGTTAGGGTTAGGGTACGCGTTAGGGTTAGGGTATGGGTTAGGTTTAGGGTACACGTTAGGATTAGGGTATTTATTAAACCTATCCCACTCTCTAGATACCACTTAGCACGTAAAGGAATATTATTTAGGGTCCAGCCATGGAGAAGATTTTCGTCACTAGGATAAGATAAAGAATAAACACATTATAAAAAAATCACATTAGGATTTTCTTTTTAACCTGTTCCTTAAAACACTCGTGCTTAGGAATTCTAATGGAGGCAAAAGCAGTCAAGGGTAGTTTAGGGTTAGGGTTAGGGTTAGGGTTAGTGTTAGGGTTAGGGTACGGCTTAGGGTATGGGATAGGGTATGGGTGAGGGTACGGCATAGGGTAGGGTTTAGGGTTAGGGTTAGTGTTAGGGTTAGGGTCAGGGTATGGCTTAGGGTACGGGTGAGGGTACTGTGTAGGTCATTGGTTAGGGTTAGGTTAAGGCTTAGGATACAGGTTATTGTATGGGTTAGGGTACGGCGCAGGGTATGGGTAAGGGTTAGGGTTAGGGTTAGGGTTAGAGTTAGGGTACGGCTTAGGGTACGGGTTAGTGTACGGGTGAGGGTACGGCGTAGTGTATAGGTTAGGGTTAGGGTTAGGGTACGGCTTAGGGTACGGGTTAGGTTACGGGTGAGGGTACGGCGTAGGTTATGGGTTAGGGTTAGGGTTAGGGTTAGTGTTAGTGTTAGGGTTAGGGTACGGCTTAGCGTATGGGATAGGGTACGGGTGAGGGTACGGCGTAGGGTAGGGGTTAGGGTTAGAGTCAGGGTTAGGGTTGGGGTTAGGGTACGGCTTAGGGTACGGGTGAGGGTACGGGTGAGGGTACTGCGTAGGGTATTGGTTAGGGTTAGGATATGGCTTAGGATACGGGTTAGGGTACGGGTTAGGGTATGGCGTAGGGTATGGGTTAGGGTTAGGGTTAGGGTTAGGGTTAGGGTTAGGGTACGGCTTAGGATACGGGTTAGAGTACGGGTGAGGGTACGGCGTAGCGTATGGGTTAGGGTTAGGGTTAGGGTACGTCTTACAGTACGGGTTAGGGTACGGGTGAGGGTATGGCGTAGGGTAAGGGTTAAGGTTAGGGTTAGGGTTAGGGTTAGTTTTAGGGTTAGCGATTGGTTTAGGGTACGGGTTAGGATTAGCGTACGTGTTAGGGTTATGTTTTGGGTTAGGGTTAGGGTACGCGTTAGGGTTAGGATATGGGGTAGGGTTAGGGTACACGTTAGGATTAGGGTATTTATTAAACCTATCCCACTTTCTAGATACCACTTAGCACGTAAAGGAATATTATTAGGGATCCAGCCATGGAGAAGATTTTAGTCACTAGGATAAGATAAAGAATAAACACATTATAAAAAAATCACATTAGGATTTTCTTTTTAACCTGTTCCTTAAAACACTAGTGCTTAGGAAATCTAATAGAGGCAAAAGCCATCAAGGGTAGTTTAGGGTTAGGGTTAGGGTTAGGGTTAGTGTTAGGGTTAGGGTATGGCTTAGGGTACGGGTGAGGGTACGGGTGAGGGTACTGGGTAGGGTATTGGTTAGGGTTAGGGTACGGCTTAGGATACGTGTTAGGGTACGGGTTAGGGTACGGCGTAGAGTGTGGGTTAGGGTTAGGGTTAGTGTTAGGGTTAGGGTTACCGTACGTCTTAGGGTACGTGTTAGGGTACGGGTGAGGGTACGGCGTAGGTTATGGGTTAGGGTTAGGGTTAGGGTTAGGGTTAGGGTACGTCTTAGGATACGGGTTAGGGTATGGGTGAGGGTACGGCGTAGGTTATGGGTTAGGGTTATGGTTAGTGTTAGGGTTATGGTACGGCTTAGGTTATGGGATAGGGTACAGGTGAGGGTATGGCATAGGGTAGGGGTTAGGGGTAGGTTTAGGGTTAGGGTTAGGGTTAGGGTACGCCTTAGGGTACGGGTGAGGGTATGGGTGAGGATACTGCGTAGGGTATTGGTTAGGGTTAGGGTACGGCTTAGGATACGGGTTAGGGTACGTGTTAGGGTATGGCGTACGCTATGGGTTAGGGTTAGGGTTAGGGTTAGGGTTAGGGTTAGGGTACGGCTTAGGGTACGGGTTAGGGTACGGGTGAGGTTACGGCGTAGGGTATACTTTAGGGTTAGGGTTAGGGTTAGGGTACGGCTTAGGGTACGGGTTAGGGTACGGGTGAGGGTATGGCGTAGTGTATAGGTTAGGGTTAGGGTTAGGGTATGGCTTAGGGTACGGGTGAGGGTACGGGTGAGGGTACTGTGTAGGGTGTTGGTTATGGTTAGGGTACGGCTTAGAATACGGGTTAGGGTACGGTTTAGGGTACGGCGTAGGGTATGGGTTAGGGTTAGGGTTAGGGTTAGGGTTAGGGTTAGGGTACGGCTTAGGGTACGGGTTAGGGTACGGGTGAGGGTACGGCGTAGGTTATGGGTTAGGGTTAGGGTTAGGGTTAGGGTTAGTTTTAGGGTTAGGGATTGGTTTAGGGTAAGGTTTAGGAATAGCATACTTGTTCGGGTTAGGGTTTTGGTTAGGGTTAGGGTACGCGTTAGGGTTAGGGTATGGGTTAGGTTTAGGGTACACGTTAGGATTAGGGTATTTATTAAACCTATCCCACTCTCTAGATACCACTTAGCACGTAAAGGAATATTATTTAGGGTCCAGCCATGGAGAAGATTTTCGTCACTAGGATAAGATAAAGAATAAACACATTATAAAAAAATCACATTAGGATTTTCTTTTTAACCTGTTCCTTAAAACACTCGTGCTTAGGAATTCTAATGGAGGCAAAAGCAGTCAAGGGTAGTTTAGGGTTAGGGTTAGGGTTAGGGTTAGTGTTAGGGTTAGGGTACGGCTTAGGGTATGGAATAGGGTATGGGTGAGGGTACGGCATAGGGTAGGGTTTAGGATTAGGGTTAGTGTTAGGGTTAGGGTTAGAGTATGGCTTAGGGTACGGGTGAGGGTACTGTGTAGGTCATTGGTTAGGGTTAGCTTAAGGCTTAGGATACAGGTTATTGTATGGGTTAGGGTACGGCGCAGGGTATGGGTAAGGGTTAGGGTTAGGGTTAGGGTTAGAGTTAGGGTACGGCTTAGGGTACGGGTTAGGGTACGGGTGAGGGTACGGCATAGTGTACAGGTTAGGGTTAGGGTTAGGGTACGGCTTAGGGTACGGGTTAGGTTATGGGTGAGTGTACGGCATAGGGTATGGTTTAGGGTTAGGGTTAGGGTTAGGGTTAGTGTTAGTGTTAGGGTTAGGGTACGGCTTAGCGTATGGGATAGGGTACGGGTGAGTGTACGGCGTAGGGTAGGGGTTAGGGTTAGAGTTAGGGTTAGGGTTGGGGTTAGGGTACGGCTTAGGGTACGGGTGAGGGTACGGGTGAGGGTACTGCGTAGGGTATTGGTTAGGTTTAGGATACGGCTTAGGATACGGGTTAGGGTACGGGTTAGGTTATGGCGTAGGGTATGGGTTAGGGTTAGGGTTAGGGTTAGTGTTAGGGTTAGGGTTAGGGTTAGGGTACGGCTTAGGATACGGGTTAGGGTACGGGTGAAGGTACGGCGTAGCGTATGGTTTACGGTTAGGGTTAGGGTTAGGGTTAGGGTACGGCTTAGGTTATGGAATAGGGTACAGGTGAGGGTATGGCATAGGGTATGGGTTAGGGTTAGGGTTAGGGTTAGGGTTAGGGTACGGCTTAGGGTACGGGTGAGGGTATGGGTAAGGATACTGCGTAGGGTATTGGTTAGGGTTACGGTACGTCTTAGGATACGGGTTAGGGTACGGGTGAGGGTATGGCGTAGGTTATAGGTTAGGGTTAGGGTTAGTGTTACTGTTAGGGTTAGGGTACGGCTTAGCGTATGGGATAGGGTACGGGTGAGGGTACGGCGTAGGGTAGGGGTTAGGGTTAGGGTTAGGGTTAGGGTTAGGGTATGGCTTAGGGTACGGGTGAGGGTACGGGTGAGGGTACTGCGTAGGGTATTGGTTAGGGTTAGGGTACAGCTTAGGATACGTGTTAGGGTACGGGTTAGGTTACGGCGTAGAGTGTGGGTTAGGGTTAGGGTTAGTGTTAGGGTTAGGGTTACGGTACGTCTTAGGGTACGTGTTAGGGTACGGGTGAGGGTAGGGCGTAGGTTATGGGTTAGGGTTAGGGTTAGGGTTAGGGTTAGGGTACGGCTTAGGATACGGGTTAGGGTACGGGTGAGGGTACGGCGTAGGTTATGGGTTAGGGTTAGGATTAGTGTTAGGGTTATGGTACGGCTTAGGTTATGGGATAGGGTACAGGTGAGG
Organism: Eubalaena glacialis; assembly: GCF_028564815.1. Taxonomy (NCBI): domain Eukaryota; kingdom Metazoa; phylum Chordata; class Mammalia; order Artiodactyla; family Balaenidae; genus Eubalaena; species Eubalaena glacialis. The sequence goes on along the minus strand of NW_026871230.1, from coordinate 206,633 downwards.
GTATGGCATAGGGTAGGGGTTAGGGTTCGGGTTAGGGTTAGGGTTAGGGTTAGGGTACGGCTTAGGGTACGGGTGAGGGTATGGGTGAGGATACTGCGTAGGGTATTGGTTAGGGTTAGGGTACGGCTTAGGATACGGGTTAGGGTACGTGTTAGGGTATGGCGTACGGTATGGGTTAGGGTTAGGGTTAGGGTTAGGGTTAGGGTTAGGGTTAGGGTTAGGGTACGGCTTAGGGTACGGGTTAGGGTACGGGTGAGGTTACGGCGTAGGGTATAGTTTAGGGTTAGGGTTAGGGTTAGGGTACGGCTTAGGATACGGGTTAGGGTACGGGTGAGGGTACGGCGTAGCGTATGGTTTAGGGTTAGGGTTAGGGTTAGGGTACGGCTTAGGGTACGGGTTAGGGTACGGGTGAGGGTATGGTGTAGTGTATAGGTTAGGGTTAGGGTTAGGGTTAGGGTATGGCTTAGGGTACGGGTGAGGGTACGGGTGAGGGTACTGTGTAGGGTATTGGTTATGGTTAGGGTACGGCTTAGAATACGGGTTAGGGTACGGGTTAGGGTACGGCGTAGGGTATAGTTTAGGGTTAGGGTTAGGGTTAGGGTACGGCTTAGGATACGGGTTAGGGTACGGGTGAGGGTACGGCGTAGTGTATAGGTTAGGGTTAGGTTTAGGGTTAGGGTACGGCTTAGGGTAAGGGTTAGGGTACGGGTCAGGGTATGGCGTAGTGTATAGGTTAGGGTTAGGGTTAGGGTTAGGGTACGGCTTAGGGTATGGGATAGGGTACGGGTGAGGGTACGGCGTAGGGTAGGGGTTAGGTTTAGGGTTAGGGTTAGTGTTAGGGTTAGGGTACGGCTTAGGGTATGGGATAGGTTACGGGTGAGGGTACGGCGTAGGGTAGGGGTTAGGGTTAGGTTTAGGGTTAGTGTTAGGTTTAGGGTACCGCTTAGGGTATGGGATAGGGTACGGCGTAGGGTAGCGGTTAGGGTTAGGTTTAGGGTTAGGGTTAGGGTACGGCTTAGGATACGGTTTAGGGTACGGGTGAGAGTACGGCGTAGGTTATGGGTTAGGGTTAGGGTTAGGGTTAGGGTTAGGGTTAGTTTTAGGGTTAGGGATTGGTTTAGGGTACGGGTTAGGATTAGCATACTTGTTCGGGTTAGGGTTTTGGTTAGGGTTAGGGTACGCGTTAGGGTTAGGGTATGGGTTAGGTTTAGGGTACACGTTAGGATTAGGGTATTTATTAAACCTATCCCACTCTCTAGATACCACTTAGCACGTAAAGGAATATTATTTGGGGTTCAGCCATGGAGAAAATTTTAGTCACTAGGATAAGATAAAGAATAAACACATTATAAAAAAATCACATAAGGTTTTCTTTTTAACCTGTTCCTTAAAACACTAGTGTTTAGGAAATCTAATGGAGGCAAAAGCAGTAAAGGGTAGTTTAGGGTTAGGGTTAGGGTTAGGGTTAGGGTAGGGCTTAGGATACGGGTGAGGTTACTGGTGATGGTACTGCGTAGGTTATTGGTTAGGGTTAGGGTACGGCTTAGGATACGGGTTAGGATATGGGTTAGGTTACGGCGTTGGGTATGGGTGAGGGTTAGGGTTAGGGTTAGGGTAAGGCTTTGGGTACGGGTTAGGGTACGGGTGAGGGTACGGCGTAGGGTAGGGGTTAGGGTTAGGTTTAGGGTTAGGGTACGGCTTAGGATACGGGTTAGGGTATGGGTGAGGGTACGGCGTAGCGTATGGGTTAGGGTTAGGGTTAGGGTTAGGGTTAGTTTTAGGGTTAGGGATTGGTTTAGGGTACGGGTTAGGATTAGCGTACGTGTTAGGGTTAGGGTTTTGGTTAGGGTTAGGGTACGCGTTAGGGTTAGGGTATGGGTTAGGTTTAGGGTACACTTTAGGATTAGGGTATTTATTAAACCTATCCCACTCTCTAGATACCACTTAGCACGTAAAGGAATATTATTTAGGGTCCAGCCATGGAGAAGATTTTCGTTACTAGGATAAAATAAAGAATAAACACATTATAAAAAAATCACATTAGGATTTTCTTTTTAACCTGTTCCTTAAAACACTAGTGCTTAGGAAATCTAATGGAGGCAAAAGCAGTCAAGGGTAGTTTAGGGTTAGGGTTAGGGTTAGGGTTAGTGTTAGGGTTAGGGTACGGCTTAGGGTATGGGATAGGGTATGGGTGAGGGTACGGCATAGGGTAGGGTTTAGGGTTAGGGTTAGTGTTAGGGTTAGGGTTAGGGTATGGCTTAGGGTACGGGTGAGGGTACTGTGTAGGTCATTGGTTAGGGTTAGGTTAAGGCTTAGGATACAGGTTATTGTATGGGTTAGGGTACGGCGCAGGGTATGGGTAAGGGTTAGGGTTAGGGTTAGGGTTAGAGTTAGGGTACGGCTTAGGGTACGGGTTAGGGTACGGGTGAGGGTACGGCGTAGTGTATAGGTTAGGGTTAGGGTTAGGGTACGGCTTAGGGTACGGGTTAGGTTACGGGTGAGGGTACGGCGTAGGGTATGGGTTAGGGTTAGGGTTAGGGTTAGTGTTAGTGTTAGGGTTAGGGTACGGCTTAGCGTATGGGATAGGGTACGGGTGAGGGTACGGCGTAGGGTAGGGGTTAGGGTTAGAGTTAGGGTTAGGGCTGGGGTTAGGGTACGGCTTAGGGTACGGGTGAGGGTACGGGTGAGGGTACTGCGTAGGGTATTGGTTAGGTTTAGGATACGGCTTAGGATACGGGTTAGGGTACGGGTTAGGTTATGGCGTAGGGTATGGGTTAGGGTTAGGGTTAGGGTTAGTGTTAGGGTTAGGGTTAGGGTTAGGGTACGGCTTAGGATACGGGTTAGGGTACGGGTGAAGGTACGGCGTAGCGTATGGTTTACGGTTAGGGTTAGGGTTAGGGTTAGGGTACGGCTTAGGTTATGGAATAGGGTACAGGTGAGGGTATGGCATAGGGTATGGGTTAGGGTTAGGGTTAGGGTTAGGGTTAGGGTACGGCTTAGGGTACGGGTGAGGGTATGGGTAAGGATACTGCGTAGGGTATTGGTTAGGGTTACGGTACGTCTTAGGATACGTGTTAGGGTACGGGTGAGGGTATGGCGTAGGTTATGGGTTAGGGTTAGGGTTAGTGTTACTGTTAGGGTTAGGGTACGGCTTAGCGTATGGGATAGGGTACGGGTGAGGGTACGGCGTAGGGTAGGGGTTAGGGTTAGGGTTAGGGTTAGGGTTAGGGTATGGCTTAGGGTACGGGTGAGGGTACGGGTGAGGGTACTGCGTAGGGTATTGGTTAGGGTTAGGGTACAGCTTAGGATACGTGTTAGGGTACGGGTTAGGTTACGGCGTAGAGTGTGGGTTAGGGTTAGGGTTAGTGTTAGGGTTAGGGTTACGGTACGTCTTAGGGTACGTGTTAGGGTACGGGTGAGGGTAGGGCGTAGGTTATGGGTTAGGGTTAGGGTTAGGGTTAGGGTTAGGGTACGGCTTAGGATACGGGTTAGGGTACGGGTGAGGGTACGGCGTAGGTTATGGGTTAGGGTTAGGATTAGTGTTAGGGTTATGGTACGGCTTAGGTTATGGGATAGGGTACAGGTGAGGGTATGGCATAGGGTAGGGGTTAGGGTTCGGGTTAGGGTTAGGGTTAGGGTTAGGGTACGGCTTAGGGTACGGGTGAGGGTATGGGTGAGGATACTGCGTAGGGTATTGGTTAGGGTTAGGGTACGGCTTAGGATACGGGTTAGGGTACGTGTTAGGGTATGGCGTACGGTATGGGTTAGGGTTAGGGTTAGGGTTAGGGTTAGGGTTAGGGTTAGGGTTAGGGTACGGCTTAGGGTACGGGTTAGGGTACGGGTGAGGTTACGGCGTAGGGTATAGTTTAGGGTTAGGGTTAGGGTTAGGGTACGGCTTAGGATACGGGTTAGGGTACGGGTGAGGGTACGGCGTAGCGTATGGTTTAGGGTTAGGGTTAGGGTTAGGGTACGGCTTAGGGTACGGGTTAGGGTACGGGTGAGGGTATGGTGTAGTTTATAGGTTAGGGTTAGGGTTAGGGTTAGGGTATGGCTTAGGGTACGGGTGAGGGTACGGGTGAGGGTACTGTGTAGGGTATTGGTTATGGTTAGGGTACGGCTTAGAATACGGGTTAGGGTACGGGTTAGGGTACGGCGTAGGGTATAGTTTAGGGTTAGGGTTAGGGTTAGGGTACGGCTTAGGATACGGGTTAGGGTACGGGTGAGGGTACGGCGTAGTGTATAGGTTAGGGTTAGGTTTAGGGTTAGGGTACGGCTTAGGGTAAGGGTTAGGGTACGGGTCAGGGTATGGCGTAGTGTATAGGTTAGGGTTAGGGTTAGGGTTAGGGTACGGCTTAGGGTATGGGATAGGGTACGGGTGAGGGTACGGCGTAGGGTAGGGGTTAGGTTTAGGGTTAGGGTTAGTGTTAGGGTTAGGGTACGGCTTAGGGTATGGGATAGGTTACGGGTGAGGGTACGGCGTAGGGTAGGGGTTAGGTTTAGGGTTAGTGTTAGGTTTAGGGTACCGCTTAGGGTATGGGATAGGGTACGGCGTAGGGTAGCGGTTAGGGTTAGGTTTAGGGTTAGGGTTAGGGTACGGCTTAGGATACGGTTTAGGGTACGGGTGAGAGTACGGCGTAGGTTATGGGTTAGGGTTAGGGTTAGGGTTAGGGTTAGGGTTAGTTTTAGGGTTAGGGATTGGTTTAGGGTACGGGTTAGGATTAGCATACTTGTTCGGGTTAGGGTTTTGGTTAGGGTTAGGGTACGCGTTAGGGTTAGGGTATGGGTTAGGTTTAGGGTACACGTTAGGATTAGGGTATTTATTAAACCTATCCCACTCTCTAGATACCACTTAGCACGTAAAGGAATATTATTTGGGGTTCAGCCATGGAGAAAATTTTAGTCACTAGGATAAGATAAAGAATAAACACATTATAAAAAAATCACATAAGGTTTTCTTTTTAACCTGTTCCTTAAAACACTAGTGTTTAGGAAATCTAATGGAGGCAAAAGCAGTAAAGGGTAGTTTAGGGTTAGGGTTAGGGTTAGGGTTAGGGTAGGGCTTAGGATACGGGTGAGGTTACTGGTGATGGTACTGCGTAGGTTATTGGTTAGGGTTAGGGTACGGCTTAGGATACGGGTTAGGATATGGGTTAGGTTACGGCGTTGGGTATGGGTGAGGGTTAGGGTTAGGGTTAGGGTAAGGCTTTGGGTACGGGTTAGGGTACGGGTGAGGGTACGGCGTAGGGTAGGGGTTAGGGTTAGGTTTAGGGTTAGGGTACGGCTTAGGATACGGGTTAGGGTATGGGTGAGGGTACGGCGTAGCGTATGGGTTAGGGTTAGGGTTAGGGTTAGGGTTAGTTTTAGGGTTAGGGATTGGTTTAGGGTACGGGTTAGGATTAGCGTACGTGTTAGGGTTAGGGTTTTGGTTAGGGTTAGGGTACGCGTTAGGGTTAGGGTATGGGTTAGGTTTAGGGTACACTTTAGGATTAGGGTATTTATTAAACCTATCCCACTCTCTAGATACCACTTAGCACGTAAAGGAATATTATTTAGGGTCCAGCCATGGAGAAGATTTTCGTTACTAGGATAAAATAAAGAATAAACACATTATAAAAAAATCACATTAGGATTTTCTTTTTAACCTGTTCCTTAAAACACTAGTGCTTAGGAAATCTAATGGAGGCAAAAGCAGTCAAGGGTAGTTTAGGGTTAGGGTTAGGGTTAGGGTTAGTGTTAGGGTTAGGGTACGGCTTAGGGTATGGGATAGGGTATGGGTGAGGGTACGGCATAGGGTAGGGTTTAGGGTTAGGGTTAGTGTTAGGGTTAGGGTTAGGGTATGGCTTAGGGTACGGCTGAGGGTACGGGTGAGGGTACTGGGTAGGGTATTGGTTAGGGTTAGGGTACGGCTTAGGATACGTGTTAGGGTACGGGTTAGGGTACGGCGTAGAGTGTGGGTTAGGGTTAGGGTTAGTGTTAGGGTTAGGGTTACCGTACGTCTTAGGGTACGTGTTAGGGTACGGGTGAGGGTACGGCGTAGGTTATGGGTTAGGGTTAGGGTACGTCTTAGGATACGGGTTAGGGTATGGGTGAGGGTACGGCGTAGGTTATGGGTTAGGGTTATGGTTAGTGTTAGGGTTATGGTACGGCTTAGGTTATGGGATAGGGTACAGGTGAGGGTATGGCATAGGGTAGGGGTTAGGGTTAGGTTTAGGGTTAGGGTTAGGGTTAGGGTACGCCTTAGGGTACGGGTGAGGGTATGGGTGAGGATACTGCGTAGGGTATTGGTTAGGGTTAGGGTACGGCTTAGGATACGGGTTAGGGTACGTGTTAGGGTATGGCGTACGCTATGGGTTAGGGTTAGGGTTAGGGTTAGGGTTAGGGTTAGGGTACGGCTTAGGGTACGGGTTAGGGTACGGGTGAGGTTACGGCGTAGGGTATAGTTTAGGGTTAGGTTTAGGGTTAGGGTACGGCTTAGGGTACGGGTTAGGGTACGGGTGAGGGTATGGCGTAGTGTATAGGTTAGGGTTAGGGTTAGGGTATGGCTTAGGGTACGGGTGAGGGTACGAGTGAGGGTACTGTGTAGGGTGTTGGTTATGGTTAGGGTACGGCTTAGGGTAAGGGTTAGGGTACGGGTGAGGGTATGGCGTAGTGTATAGGTTAGGGTTAGGGTTAGGGTTAGGGTACGGCTTAGGGTATGGGATAGGGTACGGGTGAGGGTACGGCGTAGGGTAGGGGTTAGGTTTAGGGTTAGGGTTAGTGTTAGGGTTAGGGTACGGCTTAGGGTATGGGATAGGTTACGGGTGAGGGTACGGCGTAGGGTAGGGGTTAGGGTTAGGTTTAGGGTTAGTGTTAGGTTTAGGGTACCGCTTAGGGTATGGGATAGGGTACGGCGTAGGGTAGCGGTTATGGTTAGGGTTAGGGTTAGGGTTAGGGTACGGCTTAGGATATGGTTTAGGGTACGGGTGAGGGTACGGCGTAGGTTATGGGTTAGGGTTAGGGTTAGGGTTAGGGTTAGGGTTAGGGTTAGTTTTAGGGTTAGGGATTGGTTTAGGGTACGGGTTAGGATTAGCATACTTGTTCGGGTTAGGGTTTTGGTTAGGGTTAGGGTACGCGTTAGGGTTAGGGTATGGGTTAGGTTTAGGGTACACGTTAGGATTAGGGTATTTATTAAACCTATCCCACTCTCTAGATACCACTTAGCACGTAAAGGAATATTATTTGGAGTTCAGCCATGGAGAAAATTTTAGTCACTAGGATAAGATAAAGAATAAACACATTATAAAAAAATCACATAAGGTTTTCTTTTTAACCTGTTCCTTAAAACACTAGTGTTTAGGAAATCTAATGGAGGCAAAAGCAGTAAAGGGTAGTTTAGGGTTAGGGTTAGGGTTAGGGTTAGGGTAGGGCTTAGGATACGGGTGAGGTTACTGGTGAGGGTACTGCGTAGGTTATTGGTTAGGGTTAGGGTACGGCTTAGGATACGGGTTAGGATATGGGTTAGGTTACGGCGTTGGGTATGGGTGAGGGTTAGGGTTAGGGTTAGGGTAAGGCTTTGGGTACGGGTTAGGGTACGGGTGAGGGTACGGCGTAGGGTAGGGATTAGGGTTAGGTTTAGGGTTAGGGTACGGCTTAGGATACGGGTTAGGGTATGGGTGAGGGTACGGCGTAGCGTATGGGTTAGGGTTAGGGTTAGGGTTAGGGTTAGTTTTAGGGTTAGGGATTGGTTTAGGGTACGGGTTAGGATTAGCGTACGTGTTAGGGTTAGGGTTTGGGTTAGGGTTAGGGTACGCGTTAGGGTTAGGGTATGGGTTAGGGTTAGGGTACGCGTTAGGATTAGGGTATTTATTAAACCTATCCCACTCTCTAGATACCACTTAGCACGTAAAGGAATATTATTTAGGGTCCAGCCATGGAGAAGATTTTAGTCACTAGGATAAGATAAAGAATAAACACATTATAAAAAAATCACATTAGGATTTTCTTTTTAACCTGTTCCTTAAAACACTAGTGCTTAGGAAATCTAATGGAGGCAAAAGCAGTCAAGGGTAGTTTAGGGTTAGGGTTAGGGTTAGGGTTAGTGTTAGGGTTAGGGTACGGCTTAGGGTATGGGATAGGGTATGGGTGAGGGTACGGCATAGGGTAGGGTTTAGGGTTAGGGTTAGTGTTAGGGTTAGGGTTAGGGTATGGCTTAGGGTACGGGTGAGGGTACTGTGTAGGTCATTGGTTAGGGTTAGGTTAAGGCTTAGGATACAGGTTATTGTATGGGTTAGGGTACGGTGCAGGGTATGGGTAAGGGTTAGGGTTAGGGTTAGGGTTAGAGTTAGGGTACGGCTTAGGGTACGGGTTAGGGTACGGGTGAGGGTACGGCGTAGTGTATAGGTTAGGGTTAGGGTTAGGGTACGGCTTAGGGTACGGGTTAGGTTACGGGTGAGGGTAAGGCGTAGGGTATGGGTTAGGGTTAGGGTCAGGGTTAGTGTTAGTGTTAGGGTTAGGGTACGGCTTAGCGTATGGGATAGGGTACGGGTGAGGGTACGGCGTAGGGTAGGGGTTAGGGTTAGAGTCAGGGTTAGGGTTGGGGTTAGGGTACGGCTTAGGGTACGGGTGAGGGTACGGGTGAGGGTACTGCGTAGGGTATTGGTTAGGGTTAGGATATGGCTTAGGATACGGGTTAGGGTACGGGTTAGGGTATGGCGTAGGGTATGGGTTAGGGTTAGGGTTAGGGTACGTCTTAGAGTACGGGTTAGGGTACGGGTGAGGGTACGGCGTAGGGTAAGGGTTAAGGTTAGGTTTAGGGTTAGGGTTAGGTTTAGGGTTAGCGATTGGTTTAGGGTACGGGTTAGGATTAGCGTACGTGTTAGGGTTAGGTTTTGGGTTAGGGTTAGGGTACGCGTTAGGGTTAGGGTATGGGGTAGGGTTAGGGTACACCTTAGGATTAGGGTATTTATTAATCCTATCCCACTCTCTAGATACCACTTAGCACGTAAAGGAATATTATTAGGGATCCAGCCATGGAGAAGATTTTAGTCACTAGGATAAGATAAAGAATAAACACATTATAAAAAAATCACATTAGGATTTTCTTTTTAACCTGTTCCTTAAAACACTAGTGCTTAGGAAATCTAATAGAGGCAAAAGCAATCAAGGGTAGTTTAGGGTTAGGGTTAGGGTTAGGGTTAGTGTTAGGGTTAGGGTATGGCTTAGGGTACGGCTGAGGGTACGGGTGAGGGTACTGGGTAGGGTATTGGTTAGGGTTAGGGTACGGCTTAGGATACGTGTTAGGGTACGGGTTAGGGTACGGCGTAGAGTGTGGGTTAGGGTTAGGGTTAGTGTTAGGGTTAGGGTTACCGTACGTCTTAGGGTACGTGTTATGGTACGGGTGAGGGTACGGCGTAGGTTATGGGTTAGGGTTAGGGTTAGGGTACGTCTTAGGATACGGGTTAGGGTATGGGTGAGGGTACGGCGTAGGTTATGGGTTAGGGTTATGGTTAGTGTTAGGGTTATGGTACGGCTTAGGTTATGGGATAGGGTACAGGTGAGGGTATGGCATAGGGTAGGGGTTAGGGTTAGGTTTAGGGTTAGGGTTAGGGTTAGGGTACGCCTTAGGGTACGGGTGAGGGTATGGGTGAGGATACTGCGTAGGGTATTGGTTAGGGTTAGGGTACGGCTTAGGATACGGGTTAGGGTACGTGTTAGGGTATGGCGTACGCTATGGGTTAGGGTTAGGGTTAGGGTTAGGGTTAGGGTTAGGGTACGGCTTAGGGTACGGGTTAGGGTACGGGTGAGGTTACGGCGTAGGGTATAGTTTAGGGTTAGGTTTAGGGTTAGGGTACGGCTTAGGGTACGGGTTAGGGTACCGGTGAGGGTATGGCGTAGTGTATAGGTTAGGGTTAGGGTTAGGGTATGGCTTAGGGTACGGGTGAGGGTACGGGTGAGGGTACTGTGTAGGGTGTTGGTTTTGGTTAGGGTACGGCTTAGAATACGGGTTAGGGTACGGTTTAGGGTACGGCGTAGGGTATGGGTTAGGGTTAGGGTTAGGGTTAGGGTTAGGGTTAGGGTACGGCTTAGGGTACGGGTTAGGGTACGGGTGAGGGTACGGCGTAGTGTATAGGTTAGGGTTAGGGTTAGGGTTAGGGTACGGCTTAGGGTACGGGTTAGGGTACGGGTGAGGGTACGGCGTAGTGTATGGGTTAGGGTTAGGGTTAGGGTTAGGGTTAGTTTTAGGGTTAGGGATTGGTTTAGGGTACGGGTTAGGATTAGCGTACGTGTTAGGGTTAGGGTTTGGGTTAGGGTTAGGGTACGTGTTAGGGTTAGGGTATGGGTTAGGGTTAGGGTACACGTTATGATTAGGGTATTTATTAAACCTATCCCACTCTCTAGATACCACTTAGCACGTAAAGGAATATTATTTGGGGTCCAGCCATGGAGAAGATTTTAGTCACTAGGATCAGATAAAGAATAAACACATTATAAAAAAATCACATTAGGATTTTCTTTTTAACCTGTTCTTTAAAACACTAGTGTTTAGGAAATCTAAAGGAGGCAAAAGCAGTAAAGGGTAGTTTAGGGTTAGGGTTAGGGTTAGGGTTAGGGTAGGGCTTAGGATACGGGTGAGGGTACTGGTGAGGGTACTGCGTAGGTTATTGGTTAGGGTTAGGGTACGGCTTAGGATACGGGTTAGGATATGGGTTAGGTTACGGCGTTGGGTATGGGTGAGGGTTAGGGTTAGGGTTAGGGTAAGGCTTTGGGTACGGGTTAGGGTACGGGTGAGGGTACGGCGTAGGGTAGAGGTTAGGGTTAGGTTTAGGGTTAGGGTACGGCTTAGGATACGGTTTAGGGTATGGGTGAGGGTACGGCGTAGCGTATGGGTTAGGGTTAGGGTTAGGGTTAGGGTTAGTTTTAGGGTTAGGGATTGGTTTAGGGTACGGGTTAGGATTAGTGTACGTGTTAGGGTTAGGGTTTGGGTTAGGGTTAGGGTACGCAATAGGGTTAGGGTGTGGGTTAGGGTTAGGGTACACGTTAGGATTAGGGTATTTATTAAACCTATCCCACTCTCTAGATACCATTTAGCACGTAAAGGAATATTATTTAGGGTCCAGCCATGGAGAAGATTTTCGTTACTAGGATAAGAAAAAGAATAAACACATTATAAAAAAATCACATTAGGATTTTCTTTTTAACCTGATCCTTAAAACACTAGTGCTTAGGAAATCTAATGGAGGCAAAAGCAGTCAAGGGTAGTTTAGGGTTAGGGTTAGGGTTAGGGTTAGTGTTAGGGTTAGGGTACGGCTTAGGGTATGGGATAGGGTACGGGTGAGGGTACGGCGTAGGGTAGGGGTTAGGGTTCGGGTTAGTGTTAGGGTTAGGGTTAGGGTATGGCTTAGGGTACGGGTGAGGGTACTGTGTAGGTCATTGGTTAGGGTTAGGTTAAGGCTTAGGATACAGGTTATTGTATGGGTTAGGGTACGGTGCAGGGTATGGGTAAGGGTTAGGGTTAGGGTTAGGGTTAGAGTTAGGGTACGGCTTAGGGTACGGGTTAGGGTACGGGTGAGGGTACGGCGTAGTGTATAGGTTAGGGTTAGGGTTAGGGTACGGCTTAGGGTACGGGTTAGGTTACGGGTGAGGGTACGGCGTAGGGTATGGGTTAGTGTTAGGGTTAGGGTACGGCTTAGCGTATGGGATAGGGTACGGGTGAGGGTACGGCGTAGGGTAGGGGTTAGGGTTAGAGTTAGGGTTAGGGTTGGGGTTAGGGTACGGCTTAGGGTACGGGTGAGGGTACGGGTGAGGGTACTGCGTAGGGTATTGTTTAGGGTTAGGATATGGCTTAGGATACGGGTTAGTGTACGGGTTAGGGTATGGCGTAGGGTATGGGTTAGGGTTAGGGTTAGGGTTAGGGTTAGGGTTAGGGTACGGCTTAGGATACGGGTTAGGGTACGGGTGAGGGTACGGCGTAGTGTATGGGTTAGGGTTAGTGTTAGGGTACGTCTTAGGGTACGGGTTAGGGTACGGGTGAGGGTACGGTGTAGGGTAAGGGTTAGGGTTAGGGTTAGGGTTAGGGTTAGTTTTAGGGTTAGGGTTTGGTTTAGGGTACGGGTTAGGATTAGCGTACGTGTTAGGGTTAGCTTTTGGGTTAGGGTTAGGGTACGCGTTAGGGTTAGGGTATGGGTTAGGGTTAGGGTACACGTTAGGATTAGGGTATTTATTAAACCTATCCCACTCTCTAGATACCACTTAGCACGTAACGAATATTATTAGGGATACAGCCATGGAGAAGATTTTAGTCACTAGGATAAGATAAAGAATAAACACATTATAAAAAAATCACATTAGTATTTTCTTTTTAACCTGTTCCTTAAAACACTAGTGCTTAGGAAATCTAATAGAGGCAAAAGCAATCAAGGGTAGTTTAGGGTTAGGGTTAGGGTTAGGGTTAGTGTTAGGTTTAGGGTACGGCTTAGGGTATGGGATAGGGTACGGGTGAGGGTACGGCGTAGGGTAGGGGTTAGGGTTAGGGTTAGGGTTAGGGTACGGCTTAGGGTACGGGTGAGGGTACGGGTGAGGGTACTGTTTAGGGTTTTGGTTATGGTTAGGGTACAGCTTAGAATACGGGTTAGGGTACGGTTTAGGGTACGGCGTAGGGTATGGGTTAGGGTTAGGGTTAGGGTTAGGGTTAGGGTTAGGGTACGGCTTAGGGTACGGGTTAGGGTACGGGTGAGGGTACGGCGTAGGTTATGGGTTAGGGTTAGGGTTAGGGTTAGGGTTAGTTTTAGGGTTAGGGATTGGTTTAGGGTAAGGTTTAGGATTAGCATACTTGTTCGGGTTAGGGTTTTGGTTAGGGTTAGGGTACGCGTTAGGGTTAGGGTATGGGTTAGGTTTAGGGTACACGTTAGGATTAGGGTATTTATTAAACCTATCCCACTCTCTAGATACCACTTAGCACGTAAAGGAATATTATTTAGGGTCCAGCCATGGAGAAGATTTTCGTCACTAGGATAAGATAAAGAATAAACACATTATAAAAAAATCACATTAGGATTTTCTTTTTAACCTGTTCCTTAAAACACTCGTGCTTAGGAATTCTAATGGAGGCAAAAGCAGTCAAGGGTAGTTTAGGGTTAGGGTTAGGGTTAGGGTTAGTGTTAGGGTTAGGGTACGGCTTAGGGTATGGGATAGGGTATGGGTGAGGGTACGGCATAGGGTAGGGTTTAGGGTTAGGGTTAGTGTTAGGGTTAGGGTCAGGGTATGGCTTAGGGTACGGGTGAGGGTACTGTGTAGGTCATTGGTTAGGGTTAGGTTAAGGCTTAGGATACAGGTTATTGTATGGGTTAGGGTACGGCGCAGGGTATGGGTAAGGGTTAGGGTTAGGGTTAGGGTTAGAGTTAGGGTACGGCTTAGGGTACGGGTTAGGGTACGGGTGAGGGTACGGCGTAGTGTATAGGTTAGGGTTAGGGTTAGGGTACGGCTTAGGGTACGGGTTAGGTTACGGGTGAGGGTACGGCGTAGGTTATGGGTTAGGGTTAGGGTTAGGGTTAGTGTTAGTGTTAGGGTTAGGGTACGGCTTAGCGTATGGGATAGGGTACGGGTGAGGGTACGGCGTAGGGTAGGGGTTAGGGTTAGAGTCAGGGTTAGGGTTGGGGTTAGGGTACGGCTTAGGGTACGGGTGAGGGTACGGGTGAGGGTACTGCGTAGGGTATTGGTTAGGGTTAGGATATGGCTTAGGATACGGGTTAGGGTACGGGTTAGGGTATGGCGTAGGGTATGGGTTAGGGTTAGGGTTAGGGTTAGGGTTAGGGTTAGGGTACGGCTTAGGATACGGGTTAGAGTACGGGTGAGGGTACGGCGTAGCGTATGGGTTAGGGTTAGGGTTAGGGTACGTCTTACAGTACGGGTTAGGGTACGGGTGAGGGTACGGCGTAGGGTAAGGGTTAAGGTTAGGGTTAGGGTTAGGGTTAGTTTTAGGGTTAGCGATTGGTTTAGGGTACGGGTTAGGATTAGCGTACGTGTTAGGGTTAGGTTTTGGGTTAGGGTTAGGGTACGCGTTAGGGTTAGGGTATGGGGTAGGGTTAGGGTACACGTTAGGATTAGGGTATTTATTAAACCTATCCCACTCTCTAGATACCACTTAGCACGTAAAGGAATATTATTAGGGATCCAGCCATGGAGAAGATTTTAGTCACTAGGATATGATAAAGAATAAACACATTATAAAAAAATCACATTAGGATTTTCTTTTTAACCTGTTCCTTAAAACACTAGTGCTTAGGAAATCTAATAGAGGCAAAAGCAATCAAGGGTAGTTTAGGGTTAGGGTTAGGGTTAGGGTTAGTGTTAGGGTTAGGGTATGGCTTAGGGTACGGGTGAGGGTACGGGTGAGGGTACTGGGTAGGGTATTGGTTAGGGTTAGGGTACGGCTTAGGATACGTGTTAGGGTACGGGTTAGGGTACGGCGTAGAGTGTGGGTTAGGGTTAGGGTTAGTGTTAGGGTTAGGGTTACCGTACGTCTTAGGGTACGTGTTAGGGTACGGGTGAGGGTACGGCGTAGGTTATGGGTTAGGGTTAGGGTTAGGGTTAGGGTTAGGGTACGTCTTAGGATACGGGTTAGGGTATGGGTGAGGGTACGGCGTAGGTTATGGGTTAGGGTTATGGTTAGTGTTAGGGTTATGGTACGGCTTAGGTTATGGGATAGGGTACAGGTGAGGGTATGGCATAGGGTAGGGGTTAGGGTTAGGTTTAGGGTTAGGGTTAGGGTTAGGGTACGCCTTAGGGTACGGGTGAGGGTATGGGTGAGGATACTGCGTAGGGTATTGGTTAGGGTTAGGGTACGGCTTAGGATACGGGTTAGGGTACGTGTTAGGGTATGGCGTACGCTATGGGTTAGGGTTAGGGTTAGGGTTAGGGTTAGGGTACGGCTTAGGTTATGGAATAGGGTACAGGTGAGGGTATGGCATAGGGTATGGGTTAGGGTTAGGGTTAGGGTTAGGGTTAGGGTACGGCTTAGGGTACGGGTGAGGGTATGGGTAAGGATACTGCGTAGGGTATTGGTTAGGGTTACGGTACGTCTTAGGATACGTGTTAGGGTACGGGTGAGGGTATGGCGTAGGTTATGGGTTAGGGTTAGGGTTAGTGTTACTGTTAGGGTTAGGGTACGGCTTAGCGTATGGGATAGGGTACGGGTGAGGGTACGGCGTAGGGTAGGGGTTAGGGTTAGGGTTAGGGTTAGGGTTAGGGTATGGCTTAGGGTACGGGTGAGGGTACGGGTGAGGGTACTGCGTAGGGTATTGGTTAGGGTTAGGGTACAGCTTAGGATACGTGTTAGGGTACGGGTTAGGTTACGGCGTAGAGTGTGGGTTAGGGTTAGGGTTAGTGTTAGGGTTAGGGTTACGGTACGTCTTAGGGTACGTGTTAGGGTACGGGTGAGGGTAGGGCGTAGGTTATGGGTTAGGGTTAGGGTTAGGGTTAGGGTTAGGGTACGGCTTAGGATACGGGTTAGGGTACGGGTGAGGGTACGGCGTAGGTTATGGGTTAGGGTTAGGATTAGTGTTAGGGTTATGGTACGGCTTAGGTTATGGGATAGGGTACAGGTGAGGGTATGGCATAGGGTAGGGGTTAGGGTTCGGGTTAGGGTTAGGGTTAGGGTTAGGGTACGGCTTAGGGTACGGGTGAGGGTATGGGTGAGGATACTGCGTAGGGTATTGGTTAGGGTTAGGGTACGGCTTAGGATACGGGTTAGGGTACGTGTTAGGGTATGGCGTACGGTATGGGTTAGGGTTAGGGTTAGGGTTAGGGTTAGGGTTAGGGTTAGGGTTAGGGTACGGCTTAGGGTACGGGTTAGGGTACGGGTGAGGTTACGGCGTAGGGTATAGTTTAGGGTTAGGGTTAGGGTTAGGGTACGGCTTAGGATACGGGTTAGGGTACGGGTGAGGGTACGGCGTAGCGTATGGTTTAGGGTTAGGGTTAGGGTTAGGGTACGGCTTAGGGTACGGGTTAGGGTACGGGTGAGGGTATGGTGTAGTTTATAGGTTAGGGTTAGGGTTAGGGTTAGGGTATGGCTTAGGGTACGGGTGAGGGTACGGGTGAGGGTACTGTGTAGGGTATTGGTTATGGTTAGGGTACGGCTTAGAATACGGGTTAGGGTACGGGTTAGGGTACGGCGTAGGGTATAGTTTAGGGTTAGGGTTAGGGTTAGGGTACGGCTTAGGATACGGGTTAGGGTACGGGTGAGGGTACGGCGTAGTGTATAGGTTAGGGTTAGGTTTAGGGTTAGGGTACGGCTTAGGGTAAGGGTTAGGGTACGGGTCAGGGTATGGCGTAGTGTATAGGTTAGGGTTAGGGTTAGGGTTAGGGTACGGCTTAGGGTATGGGATAGGGTACGGGTGAGGGTACGGCGTAGGGTAGGGGTTAGGTTTAGGGTTAGGGTTAGTGTTAGGGTTAGGGTACGGCTTAGGGTATGGGATAGGTTACGGGTGAGGGTACGGCGTAGGGTAGGGGTTAGGTTTAGGGTTAGTGTTAGGTTTAGGGTACCGCTTAGGGTATGGGATAGGGTACGGCGTAGGGTAGCGGTTAGGGTTAGGTTTAGGGTTAGGGTTAGGGTACGGCTTAGGATACGGTTTAGGGTACGGGTGAGAGTACGGCGTAGGTTATGGGTTAGGGTTAGGGTTAGGGTTAGGGTTAGGGTTAGTTTTAGGGTTAGGGATTGGTTTAGGGTACGGGTTAGGATTAGCATACTTGTTCGGGTTAGGGTTTTGGTTAGGGTTAGGGTACGCGTTAGGGTTAGGGTATGGGTTAGGTTTAGGGTACACGTTAGGATTAGGGTATTTATTAAACCTATCCCACTCTCTAGATACCACTTAGCACGTAAAGGAATATTATTTGGGGTTCAGCCATGGAGAAAATTTTAGTCACTAGGATAAGATAAAGAATAAACACATTATAAAAAAATCACATAAGGTTTTCTTTTTAACCTGTTCCTTAAAACACTAGTGTTTAGGAAATCTAATGGAGGCAAAAGCAGTAAAGGGTAGTTTAGGGTTAGGGTTAGGGTTAGGGTTAGGGTAGGGCTTAGGATACGGGTGAGGTTACTGGTGATGGTACTGCGTAGGTTATTGGTTAGGGTTAGGGTACGGCTTAGGATACGGGTTAGGATATGGGTTAGGTTACGGCGTTGGGTATGGGTGAGGGTTAGGGTTAGGGTTAGGGTAAGGCTTTGGGTACGGGTTAGGGTACGGGTGAGGGTACGGCGTAGGGTAGGGGTTAGGGTTAGGTTTAGGGTTAGGGTACGGCTTAGGATACGGGTTAGGGTATGGGTGAGGGTACGGCGTAGCGTATGGGTTAGGGTTAGGGTTAGGGTTAGGGTTAGTTTTAGGGTTAGGGATTGGTTTAGGGTACGGGTTAGGATTAGCGTACGTGTTAGGGTTAGGGTTTTGGTTAGGGTTAGGGTACGCGTTAGGGTTAGGGTATGGGTTAGGTTTAGGGTACACTTTAGGATTAGGGTATTTATTAAACCTATCCCACTCTCTAGATACCACTTAGCACGTAAAGGAATATTATTTAGGGTCCAGCCATGGAGAAGATTTTCGTTACTAGGATAAAATAAAGAATAAACACATTATAAAAAAATCACATTAGGATTTTCTTTTTAACCTGTTCCTTAAAACACTAGTGCTTAGGAAATCTAATGGAGGCAAAAGCAGTCAAGGGTAGTTTAGGGTTAGGGTTAGGGTTAGGGTTAGTGTTAGGGTTAGGGTACGGCTTAGGGTATGGGATAGGGTATGGGTGAGGGTACGGCATAGGGTAGGGTTTAGGGTTAGGGTTAGTGTTAGGGTTAGGGTTAGGGTATGGCTTAGGGTACGGCTGAGGGTACGGGTGAGGGTACTGGGTAGGGTATTGGTTAGGGTTAGGGTACGGCTTAGGATACGTGTTAGGGTACGGGTTAGGGTACGGCGTAGAGTGTGGGTTAGGGTTAGGGTTAGTGTTAGGGTTAGGGTTACCGTACGTCTTAGGGTACGTGTTAGGGTACGGGTGAGGGTACGGCGTAGGTTATGGGTTAGGGTTAGGGTTAGGGTACGTCTTAGGATACGGGTTAGGGTATGGGTGAGGGTACGGCGTAGGTTATGGGTTAGGGTTATGGTTAGTGTTAGGGTTATGGTACGGCTTAGGTTATGGGATAGGGTACAGGTGAGGGTATGGCATAGGGTAGGGGTTAGGGTTAGGTTTAGGGTTAGGGTTAGGGTTAGGGTACGCCTTAGGGTACGGGTGAGGGTATGGGTGAGGATACTGCGTAGGGTATTGGTTAGGGTTAGGGTACGGCTTAGGATACGGGTTAGGGTACGTGTTAGGGTATGGCGTACGCTATGGGTTAGGGTTAGGGTTAGGGTTAGGGTTAGGGTTAGGGTACGGCTTAGGGTACGGGTTAGGGTACGGGTGAGGTTACGGCGTAGGGTATAGTTTAGGGTTAGGTTTAGGGTTAGGGTACGGCTTAGGGTACGGGTTAGGGTACGGGTGAGGGTATGGCGTAGTGTATAGGTTAGGGTTAGGGTTAGGGTATGGCTTAGGGTACGGGTGAGGGTACGAGTGAGGGTACTGTGTAGGGTGTTGGTTATGGTTAGGGTACGGCTTAGGGTAAGGGTTAGGGTACGGGTGAGGGTATGGCGTAGTGTATAGGTTAGGGTTAGGGTTAGGGTTAGGGTACGGCTTAGGGTATGGGATAGGGTACGGGTGAGGGTACGGCGTAGGGTAGGGGTTAGGTTTAGGGTTAGGGTTAGTGTTAGGGTTAGGGTACGGCTTAGGGTATGGGATAGGTTACGGGTGAGGGTACGGCGTAGGGTAGGGGTTAGGGTTAGGTTTAGGGTTAGTGTTAGGTTTAGGGTACCGCTTAGGGTATGGGATAGGGTACGGCGTAGGGTAGCGGTTATGGTTAGGGTTAGGGTTAGGGTTAGGGTACGGCTTAGGATATGGTTTAGGGTACGGGTGAGGGTACGGCGTAGGTTATGGGTTAGGGTTAGGGTTAGGGTTAGGGTTAGGGTTAGGGTTAGTTTTAGGGTTAGGGATTGGTTTAGGGTACGGGTTAGGATTAGCATACTTGTTCGGGTTAGGGTTTTGGTTAGGGTTAGGGTACGCGTTAGGGTTAGGGTATGGGTTAGGTTTAGGGTACACGTTAGGATTAGGGTATTTATTAAACCTATCCCACTCTCTAGATACCACTTAGCACGTAAAGGAATATTATTTGGAGTTCAGCCATGGAGAAAATTTTAGTCACTAGGATAAGATAAAGAATAAACACATTATAAAAAAATCACATAAGGTTTTCTTTTTAACCTGTTCCTTAAAACACTAGTGTTTAGGAAATCTAATGGAGGCAAAAGCAGTAAAGGGTAGTTTAGGGTTAGGGTTAGGGTTAGGGTTAGGGTAGGGCTTAGGATACGGGTGAGGTTACTGGTGAGGGTACTGCGTAGGTTATTGGTTAGGGTTAGGGTACGGCTTAGGATACGGGTTAGGATATGGGTTAGGTTACGGCGTTGGGTATGGGTGAGGGTTAGGGTTAGGGTTAGGGTAAGGCTTTGGGTACGGGTTAGGGTACGGGTGAGGGTACGGCGTAGGGTAGGGATTAGGGTTAGGTTTAGGGTTAGGGTACGGCTTAGGATACGGGTTAGGGTATGGGTGAGGGTACGGCGTAGCGTATGGGTTAGGGTTAGGGTTAGGGTTAGGGTTAGTTTTAGGGTTAGGGATTGGTTTAGGGTACGGGTTAGGATTAGCGTACGTGTTAGGGTTAGGGTTTGGGTTAGGGTTAGGGTACGCGTTAGGGTTAGGGTATGGGTTAGGGTTAGGGTACGCGTTAGGATTAGGGTATTTATTAAACCTATCCCACTCTCTAGATACCACTTAGCACGTAAAGGAATATTATTTAGGGTCCAGCCATGGAGAAGATTTTAGTCACTAGGATAAGATAAAGAATAAACACATTATAAAAAAATCACATTAGGATTTTCTTTTTAACCTGTTCCTTAAAACACTAGTGCTTAGGAAATCTAATGGAGGCAAAAGCAGTCAAGGGTAGTTTAGGGTTAGGGTTAGGGTTAGGGTTAGTGTTAGGGTTAGGGTACGGCTTAGGGTATGGGATAGGGTATGGGTGAGGGTACGGCATAGGGTAGGGTTTAGGGTTAGGGTTAGTGTTAGGGTTAGGGTTAGGGTATGGCTTAGGGTACGGGTGAGGGTACTGTGTAGGTCATTGGTTAGGGTTAGGTTAAGGCTTAGGATACAGGTTATTGTATGGGTTAGGGTACGGTGCAGGGTATGGGTAAGGGTTAGGGTTAGGGTTAGGGTTAGAGTTAGGGTACGGCTTAGGGTACGGGTTAGGGTACGGGTGAGGGTACGGCGTAGTGTATAGGTTAGGGTTAGGGTTAGGGTACGGCTTAGGGTACGGGTTAGGTTACGGGTGAGGGTAAGGCGTAGGGTATGGGTTAGGGTTAGGGTCAGGGTTAGTGTTAGTGTTAGGGTTAGGGTACGGCTTAGCGTATGGGATAGGGTACGGGTGAGGGTACGGCGTAGGGTAGGGGTTAGGGTTAGAGTCAGGGTTAGGGTTGGGGTTAGGGTACGGCTTAGGGTACGGGTGAGGGTACGGGTGAGGGTACTGCGTAGGGTATTGGTTAGGGTTAGGATATGGCTTAGGATACGGGTTAGGGTACGGGTTAGGGTATGGCGTAGGGTATGGGTTAGGGTTAGGGTTAGGGTACGTCTTAGAGTACGGGTTAGGGTACGGGTGAGGGTACGGCGTAGGGTAAGGGTTAAGGTTAGGTTTAGGGTTAGGGTTAGGTTTAGGGTTAGCGATTGGTTTAGGGTACGGGTTAGGATTAGCGTACGTGTTAGGGTTAGGTTTTGGGTTAGGGTTAGGGTACGCGTTAGGGTTAGGGTATGGGGTAGGGTTAGGGTACACCTTAGGATTAGGGTATTTATTAATCCTATCCCACTCTCTAGATACCACTTAGCACGTAAAGGAATATTATTAGGGATCCAGCCATGGAGAAGATTTTAGTCACTAGGATAAGATAAAGAATAAACACATTATAAAAAAATCACATTAGGATTTTCTTTTTAACCTGTTCCTTAAAACACTAGTGCTTAGGAAATCTAATAGAGGCAAAAGCAATCAAGGGTAGTTTAGGGTTAGGGTTAGGGTTAGGGTTAGTGTTAGGGTTAGGGTATGGCTTAGGGTACGGCTGAGGGTACGGGTGAGGGTACTGGGTAGGGTATTGGTTAGGGTTAGGGTACGGCTTAGGATACGTGTTAGGGTACGGGTTAGGGTACGGCGTAGAGTGTGGGTTAGGGTTAGGGTTAGTGTTAGGGTTAGGGTTACCGTACGTCTTAGGGTACGTGTTATGGTACGGGTGAGGGTACGGCGTAGGTTATGGGTTAGGGTTAGGGTTAGGGTACGTCTTAGGATACGGGTTAGGGTATGGGTGAGGGTACGGCGTAGGTTATGGGTTAGGGTTATGGTTAGTGTTAGGGTTATGGTACGGCTTAGGTTATGGGATAGGGTACAGGTGAGGGTATGGCATAGGGTAGGGGTTAGGGTTAGGTTTAGGGTTAGGGTTAGGGTTAGGGTACGCCTTAGGGTACGGGTGAGGGTATGGGTGAGGATACTGCGTAGGGTATTGGTTAGGGTTAGGGTACGGCTTAGGATACGGGTTAGGGTACGTGTTAGGGTATGGCGTACGCTATGGGTTAGGGTTAGGGTTAGGGTTAGGGTTAGGGTTAGGGTACGGCTTAGGGTACGGGTTAGGGTACGGGTGAGGTTACGGCGTAGGGTATAGTTTAGGGTTAGGTTTAGGGTTAGGGTACGGCTTAGGGTACGGGTTAGGGTACCGGTGAGGGTATGGCGTAGTGTATAGGTTAGGGTTAGGGTTAGGGTATGGCTTAGGGTACGGGTGAGGGTACGGGTGAGGGTACTGTGTAGGGTGTTGGTTTTGGTTAGGGTACGGCTTAGAATACGGGTTAGGGTACGGTTTAGGGTACGGCGTAGGGTATGGGTTAGGGTTAGGGTTAGGGTTAGGGTTAGGGTTAGGGTACGGCTTAGGGTACGGGTTAGGGTACGGGTGAGGGTACGGCGTAGTGTATAGGTTAGGGTTAGGGTTAGGGTTAGGGTACGGCTTAGGGTACGGGTTAGGGTACGGGTGAGGGTACGGCGTAGTGTATGGGTTAGGGTTAGGGTTAGGGTTAGGGTTAGTTTTAGGGTTAGGGATTGGTTTAGGGTACGGGTTAGGATTAGCGTACGTGTTAGGGTTAGGGTTTGGGTTAGGGTTAGGGTACGTGTTAGGGTTAGGGTATGGGTTAGGGTTAGGGTACACGTTATGATTAGGGTATTTATTAAACCTATCCCACTCTCTAGATACCACTTAGCACGTAAAGGAATATTATTTGGGGTCCAGCCATGGAGAAGATTTTAGTCACTAGGATCAGATAAAGAATAAACACATTATAAAAAAATCACATTAGGATTTTCTTTTTAACCTGTTCTTTAAAACACTAGTGTTTAGGAAATCTAAAGGAGGCAAAAGCAGTAAAGGGTAGTTTAGGGTTAGGGTTAGGGTTAGGGTTAGGGTAGGGCTTAGGATACGGGTGAGGGTACTGGTGAGGGTACTGCGTAGGTTATTGGTTAGGGTTAGGGTACGGCTTAGGATACGGGTTAGGATATGGGTTAGGTTACGGCGTTGGGTATGGGTGAGGGTTAGGGTTAGGGTTAGGGTAAGGCTTTGGGTACGGGTTAGGGTACGGGTGAGGGTACGGCGTAGGGTAGAGGTTAGGGTTAGGTTTAGGGTTAGGGTACGGCTTAGGATACGGTTTAGGGTATGGGTGAGGGTACGGCGTAGCGTATGGGTTAGGGTTAGGGTTAGGGTTAGGGTTAGTTTTAGGGTTAGGGATTGGTTTAGGGTACGGGTTAGGATTAGTGTACGTGTTAGGGTTAGGGTTTGGGTTAGGGTTAGGGTACGCAATAGGGTTAGGGTGTGGGTTAGGGTTAGGGTACACGTTAGGATTAGGGTATTTATTAAACCTATCCCACTCTCTAGATACCATTTAGCACGTAAAGGAATATTATTTAGGGTCCAGCCATGGAGAAGATTTTCGTTACTAGGATAAGAAAAAGAATAAACACATTATAAAAAAATCACATTAGGATTTTCTTTTTAACCTGATCCTTAAAACACTAGTGCTTAGGAAATCTAATGGAGGCAAAAGCAGTCAAGGGTAGTTTAGGGTTAGGGTTAGGGTTAGGGTTAGTGTTAGGGTTAGGGTACGGCTTAGGGTATGGGATAGGGTACGGGTGAGGGTACGGCGTAGGGTAGGGGTTAGGGTTCGGGTTAGTGTTAGGGTTAGGGTTAGGGTATGGCTTAGGGTACGGGTGAGGGTACTGTGTAGGTCATTGGTTAGGGTTAGGTTAAGGCTTAGGATACAGGTTATTGTATGGGTTAGGGTACGGTGCAGGGTATGGGTAAGGGTTAGGGTTAGGGTTAGGGTTAGAGTTAGGGTACGGCTTAGGGTACGGGTTAGGGTACGGGTGAGGGTACGGCGTAGTGTATAGGTTAGGGTTAGGGTTAGGGTACGGCTTAGGGTACGGGTTAGGTTACGGGTGAGGGTACGGCGTAGGGTATGGGTTAGTGTTAGGGTTAGGGTACGGCTTAGCGTATGGGATAGGGTACGGGTGAGGGTACGGCGTAGGGTAGGGGTTAGGGTTAGAGTTAGGGTTAGGGTTGGGGTTAGGGTACGGCTTAGGGTACGGGTGAGGGTACGGGTGAGGGTACTGCGTAGGGTATTGGTTAGGGTTAGGATATGGCTTAGGATACGGGTTAGTGTACGGGTTAGGGTATGGCGTAGGGTATGGGTTAGGGTTAGGGTTAGGGTTAGGGTTAGGGTTAGGGTACGGCTTAGGATACGGGTTAGGGTACGGGTGAGGGTACGGCGTAGTGTATGGGTTAGGGTTAGTGTTAGGGTACGTCTTAGGGTACGGGTTAGGGTACGGGTGAGGGTACGGTGTAGGGTAAGGGTTAGGGTTAGGGTTAGGGTTAGGGTTAGTTTTAGGGTTAGGGTTTGGTTTAGGGTACGGGTTAGGATTAGCGTACGTGTTAGGGTTAGCTTTTGGGTTAGGGTTAGGGTACGCGTTAGGGTTAGGGTATGGGTTAGGGTTAGGGTACACGTTAGGATTAGGGTATTTATTAAACCTATCCCACTCTCTAGATACCACTTAGCACGTAACGAATATTATTAGGGATACAGCCATGGAGAAGATTTTAGTCACTAGGATAAGATAAAGAATAAACACATTATAAAAAAATCACATTAGTATTTTCTTTTTAACCTGTTCCTTAAAACACTAGTGCTTAGGAAATCTAATAGAGGCAAAAGCAATCAAGGGTAGTTTAGGGTTAGGGTTAGGGTTAGGGTTAGTGTTAGGTTTAGGGTACGGCTTAGGGTATGGGATAGGGTACGGGTGAGGGTACGGCGTAGGGTAGGGGTTAGGGTTAGGGTTAGGGTTAGGGTACGGCTTAGGGTACGGGTGAGGGTACGGGTGAGGGTACTGTTTAGGGTTTTGGTTATGGTTAGGGTACAGCTTAGAATACGGGTTAGGGTACGGTTTAGGGTACGGCGTAGGGTATGGGTTAGGGTTAGGGTTAGGGTTAGGGTTAGGGTTAGGGTACGGCTTAGGGTACGGGTTAGGGTACGGGTGAGGGTACGGCGTAGG
The DNA here is from genome assembly GCF_028564815.1 of Eubalaena glacialis. NCBI lineage: Eukaryota > Metazoa > Chordata > Mammalia > Artiodactyla > Balaenidae > Eubalaena > Eubalaena glacialis. The sequence continues at coordinate 181,906 of NW_026871230.1, read as the reverse complement.
TTATGGGTTAGGGTTAGGGTTAGGGTTAGGGTTAGTTTTAGGGTTAGGGATTGGTTTAGGGTAAGGTTTAGGATTAGCATACTTGTTCGGGTTAGGGTTTTGGTTAGGGTTAGGGTACGCGTTAGGGTTAGGGTATGGGTTAGGTTTAGGGTACACGTTAGGATTAGGGTATTTATTAAACCTATCCCACTCTCTAGATACCACTTAGCACGTAAAGGAATATTATTTAGGGTCCAGCCATGGAGAAGATTTTCGTCACTAGGATAAGATAAAGAATAAACACATTATAAAAAAATCACATTAGGATTTTCTTTTTAACCTGTTCCTTAAAACACTCGTGCTTAGGAATTCTAATGGAGGCAAAAGCAGTCAAGGGTAGTTTAGGGTTAGGGTTAGGGTTAGGGTTAGTGTTAGGGTTAGGGTACGGCTTAGGGTATGGGATAGGGTATGGGTGAGGGTACGGCATAGGGTAGGGTTTAGGGTTAGGGTTAGTGTTAGGGTTAGGGTCAGGGTATGGCTTAGGGTACGGGTGAGGGTACTGTGTAGGTCATTGGTTAGGGTTAGGTTAAGGCTTAGGATACAGGTTATTGTATGGGTTAGGGTACGGCGCAGGGTATGGGTAAGGGTTAGGGTTAGGGTTAGGGTTAGAGTTAGGGTACGGCTTAGGGTACGGGTTAGGGTACGGGTGAGGGTACGGCGTAGTGTATAGGTTAGGGTTAGGGTTAGGGTACGGCTTAGGTTACGGGTTAGGTTACGGGTGAGGGTACGGCGTAGGTTATGGGTTAGGGTTAGGGTTAGGGTTAGTGTTAGTGTTAGGGTTAGGGTACGGCTTAGCGTATGGGATAGGGTACGGGTGAGGGTACGGCGTAGGGTAGGGGTTAGGGTTAGAGTCAGGGTTAGGGTTGGGGTTAGGGTACGGCTTAGGGTACGGGTGAGGGTACGGGTGAGGGTACTGCGTAGGGTATTGGTTAGGGTTAGGATATGGCTTAGGATACGGGTTAGGGTACGGGTTAGGGTATGGCGTAGGGTATGGGTTAGGGTTAGGGTTAGGGTTAGGGTTAGGGTTAGGGTACGGCTTAGGATACGGGTTAGAGTACGGGTGAGGGTACGGCGTAGCGTATGGGTTAGGGTTAGGGTTAGGGTACGTCTTACAGTACGGGTTAGGGTACGGGTGAGGGTACGGCGTAGGGTAAGGGTTAAGGTTAGGGTTAGGGTTAGGGTTAGTTTTAGGGTTAGCGATTGGTTTAGGGTACGGGTTAGGATTAGCGTACGTGTTAGGGTTAGGTTTTGGGTTAGGGTTAGGGTACGCATTAGGGTTAGGGTATGGGGTAGGGTTAGGGTACACGTTAGGATTAGGGTATTTATTAAACCTATCCCACTCTCTAGATACCACTTAGCACGTAAAGGAATATTATTAGGGATCCAGCCATGGAGAAGATTTTAGTCACTAGGATATGATAAAGAATAAACACATTATAAAAAAATCACATTAGGATTTTCTTTTTAACCTGTTCCTTAAAACACTAGTGCTTAGGAAATCTAATAGAGGCAAAAGCAATCAAGGGTAGTTTAGGGTTAGGGTTAGGGTTAGGGTTAGTGTTAGGGTTAGGGTATGGCTTAGGGTACGGGTGAGGGTACGGGTGAGGGTACTGGGTAGGGTATTGGTTAGGGTTAGGGTACGGCTTAGGATACGTGTTAGGGTACGGGTTAGGGTACGGCGTAGAGTGTGGGTTAGGGTTAGGGTTAGTGTTAGGGTTAGGGTTACCGTACGTCTTAGGGTACGTGTTAGGGTACGGGTGAGGGTACGGCGTAGGTTATGGGTTAGGGTTAGGGTTAGGGTTAGGGTTAGGGTACGTCTTAGGATACGGGTTAGGGTATGGGTGAGGGTACGGCGTAGGTTATGGGTTAGGGTTATGGTTAGTGTTAGGGTTATGGTACGGCTTAGGTTATGGGATAGGGTACAGGTGAGGGTATGGCATAGGGTAGGGGTTAGGGTTAGGTTTAGGGTTAGGGTTAGGGTTAGGGTACGCCTTAGGGTACGGGTGAGGGTATGGGTGAGGATACTGCGTAGGGTATTGGTTAGGGTTAGGGTACGGCTTAGGATACGGGTTAGGGTACGTGTTAGGGTATGGCGTACGCTATGGGTTAGGGTTAGGGTTAGGGTTAGGGTTAGGGTTAGGGTACGGCTTAGGGTACGGGTTAGGGTACGGGTGAGGTTACGGCGTAGGGTATACTTTAGGGTTAGGGTTAGGGTTAGGGTACGGCTTAGGGTACGGGTTAGGGTACGGGTGAGGGTATGGCGTAGTGTATAGGTTAGGGTTAGGGTTAGGGTATGGCTTAGGGTACGGGTGAGGGTACGGGTGAGGGTACTGTGTAGGGTGTTGGTTATGGTTAGGGTACGGCTTAGAATACGGGTTAGGGTACGGTTTAGGGTACGGCGTAGGGTATGGGTTAGGGTTAGGGTTAGGGTTAGGGTTAGGGTACGGCTTAGGGTACGGGTTAGGGTACGGGTGAGGGTACGGCGTAGTGTATAGGTTAGGGTTAAGGTTAGGGTTAGGGTACGGCTTAGGGTACGGGTTAGGGTACGGGTGAGGGTACGGCGTAGTGTATGGGTTAGGGTTAGGGTTAGGGTTAGGGTTAGTTTTAGGGTTAGGGATTGGTTTAGGGTACGGGTTAGGATTAGCGTACGTGTTAGGGTTAGGGTTTGGGTTAGGGTTAGGGTACGTGTTAGGGTTAGGGTATGGGTTAGGGTTAGGGTACACGTTATGATTAGGGTATTTATTAAACCTATCCCACTCTCTAGATACCACTTAGCACGTAAAGGAATATTATTTGGGGTCCAGCCATGGAGAAGATTTTAGTCACTAGGATAAGATAAAGAATAAACACATTATAAAAAAATCACATTAGGATTTTCTTTTTAACCTGTTCTTTAAAACACTAGTGTTTAGGAAATCTAAAGGAGGCAAAAGCAGTAAAGGGTAGTTTAGGGTTAGGGTTAGGGTTAGGGTTAGGGTAGGGCTTAGGATACGGGTGAGGGTACTGGTGAGGGTACTGCGTAGGTTATTGGTTAGGGTTAGGGTACGGCTTAGGATACGGGTTAGGATATGGGTTAGGTTACGGCGTTGGGTATGGGTGAGGGTTAGGGTTAGGGTTAGGGTAAGGCTTTGGGTACGGGTTAGGGTACGGGTGAGGGTACGGCGTAGGGTAGAGGTTAGGGTTAGGTTTAGGGTTAGGGTACGGCTTAGGATACGGGTTAGGGTATGGGTGAGGGTACGGCGTAGCGTATGGGTTAGGGTTAGGGTTAGGGTTAGGGTTAGTTTTAGGGTTAGGGATTGGTTTAGGGTACGGGTTAGGATTAGTGTACGTGTTAGGGTTAGGGTTTGGGTTAGGGTTAGGGTACGCAATAGGGTTAGGGTGTGGGTTAGGGTTAGGGTACACGTTAGGATTAGGGTATTTATTAAACCTATCCCACTCTCTAGATACCATTTAGCACGTAAAGGAATATTATTTAGGGTCCAGCCATGGAGAAGATTTTCGTTACTAGGATAAGATAAAGAATAAACACATTATAAAAAAATCACATTAGGATTTTCTTTTTAACCTGTTCCTTAAAACACTAGTGCTTAGGAAATCTAATGGAGGCAAAAGCAGTCAAGGGTAGTTTAGGGTTAGGGTTAGGGTTAGGGTTAGTGTTAGGGTTAGGGTACGGCTTAGGGTATGGGATAGGGTACGGGTGAGGGTACGGCGTAGGGTAGGGGTTAGGGTTAGGGTTAGTGTTAGGGTTAGGGTTAGGGTATGGCTTAGGGTACGGGTGAGGGTACTGTGTAGGTCATTGGTTAGGGTTAGGTTAAGGCTTAGGATACAGGTTATTGTATGGGTTAGGGTACGGTGCAGGGTATGGGTAAGGGTTAGGGTTAGGGTTAGGGTTAGAGTTAGGGTACGGCTTAGGGTACGGGTTAGGGTACGGGTGAGGGTACGGCGTAGTGTATAGGTTAGGGTTAGGGTTAGGGTACGGCTTTGGGTACGGGTTAGGGTACGGGTGAGGGTATGCTGTAGTGTATAGGTTAGGGTTAGGGTTAGGGTTAGGGTATGGCTTAGGGTACGGGTGAGGGTACGGGTGAGGGTACTGTGTAGGGTATTGGTTATGGTTAGGGTACGGCTTAGAATACGGGTTAGGGTACGGGTTAGGGTACGGCGTAGGGTATAGTTTAGGGTTAGGGTTAGGGTTAGGGTACGGCTTAGGATACGGGTTAGGGTACGGGTGAGGGTACGGCGTAGTGTATAGGTTAGGGTTAGGGTTAGGGTACGGCTTAGGGTAAGGGTTAGGGTACGGGTCAGGGTATGGCGTAGTGTATAGGCTAGGGTTAGGGTTAGGGTTAGGGTACGGCTTAGGGTATGGGATAGGGTACGGGTGAGGGTACGGCGTAGGGTAGGGGTTAGGTTTAGGGTTAGGGTTAGTGTTAGGGTTAGGGTACGGCTTAGGGTATGGGATAGGTTACGGGTGAGGGTACGGCGTAGGGTAGGGGTTAGGGTTAGGTTTAGGGTTAGTGTTAGGTTTAGGGTACCGCTTAGGGTATGGGATAGGGTACGGCGTAGGGTAGCGGTTAGGGTTAAGTTTAGGGTTAGGGTTAGGGTACGGCTTAGGATACGGTTTAGGGTACGGGTGAGAGTACGGCGTAGGTTATGGGTTAGGGTTAGGGTTAGGGTTAGGGTTAGGGTTAGTTTTAGGGTTAGGGATTGGTTTAGGGTACGGGTTAGGATTAGCATACTTGTTCGGGTTAGGGTTTTGGTTAGGGTTAGGGTACGCGTTAGGGTTAGGGTATGGGTTAGGTTTAGGGTACACGTTAGGATTAGGGTATTTATTAAACCTATCCCACTCTCTAGATACCACTTAGCACGTAAAGGAATATTATTTGGGGTTCAGCCATGGAGAAAATTTTAGTCACTAGGATAAGATAAAGAATAAACACATTATAAAAAAATCACATAAGGTTTTCTTTTTAACCTGTTCCTTAAAACACTAGTGTTTAGGAAATCTAATGGAGGCAAAAGCAGTAAAGGGTAGTTTAGGGTTAGGGTTAGGGTTAGGGTTAGGGTAGGGCTTAGCATACGGGTGAGGTTACTGGTGAGGGTACTGCGTAGGTTATTGCTTAGGGTTAGGGTACGGCTTAGGATACGGGTTAGGATATGGGTTAGGTTACGGCGTTGGGTATGGGTGAGGGTTAGGGTTAGGGTTAGGGTAAGGCTTTGGGTACGGGTTAGGGTACGGGTGAGGGTACAGCGTACGGTAGGGGTTAGGGTTAGGTTTAGGGTTAGGGTACGGCTTAGGATACGGGTTAGGGTATGGGTGAGGGTACGGCGTAGCGTATGGGTTAGGGTTAGGGTTAGGGTTAGGGTTAGTTTTAGGGATAGGGATTGGTTTAGGGTACGGGTTAGGATTAGCGTACGTGTTAGGGTTAGGGTTTGGTTTAGGGTTAGGGTACGCGTTAGGGTTAGGGTATGGGTTAGGGTTAGGGTACGCGTTAGGATTAGGGTATGGGGTAGGGTTAGGGTACACGTTAGGATTAGGGTATTTATTAAACCTATCCCACTCTCTAGATACCACTTAGCACGTAAAGGAATATTATTAGGGATCCAGCCATGGAGAAGATTTTAGTCACTAGGATAAGATAAAGAATAAACACATTATAAAAAAATCACATTAGGATTTTCTTTTTAACCTGTTCCTTAAAACACTAGTGCTTAGGAAATCTAATAGAGGCAAAAGCAATCAAGGGTAGTTTAGGGTTAGGGTTAGGGTTAGGGTTAGTGTTAGTGTTAGGGTACGGCTTAGGGTATGGGATAGGGTACGGGTGAGGGTACGGCGTAGGGTAGCGGTTAGGGTTAGGGTTAGGGTTAGGGTTAGGGTATGGCTTAGGGTACGGGTGAGGGTACGGGTGAGGGTACTGCGTAGGGTATTGCTTAGGGTTAGGGTATGGCTTAGGATACGTGTTAGGGTACGGGTTAGGGTACGGCGTAGGTTATGGGTTAGGTTTAGGGTTAGGGTTAGGGTTAGGGTACGGCTTAGGATACGGGTTAGGGTATAGGTGAGGGTACGGCGTAGGTTAGGGGTTAGGGTTAGGGTTAGTGTTAGGGTTATGGTACGGCTTAGGTTATGGGATTGGGTACAGGTGAGGGTATGGCATAGGGTAGGGGTTAGGGTTAGGGTTAGGGTTAGGGTTAGGGTACGGCTTAGGGTACGGGTGAGGGTATGGGTGAGGATACTGCGTAGGGTATTGGTTAGGGTTAGGGTACGGCTTAGGATACGGGTTAGGGTACGTGTTAGGGTATGGCGTACGGTATGGGTTAGGGTTAGGGTTAGGGTTAGGGTTAGGGTTAGGGTTAGGGGTTGGGTACGGCTTAGGGTACGGGTTAGGGTACGGGTGAGGTTACGGCGTAGGGTATAGTTTAGGGTTAGGGTTAGGGTTAGGGTACGGCTTAGGATACGGGTTAGGGTACGGGTGAGGGTACGGCGTAGCGTATGGTTTAGGGTTAGGGTTAGGGTTAGGGTACGGCTTAGGGTACGGGTTAGGGTACGGGTGAGGGTATGGCGTAGTGTGTGGGTTAGGGTTAGGGTTAGTGTTAGGGTTAGGGTTACGGTACGTCTTAGGGTACGTGTTAGGGTACGGGTGAGGGTACGGCGTAGGTTATGGGTTAGGGTTAGGGTTAGGGTTAGGGTTAGGGTACGGCTTAGGTTATGGGATAGGGTACAGTTGAGGGTATGGCATAGGGTAGGGGTTAGGGTTAGGTTTAGGGTTAGGGTTAGGGTTAGGGTACGGCTTAGGGTACGGGTGAGGGTACCTGTTAGGGTATGGCGTACGCTATGGGTTAGGGTTAGGGTTAGGGTTAGGGTTAGGGTTAGGGTACGGCTTAGGGTACGGGTTAGGGTATGGGTGAGGTTACGGCGTAGGGTATAGTTTAGGGTTAGGGTTAGGGTTAGGGTACGGCTTAGGGTACGGGTTAGGGTACGGGTGAGGGTATGGCGTAGTGTATAGGTTAGGGTTAGGTTTAGGGTTAGGGTATGGCTTAGGGTACGGGTGAGGGTACGGGTGAGGGTACTGTGTAGGGTATTGGTTATGTTTAGGGTACGGCTTAGAATACGGGTTAGGGTACGGTTTAGGTTACGGCGTAGGGTATGGGTTAGGGTTAGGGTTAGGGTTAGGGTTAGGGTTAGGGTACGGCTTAGGGTACGGGTTAGGGTACGGGTGAGGGTACGGCGTAGTGTATAGGTTAGGGTTAGGGTTAGGGTTAGGGTACGGCTTAGGGTATGGGATAGGGTACGGGTGAGGGTACGGCGTAGGGTAGGGGTTAGGTTTAGGGTTAGGGTTAGTGTTAGGGTTAGGGTACGGCTTAGGGTATGGGATAGGGTATGGGTGAGGGTACGGCATAGGGTAGGGTTTAGGGTTAGGGTTAGGGTTAGGGTGTGGCTTAGGGTACGGGTGAGGGTACTGTGTAGGTCATTGGTTAGGGTTAGGTTAAGGCTTAGGATACAGGTTATTGTATTGATTAGGGTACGCAGGGTATGGGTAAGGGTTAGGGTTAGGGTTAGGGTTAGAGTTAGGGTACGGCTTAGGGTACGAGTTAGGGAACGGGTGAGGGTACGGCGTAGTGTATAGGTTAGGGTTAGGTTTAGGGTACGGCTTAGGCTACGGATTAGGTTATGGGCGAGGGTACGGCGTAGGGTATGGGTTAGGGTTAGGGTTAGGGTTAGTGTTACTGTTACGGTTAGGGTACGGCTTAGCGTATGGTATAGGGTACGGGTGAGGGTACGGCGTAGGGTAGGGATTAGGGTTAGGGTTAGGGTTAGGGTTAGGGTATGGCTTAGGGTACGGGTGAGGGTACGGGTGAGGGTACTGCGTAGGGTATTGGTTAGGGTTATGGTACGGCTTAGGATACGTGTTAGGGTACGGGTTAGGGTACGGCGTAGAGTGTGGGTTAGGGTTAGGGTTAGTGTTAGGGTTAGGGTTACGGTACGTCTTAGGGTACGTGTTAGGGTACGGGTGAGGGTACGGCGTAGGTTATGGGTTAGGGTTAGGGTTAGGGTTAGGGTTAGGGTACGGCTTAGGATACGGGTTAGGGTACGGGTGAGGGTACGGCGTAGGTTATGGGTTAGGGTTAGGGTTAGTGTTAGGGTTATGGTACGGCTTAGGTTATGGGATAGGGTACAGGTGAGGGTATGGGATAGGGTAGGGGTTAGGGTTAGGGTTAGGGTTAGGGTTAGGTTTAGGGTACGGCTTAGGGTACGGGTGAGGGTATGGGTGAGGATACTGCGTAGGGTATTGGTTAGGGTTAGGGTACGGCTTAGGATATGGGTTAGGGTACGTGTTAGGGTATGGCGTACGGTATGGGTTAGGGTTAGGGTTAGGGTTAGGGTTACGGTTAGGGTTAGGGTACGGCTTAGGGTTCGGGTTAGGGTACGGGTGAGGTTACGGCGTAGGGTATAGTTTAGGGTTAGGGTTAGGGTTAGGGTACGGCTTAGGATACGGGTTAGGGTACGGGTGAGGGTACGGCGTAGCGTATGGTTTAGGGTTAGGGTTAGGGTTAGGGTACGGCTTAGGGTACGGGTTAGGGTACGGGTGAGGGTATGGTGTAGTGTATAGGTTAGGGTTAGGGTTAGGGTTAGGGTATGGCTTAGGGTACGGGTGAGGGTACGGGTGAGGGTACTGTGTAGGGTATTGGTTATGGTTAGGGTACGGCTTAGAATACGGGTTAGGGTACGGGTTAGGGTACAGCGTAGGGTATGTGTTAGGGTTAGGGTTAGGGTTAGGGTTAGGGTTAGGGTACGGCTTAGGGTACGGGTTAGGGTACGGGTGAGGGTACGGCGTAGTGTATAGGTTAGGGTTAGGGTTAGGGTTAGGGTACGGCTTAGGGTACGGGTTAGGGTACGGGTGAGGGTATGGCGTAGTGTATAGGTTAGGGTTAGGGTTAGGGTTAGGGTACGGCTTAGGGTATGGGATAGGGTACGGGTGAGGGTACGACGTAGGGTAGGGGTTAGGTTTAGGGTTAGGGTTAGTGTTAGGGTTAGGGTACGGCTTAGGGTATGGGATAGGTTATGGGTGAGGGTACGGCGTAGGGTAGGGGTTAGGGTTAGGTTTAGGGTTAGTGTTAGGTTTAGGGTACCGCTTAGGGTATGGGATAGGGTACGGCGTAGGGTAGCGGTTAGGGTTAGGGTAAGGGTTAGGGTTAGGGTACGGCTTAGGATACGGGTTAGGGTACGGGTGAGGGTACGGCGTAGGTTATGGGTTAGGGTTAGGGTTAGGGTTAGGGTTAGTTTTAGGGTTAGGGATTGGTTTAGGGTAGGGTTTAGGATTAGCATACTTGTTCGGGTTAGGGTTTTGGTTAGGGTTAGGGTACGCGTTAGGGTTAGGGTATGGGTTAGGTTAAGGGTACACGTTAGGATTAGGGTATTTATTAAACCTATCCCACTCTCTAGATACCACTTAGCACGTAAAGGAATATTATTTGGGGTTCAGCCATGGAGAAGATTTTCGTCACTAGGATAAGATAAAGAATAAACACATTATAAAAAAATCACATAAGGTTTTCTTTTTAACCTGTTCCTTAAAACACTAGTGTTTAGGAAATCTAATGGAGGCAAAAGCAGTCAAGGGTAGTTTAGGGTTAGGGTTAGGGTTAGGGTTAGGGTAGGGCTTAGGATACGGGTGAGGTTACTGGTGAGGGTACTGCGTAGGTTATTGGTTAGGGTTAGGGTACGGCTTAGGATACGGGTTAGGATATGGGTTAGGTTACGGCGTTGGATATGGGTGAGGGTTAGGGTTAGGGTTAGGGTAAGGCTTTGGGTACGGGTTAGGGTACGGGTGAGGGTACGGCGTAGGGTAGAGGTTAGGGTTAGGTTTAGGGTTAGGGTACGGCTTAGGATACAGGTTAGGGTATCGGTGAGTGTACGGCGTAGCGTATGGGTTAGGGTTAGGGTTAGGGTTAGTTTTAGGGTTAGGGATTGGTTTAGGGTATGGGTTAGGATTAGCGTACGTGTTAGGGTTAGGGTTTGGGTTAGGGTTAGGGTACGCGTTAGGGTTAGGGTATGGGTTAGGGTTAGGGTACGCGTTAGGATTAGGGTATTTATTAAACCTATCCCACTCTGTAGATACCACTTAGCACGTAAAGGAATATTATTTAGGGTACAGCCATTGAGAATATTTTCGTCACTAGGATAAGATAAAGAATAAACACATTATAAAAAAATCACATTAGGATTTTCTTTTTAACCTGTTTCTTAAAACACTAGTGCTTAGGAAATCTAATGGAGGCAAAAGCAGTCAAGGGTAGTTTAGGGTTAGGGTTAGGGTTAGGGTTAGTGTTAGGGTTAGGGTACGGCTTAGGGTATGGGATAGGGTATGGGTGAGGGTACGGCATAGGGTAGGGTTTAGGGTTAGGGTTAGTGTTAGGGTTAGGGTTAGGGTATGGCTTAGGTTACGGGTGAGGGTACTGTGTAGGTCATTGGTTAGGGTTAGGTTAAGGCTTAGGATATAGTTTATTGTATGGGTTAGGGTACGGCGCAGAGTATGGCTAAGGGTTAGGGTTAGGGTTAGGGTTAGAGTTAGGGTACGGCTTAGGATACGGGTTAGGGTATGGGTGAGGGTACGGCGTAGCGTATGGGTTAGGGTTAGGGTTAGGTTTAGGGTTAGTTTTAGGGTTAGGGATTGGTTTAGGGTACGGGTTAGGATTAGCGTACGTGTTAGGGTTAGGGTTTGGGTTAGGGTTAGGGTACGCATTAGGGTTAGGGTATGGGTTAGGGTTAGGGTACACGTTAGGATTAGGGTATTTATTAAACCTATCCCACTCTCTAGATACCACTTAGCACGTAAAGGAATATTATTTAGGGTCCAGCCATGGAGAAGATTTTCGTCACTAGGATAAGATAAAGAATAAACACATTATAAAAAAATCACATTAGGATTTTCTTTTTAACCTGTTCCTTAAAACACTAGTGCTTAGGAAATCTAATGGAGGCAAGAGCAGTCAAGGGAAGTTTAGGGTTAGGGTTAGGGTTAGGGTTAGTGTTAGGGTTAGGGTACGGCTTAGGGTATGGGATAGGGTATGGGTGAGGGTACGGCATAGGGTAGGGTTTAGGGTTAGGGTTAGGGTTAGGGTATGGCTTAGGGTACGGGTGAGGGTACTGTGTAGGTCATTGGTTAGGGTTAGGTTAAGGCTTAGGATACAGGTTATTGTATTGATTAGGGTACGCAGGGTATGGGTAAGGGTTAGGGTTAGGGTTAGGGTTAGAGTTAGGGTACGGCTTAGGGTACGAGTTAGGGAACGGGTGAGGGTACGGCGTAGTGTATAGGTTAGGGTTAGGGTTAGGGTACGGCTTAGGCTACGGATTAGGTTATGGGCGAGGGTACGGCGTAGGGTATGGGTTAGGGTTAGGGTTAGGGTTAGTGTTACTGTTACGGTTAGGGTACGGCTTAGCGTATGGGATAGGGTACGGGTGAGGGTACGGCGTAGGGTAGGGGTTAGGGTTAGGGTTAGGGTTAGGGTTAGGGTATGGCTTAGGGTACGGGTGAGGGTACGGGTGAGGGTACTGCGTAGGGTATTGGTTAGGGTTAGGGTACGGCTTAGGATACATGTTAGGGTACGGGTTAGGGTACGGCGTAGAGTGTGGGTTAGGGTTAGGGTTAGTGTTAGCGTTAGGGTTACGGTACGTCTTAGGGTACGTGTTAGGGTACGGGTGAGGGTACGGCGTAGGTTATGGGTTAGGGTTAGGGTTAGGGTTAGGGTTAGGGTACGGCTTAGGATACGGGTTAGGGTACGGGTGAGGGTACGGCGTAGGTTATGGGTTAGGGTTAGGGTTAGTGTTAGGGTTATGGTACGGCTTAGGTTATGGGATAGGGTACAGGTGAGGGTATGGGATAGGGTAGGGGTTAGGGTTAGGGTTAGGGTTAGGGTTAGGTTTAGGGTACGGCTTAGGGTACGGGTGAGGGTATGGGTGAGGATACTGCGTAGGGTATTGGTTAGGGTTAGGGTACGGCTTAGGATATGGGTTAGGGTACGTGTTAGGGTATGGCGTACGGTATGGGTTAGGGTTAGGGTTAGGGTTAGGGTTACGGTTAGGGTTAGGGTACGGCTTAGGGTTCGGGTTAGGGTACGGGTGAGGTTACGGCGTAGGGTATAGTTTAGGGTTAGGGTTAGGGTTAGGGTACGGCTTAGGATACGGGTTAGGGTACGGGTGAGGGTACGGCGTAGCGTATGGTTTAGGGTTAGGGTTAGGGTTAGGGTACGGCTTAGGGTACGGGTTAGGGTACGGGTGAGGGTATGGTGTAGTGTATAGGTTAGGGTTAGGGTTAGGGTTAGGGTATGGCTTAGGGTACGGGTGAGGGTACGGGTGAGGGTACTGTGTAGGGTATTGGTTATGGTTAGGGTACGGCTTAGAATACGGGTTAGGGTACGGGTTAGGGTACAGCGTAGGGTATGTGTTAGGGTTAGGGTTAGGGTTAGGGTTAGGGTTAGGGTACGGCTTAGGGTACGGGTTAGGGTACGGGTGAGGGTACGGCGTAGTGTATAGGTTAGGGTTAGGGTTAGGGTTAGGGTACGGCTTAGGGTACGGGTTAGGGTACGTGTGAGGGTATGGCGTAGTGTATAGGTTAGGGTTAGGGTTAGGGTTAGGGTACGGCTTAGGGTATGGGATAGGGTACGGGTGAGGGTACGACGTAGGGTAGGGGTTAGGTTTAGGGTTAGGGTTAGTGTTAGGGTTAGGGTACGGCTTAGAGTATGGGATAGGTTATGGGTGAGGGTACGGCGTAGGGTAGGGGTTAGGGTTAGGTTTAGGGTTAGTGTTAGGTTTAGGGTACCGCTTAGGGTATGGGATAGGGTACGGCGTAGGGTAGCGGTTAGGGTTAGGGTAAGGGTTAGGGTTAGGGTACGGCTTAGGATACGGGTTAGGGTACGGGTGAGGGTACGGCGTAGGTTATGGGTTAGGGTTAGGGTTAGGGTTAGGGTTAGTTTTAGGGTTAGGGATTGGTTTAGGGTAGGGTTTAGGATTAGCATACTTGTTCGGGTTAGGGTTTTGGTTAGGGTTAGGGTACGCGTTAGGGTTAGGGTATGGGTTAGGTTAAGGGTACACGTTAGGATTAGGGTATTTATTAAACCTATCCCACTCTCTAGATACCACTTAGCACGTAAAGGAATATTATTTGGGGTTCAGCCATGGAGAAGATTTTCGTCACTAGGATAAGATAAAGAATAAACACATTATAAAAAAATCACATAAGGTTTTCTTTTTAACCTGTTCCTTAAAACACTAGTGTTTAGGAAATCTAATGGAGGCAAAAGCAGTCAAGGGTAGTTTAGGGTTAGGGTTAGGGTTAGGGTTAGGGTAGGGCTTAGGATACGGGTGAGGTTACTGGTGAGGGTACTGCGTAGGTTATTGGTTAGGGTTAGGGTACGGCTTAGGATACGGGTTAGGATATGGGTTAGGTTACGGCGTTGGATATGGGTGAGGGTTAGGGTTAGGGTTAGGGTAAGGCTTTGGGTACGGGTTAGGGTACGGGTGAGGGTACGGCGTAGGGTAGAGGTTAGGGTTAGGTTTAGGGTTAGGGTACGGCTTAGGATACAGGTTAGGGTATCGGTGAGTGTACGGCGTAGCGTATGGGTTAGGGTTAGGGTTAGGGTTAGTTTTAGGGTTAGGGATTGGTTTAGGGTATGGGTTAGGATTAGCGTACGTGTTAGGGTTAGGGTTTGGGTTAGGGTTAGGGTACGCGTTAGGGTTAGGGTATGGGTTAGGGTTAGGGTACGCGTTAGGATTAGGGTATTTATTAAACCTATCCCACTCTGTAGATACCACTTAGCACGTAAAGGAATATTATTTAGGGTACAGCCATTGAGAATATTTTCGTCACTAGGATAAGATAAAGAATAAACACATTATAAAAAAATCACATTAGGATTTTCTTTTTAACCTGTTTCTTAAAACACTAGTGCTTAGGAAATCTAATGGAGGCAAAAGCAGTCAAGGGTAGTTTAGGGTTAGGGTTAGGGTTAGGGTTAGTGTTAGGGTTAGGGTACGGCTTAGGGTATGGGATAGGGTATGGGTGAGGGTACGGCATAGGGTAGGGTTTAGGGTTAGGGTTAGTGTTAGGGTTAGGGTTAGGGTATGGCTTAGGTTACGGGTGAGGGTACTGTGTAGGTCATTGGTTAGGGTTAGGTTAAGGCTTAGGATATAGTTTATTGTATGGGTTAGGGTACGGCGCAGAGTATGGCTAAGGGTTAGGGTTAGGGTTAGGGTTAGAGTTAGGGTACGGCTTAGGATACGGGTTAGGGTATGGGTGAGGGTACGGCGTAGCGTATGGGTTAGGGTTAGGGTTAGGTTTAGGGTTAGGGATTGGTTTAGGGTACGGGTTAGGATTAGCGTACGTGTTAGGGTTAGGGTTTGGGTTAGGGTTAGGGTACGCATTAGGGTTAGGGTATGGGTTAGGGTTAGGGTACACGTTAGGATTAGGGTATTTATTAAACCTATCCCACTCTCTAGATACCACTTAGCACGTAAAGGAATATTATTTAGGGTCCAGCCATGGAGAAGATTTTCGTCACTAGGATAAGATAAAGAATAAACACATTATAAAAAAATCACATTAGGATTTTCTTTTTAACCTGTTCCTTAAAACACTAGTGCTTAGGAAATCTAATGGAGGCAAGAGCAGTCAAGGGAAGTTTAGGGTTAGGGTTAGGGTTAGGGTTAGTGTTAGGGTTAGGGTACGGCTTAGGGTATGGGATAGGGTATGGGTGAGGGTACGGCATAGGGTAGGGTTTAGGGTTAGGGTTAGGGTTAGGGTATGGCTTAGGGTACGGGTGAGGGTACTGTGTAGGTCATTGGTTAGGGTTAGGTTAAGGCTTAGGATACAGGTTATTGTATTGATTAGGGTACGCAGGGTATGGGTAAGGGTTAGGGTTAGGGTTAGGGTTAGAGTTAGGGTACGGCTTAGGGTACGAGTTAGGGAACGGGTGAGGGTACGGCGTAGGGTATGGGTTAGGGTTAGGGTTAGGGTTAGTGTTACTGTTACGGTTAGGGTACGGCTTAGCGTATGGGATAGGGTACGGGTGAGGGTACGGCGTAGGGTAGGGGTTAGGGTTAGGGTTAGGGTTAGGGTTAGGGTATGGCTTAGGGTACGGGTGAGGGTACGGGTGAGGGTACTGCGTAGGGTATTGGTTAGGGTTAGGGTACGGCTTAGGATACATGTTAGGGTACGGGTTAGGGTACGGCGTAGAGTGTGGGTTAGGGTTAGGGTTAGTGTTAGCGTTAGGGTTACGGTACGTCTTAGGGTACGTGTTAGGGTACGGGTGAGGGTACGGCGTAGGTTATGGGTTAGGGTTAGGGTTAGGGTTAGGGTTAGGGTACGGCTTAGGATACGGGTTAGGGTACGGGTGAGGGTACGGCGTAGGTTATGGGTTAGGGTTAGGGTTAGTGTTAGGGTTATGGTACGGCTTAGGTTATGGGATAGGGTACAGGTGAGGGTATGGCATAGGGTAGGGGTTAGGGTTAGGGTTAGGGTTAGGGTTAGGTTTAGGGTACGGCTTAGGGTACGGGTGAGGGTATGGGTGAGGATACTGCGTAGGGTATTGGTTAGGGTTAGGGTACGGCTTAGGATATGGGTTAGGGTACGTGTTAGGGTATGGCGTACGGTATGGGTTAGGGTTAGGGTTAGGGTTAGGGTTACGGTTAGGGTTAGGGTACGGCTTAGGGTTCGGTTAGGGTACGGGTGAGGTTACGGGGTAGGGTATAGTTTAGGGTTAGGGTTAGGGTTAGGGTACGGCTTAGGATACGGGTTAGGGTACGGGTGAGGGTACGGCGTAGCGTATGGTTTAGGGTTAGGCTTAGGGTTAGGGTACGGCTTAGGGTACGGGTTAGGGTACGGGTGAGGGTATGGTGTAGTGTATAGGTTAGGGTTAGGGTTAGGGTTAGGGTATGGCTTAGGGTACGGGTGAGGGTACGGGTGAGGGTACTGTGTAGGGTATTGGTTATGGTTAGGGTACGGCTTCGAATACGGGTTAGGGTACGGGTTAGGGTACAGCGTAGGGTATGTGTTAGGGTTAGGGTTAGGGTTAGGGTTAGGGTTAGGGTACGGCTTAGGGTACGGGTTAGGGTACGGGTGAGGGTACGGCGTAGTGTATAGGTTAGGGTTAGGGTTAGGGTTAGGGTACGGCTTAGGGTACGGGTTAGGGTACGGGTGAGGGTATGGCGTAGTGTATAGGTTAGGGTTAGGGTTAGGGTTAGGGTACGGCTTAGGGTATGGGATAGGGTACGGTTGAGGGTACGATGTAGGGTAGGGGTTAGGTTTAGGGTTAGGGTTAGTGTTAGGGTTAGGGTACGGCTTAGGGTATGGGATAGGTTACGGGTGAGGGTACGGCGTAGGGTAGGGGTTAGGGTTAGGTTTAGGGTTAGTGTTAGGTTTAGGGTACCGCTTAGGGTATGGGATAGGGTACGGCGTAGGGTAGCGGTTAGGGTTAGGGTAAGGGTTAGGGTTAGGGTACGGCTTAGGATACGGGTTAGGGTACGGGTGAGGGTACAGCGTAGGTTATGGGTTAGGGTTAGGGTTAGGGTTAGGGTTAGTTTTAGGGTTAGGGATTGGTTTAGGGTAGGGGTTAGGATTATCATACTTGTTCGGGTTAGGGTTTTGGTTAGGGTTAGGGTACGCGTTAGGGTTAGGGTATGGGTTAGGTTAAGGGTACACGTTAGGATTAGGGTATTTATTAAACCTATCCCACTCTCTAGATACCACTTAGCACGTAAAGGAATATTATTTGGGGTTCAGCCATGGAGAAGATTTTCGTCACTAGGATAAGATAAAGAATAAACACATTATAAAAAAATCACATAAGGTTTTCTTTTTAACCTGTTCCTTAAAACACTAGTGTTTAGGAAATCTAATGGAGGCAAAAGCAGTCAAGGGTAGTTTAGGGTTAGGGTTAGGGTTAGGGTTAGGGTAGGGCTTAGGATACGGGTGAGGTTACTGGTGAGGGTACTGCGTAAGTTATTGGTTAGGGTTAGGGTACGGCTTAGGATACGGGTTAGGATATGGGTTAGGTTACGGCGTTGGATATGGGTGAGGGTTAGGGTTAGGGTTAGGGTAAGGCTTTGGGTACGGGTTAGGGTACGGGTGAGGGTACGGCGTAGGGTAGAGGTTAGGGTTAGGTTTAGGGTTAGGGTACGGCTTAGGATACAGGTTAGGGTATGGGTGAGTGTACGGCGTAGCGTATGGGTTAGGGTTAGGGTTAGGGTTAGTTTTAGGGTTAGGGATTGGTTTAGGGTATGGGTTAGGATTAGCGTACGTGTTAGGGTTAGGGTTTGGGTTAGGGGTAGGGTACGCGTTAGGGTTAGGGTATGGGTTAGGGTTAGGGTACGCGTTAGGATTAGGGTATTTATTAAACCTATCCCACTCTCTAGATACCACTTAGCACGTAAAGGAATATTATTAGGGATCCAGCCATGGAGAAGATTTTAGTCACTAGGATAAGATAAAGAATAAAAACATTATAAAAAAATCACATTAGGATTTTCTTTTTAACCTGTTTCTTAAAAGACTAGTGCTTAGGAAATCTAATGGAGGCAAAAGCAGTCAAGGGTAGTTTAGGGTTAGGGTTAGGGTTAGGGTTAGTGTTAGGGTTAGGGTACGGCTTAGGGTATGGGATAGGGAATGGGTGAGGGTACGGCATAGGGTAGGGTTTAGGGTTAGGGTTAGTGTTAGGGTTAGGGTTAGGGTATGGCTTAGGGTACGGGTGAGGGTACTGTGTAGGTCATTGGTTAGGGTTAGGTTAAGGCTTAGGATATAGTTTATTGTATGGGTTAGGGTACGGCGCAGAGTATGGCTAAGGGTTAGGGTTAGGGTTAGGGTTAGAGTTAGGGTACGGCTTAGGATACGGGTTAGGGTATGGGTGAGGGTACGGCGTAGCGTATGGGTTAGGGTTAGGGTTAGGTTTAGGGTTAGTTTTAGGGTTAGGGATTGGTTTAGGGTACGGGTTAGGATTAGCGTACGTGTTAGGGTTAGGGTTTGGGTTAGGGTTAGGGTACGCATTAGGGTTAGGGTATGGGTTATGGTTAGGGTACACGTTAGGATTAGGGTATTTATTAAACCTATCCCACTCTCTAGATACCACTTAGCACGTAAAGGAATATTATTTAGGGTCCAGCCATGGAGAAGATTTTCGTCACTAGGATAAGATAAAGAATAAACACATTATAAAAAAATCACATTAGGATTTTCTTTTTAACCTGTTCCTTAAAACACTAGTGCTTAGGAAATCTAATAGAGGCAAAAGCAATCAAGGGTAGTTTAGGGTTAGGGTTAGGGTTAGGGTTAGTGTTAGGGTTAGGGTACGGCTTAGGGTATGGGATAGGGTACGGGTGAGGGTACGGCGTAGTGTATAGGTTAGGGTTAGGATTAGGGTACGGCTTAGGGTACGGGTTAGGTTACGGGTGAGGGTACGGTGTAGGGTATGGGTTAGGGTTAGGGTTAGGGTTAGTGTTAGAGTTAGCGTTAGGGTACGGCTTAGCGTATGGGATAGGGTACGGGTGAGGGTACGGCGTAGGGTAGGGGTTAGGGTTAGAGTTAGGGTTAGGGTTGGGGTTAGGGTACGGCTTAGGGTACGGGTGAGGGTACGGGTGAGGGTACTGCGTAGGGTATTGGTTAGGGTTAGGATATGGCTTAGGATACGGGTTAGGGTACGGGTTAGGGTATGGCTTAGGGTATGGGTTAGGGTTAGGGTTAGGGTTAGGGTACGGCTTAGTATACGGGTTAGGGTACGGGTGAGGGTACGGCGTAGCGTATGGGTTAGGGTTAGGTTTAGGGTACGTCTTAGGCTACGGGTTAGGGTACGGGTGAGGGTACGGCGTAGGGTAAGGGTTAGGGTTAGGTTTAGGGTTAGGGTTAGTTTTAGGGTTAGGGATTGGTTTAGGGTACGGGTTAGGATTAGCGTAAGTGTTAGGGTTAGGTTTTGGGATAGGGTTCGGGTACGCGTTAGGGTTAGGGTACACGTTAGGATTAGGGTATTTATTAAACCTATCCCACTCTCTAGATACCACTTAGCACGTAAAGGAATATTATTAGGGATCCAGCCACGGAGAAGATTTTAGTCACTAGGATAAGATAAAGAATAAACACATTATAAAAAAATCACATTAGGATTTTCTTTTTAACCTGTTCCTTAAAACACTAGTGCTTAGGAAATCTAATAGAGGCAAAAGCAATCAAGGGTAGTTTAGGGTTAGGGTTAGGGTTAGGGTTAGTGTTAGGGTTAGGGTACGGCTTAGGGTATGGGATAGGGTACGGGTGAGGGTACGGCGTAGGGTAGGGGTTAGGGTTAGGGTTAGGGTTATGGTTAGGGTATGGCTTAGGGTACGGGTGAGGGTACTGCGTAGGGTATTGGTTAGGGTTAGGGTACGGCTTAGGATACGTGTTAGGGTACGGGTTAGGGTACGGCGTAGAGTGTGGGTTAGGGTTAGGGTTAGTGTTAGGGTTAGGGTTACGGTACGTCTTAGGGTACGTGTTAGGGTACGGGTGAGGGTACGGCGTAGGTATTGGGTTAGGGTTAGGGTTAGGGTTAGGGTACGGCTTAGGATACGGGTTAGGGTATGGGTGAGGGTACGGCGTAGGTTATGGATTAGGGTTAGGGTTAGTGTTAGGGTTATGGTACGGCTTAGGTTATGGGATAGGGTACAGGTGAGGGTATGGCATAGGGTAGGGGTTAGGGTTAGGTTTAGGGTTAGGGTTAGGGTTAGGGTACGCCTTAGGGTACGGGTGAGGGTATGGGTGAGGATACTGCGTAGGGTATTGGTTAGGGTTAGGGTACGGCTTAGGATACGGGTTAGGGTACGTGTTAGGGTATGGCGTACGATATGGGTTAGGGTTAGGGTTAGGGTTAGGGTTAGGGTTAGGGTTAGGGTACGGCTTAGGGTACGGGTTAGGGTACGGGTGAGGTTACGGCGTAGGGTATAGTTTAGGGTTAGGGTTAGGGTTAGGGTACGGCTTAGGGTACGGGTTAGGGTACGGGTGAGGGTATGGCGTAGTGTATAGGTTAGGGTTAGGGTTAGGGTTAGGGTATGGCTTAGGGTACGGGTGAGGGTACGGGTGAGGGTACTGTGTAGGGTATTGGTTATGGTTAGGGTACGGCTTAGAATACGGGTTAGGGTACGGTTTAGGGTACGGCGTAGGGTATGGGTTAGGGTTAGGGTTAGGGTTAGGGTTAAGGTTAGGGTACGGCTTAGGGTATGGGATAGGGTACGGGTGAGGGTACGGCGTAGGGTAGGGGTTAAGTTTAGGGTTAGGGTTAGTGTTAGGGTTAGGGTATGGCTTAGGGTATGGGATAGGTTATGGGTGAGGGTACGGCGTAGGGTAGGGGTTAGGGTTAGGTTTAGGGTTAGTGTTAGGTTTAGGGTACCGCTTAGGGTATGGGATAGTGTACGGCATAGGGTAGCGGTTAGGGTTAGGGTTAGGGTTAGGGTAGGGCTTAGGATACGGGTGAGGTTACTGGTGAGGCTACTGCGTAGGTTATTGGTTAGGGTTAGGGTGCGGCTTAGGATACGGGTTAGGATATGGGTTAGGTTACAGCGTTGGGTATGGGTGAGGGTTAGGGTTAGGGTTAGGATAAGGCTTTGGGTACGGGTTAGGGTACGGGTGAGGGTACGGCGTAAGGTAGAGGTTAGGGTTAGGTTTAGGGTTAGGGTACGGCTTAGGATACGGGTTAGGGTATGGGTGAGGGTACGGCTTAGCGTATGGGTTAGGGTTAGGGTTAGGATTAGGGTTAGTTTTAGGGTTAGGGATTGGTTTAGGGTACGGGTTAGGATTAGCGTACGTGTTAGGGTTAGGGTTTGGGTTAGGGTTAGGGTACGCGTTAGGGTTAGGGTATGGGTTAGGGTTAGGGTACGCGTTAGGATTAGGTTATTTATTAAACCTATCCCACTCTCTAGATACCACTTAGCACGTAAAGGAATATTATTTAGGGTCCAGCCATGGAGAATATTTTCGTCACTAGGATAAGATAAAGAATAATCACATTATAAAAAAATCACATTAGGATTTTCTTTTTAACCTGTTCCTTAAAACACTACTGCTTAGGAAATCTAATGGAGGCAAAAGCAGTCAAGGGTAGTTTAGGGTTAGGGTTAGGGTTAGGGTTAGTGTTAGGGTTAGGGTACGGCTTAGGGCATGGGATAGGGTATGGGTGAGGGTACGGCATAGGGTAGGGTTTAGGGTTAGGGTTAGGGTTAGGGTATGGCTTAAGGTACGGGTGAGGGTACTGTGTAGGTCATTGGTTAGGGTTAGGTTAAGGCTTAGGATACAGGTTATTGTATTGATTAGGGTACGCAGGGTATGGGTAAGGGTTAGGGTTAGGGTTAGGGTTAGAGTTAGGGTACGGCTTAGGGTACGGGTTAGGGAACGGGTGAGGGTACGGCGTAGTGTATAGGTTAGGGTTAGGGTTAGGGTACGGCTTAGGCTACGGATTAGGTTATGGGCGAGGGTACGGCGTAGGGTATGGGTTAGGGTTAGGGTTAGGGTTAGTGTTACTGTTACGGTTAGGGTACGGCTTAGCGTATGGGATAGGGTACGGGTGAGGGTACGGCGTAGGGTAGGGGTTAGGGTTAGGGTTAGGGTTAGGGTTAGGGTATGGCTTAGGGTACGGGTGAGGGTACGGGTGAGGGTACTGCGTAGGGTATTGGTTAGGGTTAGGGTACGGCTTAGGATACGTGTTAGGGTACGGGTTAGGGTACGGCGTAGAGTGTGGGTTAGGGTTAGGGTTAGTGTTAGGGTTAGGGTTACGGTACGTCTTAGGGTACGTGTTAGGGTACGGGTGAGGGTACGGTGTAGGTTATGGGTTAGGGTTAGGGTTAGGGTTAGGGTTAGGGTACGGCTTAGGATACGGGTTAGGGTACGGGTGAGGGTACGGCGTAGGTTATGGGTTAGGGTTAGGGTTAGTGTTAGGGTTATGGTACGGCTTAGGTTATGGGATAGGGTACAGGTGAGGGTATTGCATAGGGTAGGGGTTAGGGTTAGGGTTAGGGTTAGGGTTAGGTTTAGGGTACGGCTTAGGGTACGGGTGAGAGTATGGGTGAGGATACTGCGTAGGGTATTGGTTAGGGTTAGGGTACGGCTTAGGATATGGGTTACGGTACGTGTTAGGGTATGGCGTACGGTATGGGTTAGGGTTAGGGTTAGGGTTAGGGTTACGGTTAGGGTTAGGGTACGGCTTAGGGTTCGGGTTAGGGTACGGGTTAGGTTACGGCGTAGGGTATAGTTTAGGGTTAGGGTTAGGGTTAGGGTACGGCTTAGGATACGGGTTAGGGTACGGGTGAGGGTACGGCGTAGCGTATGGTTTAGGGTTAGGGTTAGGGTTAGGGTACGGCTTAGGGTACGGGTTAGGGTACGGGTGAGGGTATGGTGTAGTGTATAGGTTAGGGTTAGGGTTAGGGTTAGGGTATGGCTTAGGGTACGGGTGAGGGTACGGGTGAGGGTACTGTGTAGGGTATTGGTTATGGTTAGGGTACGGCTTAGAATACGGGTTAGGGTACGGGTTAGGGTACAGCGTAGGGTATGTGTTAGGGTTAGGGTTAGGGTTAGGGTTAGGGTTAGGGTACGGCTTAGGGTACGGGTTAGGGTACGGGTGAGGGTACGGCGTAGTGTATAGGTTAGGGTTAGGGTTAGGGTTAGGGTACGGCTTAGGGTACGGGTTAGGGTACGGGTGAGGGTATGGCGTAGTGTATAGGTTAGGGTTAGGGTTAGGGTTAGGGTACGGCTTAGGGTATGGGATAGGGTACGGGTGAGGGTACGACGTAGGGTAGGGGTTAGGTTTAGGGTTAGGGTTAGTGTTAGGGTTAGGGTACGGCTTAGGGTATGGGATAGGTTACGGGTGAGGGTACGGCGTAGGGTAGGGGTTAGGGTTAGGTTTAGGGTTAGTGTTAGGTTTAGGGTACCGCTTAGGGTATGGGATAGGGTACGGCGTAGGGTAGCGGTTAGGGTTAGGGTTAGGGTTAGGGTTAGGGTACGGCTTAGGATACGGGTTAGGGTACGGGTGAGGGTACGGCGTAGGTTATGGGTTAGGGTTAGGGTTAGGGTTAGGGTTAGTTTTAGGGTTAGGGATTGGTTTAGGGTAGGGGTTAGGATTAGCATACTTGTTCGGGTTAGGGTTTTGGTTAGGGTTAGGGTACGCGTTAGGGTTAGGGTATGGGTTAGGTTAAGGGTACACGTTAGGATTAGGGTATTTATTAAACCTATCCCACTCTCTAGATACCACTTAGCACGTAAAGGAATATTATTTGGGGTTCAGCCATGGAGAAGATTTTCGTCACTAGGATAAGATAAAGAATAAACATATTATAAAAAAATCACATAAGGTTTTCTTTTTAACCTGTTCCTTAAAACACTAGTGTTTAGGAAATCTAATGGAGGCAAAAGCAGTCAAGGGTAGTTTAGGGTTAGGGTTAGGGTTAGGGTTAGGGTAGGGCTTAGGATACGGGTGAGGTTACTGGTGAGGGTACTGCGTAGGTTATTGGTTAGGGTTAGGGTACGGCTTAGGATACGGGTTAGGATATGGGTTAGGTTACGGCGTTGGATATGGGTGAGGGTTAGGGTTAGGGTTAGGGTAAGGCTTTGGGTACGGGTTAGGGTACGGGTGAGGGTACGGCGTAGGGTAGAGGTTAGGGTTAGGTTTAGGGTTAGGGTACGGCTTAGGATACAGGTTAGGGTATGGGTGAGGGTACGGCGTAGCGTATGGGTTAGGGTTAGGGTTAGGGTTAGTTTTAGGGTTAGGGATTGGTTTAGGGTATGGGTTAGGATTAGCGTACGTGTTAGGGTTAGGGTTTGTGTTAGGGTTAGGGTACGCGTTAGGGTTAGGGTATGGGTTAGGGTTAGGGTACGCGTTAGGATTAGGGTATTTATTAAACCTATCCCACTCTGTAGATACCACTTAGCACGTAAAGGAATATTATTTAGGGTACAGCCATTGAGAATATTTTCGTCACTAGGATAAGATAAAGAATAAACACATTATAAAAAAATCACATTAGGATTTTCTTTTTAACCTGTTCCTTAAAACACTAGTGCTTAGGAAATCTAATGGAGGCAAAAGCAGTCAAGGGTAGTTTAGGGTTAGGGTTAGGGTTAGGGTTAGTGTTAGGGTTAGGGTACGGCTTAGGGTATGGGATAGGGTATGGGTGAGAGTACGGCATAGGGTAGGGTTTAGGGTTAGGGTTAGTGTTAGGGTTAGGGTTAGGGTATGGCTTAGGGTACGGGTGAGGGTACTGTGTAGGTCATTGGTTAGGGTTAGGTTAAGGCTTAGGATATAGTTTATTGTATGGGTTAGGGTACGGCGCAGGGTATGGGTAAGGGTTAGGGTTAGGGTTAGGGTTAGAGTTAGGGTACGGCTTAGGGTACGGGTTAGGGTACGGGTGAGGGTACGGCGTAGTGTATAGGTTAGGGTTAGGATTAGGGTACGGCTTAGGGTACGGGTTAGGTTACGGGTGAGGGTACGGCGTAGGGTATGGGTTAGGGTTAGGGTTAGGGTTAGTGTTAGAGTTAGCGTTAGGGTACGGCTTAGCGTATGGGATAGGGTACGGGTGAGGGTACGGCGTAGGGTAGGGGTTAGGGTTAGAGTTAGGGTTAGGGTTGGGGTTAGGGTACGGCTTAGGGTACGGGTGAGGGTACGGGTGAGGGTACTGCGTAGGGTATTGGTTAGGGTTAGGATATGGCTTAGGATACGGGTTAGGGTACGGGTTAGGGTATGGCTTAGGGTATGGGTTAGGGTTAGGGTTAGGGTTAGGGTTAGGGTACGGCTTAGGATACGGGTTAGGGTACGGGTGAGGGTACGGCGTAGCGTATGGGTTAGGGTTAGGTTTAGGGTACGTCTTAGGCTACGGGTTAGGGTACGGGTGAGGGTACGGCGTAGGGTAAGGGTTAGGGTTAGGTTTAGGGTTAGGGTTAGTTTTAGGGTTAGGGATTGGTTTAGGGTACGGGTTAGGATTAGCGTACGTGTTAGGGTTAGGTTTTGGGATAGGGTTAGGGTACGCGTTAGGGTTAGGGTACACGTTAGGATTAGGGTATTTATTAAACCTATCCCACTCTCTAGATACCACTTAGCACGTAAAGGAATATTATTAGGGATCCAGCCATGGAGAAGATTTTAGTCACTAGGATAAGATAAAGAATAAACACATTATAAAAAAATCACATTAGGATTTTCTTTTTAACCTGTTCCTTAAAACACTAGTGCTTAGGAAATCTAATAGAGGCAAAAGCAATCAAGGGTAGTTTAGGGTTAGGGTTAGGGTTAGGGTTAGTGTTAGGGTTAGGGTACGACTTAGGGTATGGGATAGGGTACGGGTGAGGGTACGGCGTAGGGTAGGGGTTAGGGTTAGGGTTAGGGTTATGGTTAGGGTATGGCTTAGGGTACGGGTGAGGGTACGGGTGAGGGTACTGGGTAGGGTATTGGTTAGGGTTAGGGTACGGCTTAGGATACGTGTTAGGGTACGGGTTAGGGTACGGCGTAGAGTGTGGGTTAGGGTTAGGGTTAGTGTTAGGGTTAGGGTTACGGTACGTCTTAGGGTACGTGTTAGGGTACGGGTGAGGGTACGGCGTAGGTTATGGGTTAGGGTTAGGGTTAGGGTTAGGGTACGGCTTAGGATACGGGTTAGGGTATGGGTGAGGGTACGGCGTAGGTTATGGATTAGGGTTAGGGTCAGTGTTAGGGTTATGGTACGGCTTAGGTTATGGGATAGGGTGCAGGTGAGGGTATGGCATAGGGTAGGGGTTAGGGTTAGGTTTAGGGTTAGGGTTAGGGTTAGGGTACGCCTTAGGGTACGGGTGAGGGTATGGGTGAGGATACTGCGTAGGGTATTGGTTAGGGTTAGGGTACGGCTTAGGATACGGGTTAGGGTACGTGTTAGGGTATGGCGTACGCTATGGGTTAGGGTTAGGGTTAGGGTTAGGGTTAGGGTTAGGGTACGGCTTAGGGTACGGGTTAGGGTACGGGTGAGGTTACGGCGTAGGGTATAGTTTAGGGTTAGGGTTAGGGTTAGGGTACGGCTTAGGGTACGGGTTAGGGTACGGGTGAGGGTATGGTGTAGTGTATAGGTTAGGGTTAGGGTTAGGGTTAGGGTATGGCTTAGGGTACGGGTGAGGGTACGGGTGAGGGTACTGTGTAGGGTATTGGTTATGGTTAGGGTACGGCTTAGAATACGGGTTAGGGTACGGGTTAGGGTACAGCGTAGGGTATGTGTTAGGGTTAGGGTTAGGGTTAGGGTTAGGGTTAGGGTACGGCTTAGGGTACGGGTTAGGGTACGGGTGAGGGTACGGCGTAGTGTATAGGTTAGGGTTAGGGTTAGGGTTAGGGTACGGCTTAGGGTATGGGATAGGGTACGGGTGAGGGTACGACGTAGGGTAGGGGTTAGGTTTAGGGTTAGGGTTAGTGTTAGGGTTAGGGTACGGCTTAGGGTATGGGATAGGTTATGGGTGAGGGTACGGCGTAGGGTAGGGGTTAGGGTTAGGTTTAGGGTTAGTGTTAGGTTTAGGGTACCGCTTAGGGTATGGGATAGGGTACGGCGTAGGGTAGCGGTTAGGGTTAGGGTAAGGGTTAGGGTTAGGGTACGGCTTAGGATACGGGTTAGGGTACGGGTGAGGGTACGGCGTAGGTTATGGGTTAGGGTTAGGGTTAGGGTTAGGGTTAGTTTTAGGGTTAGGGATTGGTTTAGGGTAGGGTTTAGGATTAGCATACTTGTTCGGGTTAGGGTTTTGGTTAGGGTTAGGGTACGCGTTAGGGTTAGGGTATGGGTTAGGTTAAGGGTACACGTTAGGATTAGGGTATTTATTAAACCTATCCCACTCTCTAGATACCACTTAGCACGTAAAGGAATATTATTTGGGGTTCAGCCATGGAGAAGATTTTCGTCACTAGGATAAGATAAAGAATAAACACATTATAAAAAAATCACATAAGGTTTTCTTTTTAACCTGTTCCTTAAAACACTAGTGTTTAGGAAATCTAATGGAGGCAAAAGCAGTCAAGGGTAGTTTAGGGTTAGGGTTAGGGTTAGGGTTAGGGTAGGGCTTAGGATACGGGTGAGGTTACTGGTGAGGGTACTGCGTAGGTTATTGGTTAGGGTTAGGGTACGGCTTAGGATACGGGTTAGGATATGGGTTAGGTTACGGCGTTGGATATGGGTGAGGGTTAGGGTTAGGGTTAGGGTAAGGCTTTGGGTACGGGTTAGGGTACGGGTGAGGGTACGGCGTAGGGTAGAGGTTAGGGTTAGGTTTAGGGTTAGGGTACGGCTTAGGATACAGGTTAGGGTATCGGTGAGTGTACGGCGTAGCGTATGGGTTAGGGTTAGGGTTAGGGTTAGTTTTAGGGTTAGGGATTGGTTTAGGGTATGGGTTAGGATTAGCGTACGTGTTAGGGTTAGGGTTTGGGTTAGGGTTAGGGTACGCGTTAGGGTTAGGGTATGGGTTAGGGTTAGGGTACGCGTTAGGATTAGGGTATTTATTAAACCTATCCCACTCTGTAGATACCACTTAGCACGTAAAGGAATATTATTTAGGGTACAGCCATTGAGAATATTTTCGTCACTAGGATAAGATAAAGAATAAACACATTATAAAAAAATCACATTAGGATTTTCTTTTTAACCTGTTTCTTAAAACACTAGTGCTTAGGAAATCTAATGGAGGCAAAAGCAGTCAAGGGTAGTTTAGGGTTAGGGTTAGGGTTAGGGTTAGTGTTAGGGTTAGGGTACGGCTTAGGGTATGGGATAGGGTATGGGTGAGGGTACGGCATAGGGTAGGGTTTAGGGTTAGGGTTAGTGTTAGGGTTAGGGTTAGGGTATGGCTTAGGTTACGGGTGAGGGTACTGTGTAGGTCATTGGTTAGGGTTAGGTTAAGGCTTAGGATATAGTTTATTGTATGGGTTAGGGTACGGCGCAGAGTATGGCTAAGGGTTAGGGTTAGGGTTAGGGTTAGAGTTAGGGTACGGCTTAGGATACGGGTTAGGGTATGGGTGAGGGTACGGCGTAGCGTATGGGTTAGGGTTAGGGTTAGGTTTAGGGTTAGTTTTAGGGTTAGGGATTGGTTTAGGGTACGGGTTAGGATTAGCGTACGTGTTAGGGTTAGGGTTTGGGTTAGGGTTAGGGTACGCATTAGGGTTAGGGTATGGGTTAGGGTACGGGTGAGGTTACGGCGTAGGTTATGGGTTAGGGTTAGGGTTAGGGTTAGGGTTAGTTTTAGGGTTAGGGATTGGTTTAGGGTACGGGTTAGGATTAGCATACTTGTTCGGGTTAGGGTTTTGGTTAGGGTTAGGGTACGCGTTAGGGTTAGGGTATGGGTTAGGGTTAGGGTACACGTTAGGATTAGGGTATTTATTAAACCTATCCCACTCTCTAGATACCACTTAGCACGTAAAGGAATATTATTTAGGGTCCAGCCATGGAGAAGATTTTCGTCACTAGGATAAGATAAAGAATAAACACATTATAAAAAAATCACATTAGGATTTTCTTTTTAACCTGTTCCTTAAAACACTAGTGCTTAGGAAATCTAATGGAGGCAAGAGCAGTCAAGGGAAGTTTAGGGTTAGGGTTAGGGTTAGGGTTAGTGTTAGGGTTAGGGTACGGCTTAGGGTATGGGATAGGGTATGGGTGAGGGTACGGCATAGGGTAGGGTTTAGGGTTAGGGTTAGGGTTAGGGTATGGCTTAGGGTACGGGTGAGGGTACTGTGTAGGTCATTGGTTAGGGTTAGGTTAAGGCTTAGGATACAGGTTATTGTATTGATTAGGGTACGCAGGGTATGGGTAAGGGTTAGGGTTAGGGTTAGGGTTAGAGTTAGGGTACGGCTTAGGGTACGAGTTAGGGAACGGGTGAGGGTACGGCGTAGTGTATAGGTTAGGGTTAGGGTTAGGGTACGGCTTAGGCTACGGATTAGGTTATGGGCGAGGGTACGGCGTAGGGTATGGGTTAGGGTTAGGGTTAGGGTTAGTGTTACTGTTACGGTTAGGGTACGGCTTAGCGTATGGGATAGGGTACGGGTGAGGGTACGGCGTAGGGTAGGGGTTAGGGTTAGGGTTAGGGTTAGGGTTAGGGTATGGCTTAGGGTACGGGTGAGGGTACGGGTGAGGGTACTGCGTAGGGTATTGGTTAGGGTTAGGGTACGGCTTAGGATACATGTTAGGGTACGGGTTAGGGTACGGCGTAGAGTGTGGGTTAGGGTTAGGGTTAGTGTTAGCGTTAGGGTTACGGTACGTCTTAGGGTACGTGTTAGGGTACGGGTGAGGGTACGGCGTAGGTTATGGGTTAGGGTTAGGGTTAGGGTTAGCGTTAGGGTACGGCTTAGGATACGGGTTAGGGTACGGGTGAGGGTACGGCGTAGGTTATGGGTTAGGGTTAGGGTTAGTGTTAGGGTTATGGTACGGCTTAGGTTATGGGATAGGGTACAGGTGAGGGTATGGGATAGGGTAGGGGTTAGGGTTAGGGTTAGGGTTAGGGTTAGGTTTAGGGTACGGCTTAGGGTACGGGTGAGGGTATGGGTGAGGATACTGCGTAGGGTATTGGTTAGGGTTAGGGTACGGCTTAGGATATGGGTTAGGGTACGTGTTAGGGTATGGCGTACGGTATGGGTTAGGGTTAGGGTTAGGGTTAGGGTTACGGTTAGGGTTAGGGTACGGCTTAGGGTTCGGGTTAGGGTACGGGTGAGGTTACGGCGTAGGGTATAGTTTAGGGTTAGGGTTAGGGTTAGGGTACGGCTTAGGATACGGGTTAGGGTACGGGTGAGGGTACGGCGTAGCGTATGGTTTAGGGTTAGGGTTAGGGTTAGGGTACGGCTTAGGGTACGGGTTAGGGTACGGGTGAGGGTATGGTGTAGTGTATAGGTTAGGGTTAGGGTTAGGGTTAGGGTATGGCTTAGGGTACGGGTGAGGGTACGGGTGAGGGTACTGTGTAGGGTATTGGTTATGGTTAGGGTACGGCTTAGAATACGGGTTAGGGTACGGGTTAGGGTACAGCGTAGGGTATGTGTTAGGGTTAGGGTTAGGGTTAGGGTTAGGGTTAGGGTACGGCTTAGGGTACGGGTTAGGGTACGGGTGAGGGTACGGCGTAGTGTATAGGTTAGGGTTAGGGTTAGGGTTAGGGTACGGCTTAGGGTACGGGTTAGGGTACGTGTGAGGGTATGGCGTAGTGTATAGGTTAGGGTTAGGGTTAGGGTTAGGGTACGGCTTAGGGTATGGGATAGGGTACGGGTGAGGGTACGACGTAGGGTAGGGGTTAGGTTTAGGGTTAGGGTTAGTGTTAGGGTTAGGGTACGGCTTAGGGTATGGGATAGGTTATGGGTGAGGGTACGGCGTAGGGTAGGGGTTAGGGTTAGGTTTAGGGTTAGTGTTAGGTTTAGGGTACCGCTTAGGGTATGGGATAGGGTACGGCGTAGGGTAGCGGTTAGGGTTAGGGTAAGGGTTAGGGTTAGGGTACGGCTTAGGATACGGGTTAGGGTACGGGTGAGGGTACGGCGTAGGTTATGGGTTAGGGTTAGGGTTAGGGTTAGGGTTAGTTTTAGGGTTAGGGATTGGTTTAGGGTAGGGTTTAGGATTAGCATACTTGTTCGGGTTAGGGTTTTGGTTAGGGTTAGGGTACGCGTTAGGGTTAGGGTATGGGTTAGGTTAAGGGTACACGTTAGGATTAGGGTATTTATTAAACCTATCCCACTCTCTAGATACCACTTAGCACGTAAAGGAATATTATTTGGGGTTCAGCCATGGAGAAGATTTTCGTCACTAGGATAAGATAAAGAATAAACACATTATAAAAAAATCACATAAGGTTTTCTTTTTAACCTGTTCCTTAAAACACTAGTGTTTAGGAAATCTAATGGAGGCAAAAGCAGTCAAGGGTAGTTTAGGGTTAGGGTTAGGGTTAGGGTTAGGGTAGGGCTTAGGATACGGGTGAGGTTACTGGTGAGGGTACTGCGTAGGTTATTGGTTAGGGTTAGGGTACGGCTTAGGATACGGGTTAGGATATGGGTTAGGTTACGGCGTTGGATATGGGTGAGGGTTAGGGTTAGGGTTAGGGTAAGGCTTTGGGTACGGGTTAGGGTACGGGTGAGGGTACGGCGTAGGGTAGAGGTTAGGGTTAGGTTTAGGGTTAGGGTACGGCTTAGGATACAGGTTAGGGTATCGGTGAGTGTACGGCGTAGCGTATGGGTTAGGGTTAGGGTTAGGGTTAGTTTTAGGGTTAGGGATTGGTTTAGGGTATGGGTTAGGATTAGCGTACGTGTTAGGGTTAGGGTTTGGGTTAGGGTTAGGGTACGCGTTAGGGTTAGGGTATGGGTTAGGGTTAGGGTACGCGTTAGGATTAGGGTATTTATTAAACCTATCCCACTCTGTAGATACCACTTAGCACGTAAAGGAATATTATTTAGGGTACAGCCATTGAGAATATTTTCGTCACTAGGATAAGATAAAGAATAAACACATTATAAAAAAATCACATTAGGATTTTCTTTTTAACCTGTTTCTTAAAACACTAGTGCTTAGGAAATCTAATGGAGGCAAAAGCAGTCAAGGGTAGTTTAGGGTTAGGGTTAGGGTTAGGGTTAGTGTTAGGGTTAGGGTACGGCTTAGGGTATGGGATAGGGTATGGGTGAGGGTACGGCATAGGGTAGGGTTTAGGGTTAGGGTTAGTGTTAGGGTTAGGGTTAGGGTATGGCTTAGGTTACGGGTGAGGGTACTGTGTAGGTCATTGGTTAGGGTTAGGTTAAGGCTTAGGATATAGTTTATTGTATGGGTTAGGGTACGGCGCAGAGTATGGCTAAGGGTTAGGGTTAGGGTTAGGGTTAGAGTTAGGGTACGGCTTAGGATACGGGTTAGGGTATGGGTGAGGGTACGGCGTAGCGTATGGGTTAGGGTTAGGGTTAGGTTTAGGGTTAGTTTTAGGGTTAGGGATTGGTTTAGGGTACGGGTTAGGATTAGCGTACGTGTTAGGGTTAGGGTTTGGGTTAGGGTTAGGGTACGCATTAGGGTTAGGGTATGGGTTAGGGTTAGGGTACACGTTAGGATTAGGGTATTTATTAAACCTATCCCACTCTCTAGATACCACTTAGCACGTAAAGGAATATTATTTAGGGTCCAGCCATGGAGAAGATTTTCGTCACTAGGATAAGATAAAGAATAAACACATTATAAAAAAATCACATTAGGATTTTCTTTTTAACCTGTTCCTTAAAACACTAGTGCTTAGGAAATCTAATGGAGGCAAGAGCAGTCAAGGGAAGTTTAGGGTTAGGGTTAGGGTTAGGGTTAGTGTTAGGGTTAGGGTACGGCTTAGGGTATGGGATAGGGTATGGGTGAGGGTACGGCATAGGGTAGGGTTTAGGGTTAGGGTTAGGGTTAGGGTATGGCTTAGGGTACGGGTGAGGGTACTGTGTAGGTCATTGGTTAGGGTTAGGTTAAGGCTTAGGATACAGGTTATTGTATTGATTAGGGTACGCAGGGTATGGGTAAGGGTTAGGGTTAGGGTTAGGGTTAGAGTTAGGGTACGGCTTAGGGTACGAGTTAGGGAACGGGTGAGGGTACGGCGTAGGGTATGGGTTAGGGTTAGGGTTAGGGTTAGTGTTACTGTTACGGTTAGGGTACGGCTTAGCGTATGGGATAGGGTACGGGTGAGGGTACGGCGTAGGGTAGGGGTTAGGGTTAGGGTTAGGGTTAGGGTTAGGGTATGGCTTAGGGTACGGGTGAGGGTACGGGTGAGGGTACTGCGTAGGGTATTGGTTAGGGTTAGGGTACGGCTTAGGATACATGTTAGGGTACGGGTTAGGGTACGGCGTAGAGTGTGGGTTAGGGTTAGGGTTAGTGTTAGCGTTAGGGTTACGGTACGTCTTAGGGTACGTGTTAGGGTACGGGTGAGGGTACGGCGTAGGTTATGGGTTAGGGTTAGGGTTAGGGTTAGGGTTAGGGTACGGCTTAGGATACGGGTTAGGGTACGGGTGAGGGTACGGCGTAGGTTATGGGTTAGGGTTAGGGTTAGTGTTAGGGTTATGGTACGGCTTAGGTTATGGGATAGGGTACAGGTGAGGGTATGGCATAGGGTAGGGGTTAGGGTTAGGGTTAGGGTTAGGGTTAGGTTTAGGGTACGGCTTAGGGTACGGGTGAGGGTATGGGTGAGGATACTGCGTAGGGTATTGGTTAGGGTTAGGGTACGGCTTAGGATATGGGTTAGGGTACGTGTTAGGGTATGGCGTACGGTATGGGTTAGGGTTAGGGTTAGGGTTAGGGTTACGGTTAGGGTTAGGGTACGGCTTAGGGTTCGGTTAGGGTACGGGTGAGGTTACGGCGTAGGGTATAGTTTAGGGTTAGGGTTAGGGTTAGGGTACGGCTTAGGATACGGGTTAGGGTACGGGTGAGGGTACGGCGTAGCGTATGGTTTAGGGTTAGGCTTAGGGTTAGGGTACGGCTTAGGGTACGGGTTAGGGTACGGGTGAGGGTATGGTGTAGTGTATAGGTTAGGGTTAGGGTTAGGGTTAGGGTACGGCTTAGTATACGGGTTAGGGTACGGGTGAGGGTACGGCGTAGCGTATGGGTTAGGGTTAGGTTTAGGGTACGTCTTAGGCTACGGGTTAGGGTACGGGTGAGGGTACGGCGTAGGGTAAGGGTTAGGGTTAGGTTTAGGGTTAGGGTTAGTTTTAGGGTTAGGGATTGGTTTAGGGTACGGGTTAGGATTAGCGTAAGTGTTAGGGTTAGGTTTTGGGATAGGGTTCGGGTACGCGTTAGGGTTAGGGTACACGTTAGGATTAGGGTATTTATTAAACCTATCCCACTCTCTAGATACCACTTAGCACGTAAAGGAATATTATTAGGGATCCAGCCACGGAGAAGATTTTAGTCACTAGGATAAGATAAAGAATAAACACATTATAAAAAAATCACATTAGGATTTTCTTTTTAACCTGTTCCTTAAAACACTAGTGCTTAGGAAATCTAATAGAGGCAAAAGCAATCAAGGGTAGTTTAGGGTTAGGGTTAGGGTTAGGGTTAGTGTTAGGGTTAGGGTACGGCTTAGGGTATGGGATAGGGTACGGGTGAGGATACGGCGTAGGGTAGGGGTTAGGGTTAGGGTTAGTGTTAGGGTTATGGTACGGCTTAGGTTATGGGATAGGGTACAGGTGAGGGTATGGCATAGGGTAGGGGTTAGGGTTAGGTTTAGGGTTAGGGTTAGGGTTAGGGTACGCCTTAGGGTACGGGTGAGGGTATGGGTGAGGATACTGCGTAGGGTATTGGTTAGGGTTAGGGTACGGCTTAGGATACGGGTTAGGGTACGTGTTAGGGTATGGCGTACGATATGGGTTAGGGTTAGGGTTAGGGTTAGGGTTAGGGTTAGGGTTAGGGTACGGCTTAGGGTACGGGTTAGGGTACGGGTGAGGTTACGGCGTAGGGTATAGTTTAGGGTTAGGGTTAGGGTTAGGGTACGGCTTAGGGTACGGGTTAGGGTACGGGTGAGGGTATGGCGTAGTGTATAGGTTAGGGTTAGGGTTAGGGTTAGGGTATGGCTTAGGGTACGGGTGAGGGTACGGGTGAGGGTACTGTGTAGGGTATTGGTTATGGTTAGGGTACGGCTTAGAATACGGGTTAGGGTACGGTTTAGGGTACGGCGTAGGGTATGGGTTAGGGTTAGGGTTAGGGTTAAGGTTAGGGTACGGCTTAGGGTATGGGATAGGGTACGGGTGAGGGTACGGCGTAGGGTAGGGGTTAAGTTTAGGGTTAGGGTTAGTGTTAGGGTTAGGGTATGGCTTAGGGTATGGGATAGGTTATGGGTGAGGGTACGGCGTAGGGTAGGGGTTAGGGTTAGGTTTAGGGTTAGTGTTAGGTTTAGGGTACCGCTTAGGGTATGGGATAGTGTACGGCATAGGGTAGCGGTTAGGGTTAGGGTTAGGGTTAGGGTAGGGCTTAGGATACGGGTGAGGTTACTGGTGAGGCTACTGCGTAGGTTATTGGTTAGGGTTAGGGTGCGGCTTAGGATACGGGTTAGGATATGGGTTAGGTTACGGCGTTGGGTATGGGTGAGGGTTAGGGTTAGGGTTAGGATAAGGCTTTGGGTACGGGTTAGGGTACGGGTGAGGGTACGGCGTAAGGTAGAGGTTAGGGTTAGGTTTAGGGTTAGGGTACGGCTTAGGATACGGGTTAGGGTATGGGTGAGGGTACGGCTTAGCGTATGGGTTAGGGTTAGGGTTAGGATTAGGGTTAGTTTTAGGGTTAGGGATTGGTTTAGGGTACGGGTTAGGATTAGCGTACGTGTTAGGGTTAGGGTTTGGGTTAGGGTTAGGGTACGCGTTAGGGTTAGGGTATGGGTTAGGGTTAGGGTACGCGTTAGGATTAGGTTATTTATTAAACCTATCCCACTCTCTAGATACCACTTAGCACGTAAAGGAATATTATTTAGGGTCCAGCCATGGAGAATATTTTCGTCACTAGGATAAGATAAAGAATAATCACATTATAAAAAAATCACATTAGGATTTTCTTTTTAACCTGTTCCTTAAAACACTACTGCTTAGGAAATCTAATGGAGGCAAAAGCAGTCAAGGGTAGTTTAGGGTTAGGGTTAGGGTTAGGGTTAGTGTTAGGGTTAGGGTACGGCTTAGGGCATGGGATAGGGTATGGGTGAGGGTACGGCATAGGGTAGGGTTTAGGGTTAGGGTTAGGGTTAGGGTATGGCTTAAGGTACGGGTGAGGGTACTGTGTAGGTCATTGGTTAGGGTTAGGTTAAGGCTTAGGATACAGGTTATTGTATTGATTAGGGTACGCAGGGTATGGGTAAGGGTTAGGGTTAGGGTTAGGGTTAGAGTTAGGGTACGGCTTAGGGTACGGGTTAGGGAACGGGTGAGGGTACGGCGTAGTGTATAGGTTAGGGTTAGGGTTAGGGTACGGCTTAGGCTACGGATTAGGTTATGGGCGAGGGTACGGCGTAGGGTATGGGTTAGGGTTAGGGTTAGGGTTAGTGTTACTGTTACGGTTAGGGTACGGCTTAGCGTATGGGATAGGGTACGGGTGAGGGTACGGCGTAGGGTAGGGGTTAGGGTTAGGGTTAGGGTTAGGGTTAGGGTATGGCTTAGGGTACGGGTGAGGGTACGGGTGAGGGTACTGCGTAGGGTATTGGTTAGGGTTAGGGTACGGCTTAGGATACGTGTTAGGGTACGGGTTAGGGTACGGCGTAGAGTGTGGGTTAGGGTTAGGGTTAGTGTTAGGGTTAGGGTTACGGTACGTCTTAGGGTACGTGTTAGGGTACGGGTGAGGGTACGGTGTAGGTTATGGGTTAGGGTTAGGGTTAGGGTTAGGGTTAGGGTACGGCTTAGGATACGGGTTAGGGTACGGGTGAGGGTACGGCGTAGGTTATGGGTTAGGGTTAGGGTTAGTGTTAGGGTTATGGTACGGCTTAGGTTATGGGATAGGGTACAGGTGAGGGTATGGCATAGGGTAGGGGTTAGGGGTAGGTTTAGGGTTAGGGTTAGGGTTAGGGTACGCCTTAGGGTACGGGTGAGGGTATGGGTGAGGATACTGCGTAGGGTATTGGTTAGGGTTAGGGTACGGCTTAGGATATGGGTTACGGTACGTGTTAGGGTATGGCGTACGGTATGGGTTAGGGTTAGGGTTAGGGTTAGGGTTACGGTTAGGGTTAGGGTACGGCTTAGGGTTCGGGTTAGGGTACGGGTTAGGTTACGGCGTAGGGTATAGTTTAGGGTTAGGGTTAGGGTTAGGGTACGGCTTAGGATACGGGTTAGGGTACGGGTGAGGGTACGGCGTAGCGTATGGTTTAGGGTTAGGGTTAGGGTTAGGGTACTGCTTAGGGTACGGGTTAGGGTACGGGTGAGGGTATGGTGTAGTGTATAGGTTAGGGTTAGGGTTAGGGTTAGGGTATGGCTTAGGGTACGGGTGAGGGTACGGGTGAGGGTACTGTGTAGGGTATTGGTTATGGTTAGGGTACGGCTTAGAATACGGGTTAGGGTACGGGTTAGGGTACAGCGTAGGGTATGTGTTAGGGTTAGGGTTAGGGTTAGGGTTAGGGTTAGGGTACGGCTTAGGGTACGGGTTAGGGTACGGGTGAGGGTACGGCGTAGTGTATAGGTTAGGGTTAGGGTTAGCGTTAGGGTACGGCTTAGGGTACGGGTTAGGGTACGGGTGAGGGTATGGCGTAGTGTATAGGTTAGGGTTAGGGTTAGGGTTAGGGTACGGCTTAGGGTATGGGATAGGGTACGGGTGAGGGTACGACGTAGGGTAGGGGTTAGGTTTAGGGTTAGGGTTAGTGTTAGGGTTAGGGTACGGCTTAGGGTATGGGATAGGTTACGGGTGAGGGTACGGCGTAGGGTAGGGGTTAGGGTTAGGTTTAGGGTTAGTGTTAGGTTTAGGGTACCGCTTAGGGTATGGGATAGGGTACGGCGTAGGGTAGCGGTTAGGGTTAGGGTTAGGGTTAGGGTTAGGGTACGGCTTAGGATACGGGTTAGGGTACGGGTGAGGGTACGGCGTAGGTTATGGGTTAGGGTTAGGGTTAGGGTTAGGGTTAGTTTTAGGGTTAGGGATTGGTTTAGGGTAGGGGTTAGGATTAGCATACTTGTTCGGGTTAGGGTTTTGGTTAGGGTTAGGGTACGCGTTAGGGTTAGGGTATGGGTTAGGTTAAGGGTACACGTTAGGATTAGGGTATTTATTAAACCTATCCCACTCTCTAGATACCACTTAGCACGTAAAGGAATATTATTTGGGGTTCAGCCATGGAGAAGATTTTCGTCACTAGGATAAGATAAAGAATAAACACATTATAAAAAAATCACATAAGGTTTTCTTTTTAACCTGTTCCTTAAAACACTAGTGTTTAGGAAATCTAATGGAGGCAAAAGCAGTCAAGGGTAGTTTAGGGTTAGGGTTAGGGTTAGGGTTAGGGTAGGGCTTAGGATACGGGTGAGGTTACTGGTGAGGGTACTGCGTAGGTTATTGGTTAGGGTTAGGGTACGGCTTAGGATACGGGTTAGGATATGGGTTAGGTTACGGCGTTGGATATGGGTGAGGGTTAGGGTTAGGGTTAGGGTAAGGCTTTGGGTACGGGTTAGGGTACGGGTGAGGGTACGGCGTAGGGTAGAGGTTAGGGTTAGGTTTAGGGTTAGGGTACGGCTTAGGATACAGGTTAGGGTATGGGTGAGGGTACGGCGTAGCGTATGGGTTAGGGTTAGGGTTAGGGTTAGTTTTAGGGTTAGGGATTGGTTTAGGGTATGGGTTAGGATTAGCGTACGTGTTAGGGTTAGGGTTTGTGTTAGGGTTAGGGTACGCGTTAGGGTTAGGGTATGGGTTAGGGTTAGGGTACGCGTTAGGATTAGGGTATTTATTAAACCTATCCCACTCTGTAGATACCACTTAGCACGTAAAGGAATATTATTTAGGGTACAGCCATTGAGAATATTTTCGTCACTAGGATAAGATAAAGAATAAACACATTATAAAAAAATCACATTAGGATTTTCTTTTTAACCTGTTCCTTAAAACACTAGTGCTTAGGAAATCTAATGGAGGCAAAAGCAGTCAAGGGTAGTTTAGGGTTAGGGTTAGGGTTAGGGTTAGTGTTAGGGTTAGGGTACGGCTTAGGGTATGGGATAGGGTATGGGTGAGAGTACGGCATAGGGTAGGGTTTAGGGTTAGGGTTAGTGTTAGGGTTAGGGTTAGGGTATGGCTTAGGGTACGGGTGAGGGTACTGTGTAGGTCATTGGTTAGGGTTAGGTTAAGGCTTAGGATATAGTTTATTGTATGGGTTAGGGTACGGCGCAGGGTATGGGTAAGGGTTAGGGTTAGGGTTAGGGTTAGAGTTAGGGTACGGCTTAGGGTACGGGTTAGGGTACGGGTGAGGGTACGGCGTAGTGTATAGGTTAGGGTTAGGATTAGGGTACGGCTTAGGGTACGGGTTAGGTTACGGGTGAGGTTACGGCGTAGGGTATGGGTTAGGGTTAGGGTTAGGGTTAGTGTTAGAGTTAGCGTTAGGGTACGGCTTAGCGTATGGGATAGGGTACGGGTGAGGGTACGGCGTAGGGTAGGGGTTAGGGTTAGAGTTAGGGTTAGGGTTGGGGTTAGGGTACGGCTTAGGGTACGGGTGAGGGTACGGGTGAGGGTACTGCGTAGGGTATTGGTTAGGGTTAGGATATGGCTTAGGATACGGGTTAGGGTACGGGTTAGGGTATGGCTTAGGGTATGGGTTAGGGTTAGGGTTAGGGTTAGGGTTAGGGTACGGCTTAGGATACGGGTTAGGGTACGGGTGAGGGTACGGCGTAGCGTATGGGTTAGGGTTAGGTTTAGGGTACGTCTTAGGCTACGGGTTAGGGTACGGGTGAGGGTACGGCGTAGGGTAAGGGTTAGGGTTAGGTTTAGGGTTAGGGTTAGTTTTAGGGTTAGGGATTGGTTTAGGGTACGGGTTAGGATTAGCGTACGTGTTAGGGTTAGGTTTTGGGATAGGGTTAGGGTACGCGTTAGGGTTAGGGTACACGTTAGGATTAGGGTATTTATTAAACCTATCCCACTCTCTAGATACCACTTAGCACGTAAAGGAATATTATTAGGGATCCAGCCATGGAGAAGATTTTAGTCACTAGGATAAGATAAAGAATAAACACATTATAAAAAAATCACATTAGGATTTTCTTTTTAACCTGTTCCTTAAAACACTAGTGCTTAGGAAATCTAATAGAGGCAAAAGCAATCAAGGGTAGTTTAGGGTTAGGGTTAGGGTTAGGGTTAGTGTTAGGGTTAGGGTACGGCTTAGGGTATGGGATAGGGTACGGGTGAGGGTACGGCGTAGGGTAGGGGTTAGGGTTAGCGTTAGGGTTATGGTTAGGGTATGGCTTAGGGTACGGGTGAGGGTACGGGTGAGGGTACTGGGTAGGGTATTGGTTAGGGTTAGGGTACGGCTTAGGATACGTGTTAGGGTACGGGTTAGGGTACGGCGTAGAGTGTGGGTTAGGGTTAGGGTTAGTGTTAGGGTTAGGGTTACGGTACGTCTTAGGGTACGTGTTAGGGTACGGGTGAGGGTACGGCGTAGGTTATGGGTTAGGGTTAGGGTTAGGGTTAGGGTACGGCTTAGGATACGGGTTAGGGTATGGGTGAGGGTACGGCGTAGGTTATGGATTAGGGTTAGGGTTAGTGTTAGGGTTATGGTACGGCTTAGGTTATGGGATAGGGTACAGGTGAGGGTATGGCATAGGGTAGGGGTTAGGGTTAGGTTTAGGGTTAGGGTTAGGGTTAGGGTACGCCTTAGGGTACGGGTGAGGGTATGGGTGAGGATACTGCGTAGGGTATTGGTTAGGGTTAGGGTACGGCTTAGGATACGGGTTAGGGTACGTGTTAGGGTATGGCGTACGCTATGGGTTAGGGTTAGGGTTAGGGTTAGGGTTAGGGTTAGGGTACGGCTTAGGGTACGGGTTAGGGTACGGGTGAGGTTACGGCGTAGGGTATAGTTTAGGGTTAGGGTTAGGGTTAGGGTACGGCTTAGGGTACGGGTTAGGGTACGGGTGAGGGTATGGCGTAGTGTATAGGTTAGGGTTAGGGTTAGGGTTAGGGTATGGCTTAGGGTACGGGTGAGGGTACGGGTGAGGGTACTGTGTAGGGTATTGGTTATGGTTAGGGTACGGCTTAGAATACGGGTTAGGGTACGGTTTATGGTACGGCGTAGGGTATGGGTTAGGGTTAGGGTTAGGGTTAGGTTTAGGGTTAGTGTTAGGTTTAGGGTACCGCTTAGGGTATGGGATAGGGTACGGCATAGGGTAGCGGTTAGGGTTAGGGTTAGGGTTAGGGTAGGGCTTAGGATACGGGTGAGGTTACTGGTGAGGGTACTGCGTAGGTTATTGGTTAGGGTTAGGGTGCGGCTTAGGATACGGGTTAGGATATGGGTTAGGTTACGGCGTTGGGTATGGGTGAGGGTTAGGGTTAGGGTTAGGGTAAGGCTTTGGGTACGGGTTAGGGTACGGGTGAGGGTACGGCGTAGGGTAGAGGTTAGGGTTAGGTTTAGTGTTAGGGTACGGCTTAGGATACGGGTTAGGGTATGGGTGAGGGTACGGCTTAGCGTATGGGTTAGGGTTAGGGTTAGTTTTAGGGTTAGGGATTGGTTTAGGGTACGGGTTAGGATTAGCGTACGTGTTAGGGTTAGGGTTTGGGTTAGGGTTAGGGTACGCGTTAGGGTTAGGGTATTTATTAAACCTATCCCACTCTCTAGATA
Source organism: Eubalaena glacialis (assembly GCF_028564815.1). Classification (NCBI taxonomy): domain Eukaryota; kingdom Metazoa; phylum Chordata; class Mammalia; order Artiodactyla; family Balaenidae; genus Eubalaena; species Eubalaena glacialis. Next base: position 140,660 of record NW_026871230.1, on the reverse strand, counting down.
CCACTTAGCACGTAAAGGAATATTATTAGGGATCCAGCCATGGAGAAGATTTTAGTCACTAGGATAAGATAAAGAATAAACACATTATAAAAAAATCACATTAGGATTTTCTTTTTAACCTGTTCCTTAAAACACTAGTGCTTAGGAAATCTAATAGAGGCAAAAGCAATCAAGGGTAGTTTAGGGTTAGGGTTAGGGTTAGGGTTAGTGTTAGGGTTAGGGTACGGCTTAGGGTATGGGATAGGGTACGGGTGAGGGTACGGCATAGGGTAGGGGTTAGGGTTAGGGTTAGGGTTATGGTTAGGGTATGGCTTAGGGTACGGGTGAGGGTACGGGTGAGGGTACTGCGTAGGGTATTGGTTAGGGTTAGGGTACGGCTTAGGATACGTGTTAGGGTACGGGTTAGGGTACGGCGTAGAGTGTGGGTTAGGGTTAGGGTTAGTGTTAGGGTTAGGGTTATGGTACGTCTTAGGGTACGTGTTAGGGTACGGGTGAGGGTACGGCGTAGGTTATGGGTTAGGGTTAGGGTTAGGGTTAGGGTTAGGGTACGGCTTAGGATACGGGTTAGGGTACGGGTGAGGGTACGGCGTAGGTTATGGGTTAGGGTTATGGTTAGTGTTAGGGTTATGGTACGGCTTAGGTTATGGGATAGGGTACAGGTGAGGGTATGGCATAGTGTAGGGGTTAGGGTTAGGTTTAGGGTTAGGGTTAGGGTTAGGGTACGCCTTAGGGTACGGGTGAGGGTATGGGTGAGGATACTGCGTAGGGTATTGGTTAGGGTTAGGGTACGGCTTAGGATACGGGTTAGGGTACGTGTTAGGGTATGGCGTACGCTATGGGTTAGGGTTAGGGTTAGGGTTAGGGTTAGGGTTAGGGTTAGGGTACGGCTTAGGGTACGGGTTAGGGTACGGGTGAGGTTACGGCGTAGGGTATAGTTTAGGGTTAGGGTTAGGGTTAGGGTATGGCTTAGGGTACGGGTTAGGGTACGGGTGAGGGTATGGCGTAGTGTATAGGTTAGGGTTAGGGTTAGGGTTAGGGTATGGCTTAGGGTACGGGTGAGGGTACGGGTGAGGGTACTGTGTAGGGTATTGGTTATGGTTAGGGTACGGCTTAGAATACGGGTTAGGGTACGGTTTAGGGTACGGTGTAGGGTATGGGTTAGGGTTAGGGTTAGGGTTAGGGTTAGGGTTAGGGTACGGCTTAGGGTACGGGTTAGGGTACGGGTGAGGGTACGGCGTAGTGTATAGGTTAGGGTTAGGGTTAGGGTTAGGGTACGGCTTAGGGTATGGGATAGGGTACGGGTGAGGGTACGGCGTTGGGTAGGGGTTAGGTTTAGGGTTAGGGTTAGTGTTAGGGTTAGGGTACGGCTTAGGGTATGGGATAGGTTACGGGTGAGGGTACGGCGTAGGGTAGGGGTTAGGGTTAGGTTTAGGGTTAGTGTTAGGTTTAGGGTACCGCTTAGGTTATGGGATAGGGTACGGCGTAGGGTAGCGGTTAGGGTTAGGGTTAGGGTTAGGGTACGGCTTAGGATACGGGTTAGGGTACGGGTGAGGGTGCGGCGTTGCGTATGGGTTAGGGTTAGGGTTAGGGTTAGGGTAGGGCTTAGGATACGGGTGAGGGTACTGCTGAGGGTACTGCGTAGGTTATTGGTTAGGGTTAGGGTACGGCTTAGGATACGGGTTAGGATATGGGTTAGGTTACGGCGTTGGGTATGGGTGAGGGTTAGGGTTAGGGTTAGGGTAAGGCTTTGGGTACGGGTTAGGGTACGGGTGAGGGTACGGCGTAGGGTAGAGGTTAGGGTTAGGTTTAGGGTTAGGGTACGGCTTAGGATACGGGTTAGGGTATGGGTGAGGGTACGGCGTAGCGTATGGGTTAGGGTTAGGGTTAGGGTTAGGGTTAGTTTTAGGGTTAGGGATTGGTTTAGGGTACGGGTTAGGATTAGTGTACGTGTTAGGGTTAGGGTTTGGGTTAGGGTTAGGGTACGCAATAGGGTTAGGGTGTGGGTTAGGGTTAGGGTAAACGGTAGGATTAGGGTATTTATTAAACCTATCCCACTCTCTAGATACCACTTAGCACGTAAAGGAATATTATTTAGGGTCCAGCCGTGGAGAAGATTTTCGTTACTAGGATAAGATAAAGAATAAACACATTATAAAAAAATCACATTAGGATTTTCTTTTTAACCTGTTCCTTAAAACACTAGTGCTTAGGAAATCTAATGGAGGCAAAAGCAGTCAAGGGTAGTTTAGGGTTAGGGTTAGGGTTAGGGTTAGTGTTAGGGTTAGGGTACGGCTTAGGGTATGGGATAGGGTATGGTGAGGGTACGGCATAGGGTAGGGTTTAGGGTTAGGGTTAGTGTTAGTGTTAGGGTTAGGGTATGGCTTAGGGTACGGGTGAGGGTACTGTGTAGGTCATTGGTTAGGGTTAGGTTAAGGCTTAGGATACAGGTTATTGTATGGGTTAGGGTACGGTGCAGGGTATGGGTAAGGGTTAGGGTTAGGGTTAGGGTTAGAGTTAGGGTACGGCTTAGGGTACGGGTTAGGGTACGGGTGAGGGTACGGCGTAGTGTATAGGTCAGGGTTAGGGTTAGGGTACGGCTTAGGGTACGGGTTAGGTTACGGGTGAGGGTACGGCGTAGGGTATGGGTTAGGGTTAGGGTTAGTGTTAGTGTTAGGGTTAGGGTACGGCTTAGCGTATGGGATAGGGTACGGGTTAGGGTACGGCGTAGGGTAGGGGTTAGGGTTAGAGTTAGGGTTAGGGTTGGGGTTAGGGTAAGGCTTAGGGTACGGGTGAGGGTACTGCGTAGGGTATTGGTTAGGGTTAGGATATGGCTTAGGATACGGGTTATGGTACGGGTTAGGGTATGGCGTAGGGTATGGGTTAGGGTTAGGGTTAGGGTTAGGGTTAGGCTTAGGGTACGGCTTAGGATACGGGTTAGGGTACGTGTGAGGGTACGGCGTAGTGTATGGGTTAGGGTTAGGGTTAGGGTACGTCTTAGGGTACGGGTTAGGGTACGGGTGAGGGTACGGTGTAGGGTAAGGGTTAGGGTTAGGGTACGGGTTAGGGTTAGTTTTAGGGTTAGGGTTTGGTTTAGGGTACGGGTTAGGATTAGCGTACGTGTTAGGGTTAGGTTTTGGGTTAGGGTTAGGGTACGCGTTAGGGTTAGGATATGGGTTAGGGTTAGGGTACACGTTAGGATTAGGGTATTTATTAAACCTATCCCACTCTCTAGTTACCACTTAGCACGTAAAGGAATATTATTAGGGATACAGCCATGGAGAAGATTTTAGTCACTAGGATAAGATAAAGAATAAACACATTATAAAAAAATCACATTAGTATTTTCTTTTTAACCTGTTCCTTAAAACACTAGTGCTTAGGAAATCTAATAGAGGCAAAAGCAATCAAGGGTAGTTTAGGGTTAGGGTTAGGGTTAGGGTTAGTGTTAGGTTTAGGGTACGGCTTAGGGTATGGGATAGGGTACGGGTGAGGGTACGGCGTAGTGTAGGGGTTAGGGTTAGGGTTAGGGTTAGGGTACGGCTTAGGGTACGGGTTAGGGTACGGGTGAGGTTATGGCGTAGGGTATAGTTTAGGGTTAGGGTTAGGGTTAGGGTACGGCTTAGGGTACGGGTTAGGGTACGGTTGAGGATACTGTGTAGGGTATTGGTTATGGTTAGGGTACGGCTTAGAATACGGGTTAGGGTACGGTTTAGGGTACGGCGTAGGGTATGGGTTAGGGTTAGGGTTAGGGTTAGGGTTAAGGTTAGGGTACGGCTTAGGGTATGGGATAGGGTACGGGTGAGGGTACGGCGTAGGGTAGGGGTTAGGTTTAGGGTTAGGGTTAGTGTTAGGGTTAGGGTACGGCTTAGGGTATGGGATAGGTTACGGGTGAGGGTACGGCGTAGGGTAGGGGTTAGGGTTAGGTTTAGGGTTAGTGTTAGGTTTAGGGTACCGCTTAGGGTATGGGATAGGGTACGGCGTACGGTAGTGGTTAGGGTTAGGGTTAGGGTTAGGGTACGGCTTAGGATACGGGTTAGGGTACGGGTGAGGGTGCGGCGTAGCGTATGGGTTAGGGTTAGGGTTAGGGTTAGGGTACGGCTTAGGTTATGGGATAGTGTACAGGTGAGGGTATGGCATAGGGTATGGGTTAGGGTTAGGGTTAGGGTTAGGGTACGGCTTAGGGTACGGGTGAGGGTATGGGTGAGGATACTGCGTAGGGTATTGGTTAGGGTTACGGTACGTCTTAGGATACGGGTTAGGGTACGGGTGAGTGTACGGCGTAGGTTATGGGTTAGGGTTAGGGTTAGTGTTACTGTTAGGGTTAGGGTACGGCTTAGCGTATGGGATAGGGTACGGGTGAGGGTACGGCATAGGGTAGGGGTTAGGGTTAGGGTTAGGGTTAGGGTATGGCTTAGGGTACGGGTGAGGGTACGGGTGAGGGTACTGCGTAGGGTATTGGTTAGGGTTAGGGTACGGCTTAGGATACGTGTTAGGGTACGGGTTAGGGTACGGCGTAGAGTGTGGGTTAGGGTTAGGGTTAGTGTTAGGGTTAGGGTTACGGTACGTCTTAGGGTACGTGTTAGGGTACGGGTGAGGGTACGGCGTAGGTTATGGGTTAGGGTTAGGGTTAGTGTTAGGGTTATGGTACGGCTTAGGTTATGGGATAGGGTACAGGTGAGGGTATGGCATAGGGTAGGGGTTAGGGTTAGGGTTAGGGTTAGGGTTAGGGTTAGGGTACGGCTTAGGGTACGGGTGAGGGTATGGGTGTGGATACTGCGTAGGGTATTGGTTAGGGTTAGGGTACGGCTTAGGATACGGGTTAGGGTACGTGTTAGGGTATGGCGTACGGTATGGGTTAGGGTTAGGGTTAGGGTTAGGGTTAGGGTTAGGGTTAGGGTACGGCTTAGGGTACGGGTTAGGGTACGGGTGAGGTTACGGCGTAGGGTATAGTTTAGGGTTAGGGTTAGGGTTAGGGTACGGCTTAGGATACGGGTTAGGGTACGGGTGAGGGTACGGCGTAGCGTATGGTTTAGGGTTAGGGTTAGGGTTAGGGTACGGCTTAGGGTACGGGTTAGGGTACGGGTGAGGGTATGGTGTAGTGTATAGGTTAGGGTTAGGGTTAGGGTTAGGGTATGGCTTAGGGTACGTGTGAGGGTACGGGTGAGGGTACTGTGTAGGGTATTGGTTATGGTTAGGGTACGGCTTAGAATACGGGTTAGGGTACGGGTTAGGGTACGGCGTAGGGTATAGTTTAGGGTTAGGGTTAGGGTTAGCGTACGGCTTAGGATACGTGTTAGGGTACGGGTGAGGGTACGGCGTAGTGTATAGGTTAGGGTTAGGGTTAGGGTTAGGGTACGGCTTAGGGTAAGGGTTAGGGTACGGGTGAGGGTATGGCATAGTGTATAGGTTAGGGTTAGGGTTAGGGTTAGGGTACGGCTTAGGGTATGGGATAGGGTACGGGTGAGGGTACGGCGTAGGGTAGGGGTTAGGTTTAGGGTTAGGGTTAGTGTTAGGGTTAGGGTACGGCTTAGGGTATGGGATAGGTTACGGGTGAGGGTACGGCGTAGGGTAGGGGTTAGGGTTAGGTTTAGGGTTAGTGTTAGGTTTAGGGTACCGCTTAGGGTATGGGATAGGGTACGGCGTAGGGTAGCGGTTAGGGTTAGGGTTAGGGTTAGGGTTAGGGTACGGCTTAGGATACGGTTTAGGGTACGGGTGAGGGTACGGCGTAGGTTATGGGTTAGGGTTAGGGTTAGGGTTAGGGTTAGGGTTAGGGTTAGTTTTAGGGTTAGGGATTGGTTTAGGGTACGGGTTAGGATTAGCATACTTATTCGGGTTAGGGTTTTGGTTAGGGTTAGGGTACGCGTTAGGGTTAGGGTATGGGTTAGGTTTAGGGTACACGTTAGGATTAGGGTATTTATTAAACCTATCCCACTCTCTAGATACCACTTAGCACGTAAAGGAATATTATTTGGAGTTCAGCCATGGAGAAAATTTTAGTCACTAGGATAAGATAAAGAATAAACACATTATAAAAAAATCACATAAGGTTTTCTTTTTAACCTGTTCCTTAAAACACTAGTGTTTAGGAAATCTAATGGAGGCAAAAGCAGTAAAGGGTAGTTTAGGGTTAGGGTTAGGGTTAGGGTTAGGGTAAGGCTTTGGGTACGGGTTAGGGTACGGGTGAGGGTACGGCGTAGGGTAGGGGTTAGGGTTAGGTTTAGGGTTAGGGTATGGCTTAGGATACGGGTTAGGATATGGGTTAGGTTACGGCGTTGGGTATGGGTGAGGGTTAGGGTTAGGGTTAGGGTAAGGCTTTGGGTACGGGTTAGGGTACGGGTGAGGGTACGGCGTAGGGTAGAGGTTAGGGTTAGGTTTAGGGTTAGGGTACGGCTTAGGATACGGGTTAGGGTATGGGTGAGGGTACGGCGTAGCGTATGGGTTAGGGTTAGGGTTAGGGTTAGGGTTAGTTTTAGGGTTAGGGATTGGTTTAGGGTACGGGTTAGGATTAGTGTACGTGTTAGGGTTAGGGTTTGGGTTAGGGTTAGGGTACGCAATAGGGTTAGGGTGTGGGTTAGGGTTAGGGTACACGTTAGGATTAGGGTATTTATTAAACCTATCCCACTCTCTAGATACCATTTAGCACGTAAAGGAATATTATTTAGGGTCCAGCCATGGAGAAGATTTTCGTTACTAGGATAAGATAAAGAATAAACACATTATAAAAAAATCACATTAGGATTTTCTTTTTAACCTGTTCCTTAAAACACTAGTGCTTAGGAAATCTAATGGAGGCAAAAGCAGTCAAGGGTAGTTTAGGGTTAGGGTTAGGGTTAGGGTTAGTGTTAGGGTTAGGGTACGGCTTAGGGTATGGGATAGGGTACGGGTGAGGGTACGGCGTAGGTTAGGGGTTAGGGTTAGGGTTAGTGTTAGGGTTAGGGTTAGGGTATGGCTTAGGGTACGGGTGAGGGTACTGTGTAGGTCATTGGTTAGGGTTAGGTTAAGGCTTAGGATACAGGTTATTGTATGGGTTAGGGTACGGTGCAGGGTATGGGTAAGGGTTAGGGTTAGCGTTAGGGTTAGAGTTAGGGTACCGCTTAGGGTACGGGTTAGGGTACGGGTGAGGGTACGGCGTAGTGTATAGGTTAGGGTTAGGGTTAGGGTACGGCTTAGGGTACGGGTTAGGTTACGGGTGAGGGTACGGCGTAGGGTATGGGTTAGGGTTAGGGTTAGGGTTAGTGTTAGTGTTAGGGTTAGGGTACGGCTTAGCGTATGGGATAGGGTACGGGTGAGGGTACGGCGTAGGGTAGGGGTTAGGGTTAGAGTTAGGTTTAGGGTTGGGGTTAGGGTACGGCTTAGGGTACGGGTGAGGGTACGGGTGAGGGTACTGCGTAGGGTATTGGTTAGGGTTAGGATATGGCTTAGGTTACGGGTTAGTGTACGGGTTAGGGTATGGCGTAGGGTATGGTTTAGGTTTAGGGTTAGGGTTAGGGTTAGGGTTAGGGTACGGCTTAGGATACGGGTTAGGGTACGGGTGAGGTACGGCGTAGTGTATGGGTTAGGGTTAGTGTTAGGGTACGTCTTAGGGTACGGGTTAGGGTACGGGTGAGGGTACGGTGTAGGGTAAGGGTTAGGGTTAGGGTTAGGGTTAGGGTTAGTTTTAGGGTTAGGGTTTGGTTTAGGGTACGGGTTAGGATTAGCGTACGTGTTAGGGTTAGCTTTTGGGTTAGGGTTAGGGTACGCGTTAGGGTTAGGGTATGGGTTAGGGTTAGGGTACACGTTAGGATTAGGGTATTTATTAAACCTATCCCACTCTCTAGATACCACTTAGCACGTAACGAATATTATTAGGGATACAGCCATGGAGAAGATTTTAGTCACTAGGATAAGATAAAGAATAAACACATTATAAAAAAATCACATTAGTATTTTCTTTTTAACCTGTTCCTTAAAACACTAGTGCTTAGGAAATCTAATAGAGGCAAAAGTAATCAAGGGTAGGTTAGGGTTACGGTTAGGGTTAGGGTTAGTGTTAGGTTTAGGGTACGGCTTAGGGTATGGGATAGGGTACGGGTGAGGGTACGGCGTAGGGTAGGGGTTAGGGTTAGGGTTAGGGTTAGGGTACGGCTTAGGGTACGGGTGAGGGTACTGTTTAGGGTATTGGTTATGGTTAGGGTACGGCTTAGAATACGGGTTAGGGTATGGTTTAGGGTACGGCGTAGGGTATGGGTTAGGGTTAGGGTTAGGGTTAGGGTTAGGGTTAGGGTACGGCTTAGGGTACGGGTTAGGGTACGGGTGAGGGTACGGCGTAGGTTATGGGTTAGGGTTAGGGTTAGGGTTAGGGTTAGTTTTAGGGTTAGGGATTGGTTTAGGGTAAGGTTTAGGATTAGCATACTTGTTCGGGTTAGGGTTTTGGTTAGGGTTAGGGTACGCGTTAGTGTTAGGGTATGGGTTAGGTTTAGGGTACACGTTAGGATTAGGGTATTTATTAAACCTATCCCACTCTCTAGATACCACTTAGCACGTAAAGGAATATTATTTAAGGTCCAGCCATGGAGAAGATTTTCGTCACTAGGATAAGATAAAGAATAAACACATTATAAAAAAATCACATTAGGATTTTCTTTTTAACCTGTTCCTTAAAACACTCGTGCTTAGGAATTCTAATGGAGGCAAAAGCAGTCAAGGGTAGTTTAGGGTTAGGGTTAGGGTTAGGGTTAGTGTTAGGGTTAGGGTACGGCTTAGGGTATGGGATAGGGTATGGGTGAGGGTACGGCATAGGGTAGGGTTTAGGATTAGGGTTAGTGTTAGGGTTAGGGTTAGAGTATGGCTTAGGGTACGGGTGAGGGTACTGTGTAGGTCATTGGTTAGGGTTAGCTTAAGGCTTAGGATACAGGTTATTGTATGGGTTAGGGTACGGCGCAGGGTATGGGTAAGGGTTAGGGTTAGGGTTAGGGTTAGAGTTAGGGTACGGCTTAGGGTACGGGTTAGGGTACGGGTGAGGGTACGGCATAGTGTACAGGTTAGGGTTAGGGTTAGGGTACGGCTTAGGGTACGGGTTAGGTTATGGGTGAGTGTACGGCATAGGGTATGGTTTAGGGTTAGGGTTAGGGTTAGGGTTAGTGTTAGTGTTAGGGTTAGGGTACGGCTTAGCGTATGGGATAGGGTACGGGTGAGGGTACGGCGTAGGGTAGGGGTTAGGGTTAGAGTTAGGGTTAGGGTTGGGGTTAGGGTACGGCTTAGGGTACGGGTGAGGGTACGGGTGAGGGTACTGCGTAGGGTATTGGTTAGGTTTAGGATACGGCTTAGGATACGGGTTAGGGTACGGGTTAGGGTATGGCGTAGGGTATGGGTTAGGGTTAGTGTTAGGGTTAGTGTTAGGGTTAGGGTTAGGGTTAGGGTACGGCTTAGGATACGGGTTAGGGTACGGGTGAAGGTACGGCGTAGCGTATGGTTTACGGTTAGGGTTAGGGTTAGGGTTAGGGTACGGCTTAGGTTATGGAATAGGGTACAGGTGAGGGTATGGCATAGGGTATGGGTTAGGGTTAGGGTTAGGGTTAGGGTTAGGGTACGGCTTAGGGTACGGGTGAGGGTATGGGTAAGGATACTGCGTAGGGTATTGGTTAGGGTTACGGTACGTCTTAGGATACGGGTTAGGGTACGGGTGAGGGTATGGCGTAGGTTATGGGTTAGGGTTAGGGTTAGTGTTACTGTTAGGGTTAGGGTACGGCTTAGCGTATGGGATAGGGTACGGGTGAGGGTACGGCGTAGGGTAGGGGTTAGGGTTAGGGTTAGGGTTAGGGTTAGGGTATGGCTTAGGGTACGGGTGAGGGTACGGGTGAGGGTACTGCGTAGGGTATTGGTTAGGGTTAGGGTACAGCTTAGGATACGTGTTAGGGTACGGGTTAGGTTACGGCGTAGAGTGTGGGTTAGGGTTAGGGTTAGTGTTAGGGTTAGGGTTACGGTATGTCTTAGGGTACGTGTTAGGGTACGGGTGAGGGTACGGCGTAGGTTATGGGTTAGGGTTAGGGTTAGGGTTAGGGTTAGGGTACGGCTTAGGATACGGGTTAGGGTACGGGTGAGGGTACGGCGTAGGTTATGGGTTAGGGTTAGGATTAGTGTTAGGGTTATGGTACGGCTTAGATTATGGGATAGGGTACAGGTGAGAGTATGGCATAGGGTAGGGGTTAGGGTTCGGGTTAGGGTTAGGGTTAGGGTTAGGGTACGGCTTAGGGTACGGGTGAGGGTATGGGTGAGGATACTGCGTAGGGTATTGGTTAGGGTTAGGGTACGGCTTAGGATACGGGTTAGGGTACGTGTTAGGGTATGGCGTACGGTATGGGTTAGGGTTAGGGTTAGGGTTAGGGTTAGGGTTAGGGTTAGGGTTAGGGTACGGCTTAGGGTACGGGTTAGGGTACGGGTGAGGTTACGGCGTAGGGTATAGTTTAGGGTTAGGGTTAGGGTTAGGGTACGGCTTAGGATACGGGTTAGGGTACGGGTGAGGGTACGGCGTAGCGTATGGTTTAGGGTTAGGGTTAGGGTTAGGGTACGGCTTAGGGTACGGGTTAGGGTACGGGTGAGGGTATGGTGTAGTGTATAGGTTAGGGTTAGGGTTAGGGTTAGGGTATGGCTTAGGGTACGGGTGAGGGTACGGGTGAGGGTACTGTGTAGGGTATTGGTTATGGTTAGGGTACGGCTTAGAATACGGGTTAGGGTACGGGTTAGGGTACGGCGTAGGGTATAGTTTAGGGTTAGGGTTAGGGTTAGGGTACGGCTTAGGATACGGGTTAGGGTACGGGTGAGGGTACGGCGTAGTGTATAGGTTAGGGTTAGGGTTAGGGTTAGGGTACGGCTTAGGGTAAGGGTTAGGGTACGGGTCAGGGTATGGCGTAGTGTATAGGTTAGGGTTAGGGTTAGGGTTAGGGTACGGCTTAGGGTATGGGATAGGGTACGGGTGAGGGTACGGCGTAGGGTAGGGGTTAGGTTTAGGGTTAGGGTTAGTGTTAGGGTTAGGGTACGGCTTAGGGTATGGGATAGGTTACGGGTGAGGGTACGGCGTAGGGTAGGGGTTAGGGTTAGGTTTAGGGTTAGTGTTAGGTTTAGGGTACCGCTTAGGGTATGGGATAGGGTACGGCGTAGGGTAGCGGTTAGGGTTAGGTTTAGGGTTAGGGTTAGGGTACGGCTTAGGATACGGTTTAGGGTACGGGTGAGAGTACGGCGTAGGTTATGGGTTAGGGTTAGGGTTAGGGTTAGGGTTAGGGTTAGTTTTAGGGTTAGGGATTGGTTTAGGGTACGGGTTAGGATTAGCATACTTGTTCGGGTTAGGGTTTTGGTTAGGGTTAGGGTACGCGTTAGGGTTAGGGTATGGGTTAGGTTTAGGGTACACGTTAGGATTAGGGTATTTATTAAACCTATCCCACTCTCTAGATACCACTTAGCACGTAAAGGAATATTATTTGGGGTTCAGCCATGGAGAAAATTTTAGTCACTAGGATAAGATAAAGAATAAACACATTATAAAAAAATCACATAAGATTTTCTTTTTAACCTGTTCCTTAAAACACTAGTGTTTAGGAAATCTAATGGAGGCAAAAGCAGTAAAGGGTAGTTTAGGGTTAGGGTTAGGGTTAGGGTTAGGGTAGGGCTTAGGATACGGGTGAGGTTACTGGTGAGGGTACTGCGTAGGTTATTGGTTAGGGTTAGGGTACGGCTTAGGATACGGGTTAGGATATGGGTTAGGTTACGGCGTTGGGTATGGGTGAGGGTTAGGGTTAGGGTTAGGGTAAGGCTTTGGGTACGGGTTAGGGTACGGGTGAGGGTACGGCGTAGGGTAGGGGTTAGGGTTAGGTTTAGGGTTAGGGTATGGCTTAGGATACGGGTTAGGGTATGGGTGAGGGTACGGCGTAGCGTATGGGTTAGGGTTAGGGTTAGGGTTAGGGTTAGTTTTAGGGTTAGGGATTGGTTTAGGGTACGGGTTAGGATTAGCGTACGTGTTAGGGTTAGGGTTTTGGTTAGGGTTAGGGTACGCGTTAGGGTTAGGGTATGGGTTAGGTTTAGGGTACACTTTAGGATTAGGGTATTTATTAAACCTATCCCACTCTCTAGATACCACTTAGCACGTAAAGGAATATTATTTAGGGTCCAGCCATGGAGAAGATTTTCGTTACTAGGATAAAATAAAGAATAAACACATTATAAAAAAATCACATTAGGATTTTCTTTTTAACCTGTTCCTTAAAACACTAGTGCTTAGGAAATCTAATGGAGGCAAAAGCAGTCAAGGGTAGTTTAGGGTTAGGGTTAGGGTTAGGGTTAGTGTTAGGGTTAGGGTACGGCTTAGGGTATGGGATAGGGTATGGGTGAGGGTACGGCATAGGGTAGGGTTTAGGGTTAGGGTTAGTGTTAGGGTTAGGGTTAGGGTATGGCTTAGGGTACGGGTGAGGGTACTGTGTAGGTCATTGGTTAGGGTTAGGTTAAGGCTTAGGATACAGGTTATTGTATGGGTTAGGGTACGGCGCAGGGTATGGGTAAGGGTTAGGGTTAGGGTTAGGGTTAGAGTTAGGGTACGGCTTAGGGTACGGGTTAGGGTACGGGTGAGGGTACGGCGTAGTGTATAGGTTAGGGTTAGGGTTAGGGTACGGCTTAGGGTACGGGTTAGGTTACGGGTGAGGGTACGGCGTAGGGTATGGGTTAGGGTTAGGGTTAGGGTTAGTGTTAGTGTTAGGGTTAGGGTACGGCTTAGCGTATGGGATAGGGTACGGGTGAGGGTACGGCGTAGGGTAGGGGTTAGGGTTAGAGTCAGGGTTAGGGTTGGGGTTAGGGTACGGCTTAGGGTACGGGTGAGGGTACGGGTGAGGGTACTGCGTAGGGTATTGGTTAGGGTTAGGATATGGCTTAGGATACGGGTTAGGGTACGTGTTAGGGTATGGCGTACGCTATGGGTTAGGGTTAGGGTTAGGGTTAGGGTTAGGGTTAGGGTACGGCTTAGGGTACGGGTTAGGGTACGGGTGAGGGTATGGCGTAGTGTATAGGTTAGGGTTAGGGTTAGGGTATGGCTTAGGGTACGGGTGAGGGTACGAGTGAGGGTACTGTGTAGGGTGTTGGTTATGGTTAGGGTACGGCTTAGGGTAAGGGTTAGGGTACGGGTGAGGGTATGGCGTAGTGTATAGGTTAGGGTTAGGGTTAGGGTTAGGGTACGGCTTAGGGTATGGGATAGGGTACGGGTGAGGGTACGGCGTAGGGTAGGGGTTAGGTTTAGGGTTAGGGTTAGTGTTAGGGTTAGGGTACGGCTTAGGGTATGGGATAGGTTACGGGTGAGGGTACGGCGTAGGGTAGGGGTTAGGGTTAGGTTTAGGGTTAGTGTTAGGTTTAGGGTACCGCTTAGGGTATGGGATAGGGTACGGCGTAGGGTAGCGGTTATGGTTAGGGTTAGGGTTAGGGTTAGGGTACGGCTTAGGATACGGTTTAGGGTACGGGTGAGGGTACGGCGTAGGTTATGGGTTAGGGTTAGGGTTAGGGTTAGGGTTAGGGTTAGGGTTAGTTTTAGGGTTAGGGATTGGTTTAGGGTACGGGTTAGGATTAGCATACTTGTTCGGGTTAGGGTTTTGGTTAGGGTTAGGGTACGCGTTAGGGTTAGGGTATGGGTTAGGTTTAGGGTACACGTTAGGATTAGGGTATTTATTAAACCTATCCCACTCTCTAGATACCACTTAGCACGTAAAGGAATATTATTTGGAGTTCAGCCATGGAGAAAATTTTAGTCACTAGGATAAGATAAAGAATAAACACATTATAAAAAAATCACATAAGGTTTTCTTTTTAACCTGTTCCTTAAAACACTAGTGTTTAGGAAATCTAATGGAGGCAAAAGCAGTAAAGGGTAGTTTAGGGTTAGGGTTAGGGTTAGGGTTAGGGTAGGGCTTAGGATACGGGTGAGGTTACTGGTGAGGGTACTGCGTAGGTTATTGGTTAGGGTTAGGGTACGGCTTAGGATACGGGTTAGGATATGGGTTAGGTTACGGCGTTGGGTATGGGTGAGGGTTAGGGTTAGGGTTAGGGTAAGGCTTTGGGTACGGGTTAGGGTACGGGTGAGGGTACGGCGTAGGGTAGGGATTAGGGTTAGGTTTATGGTTAGGGTACGGCTTAGGATACGGGTTAGGGTATGGGTGAGGGTACGGCGTAGCGTATGGGTTAGGGTTAGGGTTAGGGTTAGTTTTAGGGTTAGGGATTGGTTTAGGGTACGGGTTAGGATTAGCGTACGTGTTAGGGTTAGGGTTTGGGTTAGGGTTAGGGTACGCGTTAGGGTTAGGGTATGGGTTAGGGTTAGGGTACGCGTTAGGATTAGGGTATTTATTAAACCTATCCCACTCTCTAGATACCACTTAGCACGTAAAGGAATATTATTTAGGGTCCAGCCATGGAGAAGATTTTAGTCACTAGGATAAGATAAAGAATAAACACATTATAAAAAAATCACATTAGGATTTTCTTTTTAACCTGTTCCTTAAAACACTAGTGCTTAGGAAATCTAATGGAGGCAAAAGCAGTCAAGGGTAGTTTAGGGTTAGGGTTAGGGTTAGGGTTAGTGTTAGGGTTAGGGTACGGCTTAGGGTATGGGATAGGGTATGGGTGAGGGTACGGCATAGGGTAGGGTTTAGGGTTAGGGTTAGTGTTAGGGTTAGGGTTAGGGTATGGCTTAGGGTACGGGTGAGGGTACTGTGTAGGTCATTGGTTAGGGTTAGGTTAAGGCTTAGGATACAGGTTATTGTATGGGTTAGGGTACGGCGCAGGGTATGGGTAAGGGTTAGGGTTAGGGTTAGGGTTAGAGTTAGGGTACGGCTTAGGGTACGGGTTAGGGTACGGGTGAGGTTACGGCGTAGTGTATAGGTTAGGGTTAGGGTTAGGGTACGGCTTAGGGTACGGGTTAGGTTACGGGTGAGTGTAAGGCGTAGGGTATGGGTTAGGGTTAGGGTTAGGGTTAGTGTTAGTGTTAGGGTTAGGGTACGGCTTAGCGTATGGGATAGGGTACGGGTGAGGGTACGGCGTAGGGTAGGGGTTAGGGTTAGAGTCAGGGTTAGGGTTGGGGTTAGGGTACGGCTTAGGGTACGGGTGAGGGTACGGGTGAGGGTACTGCGTAGGGTATTGGTTAGGGTTAGGATATGGCTTAGGATACGGGTTAGGGTACGGGTTAGGGTATGGCGTAGGGTATGGGTTAGGGTTAGGGTTAGGGTACGTCTTAGAGTACGGGTTAGGGTACGGGTGAGGGTACGGCGTAGGGTAAGGGTTAAGGTTAGGGTTAGGGTTAGGGTTAGTTTTAGGGTTAGCGATTGGTTTAGGGTACGGGTTAGGATTAGCGTATGTGTTAGGGTTAGGTTTTGGGTTAGGGTTAGGGTACGCGTTAGGGTTAGGGTATGGGGTAGGGTTAGGGTACACGTTAGGATTAGGGTATTTATTAATCCTATCCCACTCTCTAGATACCACTTAGCACGTAAAGGAATATTATTAGGGATCCAGCCATGGAGAAGATTTTAGTCACTAGGATAAGATAAAGAATAAACACATTATAAAAAAATCACATTAGGATTTTCTTTTTAACCTGTTCCTTAAAACACTAGTGCTTAGGAAATCTAATAGAGGCAAAAGCAATCAAGGGTAGTTTAGGGTTAGGGTTAGGGTTAGGGTTAGTGTTAGGGTTAGGGTATAGCTTAGGGTACGGCTGAGGGTACGGGTGAAGGTACTGGGTAGGGTATTGGTTAGGGTTAGGGTACGGCTTAGGATACGTGTTAGGGTACGGGTTAGGGTACGGCGTAGAGTGTGGGTTAGGGTTAGGGTTAGTGTTAGGGTTAGGGTTACCGTACGTCTTAGGGTACGTGTTAGGGTACGGGTGAGGGTACGGCGTAGGTTATGGGTTAGGGTTAGGGTTAGGGTATGTCTTAGGATACGGGTTAGGGTATGGGTGAGGGTACGGCGTAGGTTATGGGTTAGGGTTATGGTTAGTGTTAGGGTTATGGTACGGCTTAGGTTATGGGATAGGGTACAGGTGAGGGTATGGCATAGGGTAGGGGTTAGGGTTAGGTTTAGGGTTAGGGTTAGGGTTAGGGTACGCCTTAGGGTACGGGTGAGGGTATGGGTGAGGATACTGCGTAGGGTATTGGTTAGGGTTAGGGTACGGCTTAGGATACGGGTTAGGGTACGTGTTAGGGTATGGCGTACGCTATGGGTTAGGGGTAGGGTTAGGGTTAGGGTTAGGGTTAGGGTACGGCTTAGGGTACGGGTTAGGGTACGGGTGAGGTTACGGCGTAGGGTATAGTTTAGGGTTATGTTTAGGGTTAGGGTACGGCTTAGGGTACGGGTTAGGGTACGGGTGAGGGTATGGCGTAGTGTATAGGTTAGGGTTAGGGTTAGGGTATGGCTTAGGGTACGGGTGAGGGTACGGGTGAGGGTACTGTGTAGGGTGTTGGTTATGGTTAGGGTACGGCTTAGAATACGGGTTAGGGTACGGTTTAGGGTACGGCGTAGGGTATGGGTTAGGGTTAGGGTTAGGGTTAGGGTTAGGGTTAGGGTACGGCTTAGGGTACGGGTTAGGGTACGGGTGAGGGTACGGCGTAGTGTATGGGTTAGGGTTAGGGTTAGGGTTAGGGTTAGTTTTAGGGTTAGGGATTGGTTTAGGGTACGGGTTAGGATTAGCGTACGTGTTAGGGTTAGGGTTTGGGTTAGGGTTAGGGTACGTGTTAGGGTTAGGGTATGGGTTAGGGTTAGGGTACACGTTATGATTAGGGTATTTATTAAACCTATCCCACTCTCTAGATACCACTTAGCACGTAAAGGAATATTATTTGGGGTCCAGCCATGGAGAAGATTTTAGTCACTAGGATCAGATAAAGAATAAACACATTATAAAAAAATCACATTAGGATTTTCTTTTTAACCTGTTCTTTAAAACACTAGTGTTTAGGAAATCTAAAGGAGGCAAAAGCAGTAAAGGGTAGTTTAGGGTTAGGGTTAGGGTTAGGGTTAGGGTAGGGCTTAGGATACGGGTGAGGGTACTGGTGAGGGTACTGCGTAGGTTATTGGTTAGGGTTAGGGTACGGCTTAGGATACGGGTTAGGATATGGGTTAGGTTACGGCGTTGGGTATGGGTGAGGGTTAGGGTTAGGGTTAGGGTAAGGCTTTGGGTACGGGTTAGGGTACGGGTGAGGGTACGGCGTAGGGTAGAGGTTAGGGTTAGGTTTAGGGTTAGGGTACGGCTTAGGATACGGGTTAGGGTATGGGTGAGGGTACGGCGTAGCGTATGGGTTAGGGTTAGGGTTAGGGTTAGGGTTAGTTTTAGGGTTAGGGATTGGTTTAGGGTACGGGTTAGGATTAGTGTACGTGTTAGGGTTAGGGTTTGGGTTAGGGTTAGGGTACGCAATAGGGTTAGGGTGTGGGTTAGGGTTAGGGTACACGTTAGGATTAGGGTATTTATTAAACCTATCCCACTCTCTAGATACCATTTAGCACGTAAAGGAATATTATTTAGGGTTCAGCCATGGAGAAGATTTTCGTTACTAGGATAAGAAAAAGAATAAACACATTATAAAAAAATCACATTAGGATTTTCTTTTTAACCTGATCCTTAAAACACTAGTGCTTAGGAAATCTAATGGAGGCAAAAGCAGTCAAGGGTAGTTTAGGGTTAGGGTTAGGGTTAGGGTTAGTGTTAGGGTTAGGGTACGGCTTAGGGTATGGGATAGGGTACGGGTGAGGGTACGGCGTAGGGTAGGGTTTAGGGTTAGGGTTAGTGTTAGGGTTAGGGTTAGGGTATGGCTTAGGGTACGGGTGAGGGTACTGTGTAGGTCATTGGTTAGGGTTAGGTTAAGGCTTAGGATACAGGTTATTGTATGGGTTAGGGTACGGTGCAGGGTATGGGTAAGGGTTAGGGTTAGGGTTAGGGTTAGAGTTAGGGTACGGCTTAGGGTACGGGTTAGGGTACGGGTGAGGGTACGGCGTAGTGTATAGGTTAGGGTTAGGGTTAGGGTACGGCTTAGGGTACGGGTTAGGTTACGGGTGAGGGTACGGCGTAGGGTATGGGTTAGTGTTAGGGTTAGGGTACGGCTTAGCGTATGGGATAGGGTACGGGTGAGGGTACGGCGTAGGGTAGGGGTTAGGGTTAGAGTCAGGGTTAGGGTTGGGGTTAGGGTACGGCTTAGGGTACGGGTGAGGGTACGGGTGAGGGTACTGCGTAGGGTATTGGTTAGGGTTAGGATATGGCTTAGGATACGGGTTAGGGTACGGGTTAGGGTATGGCGTAGGGTATGGGTTAGGGTTAGGGTTAGGGTACGTCTTAGAGTACGGGTTAGGGTACGGGTGAGGGTACGGCGTAGGGTAAGGGTTAAGGTTAGGGTTAGGGTTAGGGTTAGTTTTAGGGTTAGCGATTGGTTTAGGGTACGGGTTAGGATTAGCGTATGTGTTAGGGTTAGGTTTTGGGTTAGGGTTAGGGTACGCGTTAGGGTTAGGGTATGGGGTAGGGTTAGGGTACACGTTAGGATTAGGGTATTTATTAATCCTATCCCACTCTCTAGATACCACTTAGCACGTAAAGGAATATTATTAGGGATCCAGCCATGGAGAAGATTTTAGTCACTAGGATAAGATAAAGAATAAACACATTATAAAAAAATCACATTAGGATTTTCTTTTTAACCTGTTCCTTAAAACACTAGTGCTTAGGAAATCTAATAGAGGCAAAAGCAATCAAGGGTAGTTTAGGGTTAGGGTTAGGGTTAGGGTTAGTGTTAGGGTTAGGGTATAGCTTAGGGTACGGCTGAGGGTACGGGTGAAGGTACTGGGTAGGGTATTGGTTAGGGTTAGGGTACGGCTTAGGATACGTGTTAGGGTACGGGTTAGGGTACGGCGTAGAGTGTGGGTTAGGGTTAGGGTTAGTGTTAGGGTTAGGGTTACCGTACGTCTTAGGGTACGTGTTAGGGTACGGGTGAGGGTACGGCGTAGGTTATGGGTTAGGGTTAGGGTTAGGGTATGTCTTAGGATACGGGTTAGGGTATGGGTGAGGGTACGGCGTAGGTTATGGGTTAGGGTTATGGTTAGTGTTAGGGTTATGGTACGGCTTAGGTTATGGGATAGGGTACAGGTGAGGGTATGGCATAGGGTAGGGGTTAGGGTTAGGTTTAGGGTTAGGGTTAGGGTTAGGGTACGCCTTAGGGTACGGGTGAGGGTATGGGTGAGGATACTGCGTAGGGTATTGGTTAGGGTTAGGGTACGGCTTAGGATACGGGTTAGGGTACGTGTTAGGGTATGGCGTACGCTATGGGTTAGGGGTAGGGTTAGGGTTAGGGTTAGGGTTAGGGTACGGCTTAGGGTACGGGTTAGGGTACGGGTGAGGTTACGGCGTAGGGTATAGTTTAGGGTTATGTTTAGGGTTAGGGTACGGCTTAGGGTACGGGTTAGGGTACGGGTGAGGGTATGGCGTAGTGTATAGGTTAGGGTTAGGGTTAGGGTATGGCTTAGGGTACGGGTGAGGGTACGGGTGAGGGTACTGTGTAGGGTGTTGGTTATGGTTAGGGTACGGCTTAGAATACGGGTTAGGGTACGGTTTAGGGTACGGCGTAGGGTATGGGTTAGGGTTAGGGTTAGGGTTAGGGTTAGGGTTAGGGTACGGCTTAGGGTACGGGTTAGGGTACGGGTGAGGGTACGGCGTAGTGTATGGGTTAGGGTTAGGGTTAGGGTTAGGGTTAGTTTTAGGGTTAGGGATTGGTTTAGGGTACGGGTTAGGATTAGCGTACGTGTTAGGGTTAGGGTTTGGGTTAGGGTTAGGGTACGTGTTAGGGTTAGGGTATGGGTTAGGGTTAGGGTACACGTTATGATTAGGGTATTTATTAAACCTATCCCACTCTCTAGATACCACTTAGCACGTAAAGGAATATTATTTGGGGTCCAGCCATGGAGAAGATTTTAGTCACTAGGATCAGATAAAGAATAAACACATTATAAAAAAATCACATTAGGATTTTCTTTTTAACCTGTTCTTTAAAACACTAGTGTTTAGGAAATCTAAAGGAGGCAAAAGCAGTAAAGGGTAGTTTAGGGTTAGGGTTAGGGTTAGGGTTAGGGTAGGGCTTAGGATACGGGTGAGGGTACTGGTGAGGGTACTGCGTAGGTTATTGGTTAGGGTTAGGGTACGGCTTAGGATACGGGTTAGGATATGGGTTAGGTTACGGCGTTGGGTATGGGTGAGGGTTAGGGTTAGGGTTAGGGTAAGGCTTTGGGTACGGGTTAGGGTACGGGTGAGGGTACGGCGTAGGGTAGAGGTTAGGGTTAGGTTTAGGGTTAGGGTACGGCTTAGGATACGGGTTAGGGTATGGGTGAGGGTACGGCGTAGCGTATGGGTTAGGGTTAGGGTTAGGGTTAGGGTTAGTTTTAGGGTTAGGGATTGGTTTAGGGTACGGGTTAGGATTAGTGTACGTGTTAGGGTTAGGGTTTGGGTTAGGGTTAGGGTACGCAATAGGGTTAGGGTGTGGGTTAGGGTTAGGGTACACGTTAGGATTAGGGTATTTATTAAACCTATCCCACTCTCTAGATACCATTTAGCACGTAAAGGAATATTATTTAGGGTTCAGCCATGGAGAAGATTTTCGTTACTAGGATAAGAAAAAGAATAAACACATTATAAAAAAATCACATTAGGATTTTCTTTTTAACCTGATCCTTAAAACACTAGTGCTTAGGAAATCTAATGGAGGCAAAAGCAGTCAAGGGTAGTTTAGGGTTAGGGTTAGGGTTAGGGTTAGTGTTAGGGTTAGGGTACGGCTTAGGGTATGGGATAGGGTACGGGTGAGGGTACGGCGTAGGGTAGGGTTTAGGGTTAGGGTTAGTGTTAGGGTTAGGGTTAGGGTATGGCTTAGGGTACGGGTGAGGGTACTGTGTAGGTCATTGGTTAGGGTTAGGTTAAGGCTTAGGATACAGGTTATTGTATGGGTTAGGGTACGGTGCAGGGTATGGGTAAGGGTTAGGGTTAGGGTTAGGGTTAGAGTTAGGGTACGGCTTAGGGTACGGGTTAGGGTACGGGTGAGGGTACGGCGTAGTGTATAGGTTAGGGTTAGGGTTAGGGTACGGCTTAGGGTACGGGTTAGGTTACGGGTGAGGGTACGGCGTAGGGTATGGGTTAGTGTTAGGGTTAGGGTACGGCTTAGCGTATGGGATAGGGTACGGGTGAGGGTACGGCGTAGGGTAGGGGTTAGGGTTAGAGTTAGGGTTAGGGTTGGGTTAGGGTACGGCTTAGGGTACGGGTGAGGGTACGGGTGAGGGTACTGCGTAGGGTATTGGTTAGGGTTAGGATATGGCTTAGGATACGGGTTAGTGTACGGGTTAGGGTACGGCGTAGGGTATGGGTTAGGGTTAGGGTTAGGGTTAGGGTTAGGGTTAGGGTACGGCTTAGGATACGGGTTAGGGTACGGGTGAGGGTACGGCGTAGTGTATGGGTTAGGGTTAGTGTTAGGGTACGTCTTAGGGTACGGGTTAGGGTACGGGTGAGGGTACGGTGTAGGGTAAGGGTTAGGGTTAGGGTTAGGGTTAGGGTTAGTTTTAGGGTTAGGGTTTGGTTTAGGGTACGGGTTAGGATTAGCGTACGTGTTAGGGTTAGCTTTTGGGTTAGGGTTAGGGTACGCGTTAGGGTTAGGGTATGGGTTAGGGTTAGGGTACACGTTAGGATTAGGGTATTTATTAAACCTATCCCACTCTCTAGATACCACTTAGCACGTAACGAATATTATTAGGGATACAGCTATGGAGAAGATTTTAGTCACTAGGATAAGATAAAGAATAAACACATTATAAAAAAATCACATTAGTATTTTCTTTTTAACCTGTTCCTTAAAACACTAGTGCTTAGGAAATCTAATAGAGGCAAAAGCAATCAAGGGTAGTTTAGGGTTAGGGTTAGGGTTAGGGTTAGTGTTAGGTTTAGGGTACGGCTTAGGGTATGGGATAGGGTACGGGTGAGGGTACGGCGTAGGGTAGGGGTTAGGGTTAGGGTTAGGGTTAGGGTACGGCTTAGGGTACGGGTGAGGGTACGGGTGAGGGTACTGTTTAGGGTTTTGGTTATGGTTAGGGTACAGCTTAGAATACGGGTTAGGGTACGGTTTAGGGTACGGCGTAGGGTATGGGTTAGGGTTAGGGTTAGGGTTAGGGTACGGCTTAGGGTACGGGTTAGGGTACGGGTGAGGGTACGGCGTAGGTTATGGGTTAGGGTTAGGGTTAGGGTTAGGGTTAGGGTTAGTTTTAGGGTTAGGGATTGGTTTAGGGTAAGGTTTAGGATTAGCATACTTGTTCGGGTTAGGGTTTTGGTTAGGGTTAGGGTACGCGTTAGGGTTAGGGTATGGGTTAGGTTTAGGGTACACGTTAGGATTAGGGTATTTATTAAACCTATCCCACTCTCTAGATACCACTTAGCACGTAAAGGAATATTATTTAGGGTCCAGCCATGGAGAAGATTTTCGTCACTAGGATAAGATAAAGAATAAACACATTATAAAAAAATCACATTAGGATTTTCTTTTTAACCTGTTCCTTAAAACACTCGTGCTTAGGAATTCTAATGGAGGCAAAAGCAGTCAAGGGTAGTTTAGGGTTAGGGTTAGGGTTAGGGTTAGTGTTAGGGTTAGGGTACGGCTTAGGGTATGGGATAGGGTATGGGTGAGGGTACGGCATAGGGTAGGGTTTAGGGTTAGGGTTAGTGTTAGGGTTAGGGTCAGGGTATGGCTTAGGGTACGGGTGAGGGTACTGTGTAGGTCATTGGTTAGGGTTAGGTTAAGGCTTAGGATACAGGTTATTGTATGGGTTAGGGTACGGCGCAGGGTATGGGTAAGGGTTAGGGTTAGGGTTAGGGTTAGAGTTAGGGTACGGCTTAGGGTACGGGTTAGTGTACGGGTGAGGGTACGGCGTAGTGTATAGGTTAGGGTTAGGGTTAGGGTACGGCTTAGGGTACGGGTTAGGTTACGGGTGAGGGTACGGCGTAGGTTATGGGTTAGGGTTAGGGTTAGGGTTAGTGTTAGTGTTAGGGTTAGGGTACGGCTTAGCGTATGGGATAGGGTACGGGTGAGGGTACGGCGTAGGGTAGGGGTTAGGGTTAGAGTCAGGGTTAGGGTTGGGGTTAGGGTACGGCTTAGGGTACGGGTGAGGGTACGGGTGAGGGTACTGCGTAGGGTATTGGTTAGGGTTAGGATATGGCTTAGGATACGGGTTAGGGTACGGGTTAGGGTATGGCGTAGGGTATGGGTTAGGGTTAGGGTTAGGGTTAGGGTTAGGGTTAGGGTACGGCTTAGGATACGGGTTAGAGTACGGGTGAGGGTACGGCGTAGCGTATGGGTTAGGGTTAGGGTTAGGGTACGTCTTACAGTACGGGTTAGGGTACGGGTGAGGGTATGGCGTAGGGTAAGGGTTAAGGTTAGGGTTAGGGTTAGGGTTAGTTTTAGGGTTAGCGATTGGTTTAGGGTACGGGTTAGGATTAGCGTACGTGTTAGGGTTATGTTTTGGGTTAGGGTTAGGGTACGCGTTAGGGTTAGGGTATGGGGTAGGGTTAGGGTACACGTTAGGATTAGGGTATTTATTAAACCTATCCCACTTTCTAGATACCACTTAGCACGTAAAGGAATATTATTAGGGATCCAGCCATGGAGAAGATTTTAGTCACTAGGATAAGATAAAGAATAAACACATTATAAAAAAATCACATTAGGATTTTCTTTTTAACCTGTTCCTTAAAACACTAGTGCTTAGGAAATCTAATAGAGGCAAAAGCAATCAAGGGTAGTTTAGGGTTAGGGTTAGGGTTAGGGTTAGTGTTAGGGTTAGGGTATGGCTTAGGGTACGGGTGAGGGTACGGGTGAGGGTACTGGGTAGGGTATTGGTTAGGGTTAGGGTACGGCTTAGGATACGTGTTAGGGTACGGGTTAGGGTACGGCGTAGAGTGTGGGTTAGGGTTAGGGTTAGTGTTAGGGTTAGGGTTACCGTACGTCTTAGGGTACGTGTTAGGGTACGGGTGAGGGTACGGCGTAGGTTATGGGTTAGGGTTAGGGTTAGGGTTAGGGTTAGGGTACGTCTTAGGATACGGGTTAGGGTATGGGTGAGGGTACGGCGTAGGTTATGGGTTAGGGTTATGGTTAGTGTTAGGGTTATGGTACGGCTTAGGTTATGGGATAGGGTACAGGTGAGGGTATGGCATAGGGTAGGGGTTAGGGGTAGGTTTAGGGTTAGGGTTAGGGTTAGGGTACGCCTTAGGGTACGGGTGAGGGTATGGGTGAGGATACTGCGTAGGGTATTGGTTAGGGTTAGGGTACGGCTTAGGATACGGGTTAGGGTACGTGTTAGGGTATGGCGTACGCTATGGGTTAGGGTTAGGGTTAGGGTTAGGGTTAGGGTTAGGGTACGGCTTAGGGTACGGGTTAGGGTACGGGTGAGGTTACGGCGTAGGGTATACTTTAGGGTTAGGGTTAGGGTTAGGGTACGGCTTAGGGTACGGGTTAGGGTACGGGTGAGGGTATGGCGTAGTGTATAGGTTAGGGTTAGGGTTAGGGTATGGCTTAGGGTACGGGTGAGGGTACGGGTGAGGGTACTGTGTAGGGTGTTGGTTATGGTTAGGGTACGGCTTAGAATACGGGTTAGGGTACGGTTTAGGGTACGGCGTAGGGTATGGGTTAGGGTTAGGGTTAGGGTTAGGGTTAGGGTTAGGGTACGGCTTAGGGTACGGGTTAGGGTACGGGTGAGGGTACGGCGTAGGTTATGGGTTAGGGTTAGGGTTAGGGTTAGGGTTAGTTTTAGGGTTAGGGATTGGTTTAGGGTAAGGTTTAGGAATAGCATACTTGTTCGGGTTAGGGTTTTGGTTAGGGTTAGGGTACGCGTTAGGGTTAGGGTATGGGTTAGGTTTAGGGTACACGTTAGGATTAGGGTATTTATTAAACCTATCCCACTCTCTAGATACCACTTAGCACGTAAAGGAATATTATTTAGGGTCCAGCCATGGAGAAGATTTTCGTCACTAGGATAAGATAAAGAATAAACACATTATAAAAAAATCACATTAGGATTTTCTTTTTAACCTGTTCCTTAAAACACTCGTGCTTAGGAATTCTAATGGAGGCAAAAGCAGTCAAGGGTAGTTTAGGGTTAGGGTTAGGGTTAGGGTTAGTGTTAGGGTTAGGGTACGGCTTAGGGTATGGAATAGGGTATGGGTGAGGGTACGGCATAGGGTAGGGTTTAGGATTAGGGTTAGTGTTAGGGTTAGGGTTAGAGTATGGCTTAGGGTACGGGTGAGGGTACTATGTAGGTCATTGGTTAGGGTTAGCTTAAGGCTTAGGATACAGGTTATTGTATGGGTTAGGGTACGGCGCAGGGTATGGGTAAGGGTTAGGGTTAGGGTTAGGGTTAGAGTTAGGGTACGGCTTAGGGTACGGGTTAGGGTACGGGTGAGGGTACGGCATAGTGTACAGGTTAGGGTTAGGGTTAGGGTACGGCTTAGGGTACGGGTTAGGTTATGGGTGAGTGTACGGCATAGGGTATGGTTTAGGGTTAGGGTTAGGGTTAGGGTTAGTGTTAGTGTTAGGGTTAGGGTACGGCTTAGCGTATGGGATAGGGTACGGGTGAGGGTACGGCGTAGGGTAGGGGTTAGGGTTAGAGTTAGGGTTAGGGTTGGGGTTAGGGTACGGCTTAGGGTACGGGTGAGGGTACGGGTGAGGGTACTGCGTAGGGTATTGGTTAGGTTTAGGATACGGCTTAGGATACGTGTTAGGGTACGGGTTAGGTTATGGCGTAGGGTATGGGTTAGGGTTAGGGTTAGGGTTAGTGTTAGGGTTAGGGTTAGGGTTAGGGTACGGCTTAGGATACGGGTTAGGGTACGGGTGAAGGTACGGCGTAGCGTATGGTTTACGGTTAGGGTTAGGGTTAGGGTTAGGGTACGGCTTAGGTTATGGAATAGGGTACAGGTGAGGGTATGGCATAGGGTATGGGTTAGGGTTAGGGTTAGGGTTAGGGTTAGGGTACGGCTTAGGGTACGGGTGAGGGTATGGGTAAGGATACTGCGTAGGGTATTGGTTAGGGTTACGGTACGTCTTAGGATACGGGTTAGGGTACGGGTGAGGGTATGGCGTAGGTTATGGGTTAGGGTTAGGGTTAGTGTTACTGTTAGGGTTAGGGTACGGCTTAGCGTATGGGATAGGGTACGGGTGAGGGTACGGCGTAGGGTAGGGGTTAGGGTTAGGGTTAGGGTTAGGGTTAGGGTATGGCTTAGGGTACGGGTGAGGGTACGGGTGAGGGTACTGCGTAGGGTATTGGTTACGGTTAGGGTACAGCTTAGGATACGTGTTAGGGTACGGGTTAGGTTACGGCGTAGAGTGTGGGTTAGGGTTAGGGTTAGTGTTAGGGTTAGGGTTACGGTACGTCTTAGGGTACGTGTTAGGGTACGGGTGAGGGTAGGGCGTAGGTTATGGGTTAGGGTTAGGGTTAGGGTTAGGGTTAGGGTACGGCTTAGGATACGGGTTAGGGTACGGGTGAGGGTACGGCGTAGGTTATGGGTTAGGGTTAGGATTAGTGTTAGGGTTATGGTACGGCTTAGGTTATGGGATAGGGTACAGGTGAGGGTATGGCATAGGGTAGGGGTTAGGGTTCGGGTTAGGGTTAGGGTTAGGGTTAGGGTACGGCTTAGGGTACGGGTGAGGGTATGGGTGAGGATACTGCGTAGGGTATTGGTTAGGGTTAGGGTACGGCTTAGGATACGGGTTAGGGTACGTGTTAGGGTATGGCGTACGGTATGGGTTAGGGTTAGGGTTAGGGTTAGGGTTAGGGTTAGGGTTAGGGTACGGCTTAGGGTACGGGTTAGGGTACGGGTGAGGTTACGGCGTAGGGTATAGTTTAGGGTTAGGGTTAGGGTTAGGGTACGGCTTAGGATACGGGTTAGGGTACGGGTGAGGGTACGGCGTAGCGTATGGTTTAGGGTTAGGGTTAGGGTTAGGGTACGGCTTAGGGTACGGGTTAGGGTACGGGTGAGGGTATGGTGTAGTGTATAGGTTAGGGTTAGGGTTAGGGTTAGGGTATGGCTTAGGGTACGGGTGAGGGTACGGGTGAGGGTACTGTGTAGGGTATTGGTTATGGTTAGGGTACGGCTTAGAATACGGGTTAGGGTACGGGTTAGGGTACGGCGTAGGGTATAGTTTAGGGTTAGGGTTAGGGTTAGGGTACGGCTTAGGATACGGGTTAGGGTACGGCTGAGGGTACGGCGTAGTGTATAGGTTAGGGTTAGGTTTAGGGTTAGGGTACGGCTTAGGGTAAGGGTTAGGGTACGGGTCAGGGTATGGCGTAGTGTATAGGTTAGGGTTAGGGTTAGGGTTAGGGTACGGCTTAGGGTATGGGATAGGGTACTGGTGAGGGTACGGCATAGGGTAGGGGTTAGGTTTAGGGTTAGGGTTAGTGTTAGGGTTAGGGTACGGCTTAGGGTATGGGATAGGTTACGGGTGAGGGTACGGCGTAGGGTAGGGGTTAGGGTTAGGTTTAGGGTTAGTGTTAGGTTTAGGGTACCGCTTAGGGTATGGGATAGGGTACGGCGTAGGGTAGCGGTTAGGGTTAGGTTTAGGGTTAGGGTTAGGGTACGGCTTAGGATACGGTTTAGGGTACGGGTGAGAGTACGGCGTAGGTTATGGGTTAGGGTTAGGGTTAGGGTTAGGGTTAGGGTTAGTTTTAGGGTTAGGGATTGGTTTAGGGTACGGGTTAGGATTAGCATACTTGTTCGGGTTAGGGTTTTGGTTAGGGTTAGGGTACGCGTTAGGGTTAGGGTATGGGTTAGGTTTAGGGTACACGTTAGGATTAGGGTATTTATTAAACCTATCCCACTCTCTAGATACCACTTAGCACGTAAAGGAATATTATTTGGGGTTCAGCCATGGAGAAAATTTTAGTCACTAGGATAAGATAAAGAATAAACACATTATAAAAAAATCACATAAGGTTTTCTTTTTAACCTGTTCCTTAAAACACTAGTGTTTAGGAAATCTAATGGAGGCAAAAGCAGTAAAGGGTAGTTTAGGGTTAGGGTTAGGGTTAGGGTTAGGGTAGGGCTTAGGATACGGGTGAGGTTACTGGTGATGGTACTGCGTAGGTTATTGGTTAGGGTTAGGGTACGGCTTAGGATATGGGTTAGGATATGGGTTAGGTTACGGCGTTGGGTATGGGTGAGGGTTAGGGTTAGGGTTAGGGTAAGGCTTTGGGTACGGGTTAGGGTACGGGTGAGGGTACGGCGTAGGGTAGGGGTTAGGGTTAGGTTTAGGGTTAGGGTACGGCTTAGGATACGGGTTAGGGTATGGGTGAGGGTACGGCGTAGCGTATGGGTTAGGGTTAGGGTTAGGGTTAGGGTTAGTTTTAGGGTTAGGGATTGGTTTAGGGTACGGGTTAGGATTAGCGTACGTGTTAGGGTTAGGGTTTTGGTTAGGGTTAGGGTACGCGTTAGGGTTAGGGTATGGGTTAGGTTTAGGGTACACTTTAGGATTAGGGTATTTATTAAACCTATCCCACTCTCTAGATACCACTTAGCACGTAAAGGAATATTATTTAGGGTCCAGCCATGGAGAAGATTTTCGTTACTAGGATAAAATAAAGAATAAACACATTATAAAAAAATCACATTAGGATTTTCTTTTTAACCTGTTCCTTAAAACACTAGTGCTTAGGAAATCTAATGGAGGCAAAAGCAGTCAAGGGTAGTTTAGGGTTAGGGTTAGGGTTAGGGTTAGTGTTAGGGTTAGGGTACGGCTTAGGGTATGGGATAGGGTATGGGTGAGGGTACGGCATAGGGTAGGGTTTAGGGTTAGGGTTAGTGTTAGGGTTAGGGTTAGGGTATGGCTTAGGGTACGGGTGAGGGTACGGGTGAGGGTACTGCGTAGGGTATTGGTTAGGTTTAGGATATGGCTTAGGATACGGGTTAGGGTACGGGTTAGGTTATGGCGTAGGGTATGGGTTAGGGTTAGGGTTAGGGTTAGTGTTAGGGTTAGGGTTAGGGTTAGGGTACGGCTTAGGATACGGGTTAGGGTACGGGTGAAGGTACGGCGTAGCGTATGGTTTACGGTTAGGGTTAGGGTTAGGGTTAGGGTACGGCTTAGGTTATGGAATAGGGTACAGGTGAGGGTATGGCATAGGGTATGGGTTAGGGTTAGGGTTAGGGTTAGGGTTAGGGTACGGCTTAGGGTACGGGTGAGGGTATGGGTAAGGATACTGCGTAGGGTATTGGTTAGGGTTATGGTACGTCTTAGGATACGGGTTAGGGTACGGGTGAGGGTATGGCGTAGGTTATGGGTTAGGGTTAGGGTTAGTGTTACTGTTAGGGTTAGGGTACGGCTTAGCGTATGGGATAGGGTACGGGTGAGGGTACGGCGTAGGGTAGGGGTTAGGGTTAGGGTTAGGGTTAGGGTTAGGGTATGGCTTAGGGTACGGGTGAGGGTACGGGTGAGGGTACTGCGTAGGGTATTGGTTAGGGTTAGGGTACAGCTTAGGATACGTGTTAGGGTACGGGTTAGGTTACGGCGTAGAGTGTGGGTTAGGGTTAGGGTTAGTGTTAGGGTTAGGGTTACGGTACGTCTTAGGGTACGTGTTAGGGTACGGGTGAGGGTAGGGCGTAGGTTATGGGTTAGGGTTAGGGTTAGGGTTAGGGTTAGGGTACGGCTTAGGATACGGGTTAGGGTACGGGTGAGGGTACGGCGTAGGTTATGGGTTAGGGTTAGGATTAGTGTTAGGGTTATGGTACGGCTTAGGTTATGGGATAGGGTACAGGTGAGGGTATGGCATAGGGTAGGGGTTAGGGTTCGGGTTAGGGTTAGGGTTAGGGTTAGGGTACGGCTTAGGGTACGGGTGAGGGTATGGGTGAGGATACTGCGTAGGGTATTGGTTAGGGTTAGGGTACGGCTTAGGATACGGGTTAGGGTACGTGTTAGGGTATGGCGTACGGTATGGGTTAGGGTTAGGGTTAGGGTTAGGGTTAGGGTTAGGGTTAGGGTTAGGGTACGGCTTAGGGTACGGGTTAGGGTACGGGTGAGGTTACGGCGTAGGGTATAGTTTAGGGTTAGGGTTAGGGTTAGGGTACGGCTTAGGATACGGGTTAGGGTACGGGTGAGGGTACGGCGTAGCGTATGGTTTAGGGTTAGGGTTAGGGTTAGGGTACGGCTTAGGGTACGGGTTAGGGTACGGGTGAGGGTATGGTGTAGTGTATAGGTTAGGGTTAGGGTTAGGGTAGGGTATGGCTTAGGGTACGGGTGAGGGTACGGGTGAGGGTACTGTGTAGGGTATTGGTTATGGTTAGGGTACGGCTTAGAATACGGGTTAGGGTACGGGTTAGGGTACGGCGTAGGGTATAGTTTAGGGTTAGGGTTAGGGTTAGGGTACGGCTTAGGATACGGGTTAGGGTACGGGTGAGGGTACGGCGTAGTGTATAGGTTAGGGTTAGGTTTAGGGTTAGGGTACGGCTTAGGGTAAGGGTTAGGGTACGGGTCAGGGTATGGCGTAGTGTATAGGTTAGGGTTAGGGTTAGGGTTAGGGTACGGCTTAGGGTATGGGATAGGGTACGGGTGAGGGTACGGCGTAGGGTAGGGGTTAGGTTTAGGGTTAGGGTTAGTGTTAGGGTTAGGGTACGGCTTAGGGTATGGGATAGGTTACGGGTGAGGGTACGGCGTAGGGTAGGGGTTAGGGTTAGGTTTAGGGTTATTGTTAGGTTTAGGGTACCGCTTAGGGTATGGGATAGGGTACGGCGTAGGGTAGCGGTTAGGGTTAGGTTTAGGGTTAGGGTTAGGGTACGGCTTAGGATACGGTTTAGGGTACGGGTGAGAGTACGGTGTAGGTTATGGGTTAGGGTTAGGGTTAGGGTTAGGGTTAGGGTTAGTTTTAGGGTTAGGGATTGGTTTAGGGTACGGGTTAGGATTAGCATACTTGTTCGGGTTAGGGTTTTGGTTAGGGTTAGGGTACGCGTTAGGGTTAGGGTATGGGTTAGGTTTAGGGTACACGTTAGGATTAGGGTATTTATTAAACCTATCCCACTCTCTAGATACCACTTAGCACGTAAAGGAATATTATTTGGGGTTCAGCCATGGAGAAAATTTTAGTCACTAGGATAAGATAAAGAATAAACACATTATAAAAAAATCACATAAGGTTTTCTTTTTAACCTGTTCCTTAAAACACTAGTGTTTAGGAAATCTAATGGAGGCAAAAGCAGTAAAGGGTAGTTTAGGGTTAGGGTTAGGGTTAGGGTTAGGGTAGGGCTTAGGATACGGGTGAGGTTACTGGTGATGGTACTGCGTAGGTTATTGGTTAGGGTTAGGGTACGGCTTAGGATACGGGTTAGGATATGGGTTAGGTTACGGCGTTGGGTATGGGTGAGGGTTAGGGTTAGGTTTAGGGTAAGGCTTTGGGTACGGGTTAGGGTACGGGTGAGGGTACGGCGTAGGGTAGGGGTTAGGGTTAGGTTTAGGGTTAGGGTACGGCTTAGGATACGGGTTAGGGTATGGGTGAGGGTACGGCGTAGCGTATGGGTTAGGGTTAGGGTTAGGGTTAGGGTTAGTTTTAGGGTTAGGGATTGGTTTAGGGTACGGGTTAGGATTAGCGTACGTGTTAGTGTTAGGGTTTTGGTTAGGGTTAGGGTACGCGTTAGGGTTAGGGTATGGGTTAGGTTTAGGGTACACTTTAGGATTAGGGTATTTATTAAACCTATCCCACTCTCTAGATACCACTTAGCACGTAAAGGAATATTATTTAGGGTCCAGCCATGGAGAAGATTTTCGTTACTAGGATAAAATAAAGAATAAACACATTATAAAAAAATCACATTAGGATTTTCTTTTTAACCTGTTCCTTAAAACACTAGTGCTTAGGAAATCTAATGGAGGCAAAAGCAGTCAAGGGTAGTTTAGGGTTAGGGTTAGGGTTAGGGTTAGTGTTAGGGTTAGGGTACGGCTTAGGGTATGGGATAGGGTATGGGTGAGGGTACGGCATAGGGTAGGGTTTAGGGTTAGGGTTAGTGTTAGGGTTAGGGTTAGGGTATGGCTTAGGGTACGGCTGAGGGTACGGGTGAGGGTACTGGGTAGGGTATTGGTTAGGGTTAGGGTACGGCTTAGGATACGTGTTAGGGTACGGGTTAGGGTACGGCGTAGAGTGTGGGTTAGGGTTAGGGTTAGTGTTAGGGTTAGGGTTACCGTACGTCTTAGGGTACGTGTTAGGGTACGGGTGAGGGTACGGCGTAGGTTATGGGTTAGGGTTAGGGTTAGGGTACGTCTTAGGATACGGGTTAGGGTATGGGTGAGGGTACGGCGTAGGTTATGGGTTAGGGTTATGGTTAGTGTTAGGGTTATGGTACGGCTTAGGTTATGGGATAGGGTACAGGTGAGGGTATGGCATAGGGTAGGGGTTAGGGTTAGGTTTAGGGTTAGGGTTAGGGTTAGGGTACGCCTTAGGGTACGGGTGAGGGTATGGGTGAGGATACTGCGTAGGGTATTGGTTAGGGTTAGGGTACGGCTTAGGATACGGGTTAGGGTACGTGGTAGGGTATGGCGTACGCTATGGGTTAGGGTTAGGGTTAGGGTTAGGGTTAGGGTTAGGGTACGGCTTAGGGTACGGGTTAGGGTACGGGTGAGGTTACGGCGTAGGGTATAGTTTAGGGTTAGGTTTAGGGTTAGGGTACGGCTTAGGGTACGGGTTAGGGTACGGGTGAGGGTATGGCGTAGTGTATAGGTTAGGGTTAGGGTTAAGGTATGGCTTAGGGTACGGGTGAGGGTACGAGTGAGGGTACTGTGTAGGGTGTTGGTTATGGTTAGGGTACGGCTTAGGGTAAGGGTTAGGGTACGGGTGAGGGTATGGCGTAGTGTATAGGTTAGGGTTAGGGTTAGGGTTAGGGTACGGCTTAGGGTATGGGATAGGGTACGGGTGAGGGTACGGCGTAGGGTAGGGGTTAGGTTTAGGGTTAGGGTTAGTGTTAGGGTTAGGGTACGGCTTAGGGTATGGGATAGGTTACGGGTGAGGGTACGGCGTAGGGTAGGGGTTAGGGTTAGGTTTAGGGTTAGTGTTAGGTTTAGGGTACCGCTTAGGGTATGGGATAGGGTACGGCGTAGGGTAGCGGTTATGGTTAGGGTTAGGGTTAGGGTTAGGGTACGGCTTAGGATATGGTTTAGGGTACGGGTGAGGGTACGGCGTAGGTTATGGGTTAGGGTTAGGGTTAGGGTTAGGGTTAGGGTTAGGGTTAGTTTTAGGGTTAGGGATTGGTTTAGGGTACGGGTTAGGATTAGCATACTTGTTCGGGTTAGGGTTTTGGTTAGGGTTAGGGTACGCGTTAGGGTTAGGGTATGGGTTAGGTTTAGGGTACACGTTAGGATTAGGGTATTTATTAAACCTATCCCACTCTCTAGATACCACTTAGCACGTAAAGGAATATTATTTGGAGTTCAGCCATGGAGAAAATTTTAGTCACTAGGATAAGATAAAGAATAAACACATTATAAAAAAATCACATAAGGTTTTCTTTTTAACCTGTTCCTTAAAACACTAGTGTTTAGGAAATCTAATGGAGGCAAAAGCAGTAAAGGGTAGTTTAGGGTTAGGGTTAGGGTTAGGGTTAGGGTAGGGCTTAGGATACGGGTGAGGTTACTGGTGAGGGTACTGCGTAGGTTATTGGTTAGGGTTAGGGTACGGCTTAGGATACGGGTTAGGATATGGGTTAGGTTACGGCGTTGGGTATGGGTGAGGGTTAGGGTTAGGGTTAGGGTAAGGCTTTGGGTACGGGTTAGGGTACGGGTGAGGGTACGGCGTAGGGTAGGGATTAGGGTTAGGTTTAGGGTTAGGGTACGGCTTAGGATACGGGTTAGGGTATGGGTGAGGGTACGGCGTAGCGTATGGGTTAGGGTTAGGGTTAGGGTTAGGGTTAGTTTTAGGGTTAGGGATTGGTTTAGGGTACGGGTTAGGATTAGCGTACGTGTTAGGGTTAGGGTTTGGGTTAGGGTTAGGGTACGCGTTAGGGTTAGGGTATGGGTTAGGGTTAGGGTACGCGTTAGGATTAGGGTATTTATTAAACCTATCCCACTCTCTAGATACCACTTAGCACGTAAAGGAATATTATTTAGGGTCCAGCCATGGAGAAGATTTTAGTCACTAGGATAAGATAAAGAATAAACACATTATAAGAAAATCACATTAGGATTTTCTTTTTAACCTGTTCCTTAAAACACTAGTGCTTAGGAAATCTAATGGAGGCAAAAGCAGTCAAGGGTAGTTTAGGGTTAGGGTTAGGGTTAGGGTTAGTGTTAGGGTTAGGGTACGGCTTAGGGTATGGGATAGGGTATGGGTGAGGGTACGGCATAGGGTAGGGTTTAGGGTTAGGGTTAGTGTTAGGGTTAGGGTTAGGGTATGGCTTAGGGTACGGGTGAGGGTACTGTGTAGGTCATTGGTTAGGGTTATGTTAAGGCTTAGGATACAGGTTATTGTATGGGTTAGGGTACGGTGCAGGGTATGGGTAAGGGTTAGGGTTAGGGTTAGGGTTAGAGTTAGGGTACGGCTTAGGGTACGGGTTAGGGTACGGGTGAGGGTACGGCGTAGTGTATAGGTTAGGGTTAGGGTTAGGGTACGGCTTAGGGTACGGGTTAGGTTACGGGTGAGGGTAAGGCGTAGGGTATGGGTTAGGGTTAGGGTTAGGGTTAGTGTTAGTGTTAGGGTTAGGGTACGGCTTAGCGTATGGGATAGGGTACGGGTGAGGGTACGGCGTAGGGTAGGGGTTAGGGTTAGAGTCAGGGTTAGGGTTGGGGTTAGGGTACGGCTTAGGGTACGGGTGAGGGTACGGGTGAGGGTACTGCGTAGGGTATTGGTTAGGGTTAGGATATGGCTTAGGATACGGGTTAGGGTACGGGTTAGGGTATGGCGTAGGGTATGGGTTAGGGTTAGGGTTAGGGTACGTCTTAGAGTACGGGTTAGGGTACGGGTGAGGGTACGGCGTAGGGTAAGGGTTAAGGTTAGGTTTAGGGTTAGGGTTAGTTTTAGGGTTAGCGATTGGTTTAGGGTACGGGTTAGGATTAGCGTACGTGTTAGGGTTAGGTTTTGGGTTAGGGTTAGGGTACGCGTTAGGGTTAGGGTATGGGGTAGGGTTAGGGTACACGTTAGGATTAGGGTATTTATTAATCCTATCCCACTCTCTAGATACCACTTAGCACGTAAAGGAATATTATTAGGGATCCAGCCATGGAGAAGATTTTAGTCACTAGGATAAGATAAAGAATAAACACATTATAAAAAAATCACATTAGGATTTTCTTTTTAACCTGTTCCTTAAAACACTAGTGCTTAGGAAATCTAATAGAGGCAAAAGCAATCAAGGGTAGTTTAGGGTTAGGGTTAGGGTTAGGGTTAGTGTTAGGGTTAGGGTATGGCTTAGGGTACGGCTGAGGGTACGGGTGAGGGTACTGGGTAGGGTATTGGTTAGGGTTAGGGTACGGCTTAGGATACGTGTTAGGGTACGGGTTAGGGTACGGCGTAGAGTGTGGGTTAGGGTTAGGGTTAGTGTTAGGGTTAGGGTTACCGTACGTCTTAGGGTACGTGTTATGGTACGGGTGAGGGTACGGCGTAGGTTATGGGTTAGGGTTAGGGTTAGGGTACGTCTTAGGATACGGGTTAGGGTATGGGTGAGGGTACGGCGTAGGTTATGGGTTAGGGTTATGGTTAGTGTTAGGGTTATGGTACGGCTTAGGTTATGGGATAGGGTACAGGTGAGGGTATGGCATAGGGTAGGGGTTAGGGTTAGGTTTAGGGTTAGGGTTAGGGTTAGGGTACGCCTTAGGGTACGGGTGAGGGTATGGGTGAGGATACTGCGTAGGGTATTGGTTAGGGTTAGGGTACGGCTTAGGATACGGGTTAGGGTACGTGTTAGGGTATGGCGTACGCTATGGGTTAGGGTTAGGGTTAGGGTTAGGGTTAGGGTTAGGGTACGGCTTAGGGTACGGGTTAGGGTACGGGTGAGGTTACGGCGTAGGGTATAGTTTAGGGTTAGGTTTAGGGTTAGGGTACGGCTTAGGGTACGGGTTAGGGTACGGGTGAGGGTATGGCGTAGTGTATAGGTTAGGGTTAGGGTTAGGGTATGGCTTAGGGTACGGGTGAGGGTACGGGTGAGGGTACTGTGTAGGGTGTTGGTTATGGTTAGGGTACGGCTTAGAATACGGGTTAGGGTACGGTTTAGGGTACGGCGTAGGGTATGGGTTAGGGTTAGGGTTAGGGTTAGGGTTAGGGTTAGGGTACGGCTTAGGGTACGGGTTAGGGTACGGGTGAGGGTACGGCGTAGTGTATAGGTTAGGGTTAGGGTTAGGGTTAGGGTACGGCTTAGGGTACGGGTTAGGGTACGGGTGAGGGTACGGCGTAGTGTATGGGTTAGGGTTAGGGTTAGGGTTAGGGTTAGTTTTAGGGTTAGGGATTGGTTTAGGGTACGGGTTAGGATTAGCGTACGTGTTAGGGTTAGGGTTTGGGTTAGGGTTAGGTTACGTGTTAGGGTTAGGGTATGGGTTAGGGTTAGGGTACACGTTATGATTAGGGTATTTATTAAACCTATCCCACTCTCTAGATACCACTTAGCACGTAAAGGAATATTATTTGGGGTCCAGCCATGGAGAAGATTTTAGTCACTAGGATCAGATAAAGAATAAACACATTATAAAAAAATCACATTAGGATTTTCTTTTTAACCTGTTCTTTAAAACACTAGTGTTTAGGAAATCTAAAGGAGGCAAAAGCAGTAAAGGGTAGTTTAGGGTTAGGGTTAGGGTTAGGGTTAGGGTAGGGCTTAGGATACGGGTGAGGGTACTGGTGAGGGTACTGCGTAGGTTATTGGTTAGGGTTAGGGTACGGCTTAGGATACGGGTTAGGATATGGGTTAGGTTACGGCGTTGGGTATGGGTTAGGGTTAGGGTTAGGGTTAGGGTAAGGCTTTGGGTACGGGTTAGGGTACGGGTGAGGGTACGGCGTAGGGTAGGGGTTAAGGTTAGGGTTAGTGTTAGGGTTAGGGTTAGGGTATGGCTTAGGGTACGGGTGAGGGTACTGTGTAGGTCATTGGTTAGGGTTAGGTTAAGGCTTAGGATACAGGTTATTGTATGGGTTAGGGTACGGTGCAGGGTATGGGTAAGGGTTAGGGTTAGGGTTAGGGTTAGAGTTAGGGTACGGCTTAGGGTACGGGTTAGGGTACGGGTGAGGGTACGGCGTAGTGTATAGGTTAGGGTTAGGGTTAGGGTACGGCTTAGGGTACGGGTTAGGTTACGGGTGAGGGTACGGCGTAGGGTATGGGTTAGTGTTAGGGTTAGGGTACGGCTTAGCGTATGGGATAGGGTACGGGTGAGGGTACGGCGTAGGGTAGGGGTTAGGGTTAGAGTTAGGGTTAGGGTTGGGGTTAGGGTACGGCTTAGGGTACGGGTGAGGGTACGGGTGAGGGTACTGCGTAGGGTATTGGTTAGGGTTAGGATATGGCTTAGGATACGGGTTAGTGTACGGGTTAGGGTATGGCGTAGGGTATGGGTTAGGGTTAGGGTTAGGGTTAGGGTTAGGGTTAGGGTACGGCTTAGGATACGGGTTAGGGTACGGGTGAGGGTACGGCGTAGTGTATGGGTTAGGGTTAGTGTTAGGGTACGTCTTAGGGTACGGGTTAGGGTACGGGTGAGGGTACGGTGTAGGGTAAGGGTTAGGGTTAGGGTTAGGGTTAGGGTTAGTTTTAGGGTTAGGGTTTGGTTTAGGGTACGGGTTAGGATTAGCGTACGTGTTAGGGTTAGCTTTTGGGTTAGGGTTAGGGTACGCGTTAGGGTTAGGGTATGGGTTAGGGTTAGGGTACACGTTAGGATTAGGGTATTTATTAAACCTATCCCACTCTCTAGATACCACTTAGCACGTAACGAATATTATTAGGGATACAGCCATGGAGAAGATTTTAGTCACTAGGATAAGATAAAGAATAAACACATTATAAAAAAATCACATTACTATTTTCTTTTTAACCTGTTCCTTAAAACACTAGTGCTTAGGAAATCTAATAGAGGCAAAAGCAATAAAGGGTAGTTTAGGGTTAGGGTTAGGGTTAGGGTTAGTGTTAGGTTTAGGGTACGGCTTAGGGTATGGGATAGGGTACGGGTGAGGGTACGGCTTAGGGTATGGGATAGGGTACGGGTGAGGGTACGGCGTAGGGTAGGGGTTAGGGTTAGGTTTAGGGTTAGGGTACGGCTTAGGGTACGGGTGAGGGTACGGGTGAGGGTACTGTTTAGGGTTTTGGTTATGGTTAGGGTACAGCTTAGAATACGGGTTAGGGTACGGTTTAGGGTACGGCGTAGGGTATGGGTTAGGGTTAGGGTTAGGGTTAGGGTTAGGGTTAGGGTACGGCTTAGGGTACGGGTTAGGGTACGGGTGAGGGTACGGCGTAGGTTATGGGTTAGGGTTAGGGTTAGGGTTAGGGTTAGTTTTAGGGTTAGGGATTGGTTTAGGGTAAGGTTTAGGATTAGCATACTTGTTCGGGTTAGGGTTTTGGTTAGGGTTAGGGTACGCGTTAGGGTTAGGGTATGGGTTAGGTTTAGGATACACGTTAGGATTAGGGTATTTATTAAACCTATCCCACTCTCTAGATACCACTTAGCACGTAAAGGAATATTATTTAGGGTCCAGCCATGGAGAAGATTTTCGTCACTAGGATAAGATAAAGAATAAACACATTATAAAAAAATCACATTAGGATTTTCTTTTTAACCTGTTCCTTAAAACACTCGTGCTTAGGAATTCTAATGGAGGCAAAAGCAGTCAAGGGTAGTTTAGGGTTAGGGTTAGGGTTAGGGTTAGTGTTAGGGTTAGGGTACGGCTTAGGGTATGGGATAGGGTATGGGTGAGGGTACGGCATAGGGTAGGGTTTAGGGTTAGGGTTAGTGTTAGGGTTAGGGTCAGGGTATGGCTTAGGGTACGGGTGAGGGTACTGTGTAGGTCATTGGTTAGGGTTAGGTTAAGGCTTAGGATACAGGTTATTGTATGGGTTAGGGTACGGCGCAGGGTATGGGTAAGGGTTAGGGTTAGGGTTAGGGTTAGAGTTAGGGTACGGCTTAGGGTACGGGTTAGGGTACGGGTGAGGGTACGGCGTAGTGTATAGGTTAGGGTTAGGGTTAGGGTACGGCTTAGGGTACGGGTTAGGTTACGGGTGAGGCTACGGCGTAGGTTATGGGTTAGGGTTAGGGTTAGGGTTAGTGTTAGTGTTAGGGTTAGGGTACGGCTTAGCGTATGGGATAGGGTACGGGTGAGGGTACGGCGTAGGGTAGGGGTTAGGGTTAGAGTCAGGGTTAGGGTTGGGGTTAGGGTACGGCTTAGGGTACGGGTGAGGGTACGGGTGAGGGTACTGCGTAGGGTATTGGTTAGGGTTAGGATATGGCTTAGGATACGGGTTAGGGTACGGGTTAGGGTATGGCGTAGGGTATGGGTTAGGGTTAGGGTTAGGGTTAGGGTTAGGGTTAGGGTACGGCTTAGGATACGGGTTAGAGTACGGGTGAGGGTACGGCGTAGCGTATGGGTTAGGGTTAGTGTTAGGGTACGT
The DNA here is from genome assembly GCF_028564815.1 of Eubalaena glacialis. NCBI lineage: Eukaryota > Metazoa > Chordata > Mammalia > Artiodactyla > Balaenidae > Eubalaena > Eubalaena glacialis. The sequence continues at coordinate 101,074 of NW_026871230.1, read as the reverse complement.
CTTACAGTACGGGTTAGGGTACGGGTGAGGGTACGGCGTAGGGTAAGGGTTAAGGTTAGGGTTAGGGTTAGGGTTAGTTTTAGGGTTAGCGATTGGTTTAGGGTACGGGTTAGGATTAGCGTACGTGTTAGGGTTAGGTTTTGGGTTAGGGTTAGGGTACGCGTTAGGGTTAGGGTATGGGGTAGGGTTAGGGTACACGTTAGGATTAGGGTATTTATTAAACCTATCCCACTCTCTAGATACCACTTAGCACGTAAAGGAATATTATTAGGGATCCAGCCATGGAGAAGATTTTAGTCACTAGGATAAGATAAAGAATAAACACATTATAAAAAAATCACATTAGGATTTTCTTTTTAACCTGTTCCTTAAAACACTAGTGCTTAGGAAATCTAATAGAGGCAAAAGCAATCAAGGGTAGTTTAGGGTTAGGGTTAGGGTTAGGGTTAGTGTTAGGGTTAGGGTATGGCTTAGGGTACGGGTGAGGGTACGGGTGAGGGTACTGGGTAGGGTATTGGTTAGGGTTAGGGTACGGCTTAGGATACGTGTTAGGGTACGGGTTAGGGTACGGCGTAGAGTGTGGGTTAGGGTTAGGGTTAGTGTTAGGGTTAGGGTTACCGTACGTCTTAGGGTACGTGTTAGGGTACGGGTGAGGGTACGGCGTAGGTTATGGGTTAGGGTTAGGGTTAGGGTTAGGGTTAGGGTACGTCTTAGGATACGGGTTAGGGTATGGGTGAGGGTACGGCGTAGGTTATGGGTTAGGGTTATGGTTAGTGTTAGGGTTATGGTACGGCTTAGGTTATGGGATAGGGTACAGGTGAGGGTATGGCATAGGGTAGGGGTTAGGGTTAGGTTTAGGGTTAGGGTTAGGGTTAGGGTACGCCTTAGGGTACGGGTGAGGGTATGGGTGAGGATACTGCGTAGGGTATTGGTTAGGGTTAGGGTACGGCTTAGGATACGGGTTAGGGTACGTGTTAGGGTATGGCGTACGCTATGGGTTAGGGTTAGGGTTAGGGTTAGGGTTAGGGTTAGGGTACGGCTTAGGGTACGGGTTAGGGTACGGGTGAGGTTACGGCGTAGGGTATACTTTAGGGTTAGGGTTAGGGTTAGGGTACGGCTTAGGGTACGGGTTAGGGTACGGGTGAGGGTATGGCGTAGTGTATAGGTTAGGGTTAGGGTTAGGGTATGGCTTAGGGTACGGGTGAGGGTACGGGTGAGGGTACTGTGTAGGGTGTTGGTTATGGTTAGGGTACGGCTTAGAATACGGGTTAGGGTACGGTTTAGGGTACGGCGTAGGGTATGGGTTAGGGTTAGGGTTAGGGTTAGGGTTAGGGTACGGCTTAGGGTACGGGTTAGGGTACGGGTGAGGGTACGGCGTAGTGTATAGGTTAGGGTTAAGGTTAGGGTTAGGGTACGGCTTAGGGTACGGGTTAGGGTACGGGTGAGGGTACGGCGTAGTGTATGGGTTAGGGTTAGGGTTAGGGTTAGGGTTAGTTTTAGGGTTAGGGATTGGTTTAGGGTACGGGTTAGGATTAGCGTACGTGTTAGGGTTAGGGTTTGGGTTAGGGTTAGGGTACGTGTTAGGGTTAGGGTATGGGTTAGGGTTAGGGTACACGTTATGATTAGGGTATTTATTAAACCTATCCCACTCTCTAGATACCACTTAGCACGTAAAGGAATATTATTTGGGGTCCAGCCATGGAGAAGATTTTAGTCACTAGGATAAGATAAAGAATAAACACATTATAAAAAAATCACATTAGGATTTTCTTTTTAACCTGTTCTTTAAAACACTAGTGTTTAGGAAATCTAAAGGAGGCAAAAGCAGTAAAGGGTAGTTTAGGGTTAGGGTTAGGGTTAGGGTTAGGGTAGGGCTTAGGATACGGGTGAGGGTACTGGTGAGGGTACTGCGTAGGTTATTGGTTAGGGTTAGGGTACGGCTTAGGATACGGGTTAGGATATGGGTTAGGTTACGGCGTTGGGTATGGGTGAGGGTTAGGGTTAGGGTTAGGGTAAGGCTTTGGGTACGGGTTAGGGTACGGGTGAGGGTACGGCGTAGGGTAGAGGTTAGGGTTAGGTTTAGGGTTAGGGTACGGCTTAGGATACGGGTTAGGGTATGGGTGAGGGTACGGCGTAGCGTATGGGTTAGGGTTAGGGTTAGGGTTAGGGTTAGTTTTAGGGTTAGGGATTGGTTTAGGGTACGGGTTAGGATTAGTGTACGTGTTAGGGTTAGGGTTTGGGTTAGGGTTAGGGTACGCAATAGGGTTAGGGTGTGGGTTAGGGTTAGGGTACACGTTAGGATTAGGGTATTTATTAAACCTATCCCACTCTCTAGATACCATTTAGCACGTAAAGGAATATTATTTAGGGTCCAGCCATGGAGAAGATTTTCGTTACTAGGATAAGATAAAGAATAAACACATTATAAAAAAATCACATTAGGATTTTCTTTTTAACCTGTTCCTTAAAACACTAGTGCTTAGGAAATCTAATGGAGGCAAAAGCAGTCAAGGGTAGTTTAGGGTTAGGGTTAGGGTTAGGGTTAGTGTTAGGGTTAGGGTACGGCTTAGGGTATGGGATAGGGTACGGGTGAGGGTACGGCGTAGGGTAGGGGTTAGGGTTAGGGTTAGTGTTAGGGTTAGGGTTAGGGTATGGCTTAGGGTACGGGTGAGGGTACTGTGTAGGTCATTGGTTAGGGTTAGGTTAAGGCTTAGGATACAGGTTATTGTATGGGTTAGGGTACGGTGCAGGGTATGGGTAAGGGTTAGGGTTAGGGTTAGGGTTAGAGTTAGGGTACGGCTTAGGGTACGGGTTAGGGTACGGGTGAGGGTACGGCGTAGTGTATAGGTTAGGGTTAGGGTTAGGGTACGGCTTTGGGTACGGGTTAGGTTACGGGTGAGGGTACGGCGTAGGGTATGGGTTAGGGTTAGGGTTAGGGTTAGTGTTAGTGTTAGGGTTAGGGTACGGCTTAGCGTATGGGATAGGGTACGGGTGAGGGTACGGCCTAGGGTAGGGGTTAGGGTTAGAGTTAGGGTTAGGGTTGGGGTTAGGGTACGGCTTAGGGTACGGGTGAGGGTACGGGTGAGGGTACTGCGTAGGGTATTGGTTAGGGTTAGGATATGGCTTAGGATACGGGTTAGTGTACGGGTTAGGGTATGGCGTAGGGTATGGGATAGGGTTAGGGTTAGGGTTAGGGTTAGGGTTAGGGTACGGCTTAGGATACGGGTTAGGGTACGGGTGAGGGTACGGCGTAGTGTATGGGTTAGGGTTAGTGTTAGGGTACGTCTTAGGGTACGGGTTAGGGTACGGGTGAGGTTACGGCGTAGGGTATAGTTTAGGGTTAGGGTTAGGGTTAGGGTACGGCTTAGGATACGGGTTAGGGTACGGGTGAGGGTACGGCGTAGCGTATGGTTTAGGGTTAGGGTTAGGGTTAGGGTACGGCTTAGGGTACGGGTTAGGGTACGGGTGAGGCTATGCTGTAGTGTATAGGTTAGGGTTAGGGTATGGCTTAGGGTACGGGTGAGGGTACGGGTGAGGGTACTGTGTAGGGTATTGGTTATGGTTAGGGTACGGCTTAGAATACGGGTTAGGGTACGGTTTAGGGTACGGCGTAGGGTATAGTTTAGGGTTAGGGTTAGGGTTAGGGTACGGCTTAGGATACGGGTTAGGGTACGGGTGAGGGTACGGCGTAGTGTATAGGTTAGGGTTAGGGTTAGGGTACGGCTTAGGGTAAGGGTTAGGGTACGGGTCAGGGTATGGCGTAGTGTATAGGTTAGGGTTAGGGTTAGGGTTAGGGTACGGCTTAGGGTATGGGATAGGGTACGGGTGAGGGTACGGCGTAGGGTAGGGGTTAGGTTTAGGGTTAGGGTTAGTGTTAGGGTTAGGGTACGGCTTAGGGTATGGGATAGGTTACGGGTGAGGGTACGGCGTAGGGTAGGGGTTAGGGTTAGGTTTAGGGTTAGTGTTAGGTTTAGGGTACCGCTTAGGGTATGGGATAGGGTACGGCGTAGGGTAGCGGTTAGGGTTAAGTTTAGGGTTAGGGTTAGGGTACGGCTTAGGATACGGTTTAGGGTACGGGTGAGAGTACGGCGTAGGTTATGGGTTAGGGTTAGGGTTAGGGTTAGGGTTAGGGTTAGTTTTAGGGTTAGGGATTGGTTTAGGGTACGGGTTAGGATTAGCATACTTGTTCGGGTTAGGGTTTTGGTTAGGGTTAGGGTACGCGTTAGGGTTAGGGTATGGGTTAGGTTTAGGGTACACGTTAGGATTAGGGTATTTATTAAACCTATCCCACTCTCTAGATACCACTTAGCACGTAAAGGAATATTATTTGGGGTTCAGCCATGGAGAAAATTTTAGTCACTAGGATAAGATAAAGAATAAACACATTATAAAAAAATCACATAAGGTTTTCTTTTTAACCTGTTCCTTAAAACACTAGTGTTTAGGAAATCTAATGGAGGCAAAAGCAGTAAAGGGTAGTTTAGGGTTAGGGTTAGGGTTAGGGTTAGGGTAGGGCTTAGGATACGGGTGAGGTTACTGGTGAGGGTACTGCGTAGGTTATTGGTTAGGGTTAGGGTACGGCTTAGGATACGGGTTAGGATATGGGTTAGGTTACGGCGTTGGGTATGGGTGAGGGTTAGGGTTAGGGTTAGGGTAAGGCTTTGGGTACGGGTTAGGGTACGGGTGAGGGTACAGCGTACGGTAGGGGTTAGGGTTAGGTTTAGGGTTAGGGTACGGCTTAGGATACGGGTTAGGGTATGGGTGAGGGTACGGCGTAGCGTATGGGTTAGGGTTAGGGTTAGGGTTAGGGTTAGTTTTAGGGTTAGGGATTGGTTTAGGGTACGGGTTAGGATTAGCGTACATGTTAGGGTTAGGGTTTGGGTTAGGGTTAGGGTACGCGTTAGGGTTAGGGTATGGGTTAGGGTTAGGGTACGCGTTAGGATTAGGGTATGGGGTAGGGTTAGGGTACACGTTAGGATTAGGGTATTTATTAAACCTATCCCACTCTCTAGATACCACTTAGCACGTAAAGGAATATTATTAGGGATCCAGTCATGGAGAAGATTTTAGTCACTAGGATAAGATAAAGAATAAACACATTATAAAAAAATCACATTAGGATTTTCTTTTTAACCTGTTCCTTAAAACACTAGTGCTTAGGAAATCTAATAGAGGCAAAAGCAATCAAGGGTAGTTTAGGGTTAGGGTTAGGGTTAGGGTTAGTGTTAGGGTTAGGGTACGGCTTAGGGTATGGGATAGGGTACGGGTGAGGGTACGGCGTAGGGTAGCGGTTAGGGTTAGGGTTAGGGTTAGGGTTAGGGTATGGCTTAGGGTACGGGTGAGGGTACGGGTGAGGGTACTGCGTAGGGTATTGCTTAGGGTTAGGGTATGGCTTAGGATACGTGTTAGGGTACGGGTTAGGGTACGGCGTAGGTTATGGGTTAGGTTTAGGGTTAGGGTTAGGGTTAGGGTACGGCTTAGGATACGGGTTAGGGTATAGGTGAGGGTACGGCGTAGGTTAGGGGTTAGGGTTAGGGTTAGTGTTAGGGTTATGGTACGGCTTAGGTTATGGGATTGGGTACAGGTGAGGGTATGGCATAGGGTAGGGGTTAGGGTTAGGGTTAGGGTTAGGGTTAGGGTACGGCTTAGGGTACGGGTGAGGGTATGGGTGAGGATACTGCGTAGGGTATTGGTTAGGGTTAGGGTACGGCTTAGGATACGGGTTCGGGTACGTGTTAGGGTATGGCGTACGGTATGGGTTAGGGTTAGGGTTAGGGTTAGGGTTAGGGTTAGGGTTAGGGGTTGGGTACGGCTTAGGGTACGGGTTAGGGTACGGGTGAGGTTACGGCGTAGGGTATAGTTTAGGGTTAGGGTTAGGGTTAGGGTACGGCTTAGGATACGGGTTAGGGTACGGGTGAGGGTACGGCGTAGCGTATGGTTTAGGGTTAGGGTTAGGGTTAGGGTACGGCTTAGGGTACGGGTTAGGGTACGGGTGAGGGTATGGCGTAGTGTGTGGGTTAGGGTTAGGGTTAGTGTTAGGGTTAGGGTTACGGTACGTCTTAGGGTACGTGTTAGGGTACGGGTGAGGGTACGGCGTAGGTTATGGGTTAGGGTTAGGGTTAGGGTTAGGGTTAGGGTACGGCTTAGGTTATGGGATAGGGTACAGGTGAGGGTATGGCATAGGGTAGGGGTTAGGGTTAGGTTTAGGTTTAGGGTTAGGGTTAGGGTACGGCTTAGGGTACGGGTGAGGGTACCTGTTAGGGTATGGCGTACGCTATGGGTTAGGGTTAGGGTTAGGGTTAGGGTTAGGGTTAGGGTACGGCTTAGGGTACGGGTTAGGGTATGGGTGAGGTTACGGCGTAGGGTATAGTTTAGGGTTAGGGTTAGGGTTAGGGTACGGCTTAGGGTACGGGTTAGGGTACGGGTGAGGGTATGGCGTAGTGTATAGGTTAGGGTTAGGTTTAGGGTTAGGGTATGGCTTAGGGTACGGGTGAGGGTACGGGTGAGGGTACTGTGTAGGGTATTGGTTATGTTTAGGGTACGGCTTAGAATACGGGTTAGGGTACGGTTTAGGTTACGGCGTAGGGTATGGGTTAGGGTTAGGGTTAGGGTTAGGGTTAGGGTTAGGGTACGGCTTAGGGTACGGGTTAGGGTACGGGTGAGGGTACGGCGTAGTGTATAGGTTAGGGTTAGGTTTAGGGTTAGGGTACGGCTTAGGGTATGGGATAGGGTACGGGTGAGGGTACGGCGTAGGGTAGGGGTTAGGTTTAGGGTTAGGGTTAGTGTTAGGGTTAGGGTACGGCTTAGGGTATGGGATAGGTTACGGTGAGGGTACGGCGTAGGGTAGGTGTTAGGGTTAGGTTTACGGTTAGTGTTAGGTTTAGGGTACCGCTTAGGGTATGGGATAGGGTACGGCGTAGGGTAGCGGTTAGGATTAGGGTTAGGGTTAGGGTACGGCTTAGGATACGGGTTAGGGTATGGGTGAGGGTGCGGCATAGCGTATGGGTTAGGGTTAGGGTTAGGGTTAGGGTACGGCTTAGGGTACGGGTTAGGGTACGGGTGAGGGTACGGCGTAGGGTAGAGGTTAGGGTAAGGTTTAGGGTTAGGGTACGTCTTAGGCTACGGGTTAGGGTACGGGTGAGGGTACGGCGTAGGGTAAGGTTTAGGGTTAGGGTTAGGTTTAGGGTTAGTTTTAGGGTTAGGGTTTGGTTTAGGGTACGGGTTAGGATTAGCGTACGTGTTAGGGTTAGGTTTTGGGTTAGGGTTAGGGTACGCGTTAGGGTTAGGGTATGGGTTAGGGTTAGGGTACACGTTAGGATTAGGGTATTTATTAAACCTATCCCACTCTCTAGATACCAATTAGCACGTAAAGGAATATTATTAGGGATCCAGCCATGGAGAAGATTTTAGTCACTAGGATAAGATAAAGAATAAACACATTATAAAAAAATCACATTAGGATTTTCTTTTTAACCTGTTCCTTAAAACACTAGTGCTTAGGAAATCTAATAGAGGCAAAAGCCATCAAGGGTAGTTTAGGTTTAGGGTTAGGGTTAGGGTTAGTGTTAGGGTTAGGGTACGGCTTAGGGTATGGGATAGGGTACGGGTGAGGGTACGGCGTAGGGTAGGTGTTAGGGTTAGGGTTAGGGTTATGGTTAGGGTATGGCTTAGGGTACGGGTGAGGGTACGGGTGAGGGTACTGCGTAGGGTATTGGTTAGGGTTAGGGTACGGCTTAGGATACGTGTTAGGGTACGGGTTAGGGTACGGCGTAGAGTGTGGGTTAGGGTTAGGGTTAGTGTTAGGGTTAGGGTTACGGTACGTCTTAGGGTACGTGTTAGGGTACGGGTGAGTGTACGGCGTAGGTTATGGGTTAGGGTTAGGGTTAGGGTTAGGGTTAGGGTATGGCTTAGGATACGGGTTAGGGTACGGGTGAGGGTACGGCGTAGGTTATGGGTTAGGGTTAGGGTTAGTGTTAGGGTTATGGTACGGCTTAGGTTATGGGATAGGGTACAGCTGAGGGTATGGCATAGGGTAGGGGTTAGGGTTAGGGTTAGGGTTAGTGTATGGCTTAGGGTACGGGTGAGGGTATGGGTGAGGATACTGCGTAGGATATTGGTTAGGGTTAGGGTACGGCTTAGGATACGGGTTAGGGTACGTGTTAGGGTATGGCGTACGGTATGGTTAGGGTTAGGGTCAGGGTTAGGGTTAGGGTTAGGGTTAGGGTACGGCTTAGGGTACGGGTTAGGGTACGGGTGAGGTTACGGCGTAGGGTATAGTTTAGGGTTAGGGTTAGGGTTAGGGTACGGCTTAGGGTACGGCTTAGGGTACGGGTTAGGGTACGGGTGAGTGTACGGTGTAGGTTATGGGTTAGGGTTAGGGTTAGGGTTAGTTTTAGGGTTAGGGATTGGTTTAGGGTACGGGTTAGGATTAGCATACGTGTTCGGGTTAGGGTTTTGGTTAGGGTTAGGGTACGCGTTAGGGTTAGGGTATGGGTTAGGTTTAGGGTACACTTTAGGATTAGGGTATTTATTAAACCTATCCCACTCTCTAGATACCACTTAGCACGTAAAGGAATATTATTTGGGGTTCAGCCATGGAGAAGATTTTAGTCACTAGGATAAGATAAAGAATAAACACATTATAAAAAAATCACATAAGATTTTCTTTTTAACCTGTTCCTTAAAACACTAGTGTTTAGGAAATCTAATGGAGGCAAAAGCAGTAAAGGGTAGTTTAGGGTTAGGGTTAGGGTTAGGGTTAGGGGAGGGCTTAGGATACCGGTGAGGGTACTGGTGAGGGTACTGCGTAGGTTATTGGTTAGGGTTAGGGTACGGCTTAGGATACGGGTTAGGATATGGGTTAGGTTACGGCATTGGGTATGGGTGAGGGTTAGGGGTAGGGTTAGGGTAAGGCTTTGGGTACGGGTTAGGGTACGGGGGAGGGTACGGCGTAGGGTAGAGGTTAGGGTTAGGTTTAGGATTAGGGTACGGCTTAGGATACAGGTTAGGGTATGGGTGAGGGTACGGCGTAGCGTATGGGTTAGGGTTAGGGTTAGGGTTAGGGTTAGTTTTAGGGTTAGGGATTGGTTTAGGGTACGGGTTAGGATTAGCGTACGTGTTAGGGTTAGGGTTTGGGTTAGAGTTAGGGTATGCATTAGGGTTAGGGTATGGGTTAGGGTTAGGGTACACGTTAGGATTAGGGTATTTATTAAACCTATCCCACTCTCTAGATACCACTTAGCACGTAAAGGAATATTATTTAGGGTCCAGCCATGGAGAATATTTTCGTCACTAGGATAAGATAAAGAATAAACACATTATAAAAAAATCACATTAGGATTTTCTTTTTAACCTGTTCCTTAAAACACTAGTGCTTAGGAAATCTAATGGAGGCAAAAGCAGTCAAGGGTAGTTTAGGGTTAGGGTTAGGGTTAGCGTTAGTGTTAGGGTTAGGTTACGGCTTAGGGTATGGGATAGGGTATGGGTGAGGGTACGGCATAGGGTAGGGTTTAGGGTTAGGGTTAGTGTTAGGGTTAGGGTTAGGGTATGGCTTAGGGTACGGGTGAGGGTACTGTGTAGGTCATTGGTTAGGGTTAGGTTAAGGCTTAGGATACAGGTTATTGTATGGGTTAGGGTACGGCGCAGGGTATGGGTAAGGTTTAGGGTTAGGGTTAGGGTTAGAGTTAGGGTACGGCTTAGGGTACGGGTTAGGGTACGGGTGAGGGTACGGCGTAGTGTATAGGTTAGGGTTAGGGTTAGGGTACGGCTTAGGGTACGGGTTAGGTTACGGGTGAGGGTACGGCGTAAGGTATGAGTTAGGGTTAGGGTTAGGGTTAATGTTAGTGTTAGGGTTAGGGTACGGCTTAGCGTATGGGATAGGGTACGGGTGAGGGTACGGCGTAGGGTAGGGGTTAGGGTTAGAGTTAGGGTTAGGGTTGGGGTTAGGGTACGGCTTAGGGTACGGGTGAGGGTACGGGTGAGGGTACTGCGTAGGGTATTGGTTAGGGTTAGGATATGGCTTAGGATACGGGTTAGGGTATGGGTTAGGGTATGGCGTAGGGTATGGGTTAGGCTTAGGGTTAGGGTTAGGGTTAGGGTTAGGGTACGGCTTAGGATACGGGTTAGGGTACGGGTGAGGGTACGGCGTAGCATATGGGTTAGGGTTAGGGTTAGGGTACGTCTTAGGGTACGGGTTAGGGTACGGGTGAGGGTACAGCATAGGGTAAGGGTTAGGGTTAGGGTTAGGGTTAGGGTTAGTTTTAGGGTTGGGGATTGGTTTAGGGTACGGGTTAGGATTAGCGTACGTGTTAGGGTTAGGTTTTGGTATAGGGTTAGGGTACGCGTTAGGGTTAGGGTATGGGTTAGGGTTAGGGTACACGTTAGGATTAGGGTATTTATTAAACCTATCCCACTCTCTAGATACCACTTAGCACGTAAAGGAATATTATTAGGGATCCAGCCATGGAGAAGATTTTAGTCACTAGGATAAGATAAAGAATAAACACATTATAAAAAAATCACATTGGGATTTTCTTTTTAACCTGTTCCTTAAAACACTAGTGCTTAGGAAATCTAATAGAGGCAAAAGCCATCAAGGGTAGTTTAGGGTTAGGGTTAGGGTTAGGGTTAGTGTTAGGGTTAGGGTACGGCTTAGGGTATGGGATAGGGTACTGGTGAGGGTACGGCGTAGGGTAGGGGTTAGGGTTAGGGTTAGGTTTATGGTTAGGGTATGGCTTAGGGTAGGTGTTAGGGTACGGGTTAGGGTACGGCGTAGAGTTTGGGTTAGGGTTAGGGTTAGTGTTAGGGTTAGGGTTACGGTACGTCATAGGGTACGTGTTAGGGTACGGGTGAGGGTACGGCGTATGTTATGCTTTAGGGTTAGGGTTAGGGTTAGGGTTAGGGTACGGCTTAGGATACGGGTTAGGGTACGGGTGAGGGTACGGCGTATGTTATGGGTTAGGGTTAGGGTTAGGGTTAGGGTTAGCGTACGGCTTAGGTTATGGGATAGGGTACAGGTGAGGGTATGGCATAGGGTAGGGGTTAGGGTTAGGTTTAGGGTTAGGGTTAGGGTTAGGGTACGGCTTAGGGTACGGGTGAGGGTATGGGTGAGGATACTGCGTAGGGTATTGGTTAGGTTTAGGGTACGGCTTAGGATACGGGTGAGGGTACGTGTGAGGGTACTGCGTAGGGTATTGGTTAGGGTTAGGATACGGCTTAGGATACGGGTTAGGGTACGGGATAGGGTATGGCGTAGGGTATGGGTTAGGGTTAGGGTTAGGGTTAGGGTTAGGGTTAGGGTACGGCTTAGGGTACGGGTTAGGGTACGGGTGAGGGTACGGCGTAGGGTAAGGGTTAGGGTTAGGGTTAGGGTTAGGGTTAGTTTTAGGGTTAGGGATTCGTTTAGGGTACGGGTTAGGATTAGCGTACGTGTTAGGGTTAGGTTTTGGGTTAGGGTTAGGGTACGCGTTAGGGTTAGGGTATGGGTTAGGGTTAGGGTACACGTTAGGATTAGGGTATTTATTAAACCTATCCCACTCTCTAGATACCACTTTGCACGTAAAGGAATATTATTAGTGATCCAGCCATGGAGAAGATTTTAGTCACTAGGATAAGATAAAGAATAAACACATTATAAAAAAATCACATTAGGATTTTCTTTTTAACCTGTTCCTTAAAACACTAGTGCTTAGGAAATCTAATAGAGGCAAAAGCAATCAAGGGTAGTTTAGGGTTAGGGTTAGGGTTAGGGTTAGTGTTAGGGTTAGGGTACGGCTTAGGGTATGGGATAGGGTACGGGTGAGGGTACGGCGTAGGGTAGGGGTTAGGGTTAGGGTTAGGGTTAGGGTTAGGGTATGGCTTAGGTTACGGGTGAGGGTACGGGTGAGGGTACTGTGTAGGGTATTGGTTAGGGTTAGGGTACGGCTTAGGATACGTGTTAGGGTACGGGTTAGGGTACGGCGTAGAGTGTGGGTTAAGGTTAGGGTTAGTGTTAGGGTTAGGGTTACGGTACGTCTTAGGGTATGTGTTAGGGTACGGGTGAGGGTACGGCGTAGGTTATGGGTTAGGGTTAGGGTTAGGGTTAGGGTTAGGGTACGGCTTAGGATACGGGTTAGGGTACGGGTGAGGGTACGGCGTAGGTTATGGGTTAGGGTTAGGGTTAGTGTTAGGGTTATGGTACGGCTTAGGTTATGGGATAGGGTACAGGTGAGGGTATGGCATAGGGTAGGGGTTAGGGTTAGGGTTAGGGTTAGGGTTAGGGTTAGGGTACGGCTTAGGGTACGGGTTAGGCTATGGGTGAGGATACTGCGTAGGGTATTGGTTAGGGTTAGGGTACGGCTTAGGATACGGGTTAGGGTACGTGTTAGCCTATGGCGTACGATGTGGGTTAGGGTTAGGGTTAGGGTTAGGGTTAGGGTTAGGGTACGGCTTAGGGTACGGGTTAGGGTACGGGTGACGGTACGGTGTAGGTTATGGGTTAGGGTTAGGGTTAGGGTTAGGGTTAGTTTTAGGGTTAGGGATTGGTTTAGGGTACGGGTTAGGATTAGCATACGTGTTCGGGTTAGGGTTTTGGTTAGGGTTAGGGTACGCGTTAGGGTTAGGGTATGGGTTAGGTTTAGGGTACACTTTAGGATTAGGGTATTTATTAAACCTATCCCACTCTCTAGATACCACTTAGCACGTAAAGGAATATTATTTGGGGTTCAGCCATGGAGAAGATTTTAGTCACTAGGATAAGATAAAGAATAAACACATTATAAAAAAATCACATAAGGTTTTCTTTTTAACCTGTTCCTTAAAACACTAGTGTTTAGGAAATCTAATGGAGGCAAAAGCAGTAAAGGGTAGTTTAGGGTTAGGGTTAGGGTTAGGGTTAGGGGAGGGCTTAGGATACCGGTGAGGGTACTGGTGAGGGTACTGCGTAGGTTATTGGTTAGGGTTAGGGTACGGCTTAGGATACGGGTTAGGATATGGGTTAGGTTACGGCGTTGGGTATGGGTGAGGGTTAGGGTTAGGGTTAGGGTAAGGCTTTGGGTACGGGTTAGGGTACGGGTGAGGGTACGGCGTAGGGTAGAGGTTAGGGTTAGGTTTAGGGTTAGGGTACGGCTTAGGATACGGGTTAGGGTATGGGTGAGGGTACTGCGTAGCGTATGGGTTAGGGTTAGGGTTAGGGTTAGGGTTAGTTTTAGGGTTAGGGATTGGTTTAGGGTACGGGTGAGGATTAGCGTACGTGTTAGGGTTAGGGTTTGGGTTAGGGTTAGGGCACGCATTAGGGTTAGGGTTAGGGTACACGTTAGGATTAGGGTATTTATTAAACCTATCCCACTCTCTAGATACCACTTAGCACGTAAAGGAATATTATTTAGGGTCCAGCCATGGAGAAGATTTTCGTTACTAGGATAAAATAAAGAATAAACACATTATAAAAAAATCACATTAGGATTTTCTTTTTAACCTGTTCCTTAAAACACTAGTGCTTAGGAAATCTAATGGAGGCAAAAGCAGTCAAGGGTAGTTTAGGGTTAGGGTTAGGGTTAGGGTTAGTGTTAGGGTTAGGGTACGGCTTAGGGTATGGGATAGGGTACGGGTGAGGGTACGGCATAGGGTAGGGTTTAGGGTTAGGGTTAGTGTTAGGGTTAGGGTTAGGGTATGGCTTAGGGTACGGGTGAGGGTACTGTGTAGGTCATTGGTTAGGGTTAGGTTAAGGCTTAGGATACAGGTTATTGTATGGGTTAGGGTACGGCGCAGGGTATGGGTAAGGGTTAGGGTTAGGGTTAGGGTTAGAGTTAGGGTACGGCTTAGGGTACGGGTTAGGGTACGGGTGAGGGTACGGCGTAGTGTATAGGTTAGGGTTAGGGTTAGGGTACGGCTTTGGGTACGGGTTAGGTTACGGGTGAGGGTACGGCGTAGGGTATGGGTTAGGGTTAGGGTTAGGGTTAGTGTTAGTGTTAGGGTTAGGGTACGGCTTAGCGTATGGGATAGGGTACGGGTGAGGGTACGGCCTAGGGTAGGGGTTAGGGTTAGAGTTAGGGTTAGGGTTGGGGTTAGGGTACGGCTTAGGGTACGGGTGAGGGTACGGGTGAGGGTACTGCGTAGGGTATTGGTTAGGGTTAGGATACGGCTTAGGATACGGGTTAGGGTACGGGTTAGGGTATTGCGTAGGGTATGGGTTAGGGTTAGGGTTAGGGTTAGGGTTAGGGTTAGGATACGGCTTAGGATACGGGTTAGGGTACGGGTGAGGGTACGGCGTAGTGTATAGGTTAGGGTTAGGGTTAGGGTACGGCTTTGGGTAAGGTTAGGTTACGGGTGAGGGTACGGCGTAGGGTATGGGTTAGGGTTAGGGTTAGGGTTAGTGTTAGTGTTAGGGTTAGGGTACGGCTTAGCGTATGGGATAGGGTACGGGTGAGGGTACGGCGTAGGGTAGGGGTTAGGGTTAGAGTTAGGGTTAGGGTTGGGGTTAGGGTACGGCTTAGGGTACGGGTGAGGGTACGGGTGAGGGTACTGCGTAGGGTATTGGTTAGGGTTAGGATACGGCTTAGGATACGGGTTAGGGTACGGGTTAGGGTATGGCATAGGGTATGGGTTAGGGTTAGGGTTAGGGTTAGGGTTAGGGTTAGGATACGGCTTAGGATACGGGTTAGGGTACGGGTGAGGGTACGGCGTAGCGTATGGGTTAGGGTTAGGGTTAGGGTACGTCTTAGGGTACGGGTTAGGGTACGGGTGAGGGTACGGCGTAGGGTAAGGTTTAGGGTTAGGGTTAGGGTTAGGGTTAGTTTTAGGGTTAGGGATTGGTTTAGGGTACGGGTTAGGATTAGCGTACGTGTTAGGGTTAGGTTTTCGGTTAGGGTTAGGGTACGCGTTAGGGTTAGGGTATGGGTTAGGGTTAGGGTACACGTTAGGATTAGGGTATTTATTAAACCTATCCCACTCTCTAGATACCACTTAGCACGTAAAGGAATATTATTAGGGATCCAGCCATGGAGAAGATTTTAGTCACTAGGATAAGATAAAGAATAAACACATTATAAAAAAATCACATTAGGATTTTCTTTTTAACCTGTTCCTTAAAACACTAGTGTTTAGGAAATCTAATACAGGCAAAAGCAATCAAGGGTAGTTTAGGGTTAGGGTTAGGGTTAGGGTTAGTGTTAGGGTTAGGGTACGGCTTAGGGTATGGGATAGGGTATGGGTGAGGGTACGGCGTAGGGTAGGGGTTAGGGTTAGGGTTAGGGTTAGGGTTAGGGTATGGCTTAGGGTACGGGTGAGGGTACGGGTGAGGGTACTGCGTAGGGTATTGGTTAGGGTTAGGGTACGGCTTAGGATACGTGTTAGGGTACGGGTTAGGGTACGGCGTAGAGTGTGGGTTAAGGTTAGGGTTAGTGTTAGGGTTAGGGTTACGGTACGTCTTAGGGTATGTGTTAGGGTACGGGTGAGGGTACGGCGTAGGTTATGGGTTAGGGTTAGGGTTAGGGTTAGGGTTAGGGTACGGCTTAGGATACGGGTTAGGGTACGGGTGAGGGTACGGCGTAGGTTATGGGTTAGGGTTAGGGTTAGTGTTAGGGTTATGGTACGGCTTAGGTTATGGGATAGGGTACAGGTGAGGGTATGGCATAGGGTAGGGGTTAGGGTTAGGGTTAGGGTTAGGGTTAGGGTTAGGGTACGGCTTAGGGTACGGGTGAGGCTATGGGTGAGGATACTGCGTAGGGTATTGGTTAGGGTTAGGGTACGGCTTAGGATACGGGTTAGGGTACGTGTTAGGTTATGGCGTACGGTATGGGTTAGGGTTAGGGTTAGGGTTAGGGTTTGGGTACGGCTTAGGGTACGGGTTAGGGTACGGGTGAGGTTACGGCGTAGGGTATAGTTTAGGGTTAGGGTTAGGGTTAGGGTACGGCTTAGGATACGGGTTAGGGTACGGGTGAGGGTACGGCGTAGCATATGTTTTAGGGTTAGGGTTAGGGTACGGCTTAGGGTACGGGTTAGGGTACGGGTGAGGGTACGGTGTAGGTTATGGGTTAGGGTTAGGGTTAGGGTTAGGGTTAGTTTTAGGGTTAGGGATTGGTTTAGGGTACGGGTTAGGATTAGCATACGTGTTCGGGTTAGGGTTTTGGTTAGGGTTAGGGTACGCGTTAGGGTTAGGGTATGGGTTAGGTTTAGGGTACACTTTAGGATTAGGGTATTTATTAAACCTATCCCACTCTCTAGATACCACTTAGCACGTAAAGGATTATTATTTGGGGTTCAGCCTTGGAGAAGATTTTAGTCACTAGGATAAGATAAAGAATAAACACATTATAAAAAAATCACATAAGGTTTTCTTTTTAACCTGTTCCTTAAAACACTAGTGTTTAGGAAATCTAATGGAGGCAAAAGCAGTAAAGGGTAGTTTAGGGTTAGGGTTAGGGTTAGGGTTAGGGGAGGGCTTAGGATACCGGTGAGGGTACTGGTGAGGGTACTGCGTAGGTTATTGGTTAGGGTTAGGGTACGGCTTAGGATACGGGTTAGGATATGGGTTAGGTTACGGCGTTGGGTATGGGTGAGGGTTAGGGTTAGGGTTAGGGTAAGGCTTTGGGTACGGGTTAGGGTACGGGTGAGGGTACGGCGTAGGGTAGAGGTTAGGGTTAGGTGTAGGGTTAGGGTACGGCTTAGGATACGGGTTAGGGTATGGGTGAGGGTACGGCGTAGCGTATGGGTTAGGGTTAGGGTTAGGGTTAGGGTTAGTTTTAGGGTTAGGGATTGGTTTAGGGTACGGGTGAGGATTAGCGTACGTGTTAGGGTTAGGGTTTGGGTTAGGGTTAGGGTACGCATTAGGGTTAGGGTTAGGGTACACGTTAGGATTAGGGTATTTATTAAACCTATCCCACTCTCTAGATACCACTTAGCACGTAAAGGAATATTATTTAGGGTCCAGCCATGGAGAAGATTTTCGTTACTAGGATAAGATAAAGAATAAACACATTATAAAAAAATCACATTAGGATTTTCTTTTTAACCTGTTCCTTAAAACACTAGTGCTTAGGAAATCTAATGGAGGCAAAAGCAGTCAAGGGTAGTTTAGGGTTAGGGTTAGGGTTAGGGTTAGTGTTAGGGTTAGGGTACGGCTTAGGGTATGGGATAGGGTATGGGTGAGGGTACGGCATAGGGTAGGGTTTAGGGTTAGGGTTAGTGTTAGGGTTAGGGTTAGGGTATGGCTTAGGGTACGGGTGAGGGTACTGTGTAGGTCATTGGTTAGGGTTAGGTTAAGGCTTAGGATACAGGTTATTGTATGGGTTAGGGTACGGCGCAGGGTATGGGTAAGGGTTAGGGTTAGGGTTAGGGTTAGAGTTAGGGTACGGCTTAGGGTACGGGTTAGGGTACGGGTGAGGGTACGGCGTAGTGTATAGGTTAGGGTTAGTGTTAGGGTACGGCTTTGGGTACGGGTTAGGTTACGGGTGAGGGTACGGCGTAGGGTATGGGTTAGGGTTAGGGTTAGGGTTAGTGTTAGTGTTAGGGTTAGGGTACGGCTTAGCGTATGGGATAGGGTACGGGTGAGGGTACGGCGTAGGGTAGGGGTTAGGGTTAGAGTTAGGGTTAGGGTTGGGGTTAGGGTACGGCTTAGGGTACGGGTGAGGGTACGGGTGAGGGTACTGCGTAGGGTATTGGTTAGGGTTAGGATACGGCTTAGGATACGGGTTTGGGTACGGGTTAGGGTATGGCGTAGGGTATGGGTTAGGGTTAGGGTTAGGGTTAGGGTTAGGGTTAGGGTACGGCTTAGGATACGGGTTAGGGTACGGGTGAGGGTACGGCGTAGCGTATGGGTTAGGGTTAGGGTTAGGGTACGTCTTAGGGTACGGGTTAGGGTACGGGTGAGGGTACGGCGTAGGGTAAGGTTTAGGGTTAGGGTTAGGGTTAGGGTTAGTTTTAGGGTTAGGGATTGGTTTAGGGTACGGGTTAGGATTAGCGTACCTGTTAGGGTTAGGTTTTCGGTTAGGGTTAGGGTACGCGTTAGGGTTAGGGTATGGGTTAGGGTTAGGGTACACGTTAGGATTAGGGTATTTATTAAACCTATCCCACTCTCTAGATACCACTTAGCACGTAAAGGAATATTATTAGGGATCCAGCCATGGAGAAGATTTTAGTCACTAGGATAAGATAAAGAATAAACACATTATAAAAAAATCACATTAGGATTTTCTTTTTAACCTGTTCCTTAAAACACTAGTGCTTAGGAAATCTAATAGAGGCAAAAGCAATCAAGGGTAGTTTAGGGTTAGGGTTAGGGTTAGGGTTAGTGTTAGGGTTAGGGTACGGCTTAGGGTATGGGATAGGGTACGGGTGAGGGTACGGCGTAGGGTAGGGGTTAAGGTTAGGCTTAGGGTTATGGTTAGGGTATGGCTTAGGGTACGGGTGAGGGTACGGGTGAGGGTACTGCGTAGGGTATTGCTTAGGGTTAGGGTACGGCTTAGGATACGTGTTAGGGTACGGGTTAGGGTACGGCGTAGAGTGTGGGTTAGGGTTAGGGTTAGTGTTAGGGTTAGGGTTAGGGTAAGGCTTTGGGTACGGGTTACGGTACGGGTGAGGGTACGGCGTAGGTTATGGGTTACGGTTAGGGTTAGGGTTAGGGTACGGCTTAGGATACGCGTTAGGGTACGGGTGAGGGTACGGCGTAGGTTATGGGTTAGGGTTAGGGTTAGTGTTAGGGTTATGGTATGGCTTAGGTTATGGGATAGGGTACAGGTGAGGGTATGGCATAGGGTAGGTGTTAGGTTTAGGGTTAGGGTTAGGGTTAGGGTTAGGGTACGGCTTAGGGCACGGGTGAGGCTATGGGTGAGGATACTGCGTAGGGTACTGGTTAGGGTTAGGGTACGGCTTAGGATACGGGTTAGGGTACGTGTTAGGGTATGGCGTACGGTATGGGTTAGGGTTAGGGTTAGGGTTAGGGTTAGGGTTAGGGTTAGGGTACGGCTTAGGGTACGGGTTAGGGTACGGGTGAGGTTACGGCGTAGGGTATAGTTTAGGGTTAGTGTTAGGGTTAGGGTACGGCTTAGGATACGGGTTAGGGTACGGGTGAGGGTATGGCGTAGCATATGGTTTAGGGTTAGGGTTAGGGTACGGCTTAGGGTACGGGTTAGGGTACGGGTGAGGGTACGGTGTAGGTTATGGGTTAGGGTTAGGGTTAGGGTTAGGGTTAGTTTTAGGGTTAGGGATTGGTTTAGGGTACGGGTTAGGATTAGCATACGTGTTCGGGTTAGGGTTTTGGTTAGGGTTAGGGTACGCGTTAGGGTTAGGGTATGGGTTAGGTTTAGGGTACACTTTAGGATTAGGGTATTTATTAAACCTATCCCACTCTCTAGATACCACTTAGCACGTAAAGGAATATTATTTGGGGTTCAGCCATGGAGAAGATTTTAGTCACTAGGATAAGATAAAGAATAAACACATTATAAAAAAATCACATAAGGTTTTCTTTTTAACCTGTTCCTTAAAACACTAGTGTTTAGGAAATCTAATGGAGGCAAAAGCAGTAAAGAGTAGTTTAGGGTTAGGGTTAGGGTTAGGGTTAGGGGAGGGCTTAGGATACCGGTGAGGGTACTGGTGAGGGTACTGCGTAGGTTATTTGTTAGGGTTAGGATACGGCTTAGGATACGGGTTAGGATATGGGTTAGGTTACGGCGTTGGGTATGGGTGAGGGTTAGGGTTAGGGTTAGGGTAAGGCTTTGCGTACGGGTTAGGGTACGGGTGAGGGTACGGCGTGGGGTAGAGGTTAGGGTTAGGTTTAGGGTTAGGGTACGGCTTAGGATACGGGTTAGGGTATGGGTGAGGGTACGGCGTAGCGTATGGGTTAGGGTTAGGGTTAGGGTTAGGGTTAGTTTTAGGGTTAGGGATTGGTTTAAGGTACGGGTGAGGATTAGCGTACGTGTTAGGGTTAGGGTTTGGGTTAGGGTTAGGGTACGCATTAGGGTTAGGGTTAGGGTACACGTTAGGATTAGGGTATTTATTAAACCTATCCCACTCTCTAGATACCACTTAGCACGTAAAGGAATATTATTTAGGGTCCAGCCATGGAGAAGATTTTCGTTACTAGGATAAGATAAAGAATAAACACATTATAAAAAAATCACATTAGGATTTTCTTTTTAACCTGTTCCTTAAAACACTAGTGCTTAGGAAATCTAATGGAGGCAAAAGCAGTCAAGGGTAGTTTAGGGTTAGGGTTAGGGTTAGGGTTAGTGTTAGGGTTAGGGTACGGCTTAGGGTATGGGATAGGGTATGGGTGAGGGTACGGCATAGGGTAGGGTTTAGGGTTAGGGTTAGTGTTAGGGTTAGGGTTAGGGTATGGCTTAGGGTACGGGTGAGGGTACTGTGTAGGTCATTGGTTAGGGTTAGGTTAAGGCTTAGGATACAGGTTATTGTATGGGTTAGGGTACGGCGCAGGGTATGGGTAAGGGTTAGGGTTAGGGTTAGGGTTAGAGTTAGGGTATGGCTTAGGTTACGGGTTAGGGTACGGGTGAGGGTACGGCGTAGTGTATAGGTTAGGGTTAGGGTTAGGGTACGGCTTTGGGTACGGGTTAGGTTACGGGTGAGGGTACGGCGTAGGGTATGGGTTAGGGTTAGGGTTAGGGTTAGTGTTAGTGTTAGGGTTAGGGTACGGCTTAGCGTATGGGATAGGGTACGGGTGAGGGTACGGCCTAGGGTAGGGGTTAGGGTTAGAGTTAGGGTTAGGGTTGGGGTTAGGGTACGGCTTAGGGTACGGGTTAGGGTACGGGTGAGGTTACGGCATAGGGTATAGTTTAGGGTTAGGGTTAGGGTTAGGGTACGGCTTAGGATACGGGTTAGGGTACGGGTGAGGGTACGGCGTAGCATATGTTTTAGGGTTAGGGTTAGGGTACGGCTTAGGGTACGGGTTAGGGTACGGGTGAGGGTACGGTGTAGGTTATGGGTTAGGGTTAGGGTTAGGGTTAGGGTTAGTTTTAGGGTTAGGGATTGGTTTAGGGTACGGGTTAGGATTAGCATACGTGTTCGGGTTAGGGTTTTGGTTAGGGTTAGGGTACGCGTTAGGGTTAGGGTATGGGTTAGGTTTAGGGTACACTTTAGGATTAGGGTATTTATTAAACCTATCCCACTCTCTAGATACCACTTAGCACGTAAAGGAATATTATTTGGGGTTCAGCCATGGAGAAGATTTTAGTCACTAGGATAAGATAAAGAATAAACACATTATAAAAAAATCACATAAGGTTTTCTTTTTAACCTGTTCCTTAAAACACTAGTGTTTAGGAAATCTAATGGAGGCAAAAACAGTAAAGGGTAGTTTAGGGTTAGGGTTAGGGTTAGGGTTAGGGGAGGGCTTAGGATACCGGTGAGGGTACTGGTGAGGGTACTGCGTAGGTTATTGGTTAGGGTTAGGGTACGGCTTAGGATACGGGTTAGGATATGGGTTAGGTTACGGCGTTGGGTATGGGTGAGGGTTAGGGTTAGGGTTAGGGTAAGGCTTTGGGTACGGGTTAGGGTACGGGTGAGGGTACAGCGTAGGGTAGAGGTTAGGGTTAGGTTTAGGGTTAGGGTACGGCTTAGGATACGGGTTAGGGTATGGGTGAGGGTACGGCGTAGCGTATGGGTTAGGGTTAGGGTTAGGGTTAGGGTTAGTTTTAGGGTTAGGGATTGGTTTAGGGTACGGGTGAGGATTAGCGTACGTGTTAGGGTTAGGGTTTGGGTTAGGGTTAGGGTACGCATTAGGGTTAGGGTTAGGGTACACGTTAGGATTAGGGTATTTATTAAACCTATCCCACTCTCTAGATACCACTTAGCACGTAAAGGAATATTATTTAGGGTCCAGCCATGGAGAAGATTTTCGTTACTAGGATAAGATAAAGAATAAACACATTATAAAAAAATCACATTAGGATTTTCTTTTTAACCTGTTCCTTAAAACACTAGTGCTTAGGAAATCTAATGGAGGCAAAAGCAGTCAAGGGTAGTTTAGGGTTAGGGTTAGGGTTAGGGTTAGTGTTAGGGTTAGGGTACGGCTTAGGGTATGGGATAGGGTATGGGTGAGGGTACGGCATAGGGTAGGGTTTAGGGTTAGGGTTAGTGTTAGGGTTAGGGTTAGGGTATGGCTTAGGGTACGGGTGAGGGTACTGTGTAGGTCATTGGTTAGGGTTACGTTAAGGCTTAGGATACAGGTTATTGTATGGGTTAGGGTACGGCGCAGGGTATGGGTAAGGGTTAGGGTTAGGGTTAGGGTTAGAGTTAGGGTACGGCTTAGGGTACGGGTTAGGGTACGGGTGAGGGTACGGCGTAGTGTATAGGTTAGGGTTAGGGTTAGGGTACGGCTTTGGGTACGGGTTAGGTTACGGGTGAGGGTACGGCGTAGGGTATGGGTTAGGGTTAGGGTTAGGGTTAGTGTTAGTGTTAGGGTTAGGGTACGGCTTAGCGTATGGGATAGGGTACGGGTGAGGGTACGGCGTAGGGTAGGGGTTAGGGTTAGAGTTAGGGTTAGGGTTGGGGTTAGGGTACGGCTTAGGGTACGGGTGAGGGTACGGGTGAGGGTACTGCGTAGGGTATTGGTTAGGGTTAGGATACGGCTTAGGATACGGGTTAGGGTACGGGTTAGGGTATGGCATAGGGTATGGGTTAGGGTTAGGGTTAGGGTTAGGGTTAGGGTTAGGATACGGCTTAGGATACGGGTTAGGGTACGGGTGAGGGTACGGCGTAGCGTATGGGTTAGGGTTAGGGTTAGGGTACGTCTTAGGGTACGGTTTAGGGTACGGGTGAGGGTACGGCGTAGGGTAAGGGTTAGGGTTAGGGTTAGGGTTAGGGTTAGTTTTAGGGTTAGGGATTGGTTTAGGGTACGGGTTAGGATTAGCGTACGTGTTAGGGTTAGGTTTTCGGTTAGGGTTAGGGTACGCGTTAGGGTTAGGGTATGGGTTAGAGTTAGGGTACACGTTAGGATTAGGGTATTTATTAAACCTATCCCACTCTCTAGATACCACTTAGCACGTAAAGGAATATTATTAGGGATCCAGCCATGGAGAAGATTTTAGTCACTAGGATAAGATAAAGAATAAACACATTATAAAAAAATCACATTAGGATTTTCTTTTTAACCTGTTCCTTAAAACACTAGTGCTTAGGAAATCTAATAGAGGCAAAAGCAATCAAGGGTAGTTTAGGGTTAGGGTTAGGGTTAGGGTTAGTGTTAGGGTTAGGGTACGGCTTAGGGTATGGGATAGGGTACGGGTGAGGGTACGGCGTAGGGTAGGTGTTAGGGTTAGGCTTAGGGCTATGGTTAGGGTATGGCTTAGGGTATGGGTGAGGGTACGGGTGAGGGTACTGCGTAGGGTATTGCTTAGGGTTAGGGTACGGCTTAGGATACGTGTTAGGGTATGGGTTAGGGTACGGCGTAGAGTGTGGGTTAGGGTTAGGGTTAGTGTTAGGGTTAGGGTTACGGTACTTCTTAGGGTACGTGTTAGGGTACGGGTGAGGGTACGGCATAGGTTATGGGTTAGGGTTAGGGTTAGGGTTAGGGTTAGGGTACGGCTTAGGATACGGGTTAGGGTACGGGTGAGGGTACGGAGTAGGTTATGGGTTAGGGTTAGGGTTAGTGTTAGGGTTATGGTACGGCTTAGGTTATGGGATAGGGTACAGGTGAGGGTATGGCATAGGGTAGGGGTTAGGGTTAGGGTTAGGGTTAGGGTTAGGGTTAGGGTACGGCTTAGGGTACGGGTGAGGCTATGGGTGAGGATACTGCGTAGGGTATTGGTTAGGGTTAGGGTACGGCTTAGGATACGGGTTAGGGTACGTGTTAGGGTATGGCGTACGGTATGGGTTAGGGTTAGGGTTAGGGTTAGGGTTAGGGTTAGGGTTAGGGTACGGCTTAGGGTACGGGTTAGGGTACGGGTGAGGTTACGGCGTAGGGTATAGTTTAGGGTTAGGGTTAGGGTTAGGGTACGGCTTAGGATACGGGTTAGGGTACGGGTGAGGGTACGGCGTAGCATATGTTTTAGGGTTAGGGTTAGGGTACGGCTTAGGGTACGGGTTAGGGTACGGGTGAGGGTACGGTGTAGGTTATGGGTTAGGGTTAGGGTTAGGGTTAGGGTTAGTTTTAGGGTTAGGGATTGGTTTAGGGTACGGGTTAGGATTAGCATACGTGTTCGGGTTAGGGTTTTGGTTAGGGTTAGGGTACGCGTTAGGGTTAGGGTATGGGTTAGGTTTAGGGTACACTTTAGGATTAGGGTATTTATTAAACCTATCCCACTCTCTAGATACCACTTAGCACGTAAAGGAATATTATTTGGGGTTCAGCCATGGAGAAGATTTTAGTCACTAGGATAAGATAAAGAATAAACACATTATAAAAAAATCACATAAGGTTTTCTTTTTAACCTGTTCCTTAAAACACTAGTGTTTAGGAAATCTAATGGAGGCAAAAGCAGTAAAGGGTAGTTTAGGGTTAGGGTTAGGGTTAGGGTTAGGGGAGGGCTTAGGATACCGGTGAGGGTACTGGTGAGGGTACTGCGTAGGTTATTGGTTAGGGTTAGGGTACGGCTTAGGATACGGGTTAGGATATGGGTTAGGTTACGGCGTTGGGTATGGGTGAGGGTTAGGGTTAGGGTTAGGGTAAGGCTTTGGGTACGGGTTAGGGTACGGGTGAGGGTACGGCGTAGGGTAGAGGTTAGGGTTAGGTTTAGGGTT
The DNA here is from genome assembly GCF_028564815.1 of Eubalaena glacialis. Classification (NCBI taxonomy): domain Eukaryota; kingdom Metazoa; phylum Chordata; class Mammalia; order Artiodactyla; family Balaenidae; genus Eubalaena; species Eubalaena glacialis. Next base: position 76,405 of record NW_026871230.1, on the reverse strand, counting down.
AGGGTACGGCTTAGGATACGGGTTACGGTATGGGTGAGGGTACGGCGTAGCGTATGGGTTAGGGTTAGGGTTAGGGTTAGGGTTAGTTTTAGGGTTAGGGATTGGTTTAGGGTACGGGTGAGGATTAGCGTACGTGTTAGGGTTAGGGTTTGGGTTAGGGTTAGGGTACGCATTAGGGTTAGGGTTAGGGTACACGTTAGGATTAGGGTATTTATTAAACCTATCCCACTCTCTAGATACCACTTAGCACGTAAAGGAATATTATTTAGGGTCCAGCCATGGAGAAGATTTTCGTTACTAGGATAAGATAAAGAATAAACACATTATAAAAAAATCACATTAGGATTTTCTTTTTAACCTGTTCCTTAAAACACTAGTGCTTAGGAAATCTAATGGAGGCAAAAGCAGTCAAGGGTAGTTTAGGGTTAGGGTTAGGGTTAGGGTTAGTGTTAGGGTTAGGGTACGGCTTAGGGTATGGGATAGGGTATGGGTGAGGGTACGGCATAGGGTAGGGTTTAGGGTTAGGGTTAGTGTTAGGGTTAGGGTTAGGGTATGGCTTAGGTTACGGGTGAGAGTACTGTGTAGGTCATTGGTTAGGGTTAGGTTAAGGCTTAGGATACAGGTTATTGTATGGGTTAGGGTACGGCGCAGGGTATGGGTAAGGGTTAGGGTTAGGGTTAGGGTTAGAGTTAGGGTACGGCTTAGGGTACGGGTTAGGGTACGGGTGAGGGTACGGCGTAGTGTATAGGTTAGGGTTAGGGTTAGGGTACGGCTTTGGGTACGGGTGAGGGTACGGGTGAGGGTACGGCGTAGGGTATGGGTTAGGGTTAGGGTTAGGGTTAGTGTTAGTGTTAGGGTTAGGGTACGGCTTAGCGTATGGGATAGGGTACGGGTGAGGGTACGGCGTAGGGTAGGGGTTAGGGTTAGAGTTAGGGTTAGGGTTGGGGTTAGGGTACGGCTTAGGGTACGGGTGAGGGTATGGGTGAGGGTACTGCGTAGGGTATTGGTTAGGGTTAGGATACGGCTTAGGATACGGGTTAGGGTACGGGTTAGGGTATGGCGTACGGTATGGGTTAGGGTTAGGGTTAGGGTTAGGGTTAGGGTACGGCTTAGGATACGGTTTGGGTACGGGTGAGGGTACGGCGTAGCGTATGGGTTAGGGTTAGGGTTAGGGTACGTCTTAGGGTACGGGTTAGGGTACGGGTGAGGGTACGGCGTAGGGTAAGGTTTAGGGTTAGGGTTAGTTTTAGGGTTAGGGATTGGTTTAGGGTACGGGTTAGGATTAGCGTACGTGTTAGGGTTAGGTTTTCGGTTAGGGTTAGGGTACGCGTTAGGGTTAGGGTATGGGTTAGGGTTAGGGTACACGTTAGGATTAGGGTATTTATTAAACCTATCCCACTCTCTAGATACCACTTAGCACGTAAAGGAATATTATTAGGGATCCAGCCATGGAGAAGATTTTAGTCACTAGGATAAGATAAAGAATAAACACATTATCAAAAAATCACATTAGGATTTTCTTTTTAACCTGTTCCTTAAAACACTAGTGTTTAGGAAATCTAATACAGGCAAAAGCAATCAAGGGTAGTTTAGGGTTAGTGTTAGGGTTAGGGTTAGTGTTAGGGTTAGGGTACGGCTTAGGGTATGGGATAGGGTACGGGTGAGGGTACGGCGTAGGGTAGGGGTTAGGGTTAGGGTTAGGGTTAGGGTTAGGGTATGGCTTAGGGTACGGGTGAGGGTATGGGTGAGGGTACTGCATAGGGTATTGGTTAGGGTTAGGGTACGGCTTAGGATACGTGTTAGGGTACGGGTTAGGGTACGGCGTAGAGTGTGGGTTAAGGTTAGTGTTAGTGTTAGGGTTAGGGTTACGGTACGTCTTAGGGTATGTGTTAGGGTAGGGGTGAGGGTACGGCGTAGGTTATGGGTTAGGGTTAGGGTTAGGGTTAGGGTTAGGGTACGGCTTAGGATACGGGTTAGGGTACGGGTGAGGGTACGGCGTAGGTTATGGGTTAGGGTTAGGGTTAGTGTTAGGGTTATGGTACGGCTTAGGTTATGGGATAGGGTACAGGTGAGGGTATGGCATAGGGTAGGGGTTAGGGTTAGGGTTAGGGTTAGGGTTAGGGTTAGGGTACGGCTTAGGGTACGGGTGAGGCTATGGGTGAGGATACTGCGTAGGGTATTGGTTAGGGTTAGGGTACGGCTTAGGATACGGGTTAGGGTACGTGTTAGGGTATGGCGTACGGTATGGGTTAGGGTTAGGGTTAGGGTTAGGGTTAGGGTACGGCTTAGGGTACGGGTTAGGGTACGGGTGAGGTTACGGCATAGGGTATAGTTTAGGGTTAGGGTTAGGGTTAGGGTACGGCTTAGGATACGGGTTAGGGTACGGGTGAGGGTACGGCGTAGCATATGTTTTAGGGTTAGGGTTAGGGTACGGCTTAGGGTACGGGTTAGGGTACGGGTGAGGGTACGGTGTAGGTTATGGGTTAGGGTTAGGGTTAGGGTTAGGGTTAGTTTTAGGGTTAGGGATTGGTTTAGGGTACGGGTTAGGATTAGCATACGTGTTCGGGTTAGGGTTTTGGTTAGGGTTAGGGTACGCGTTAGGGTTAGGGTATGGGTTAGGTTTAGGGTACACTTTAGGATTAGGGTATTTATTAAACCTATCCCACTCTCTAGATACCACTTAGCACGTAAAGGAATATTATTTGGGGTTCAGCCATGGAGAAGATTTTAGTCACTAGGATAAGATAAAGAATAAACACATTATAAAAAAATCACATAAGGTTTTCTTTTTAACCTGTTCCTTAAAACACTAGTGTTTAGGAAATCTAATGGAGGCAAAAGCAGTAAAGGGTAGTTTAGGGTTAGGGTTAGGGTTAGGGTTAGGGGAGGGCTTAGGATACCGGTGAGGGTACTGGTGAGGGTACTGCGTAGGTTATTGGTTAGGGTTAGGGTACGGCTTAGGATACGGGTTAGGATATGGGTTAGGTTACGGCGTTGGGTATGGGTGAGGGTTAGGGTTAGGGTTAGGGTAAGGCTTTGGGTACGGGTTAGGGTACGGGTGAGGGTACAGCGTAGGGTAGAGGTTAGGGTTAGGTTTAGGGTTAGGGTACGGCTTAGGATACGGGTTAGGGTATGGGTGAGGGTACGGCGTAGCGTATGGATTAGGGTTAGGGTTAGGGTTAGGGTTAGTTTTAGGGTTAGGGATTGGTTTAGGGTACTGGTGAGGATTAGCGTACGTGTTAGGGTTAAGGTTTGGGTTAGGGTTAGGGTACGCATTAGGGTTAGGGTTAGGGTACACGTTAGGATTAGGGTATTTATTAAACCTATCCCACTCTCTAGATACCACTTAGCACGTAAAGGAATATTATTTAGGGTCCAGCCATGGAGAAGATTTTCGTTACTAGGATAAGATAAAGAATAAACACATTATAAAAAAATCACATTAGGATTTTCTTTTTAACCTGTTCCTTAAAACACTAGTGCTTAGGAAATCTAATGGAGGCAAAAGCAGTCAAGGGTAGTTTAGGGTTAGGGTTAGGGTTAGGGTTAGTGTTAGGGTTCGGGTACGGCTTAGGGTATGGGATAGGGTATGGGTGAGGGTACGGCATAGGGTAGGGTTTAGGGTTAGGGTTAGTGTTAGGGTTAGGGTTAGGGTATGGCTTAGGGTACGGGTGAGGGTACTGTGTAGGTCATTGGTTAGGGTTACGTTAAGGCTTAGGATACAGGTTATTGTATGGGTTAGGGTACGGCGCAGGGTATGGGTAAGGGTTAGGGTTAGGGTTAGGGTTAGAGTTAGGGTACGGCTTAGGGTACGGGTTAGGGTACGGGTGAGGTTACGGCGTAGTGTATAGGTTAGGGTTAGGGTTAGGGTACGGCTTTGGGTACGGGTTAGGTTACGGGTGAGGGTACGGCGTAGGGTATGGGTTAGGGTTAGGGTTAGGGTTAGTGTTAGTGTTAGGGTTAGGGTACGGCTTAGCGTATGGGATAGGGTACGGGTGAGGGTACGGCGTAGGGTAGGGGTTAGGGTTAGAGTTAGGGTTAGGGTTGGGGTTAGGGTACGGCTTAGGGTACGGGTGAGGGTACGGGTGAGGGTACTGCGTAGGGTATTGGTTAGGGTTAGGATACGGCTTAGGATACGGGTTAGGGTACGGGTTAGGGTATGGCATAGGGTATGGGTTAGGGTTAGGGTTAGGGTTAGGGTTAGGGTTAGGATACGGCTTAGGATACGGGTTAGGGTACGGGTGAGGGTACGGCGTAGCGTATGGGTTAGGGTTAGGGTTAGGGTACGTCTTAGGGTACGGGTTAGGGTACGGGTGAGGGTACGGCGTAGGGTAAGGTTTAGGGTTAGGGTTAGGGTTAGGGTTAGTTTTAGGGTTAGGGATTGGTTTAGGGTACGGGTTAGGATTAGCGTACGTGTTAGGGTTAGGTTTTCGGTTAGGGTTAGGGTACGCGTTAGGGTTAGGGTATGGGTTAGAGTTAGGGTACACGTTAGGATTAGGGTATTTATTAAACCTATCCCACTCTCTAGATACCACTTAGCACGTAAAGGAATATTATTAGGGATCCAGCCATGGAGAAGATTTTAGTCACTAGGATAAGATAAAGAATAAACACATTATAAAAAAATCACATTAGGATTTTCTTTTTAACCTGTTCCTTAAAACACTAGTGCTTAGGAAATCTAATAGAGGCAAAAGCAATCAAGGGTAGTTTAGGGTTAGGGTTAGGGTTAGGGTTAGTGTTAGGGTTAGGGTACGGCTTAGGGTATGGGATAGGGTACGGGTGAGGGTACGGCGTAGGGTAGGTGTTAGGGTTAGGCTTAGGGCTATGGTTAGGGTATGGCTTAGGGTACGGGTGAGGGTACGGGTGAGGGTACTGCGTAGGGTATTGCTTAGGGTTAGGGTACGGCTTAGGATACGTGTTAGGGTATGGGTTAGGGTACGGCGTAGAGTGTGGGTTAGGGTTAGGGTTAGTGTTAGGGTTAGGGTTACGGTACTTCTTAGGGTACGTGTTAGGGTACGGGTGAGGGTACGGCGTAGGTTATGGGTTAGGGTTAGGGTTAGGGTTAGGGTTAGGGTACGGCTTAGGATACGGGTTAGGGTACGGGTGAGGGTACGGAGTAGGTTATGGGTTAGGGTTAGGGTTAGTGTTAGGGTTATGGTACGGCTTAGGTTATGGGATAGGGTACAGGTGAGGGTATGGCATAGGGTAGGGGTTAGGGTTAGGGTTAGGGTTAGGGTACGGCTTAGGGTACGGGTGAGGCTATGGGTGAGGATACTGCGTACGGTATTGGTTAGGGTTAGGGTACGGCTTAGGATACGGGTTAGGGTACGTGTTAGGGTATGGCGTACGGTATGGGTTAGGGTTAGGGTTAGGGTTAGGGTTAGGGTTAGGGTTAGGGTACGGCTTAGGGTACGGGTTAGGGTACGGGTGAGGTTACGGCGTAGGGTATAGTTTAGGGTTAGGGTTAGGGTTAGGGTACGGCTTAGGATACGGGTTAGGGTACGGGTGAGGGTACGGCGTAGCATATGTTTTAGGGTTAGGGTTAGGGTACGGCTTAGGGTACGGGTTAGGGTACGGGTGAGGGTACGGTGTAGGTTATGGGTTAGGGTTAGGGTTAGGGTTAGGGTTAGTTTTAGGGTTAGGGATTGGTTTAGGGTACGGGTTAGGATTAGCATACGTGTTCGGGTTAGGGTTTTGGTTAGGGTTAGGGTACGCGTTAGGGTTAGGGTATGGGTTAGGTTTAGGGTACACTTTAGGATTAGGGTATTTATTAAACCTATCCCACTCTCTAGATACCACTTAGCACGTAAAGGAATATTATTTGGGGTTCAGCCATGGAGAAGATTTTAGTCACTAGGATAAGATAAAGAATAAACACATTATAAAAAAATCACATAAGGTTTTCTTTTTAACCTGTTCCTTAAAACACTAGTGCTTAGGAAATCTAATGGAGGCAAAAGCAGTCAAGGGTAGTTTAGGGTTAGGGTTAGGGTTAGGGTTAGTGTTAGGGTTAGGGTACGGCTTAGGGTATGGGATAGGGTATGGGTGAGGGTACGGCATAGGGTAGGGTTTAGGGTTAGGGTTAGTGTTAGGGTTAGGGTTAGGGTATGGCTTAGGGTACGGGTGAGAGTACTGTGTAGGTCATTGGTTAGGGTTAGGTTAAGGCTTAGGATACAGGTTATTGTATGGGTTAGGGTACGGCGCAGGGTATGGGTAAGGGTTAGGGTTAGGGTTAGGGTTAGAGTTAGGGTACGGCTTAGGGTACGGGTTAGGGTACGGGTGAGGGTACGGCGTAGTGTATAGGTTAGGGTTAGGGTTAGGGTACGGCTTTGGGTACGGGTTAGGTTACGGGTGAGGGTACGGCGTAGGGTATGGGTTAGGGTTAGGGTTAGGGTTAGTGTTAGTGTTAGGGTTAGGGTACGGCTTAGCATATGGGATAGGGTACGGGTGAGGGTACGGCGTAGGGTAGGGGTTAGGGTTAGAGTTAGGGTTAGGGTTGGGGTTAGGGTACGGCTTAGGGTACGGGTGAGGGTATGGGTGAGGGTACTGCGTAGGGTATTGGTTAGGGTTAGGATACGGCTTAGGATACGGGTTAGGGTACGGGTTAGGGTATGGCGTAGGGTATGGGTTAGGGTTAGGGTTAGGGTTAGGGTTAGGGTACGGCTTAGGATACGGTTCGGGTACGGGTGAGGGTACGGCGTAGCGTATGGGTTAGGGTTAGGGTTAGGGTACGTCTTAGGGTACGGGTTAGGGTACGGGTGAGGGTACGGCGTAGGGTAAGGTTTAGGGTTAGGGTTAGTTTTAGGGTTAGGGATTGGTTTAGGGTACGGGTTAGGATTAGCGTACGTGTTAGGGTTAGGTTTTCGGTTAGGGTTAGGGTACGCGTTAGGGTTAGGGTATGGGTTAGGTTTAGGGTACACGTTAGGATTAGGGTATTTATTAAACCTATCCCACTCTCTAGATACCACTTAGCACGTAAAGGAATATTATTAGGGATCCAGCCATGGAGAAGATTTTAGTCACTAGGATAAGATAAAGAATAAACACATTATAAAAAAATCACATTAGGATTTTCTTTTTAACCTGTTCCTTAAAACACTAGTGTTTAGGAAATCTAATACAGGCAAAAGCAATCAAGGGTAGTTTAGGGTTAGGGTTAGGGTTAGGGTTAGTGTTAGGGTTAGGGTACGGCTTAGGGTATGGGATAGGGTATGGGTGAGGGTACGGCGTAGGGTAGGGGTTAGGGTTAGGGTTAGGGTTAGGGTTAGGGTATGGCTTAGGGTACGGGTGAGGGTACGGGTGAGGGTACTGCGTAGGGTATTGGTTAGGGTTAGGGTACGGCTTAGGATACGTGTTAGGGTACGGGTTAGGGTACGGCGTAGAGTGTGGGTTAAGGTTAGGGTTAGTGTTAGGGTTAGGGTTACGGTACGTCTTAGGGTATGTGTTAGGGTACGGGTGAGGGTACGGCGTAGGTTATGGGTTAGGGTTAGGGTTAGGGTTAGGGTTAGGGTACGGCTTAGGATACGGGTTAGGGTACGGGTGAGGGTACGGCGTAGGTTATGGGTTAGGGTTAGGGTTAGTGTTAGGGTTATGGTACGGCTTAGGTTATGGGATAGGGTACAGGTGAGGGTATGGCATAGGGTAGGGGTTAGGGTTAGGGTTAGGGTTAGGGTTAGGGTTAGGGTACGGCTTAGGGTACGGGTGAGGCTATGGGTGAGGATACTGCGTAGGGTATTGGTTAGGGTTAGGGTACGGCTTAGGATACGGGTTAGGGTACGTGTTAGGGTATGGCGTACGGTATGGGTTAGGGTTAGGGTTAGGGTTAGGGTTTGGGTACGGCTTAGGGTACAGGTTAGGGTACGGGTGAGGTTACGGCGTAGGGTATAGTTTAGGGTTAGGGTTAGGGTTAGGGTACGGCTTAGGATACGGGTTAGGGTACGGGTGAGGGTACGGCATAGCATATGTTTTAGGGTTAGGGTTAGGGTACGGCTTAGGGTACGGGTTAGGGTACGGGTGAGGGTACGGTGTAGGTTATGGGTTAGGGTTAGGGTTAGGGTTAGGGTTAGTTTTAGGGTTAGGGATTGGTTTAGGGTACGGGTTAGGATTAGCATACGTGTTCGGTTTAGGGTTTTGGTTAGGGTTAGGGTACGCGTTAGGGTTAGGGTATGGGTTAGGTTTAGGGTACACTTTAGGATTAGGGTATTTATTAAACCTATCCCACTCTCTAGATACCACTTAGCACGTAAAGGATTATTATTTGGGGTTCAGCCTTGGAGAAGATTTTAGTCACTAGGATAAGATAAAGAATAAACACATTATAAAAAAATCACATAAGGTTTTCTTTTTAACCTGTTCCTTAAAACACTAGTGTTTAGGAAATCTAATGGAGGCAAAAGCAGTAAAGGGTAGTTTAGGGTTAGGGTTAGGGTTAGGGTTAGGGGAGGGCTTAGGATACCGGTGAGGGTACTGGTGAGGGTACTGCGTAGGTTATTGGTTAGGGTTAGGGTACGGCTTAGGATACGGGTTAGGATATGGGTTAGGTTACGGCGTTGGGTATGGGTGAGGGTTAGGGTTAGGGTTAGGGTAAGGCTTTGGGTACGGGTTAGGGTACGGGTGAGGGTACGGCGTAGGGTAGAGGTTAGGGTTAGGTGTAGGGTTAGGGTACGGCTTAGGATACGGGTTAGGGTATGGGTGAGGGTACGGCGTAGCGTATGGGTTAGGGTTAGGGTTAGGGTTAGGGTTAGTTTTAGGGTTAGGGATTGGTTTAGGGTACGGGTGAGGATTAGCGTACGTGTTAGGGTTAGGGTTTGGGTTAGGGTTAGGGTACGCATTAGGGTTAGGGTTAGGGTACACGTTAGGATTAGGGTATTTATTAAACCTATCCCACTCTCTAGATACCACTTAGCACGTAAAGGAATATTATTTAGGGTCCAGCCATGGAGAAGATTTTCGTTACTAGGATAAGATAAAGAATAAACACATTATAAAAAAATCACATTAGGATTTTCTTTTTAACCTGTTCCTTAAAACACTAGTGCTTAGGAAATCTAATGGAGGCAAAAGCAGTCAAGGGTAGTTTAGGGTTAGGGTTAGGGTTAGGGTTAGTGTTAGGGTTAGGGTACGGCTTAGGGTATGGGATAGGGTATGGGTGAGGGTACGGCATAGGGTAGGGTTTAGGGTTAGGGTTAGTGTTAGGGTTAGGGTTAGGGTATGGCTTAGGGTACGGGTGAGGGTACTGTGTAGGTCATTGGTTAGGGTTAGGTTAAGGCTTAGGATACAGGTTATTGTATGGGTTAGGGTACGGCGCAGGGTATGGGTAAGGGTTAGGGTTAGGGTTAGGGTTAGAGTTAGGGTACGGCTTAGGGTACGGGTTAGGGTACGGGTGAGGGTACGGCGTAGTGTATAGGTTAGGGTTAGTGTTAGGGTACGGCTTTGGGTACGGGTTAGGTTACGGGTGAGGGTACGGCGTAGGGTATGGGTTAGGGTTAGGGTTAGGGTTAGTGTTAGTGTTAGGGTTAGGGTACGGCTTAGCGTATGGGATAGGGTACGGGTGAGGGTACGGCGTAGGGTAGGGGTTAGGGTTAGAGTTAGGGTTAGGGTTGGGGTTAGGGTACGGCTTAGGGTACGGGTGAGGGTACGGGTGAGGGTACTGCGTAGGGTATTGGTTAGGGTTAGGATACGGCTTAGGATACGGGTTAGGGTACGGGTTAGGGTATGGCGTAGGGTATGGGTTAGGGTTAGGGTTAGGGTTAGGGTTAGGGTTAGGGTACGGCTTAGGATACGGGTTAGGGTACGGGTGAGGGTACGGCGTAGCGTATGGGTTAGGGTTAGGGTTAGGGTACGTCTTAGGGTACGGGTTAGGGTACGGGTGAGGGTACGGCGTAGGGTAAGGTTTAGGGTTAGGGTTAGGGTTAGGGTTAGTTTTAGGGTTAGGGATTGGTTTAGGGTACGGGTTAGGATTAGCGTACCTGTTAGGGTTAGGTTTTCGGTTAGGGTTAGGGTACGCGTTAGGGTTAGGGTATGGGTTAGGGTTAGGGTACACGTTAGGATTAGGGTATTTATTAAACCTATCCCACTCTCTAGATACCACTTAGCACGTAAAGGAATATTATTAGGGATCCAGCCATGGAGAAGATTTTAGTCACTAGGATAAGATAAAGAATAAACACATTATAAAAAAATCACATTAGGATTTTCTTTTTAACCTGTTCCTTAAAACACTAGTGCTTAGGAAATCTAATAGAGGCAAAAGCAATCAAGGGTAGTTTACGGTTAGGGTTAGGGTTAGGGTTAGTGTTAGGGTTAGGGTACGGCTTAGGGTATGGGATAGGGTACGGGTGAGGGTACGGCGTAGGGTAGAGGTTAAGGTTAGGCTTAGGGTTATGGTTAGGGTATGGCTTAGGGTACGGGTGAGGGTACGGGTGAGGGTACTGCGTAGGGTATTGCTTAGGGTTAGGGTACGGCTTAGGATACGTGTTAGGGTACGGGTTAGGGTACGGCGTAGAGTGTGGGTTAGGGTTAGGGTTAGTGTTAGGGTTAGGGTTACGGTACGTCTTAGGGTACGTGTTAGGGTACGGGTGAGGGTACGGCGTAGGTTATGGGTTAGGGTTAGGGTTAGGGTACGGCTTAGGATACGGGTTAGGGTACGGGTGAGGGTACGGCGTAGGTTATGGGTTAGGGTTAGGGTTAGTGTTAGGGTTATGGTATGGCTTAGGTTATGGGATAGGGTACAGGTGAGGGTATGGCATAGGGTAGGTGTTAGGGTTAGGGTTAGGGTTAGGGTTAGGGTTAGGGTACGGCTTAGGGCACGGGTGAGGCTATGGGTGAGGATACTGCGTAGGGTATTGGTTAGGGTTAGGGTACGGCTTACGATACGGGTTAGGGTACGTGTTAGGGTATGGCGTACGGTATGGGTTAGGGTTAGGGTTAGGGTTAGGGTTAGGGTTAGGGTTAGGGTACGGCTTAGGGTACGGGTTAGGGTACGGGTGAGGTTACGGCATAGGGTATAGTTTAGGGTTAGTGTTAGGGTTAGGGTACGGCTTAGGATACGGGTTAGGGTACGGGTGAGGGTACGGCGTAGCATATGGTTTAGGGTTAGGGTTAGGGTACGGCTTAGGGTACGGGTTAGGGTACGGTGTAGGTTATGGGTTAGGGTTAGGGTTAGGGTTAGGGTTAGTTTTAGGGTTAGGGATTGGTTTAGGGTACGGGTTAGGATTAGCATACGTGTTCGGGTTAGGGTTTTGGTTAGGGTTAGGGTACGCGTTAGGGTTAGGGTATGGGTTAGGTTTAGGGTACACTTTAGGATTAGGGTATTTATTAAACCTATCCCACTCTCTAGATACCACTTAGCACGTAAAGGATTATTATTTGGGGTTCAGCCATGGAGAAGATTTTAGTCACTAGGATAAGATAAAGAATAAACACATTATAAAAAAATCACATAAGGTTTTCTTTTTAACCTGTTCCTTAAAACACTAGTGTTTAGGAAATCTAATGGAGGCAAAAGCAGTAAAGGGTAGTTTAGGGTTAGGGTTAGGGTTAGGGTTAGGGGAGGGCTTAGGATACCGGTGAGGGTACTGGTGAGGGTACTGCGTAGGTTATTGGTTAGGGTTAGGATACGGCTTAGGATACCGGTTAGGATATGGGTTAGGTTACGGCGTTGGGTATGGGGGAGGGTTAGGGTTAGGGTTAGGGTTAGAGTTAGGGTACGGCTTAGGGTACGGGTTAGGGTACGGGTGAGGGTACGGCGTAGGGTAAGGGTTAGGGTTAGGGTTAGGGTTAGTTTTAGGGTTAGGGATTGGTTTAGGGTACGGGTTAGGATTAGCGTACGTGTTAGGGTTAGGTTTTTTGTTAGGGTTAGGGTACGCGTTAGGGTTAGGGTATGGGTTAGGTTTAGGGTACACGTTAGGATTAGGGTATTTATTAAATCTATCCCACTCTCTAGATACCACTTAGCACGTAAAGGAATATTATTTGGTGTTCAGCCATGGAGAAGATTTTAGTCACTAGGATAAGATAAAGAATAAACACATTATAAAAAAAATCACATAAGGTTTTCTTTTTAACCTGTTCTTTAAAACACTAGTGTTTAGGAAATCTAATGGAGGCAAAAGCAGTAAAGGGTAGTTTAGGGTTAGGGTTAGGGTAGGGCTTAGGATACGGGTGAGGGTACTGGTGAGGGTACTGCGTAGGTTATTGGTTAGGGTTAGGGTACGGCTTAGGATACGGGTTAGGATATGGGTTAGGTTACGGCGTTGGGTATGGGTGAGGGTTAGGGTTAGGGTTAGGGTAAGGCTTTGGGTACGGGTTAGGGTACGGGTGAGGGTACGGCGTAGGGTAGAGGTTAGGGTTAGGTTTAGGGTTAGGGTACGGCTTAGGATACGGGTTAGGGTATGGGTGAGGGTACGGCGTAGCGTATGGGTTAGGGTTAGGGTTAGGGTTAGGGTTAGTTTTAGGGTTAGGGATTGGTTTAGGGTACGGGTGAGGATTAGCGTACGTGTTAGGGTTAGGGTTTGGGTTAGGGTTAGGGTACGCATTAGGGTTAGGGTTAGGGTACACGTTAGGATTAGGGTATTTATTAAACCTATCCCACTCTCTAGATACCACTTAGCACGTAAAGGAATATTATTTAGGGTCCAGCCATGGAGAAGATTTTCGTTACTAGGATAAGATAAAGAATAAACACATTATAAAAAAATCACATTAGGATTTTCTTTTTAACCTGTTCCTTAAAACACTAGTGCTTAGGAAATCTAATGGAGGCAAAAGCAGTCAAGGGTAGTTTAGGGTTAGGGTTAGGGTTAGTGTTAGGATTAGGGTACGGCTTAGGGTATGGGATAGGGTATGGGTGAGGGTACGGCATAGGGTAGGGTTTAGGGTTAGGGTTAGTGTTAGGGTTAGGGTTAGGGTATGGCTTTGGGTACGGGTGAGGGTACTGTGTAGGTCATTGGTTAGGGTTAGGTTAAGGCTTAAGATACAGGTTATTGTATGGGTTAGGGTACGGCGCAGGGTATGGGTAAGGGTTAGGGTTAGGGTTAGGGTTAGAGTTAGGGTACGGCTTAGGGTACGGGTTAGGGTACGGGTGAGGGTACGGCGTAGTGTATAGGTTAGGGTTAGGGTTAGGGTACGGCTTTGGATACGGGTTAGGTTACGGGTGAGGGTACGGCGTAGGGTATGGGTTAGGGTTAGGGTTATGGTTAGTGTTAGTGTTAGGGTTAGGGTACGGCTTAGCGTATGGGATAGGGTACGGGTGAGGGTACGGCGTAGGGTAGGGGTTAGGGTTAGAGTTAGGGTTAGGGTTGGGGTTAGGGTACGGCTTAGGGTACGGGTGACGGTACGGGTGAGGGTACTGCGTAGGGTATTGGTTAGGGTTAGGATACGGCTTAGGATACGGGTTAGGGTACGGGTTAGGGTATGGCGTAGGGTATGGGTTAGGGTTAGGGTTAGGGTTAGGGTTAGGGTTAGGGTACGGCTTAGGATACGGGTTAGGGTACGGGTGAGGGTACGGCGTAGCGTATGGGTTAGGGTTAGGGTTAGGGTACGTCTTAGGGTACGGGTTAGGGTACGGGTGAGGGTACGGCGTAGGGTAAGGTTTAGGGTTAGGGTTAGGGTTAGGGTTAGTTTTAGGGTTAGGGATTGGTTTAGGGTACGGGTTAGGATTAGCGTACGTGTTCGGGTTAGGTTTTCGGTTAGGGTTAGGGTACGCGTTAGGGTTAGGGTATGGGTTAGGGTTAGGGTACACGTTAGGATTAGGGTATTTATTAAACCTATCCCACTCTCTAGATACCACTTAGCACGTAAAGGAATATTATTAGGGATCCAGCCATGGAGAAGATTTTAGTCACTAGGATAAGATAAAGAATAAACACATTATAAAAAAATCACATTAGGATTTTCTTTTTAACCTGTTCCTTAAAACACTAGTGCTTAGGAACTCTAATAGAGGCAAAAGCAATCAAGGGTAGTTTAGGGTTAGGGTTAGGGTTAGGGTTAGTGTTAGGGTTAGGGTACGGCTTAGGGTATGGGATAGGGTACGGGTGAGGGTACGGGTGAGGGTACTGCGTAGGGTATTGCTTAGGGTTAGGGTACGGCTTAGGATACGTGTTAGGGTACGGGTTAGGGTACGGCGTAGAGTGTGGGTTAGGGTTAGGGTTAGTGTTAGGGTTAGGGTTACGGTACTTCTTAGGGTACGTGTTAGGGTACGGGTGAGGGTACGGCGTAGGTTATGGGTTAGGGTTAGGGTTAGGGTTAGGGTTAGGGTACGGCTTAGGATACGGGTTAGGGTACGGGTGAGGGTACGGCGTAGGTTATGGGTTAGGGTTAGGGTTTGGGTTAGGGTTAGGGTACGCATTAGGGTTAGGGTTAGGGTACACGTTAGGATTAGGGTATTTATTAAACCTATCCCACTCTCTAGATACCACTTAGCACGTAAAGGAATATTATTTAGGGTCCAGCCATGGAGAAGATTTTCGTTACTAGGATAAGATAAAGAATAAACACATTATAAAAAAATCACATTAGGATTTTCTTTTTAACCTGTTCCTTAAAACACTAGTGCTTAGGAAATCTAATGGAGGCAAAAGCAGTCAAGGGTAGTTTAGGGTTAGGGTTAGGGTTAGGGTTAGGGTAGGGCTTAGGATACGTGTGAGGGTACTGGTGAGGGTACTGCGTAGGTTATTGGTTAGGGTTAGGGTACGGCTTAGGATACGGGTTAGGGTATGGGTGAGGGTACGGCTTAGGGTACGGGTTAGGGTACGGGTGAGGGTATGGTGTAGGTTATGGGTTAGGGTTAGGGTTAGGGTTAGGGTTAGTTTTAGGGTTAGGGATTGGTTTAGGGTACGGGTTAGGATTAGCATACGTGTTCGGGTTAGGGTTTTGGTTAGGGTTAGGGTACGCGTTAGGGTTAGGGTATGGGTTAGGTTTAGGGTACACTTTAGGATTAGGGTATTTATTAAACCTATCCCACTCTCTAGATACCACTTAGCACGTAAAGGAATATTATTTGGGGTTCAGCCATGGAGAAGATTTTAGTCACTAGGATAAGATAAAGAATAAACACATTATAAAAAAATCACATAAGGTTTTCTTTTTAACCTGTTCCTTAAAACACTAGTGTTTAGGAAATCTAATGGAGGCAAAAGCAGTAAAGGGTAGTTTAGGGTTAGGGTTAGGGTTAGGGTTAGGGGAGGGCTTAGGATACCGGTGAGGGTACTGGTGAGGGTACTGCGTAGGTTATTGGTTAGGGTTAGGATACGGCTTAGGATACGGGTTAGGATATGGGTTAGGTTACGGCGTTGGGTATGGGTGAGGGTTAGGGTTAGGGTTAGGGTAAGGCTTTGGGTACGGGTTAGGGTACGGGTGAGGGTACGGCGTGGGGTAGAGGTTAGGGTTAGGTTTAGGGTTAGGGTACGGCTTAGGATACGGGTTAGGGTATGGGTGAGGGTACGGCGTAGCGTATGGGTTAGGGTTAGGGTTAGGGTTAGGGTTAGTTTTAGGGTTAGGGATTGGTTTAGGGTACGGGTGAGGATTAGCGTACGTGTTAGGGTTAGGGTTTGGGTTAGGGTTAGGGTACGCATTAGGGTTAGGGTTAGGGTACACGTTAGGATTAGGGTATTTATTAAACCTATCCCACTCTCTAGATACCACTTAGCACGTAAAGGAATATTATTTAGGGTCCAGCCATGGAGAAGATTTTCGTTACTAGGATAAGATAAAGAATAAACACATTATAAAAAAATCACATTAGGATTTTCTTTTTAACCTGTTCCTTAAAACACTAGTGCTTAGGAAATCTAATGGAGGCAAAAGCAGTCAAGGGTAGTTTAGGGTTAGGGTTAGGGTTAGGGTTAGTGTTAGGGTTAGGGTACGGCTTAGGGTATGGGATAGGGTATGGGTGAGGGTACGGCATAGGGTAGGGTTTAGGGTTAGGGTTAGTGTTAGGGTTAGGGTTAGGGTATGGCTTAGGGTACGGGTGAGGGTACTGTGTAGGTCATTGGTTAGGGTTAGGTTAAGGCTTAGGATACAGGTTATTGTATGGGTTAGGGTACGGCGCAGGGTATGGGTAAGGGTTAGGGTTAGGGTTAGAGTTAGGGTACGGCTTAGGGTACGGGTTAGGGTACGGGTGAGGGTACGGCGTAGTGTATAGGTTAGGGTTAGGGTTAGGGTACGGCTTTGGGTACGGGTTAGGTTACGGGTGAGGGTACGGCGTAGGGTATGGGTTAGGGTTAGGGTTAGTGTTAGTGTTAGGGTTAGGGTACGGCTTAGCGTATGGGATAGGGTACGGGTGAGGGTACGGCCTAGGGTAGGGGTTAGGGTTAGAGTTAGGGTTAGGGTTGGGGTTAGGGTACGGCTTAGGGTACGGGTGAGGGTACGGGTGAGGGTACTGCGTAGGGTATTGGTTAGGGTTAGGATACGGCTTAGGATACGGGTTAGGGTACGGGTTATGGTATGGCGTAGGGTATGGGTTAGGGTTAGGGTTAGGGTTAGGGTTAGGGTACGGCTTAGAATACGGGTTAGGGTACGGGTGAGGGTACGGCGTAGCGTATGGGTTAGGGTTAGGGTTAGGGTACGTCTTAGGGTACGGGTTAGGGTACGGGTGAGGGTACGGCGTAGGGTAAGGGTTAGGGTTAGGGTTAGGGTTAGGGTTAGTTTTAGGGTTAGGGATTGGTTTAGGGTACGGGTTAGGATTAGCGTACGTGTTAGGGTTAGGTTTTTTGTTAGGGTTAGGGTACGCGTTAGGGTTAGGGTATGGGTTAGGTTTAGGGTACACGTTAGGATTAGGGTATTTATTAAACCTATCCCACTCTCTAGATACCACTTAGCACGTAAAGGAATATTATTAGGGATCCAGCCATGGAGAAGATTTTAGTCACTAGGATAAGATAAAGAATAAACACATTATAAAAAAATCACATTAGGATTTTCTTTTTAACCTGTTCCTTAAAACACTAGTGCTTAGGAATTCTAATGGAGGCAAAAGCAGTCAAGGGTAGTTTAGGGTTAGGGTTAGGGTTAGGGTTAGTGTTAGGGTTAGGGTACGGCTTAGGGTATGGGATAGGGTATGGGTGAGGGTACGGCATAGGGTAGGGTTTAGGGTTAGGGTTAGTGTTAGGGTTAGGGTTAGGGTATGGCTTAGGGTACGGGTGAGGGTACTGTGTAGGTCATTGGTTAGGGTTAGGTTAAGGCTTAGGATACAGGTTATTGTATGGGTTAGGGTACGGCGCAGGGTATGGGTAAGGGTTAGGGTTAGGGTTAGGGTTAGAGTTAGGGTACGGCTTAGGGTACGGGTTAGGGTACGGGTGAGGGTACGGCGTAGTGTATAGGTTAGGGTTAGGGTTAGGGTACGGCTTAGGGTACGGGTTAGGTTACGGGTGAGGGTACGGCGTACGGTATGGGTTAGGGTTAGGGTTAGGGTTAGGGTTAGTGTTAGGGTTAGGGTACGGCTTAGCGTATGGGATAGGGTACGGGTGAGGGTACGGCGTAGGGTAGGGGTTAAGGTTAGGCTTAGGGTTATGGTTAGGGTATGGCTTAGGGTACGGGTGAGGGTACGGGTGAGGGTACTGCGTAGGGTATTGCTTAGGGTTAGGGTACGGCTTAGGATACGTGTTAGGGTACGGGTTAGGGTACGGCGTAGAGTGTGGGTTAGGGTTAGGGTTAGTGTTAGGGTTAGGGTTACGGTACTTCTTAGGGTACGTGTTAGGGTACGGGTGAGGGTACGGCGTAGGTTATGGGTTAGGGTTAGGGTTAGGGTACGGCTTAGGATACGGGTTAGGGTACGGGTGAGGGTACGGCGTAGGTTATGGGTTAGGGTTAGGGTTAGTGTTAGGGTTATGGTATGGCTTAGGTTATGGGATAGGGTACAGGTGAGGGTATGGCATAGGGTAGGTGTTAGGGTTAGGGTTAGGGTTAGGGTTAGGGTTAGGGTACGGCTTAGGGCACGGGTGAGGCTATGGGTGAGGATACTGCGTAGGGTATTGGTTAGGGTTAGGGTACGGCTTACGATACGGGTTAGGGTACGTGTTAGGGTATGGCGTACGGTATGGGTTAGGGTTAGGGTTAGGGTTAGGGTTAGGGTTAGGGTTAGGGTACGGCTTAGGGTACGGGTTAGGGTACGGGTGAGGTTACGGCATAGGGTATAGTTTAGGGTTAGTGTTAGGGTTAGGGTACGGCTTAGGATACGGGTTAGGGTACGGGTGAGGGTACGGCGTAGCATATGGTTTAGGGTTAGGGTTAGGGTACGGCTTAGGGTACGGGTTAGGGTACGGGTGAGGGTACGGTGTAGGTTATGGGTTAGGGTTAGGGTTAGGGTTAGGGTTAGTTTTAGGGTTAGGGATTGGTTTAGGGTACGGGTTAGGATTAGCATACGTGTTCGGGTTAGGGTTTTGGTTAGGGTTAGGGTACGCGTTAGGGTTAGGGTATGGGTTAGGTTTAGGGTACACTTTAGGATTAGGGTATTTATTAAACCTATCCCACTCTCTAGATACCACTTAGCACGTAAAGGATTATTATTTGGGGTTCAGCCATGGAGAAGATTTTAGTCACTAGGATAAGATAAAGAATAAACACATTATAAAAAAATCACATAAGGTTTTCTTTTTAACCTGTTCCTTAAAACACTAGTGTTTAGGAAATCTAATGGAGGCAAAAGCAGTAAAGGGTAGTTTAGGGTTAGGGTTAGGGTTAGGGTTAGGGGAGGGCTTAGGATACCGGTGAGGGTACTGGTGAGGGTACTGCGTAGGTTATTGGTTAGGGTTAGGATACGGCTTAGGATACGGGTTAGGATATGGGTTAGGTTACGGCGTTGGGTATGGGGGAGGGTTAGGGTTAGGGTTAGGGTAAGGCTTTGGGTACGGGTTAGGGTACGGGTGAGGGTACGGCATGGGGTAGAGGTTAGGGTTAGGTTTAGGGTTAGGGTACGGCTTAGGATACGGGTTAGGGTATGGGTGAGGGTACGGCGTAGCGTATGGGTTAGGGTTAGGGTTAGGGTTAGGGTTAGTTTTAGGGTTAGGGATTGGTTTAGGGTACGGGTGAGGATTAGCGTACGTGTTAGGGTTAGGGTTTGGGTTAGGGTTAGGGTACGCATTAGGGTTAGGGTTAGGGTACACGTTAGGATTAGGGTATTTATTAAACCTATCCCACTCTCTAGATACCACTTAGCACGTAAAGGAATATTATTTAGGGTCCAGCCATGGAGAAGATTTTCGTTACTAGGATAAGATAAAGAATAAACACATTATAAAAAAATCACATTAGGATTTTCTTTTTAACCTGTTCCTTAAAACACTAGTGCTTAGGAAATCTAATGGAGGCAAAAGCAGTCAAGGGTAGTTTAGGGTTAGGGTTAGGGTTAGGGTTAGTGTTAGGGTTAGGGTACGGCTTAGGGTATGGGATAGGGTATGGGTGAGGGTACGGCATAGGGTAGGGTTTAGGGTTAGGGTTAGTGTTAGGGTTAGGGTTAGGGTATGGCTTAGGGTACGGGTGAGGGTACTGTGTAGGTCATTGGTTAGGGTTAGGTTAAGGCTTAGGATACAGGTTATTGTATGGGTTAGGGTACGGCGCAGGGTATGGGTAAGGGTTAGGGTTAGGGTTAGGGTTAGAGTTAGGGTACGGCTTAGGGTACGGGTTAGGGTACGGGTGAGGGTACGGCGTAGGGTAAGGGTTAGGGTTAGGGTTAGGGTTAGGGTTAGTTTTAGGGTTAGGGATTGGTTTAGGGTACGGGTTAGGATTAGCGTACGTGTTAGGGTTAGGTTTTTTGTTAGGGTTAGGGTACGCGTTAGCGTTAGGGTATGGGTTAGGTTTAGGGTACACGTTAGGATTAGGGTATTTATTAAATCTATCCCACTCTCTAGATACCACGTAGCACGTAAAGGAATATTATTTGGTGTTCAGCCATGGAGAAGATTTTAGTCACTAGGATAAGATAAAGAATAAACACATTATAAAAAAAATCACATAAGGTTTTCTTTTTAACCTGTTCTTTAAAACACTAGTGTTTAGGAAATCTAATGGAGGCAAAAGCAGTAAAGGGTAGTTTAGGGTTAGGGTTAGGGTAGGGCTTAGGATACGGGTGAGGGTACTGGTGAGGGTACTGCGTAGGTTATTGGTTAGGGTTAGGGTACGGCTTAGGATACGGGTTAGGATATGGGTTAGGTTACGGCGTTGGGTATGGGTGAGGGTTAGGGTTAGGGTTAGGGTAAGGCTTTGGGTACGGGTTAGGGTACGGGTGAGGGTACGGCGTAGGGTAGAGGTTAGGGTTAGGTTTAGGGTTAGGGTACGGCTTAGGATACGGGTTAGGGTATGGGTGAGGGTACGGCGTAGCGTATGGGTTAGGGTTAGGGTTAGGGTTAGGGTTAGTTTTAGGGTTAGGGATTGGTTTAGGGTACGGGTGAGGATTAGCGTACGTGTTAGGGTTAGGGTTTGGGTTAGGGTTAGGGTACGCATTAGGGTTAGGGTTAGGGTACACGTTAGGATTAGGGTATTTATTAAACCTATCCCACTCTCTAGATACCACTTAGCACGTAAAGGAATATTATTTAGGGTCCAGCCATGGAGAAGATTTTCGTTACTAGGATAAGATAAAGAATAAACACATTATAAAAAAATCACATTAGGATTTTCTTTTTAACCTGTTCCTTAAAACACTAGTGCTTAGGAAATCTAATGGAGGCAAAAGCAGTCAAGGGTAGTTTAGGGTTAGGGTTAGGGTTAGTGTTAGGATTAGGGTACGGCTTAGGGTATGGGATAGGGTATGGGTGAGGGTACGGCATAGGGTAGGGTTTAGGGTTAGGGTTAGTGTTAGGGTTAGGGTTAGGGTATGGCTTAGGGTACGGGTGAGGGTACTGTGTAGGTCATTGGTTAGGGTTAGGTTAAGGCTTAGGATACAGGTTATTGTATGGGTTAGGGTACGGCGCAGGGTATGGGTAAGGGTTAGGGTTAGGGTTAGGGTTAGAGTTAGGGTACGGCTTAGGGTACGGGTTAGGGTACGGGTGAGGGTACGGCGTAGTGTATAGGTTAGGGTTAGGGTTAGGGTACGGCTTTGGGTACGGGTTAGGTTACGGGTGAGGGTACGGCGTAGGGTATGGGTTAGGGTTAGGGTTAGGGTTAGTGTTAGTGTTAGGGTTAGGGTACGGCTTAGCGTATGGGATAGGGTACGGGTGAGGGTACGGCGTAGGGTAGGGGTTAGGGTTAGAGTTAGGGTTAGGGTTGGGGTTAGGGTACGGCTTAGGGTACGGGTGACGGTACGGGTGAGGGTACTGCGTAGGGTATTGGTTAGGGTTAGGATACGGCTTAGGATACGGGTTAGGGTACGGGTTAGGGTATGGCGTAGGGTATGGGTTAGGGTTAGGGTTAGGGTTAGGGTTAGGGTTAGGGTACGGCTTAGGATACGGGTTAGGGTACGGGTGAGGGTACGGCGTAGCGTATGGGTTAGGGTTAGGGTTAGGGTACGTCTTAGGGTACGGGTTAGGGTACGGGTGAGGGTACGGCGTAGGGTAAGGTTTAGGGTTAGGGTTAGGGTTAGGGTTAGTTTTAGGGTTAGGGATTGGTTTAGGGTACGGGTTAGGATTAGCGTACGTGTTCGGGTTAGGTTTTCGGTTAGGGTTAGGGTACGCGTTAGGGTTAGGGTATGGGTTAGGGTTAGGGTACACGTTAGGATTAGGGTATTTATTAAACCTATCCCACTCTCTAGATACCACTTAGCACGTAAAGGAATATTATTAGGGATCCAGCCATGGAGAAGATTTTAGTCACTAGGATAAGATAAAGAATAAACACATTATAAAAAAATCACATTAGGATTTTCTTTTTAACCTGTTCCTTAAAACACTAGTGCTTAGGAACTCTAATAGAGGCAAAAGCAATCAAGGGTAGTTTAGGGTTAGGTTTAGGGTTAGGGTTAGTGTTAGGGTTAGGGTACGGCTTAGGGTATGGGATAGGGTACGGGTGAGGGTACGGGTGAGGGTACTGCGTAGGGTATTGCTTAGGGTTAGGGTACGGCTTAGGATACGTGTTAGGGTACGGGTTAGGGTACGGCGTAGAGTGTGGGTTAGGGTTAGGGTTAGTGTTAGGGTTAGGGTTACGGTACTTCTTAGGGTACGTGTTAGGGTACGGGTGAGGGTACGGCGTAGGTTATGGGTTAGGGTTAGGGTTAGGGTTAGGGTTAGGGTACGGCTTAGGATACGGGTTAGGGTACGGGTGAGGGTACGGCGTAGGTTATGGGTTAGGGTTAGGGTTTGGGTTAGGGTTAGGGTACGCATTAGGGTTAGGGTTAGGGTACACGTTAGGATTAGGGTATTTATTAAACCTATCCCACTCTCTAGATACCACTTAGCACGTAAAGGAATATTATTTAGGGTCCAGCCATGGAGAAGATTTTCGTTACTAGGATAAGATAAAGAATAAACACATTATAAAAAAATCACATTAGGATTTTCTTTTTAACCTGTTCCTTAAAACACTAGTGCTTAGGAAATCTAATGGAGGCAAAAGCAGTCAAGGGTAGTTTAGGGTTAGGGTTAGGGTTAGGGTTAGTGTTAGGGTTAGGGTACGGCTTAGGGTATGGGATAGGGTATGGGTGAGGGTACGGCATAGGGTAGGGTTTAGGGTTAGGGTTAGTGTTAGGGTTAGGGTTAGGGTATGGCTTAGGGTACGGGTGAGGGTACTGTGTAGGTCATTGGTTAGGGTTAGGTTAAGGCTTAGGATACAGGTTATTGTATGGGTTAGGGTACGGCGCAGGGTATGGGTAAGGGTTAGGGTTAGGGTTAGGGTTAGAGTTAGGGTACGGCTTAGGGTACGGGTTAGGGTACGGGTGAGGGTACGGCGTAGTGTATAGGTTAGGGTTAGGGTTAGGGTACGGCTTTGGGTACGGGTTAGGTTACGGGTGAGGGTACGGCGTAGGGTATGGGTTAGGGTTAGGGTTAGTGTTAGTGTTAGGGTTAGGGTACGGCTTAGCGTATGGGATAGGGTACGGGTGAGGGTACGGCCTAGGGTAGGGGTTAGGGTTAGAGTTAGGGTTAGGGTTGGGGTTAGGGTACGGCTTAGGGTACGGGTGAGGGTACGGGTGAGGGTACTGCGTAGGGTATTGGTTAGGGTTAGGATACGGCTTAGGATACGGGTTAGGGTACGGGTT
This sequence comes from Eubalaena glacialis, assembly GCF_028564815.1. Taxonomy (NCBI): domain Eukaryota; kingdom Metazoa; phylum Chordata; class Mammalia; order Artiodactyla; family Balaenidae; genus Eubalaena; species Eubalaena glacialis. Next base: position 53,277 of record NW_026871230.1, on the reverse strand, counting down.
ATGGTATGGCGTAGGGTATGGGTTAGGGTTAGGGTTAGGGTTAGGGTTAGGGTACGGCTTAGAATACGGGTTAGGGTACGGGTGAGGGTACGGCGTAGCGTATGGGTTAGGGTTAGGGTTAGGGTACGTCTTAGGGTACGGGTTAGGGTACGGGTGAGGGTACGGCGTAGGGTAAGGGTTAGGGTTAGGGTTAGGGTTAGGGTTAGTTTTAGGGTTAGGGATTGGTTTAGGGTACGGGTTAGGATTAGCGTACGTGTTAGGGTTAGGTTTTTTGTTAGGGTTAGGGTACGCGTTAGGGTTAGGGTATGGGTTAGGTTTAGGGTACACGTTAGGATTAGGGTATTTATTAAACCTATCCCACTCTCTAGATACCACTTAGCACGTAAAGGAATATTATTAGGGATCCAGCCATGGAGAAGATTTTAGTCACTAGGATAAGATAAAGAATAAACACATTATAAAAAAATCACATTAGGATTTTCTTTTTAACCTGTTCCTTAAAACACTAGTGCTTAGGAAATCTAATGGAGGCAAAAGCAGTCAAGGGTAGTTTAGGGTTAGGGTTAGGGTTAGGGTTAGTGTTAGGGTTAGGGTACGGCTTAGGGTATGGGATAGGGTATGGGTGAGGGTACGGCATAGGGTAGGGTTTAGGGTTAGGGTTAGTGTTAGGATTAGGGTTAGGGTATGGCTTAGGGTACGGGTGAGGGTACTGTGTAGGTCATTGGTTAGGGTTAGGTTAAGGCTTAGGATACAGGTTATTGTATGGGTTAGGGTACGGCGCAGGGTATGGGTAAGGGTTAGGGTTAGGGTTAGGGTTAGAGTTAGGGTACGGCTTAGGGTACGGGTTAGGGTACGGGTGAGGGTACGGCGTAGGGTAAGGGTTAGGGTTAGGGTTAGGGTTAGGGTTAGTTTTAGGGTTAGGGATTGGTTTAGGGTACGGGTTAGGATTAGCGTACGTGTTAGGGTTAGGTTTTTTGTTAGGGTTAGGGTACGCGTTAGCGTTAGGGTATGGGTTAGGTTTAGGGTACACGTTAGGATTAGGGTATTTATTAAATCTATCCCACTCTCTAGATACCACGTAGCACGTAAAGGAATATTATTTGGTGTTCAGCCATGGAGAAGATTTTAGTCACTAGGATAAGATAAAGAATAAACACATTATAAAAAAAATCACATAAGGTTTTCTTTTTAACCTGTTCTTTAAAACACTAGTGTTTAGGAAATCTAATGGAGGCAAAAGCAGTAAAGGGTAGTTTAGGGTTAGGGTTAGGGTAGGGCTTAGGATACGGGTGAGGGTACTGGTGAGGGTACTGCGTAGGTTATTGGTTAGGGTTAGGGTACGGCTTAGGATACGGGTTAGGATATGGGTTAGGTTACGGCGTTGGGTATGGGTGAGGGTTAGGGTTAGGGTTAGGGTAAGGCTTTGGGTACGGGTTAGGGTACGGGTGAGGGTACGGCGTAGGGTAGAGGTTAGGGTTAGGTTTAGGGTTAGGGTACGGCTTAGGATACGGGTTAGGGTATGGGTGAGGGTACGGCGTAGCGTATGGGTTAGGGTTAGGGTTAGGGTTAGGGTTAGTTTTAGGGTTAGGGATTGGTTTAGGGTACGGGTGAGGATTAGCGTACGTGTTAGGGTTAGGGTTTGGGTTAGGGTTAGGGTACGCATTAGGGTTAGGGTTAGGGTACACGTTAGGATTAGGGTATTTATTAAACCTATCCCACTCTCTAGATACCACTTAGCACGTAAAGGAATATTATTTAGGGTCCAGCCATGGAGAAGATATTCGTTACTAGGATAAGATAAAGAATAAACACATTATAAAAAAATCACATTAGGATTTTCTTTTTAACCTGTTCCTTAAAACACTAGTGCTTAGGAAATCTAATGGAGGCAAAAGCAGTCAAGGGTAGTTTAGGGTTAGGGTTAGGGTTAGTGTTAGGATTAGGGTACGGCTTAGGGTATGGGATAGGGTATGGGTGAGGGTACGGCATAGGGTAGGGTTTAGGGTTAGGGTTAGTGTTAGGGTTAGGGTTAGGGTATGGCTTAGGGTACGGGTGAGGGTACTGTGTAGGTCATTGGTTAGGGTTAGGTTAAGGCTTAGGATACAGGTTATTGTATGGGTTAGGGTACGGCGCAGGGTATGGGTTAGGGTTAGGGTTAGGGTTAGTGTTAGTGTTAGGGTTAGGGTACGGCTTAGCGTATGGGATAGGGTACGGGTGAGGGTACGGCGTAGGGTAGGGGTTAGGGTTAGAGTTAGGGTTAGGGTTGGGGTTAGGGTACGGCTTAGGGTACGGGTGACGGTACGGGTGAGGGTACTGCGTAGGGTATTGGTTAGGGTTAGGATACGGCTTAGGATACGGGTTAGGGTACGGGTTAGGGTATGGCGTAGGGTATGGGTTAGGGTTAGGGTTAGGGTTAGGGTTAGGGTTAGGGTACGGCTTAGGATACGGGTTAGGGTACGGGTGAGGGTACGGCGTAGCGTATGGGTTAGGGTTAGGGTTAGGGTACGTCTTAGGGTACGGGTTAGGGTACGGGTGAGGGTACGGCGTAGGGTAAGGTTTAGGGTTAGGGTTAGGGTTAGGGTTAGTTTTAGGGTTAGGGATTGGTTTAGGGTACGGGTTAGGATTAGCGTACGTGTTCGGGTTAGGTTTTCGGTTAGGGTTAGGGTACGCGTTAGGGTTAGGGTATGGGTTAGGGTTAGGGTACACGTTAGGATTAGGGTATTTATTAAACCTATCCCACTCTCTAGATACCACTTAGCACGTAAAGGAATATTATTAGGGATCCAGCCATGGAGAAGATTTTAGTCACTAGGATAAGATAAAGAATAAACACATTATAAAAAAATCACATTAGGATTTTCTTTTTAACCTGTTCCTTAAAACACTAGTGCTTAGGAACTCTAATAGAGGCAAAAGCAATCAAGGGTAGTTTAGGGTTAGGTTTAGGGTTAGGGTTAGTGTTAGGGTTAGGGTACGGCTTAGGGTATGGGATAGGGTACGGGTGAGGGTACGGGTGAGGGTACTGCGTAGGGTATTGCTTAGGGTTAGGGTACGGCTTAGGATACGTGTTAGGGTACGGGTTAGGGTACGGCGTAGAGTGTGGGTTAGGGTTAGGGTTAGTGTTAGGGTTAGGGTTACGGTACTTCTTAGGGTACGTGTTAGGGTACGGGTGAGGGTACGGCGTAGGTTATGGGTTAGGGTTAGGGTTAGGGTTAGGGTTAGGGTACGGCTTAGGATACGGGTTAGGGTACGGGTGAGGGTACGGCGTAGGTTATGGGTTAGGGTTAGGGTTTGGGTTAGGGTTAGGGTACGCATTAGGGTTAGGGTTAGGGTACACGTTAGGATTAGGGTATTTATTAAACCTATCCCACTCTCTAGATACCACTTAGCACGTAAAGGAATATTATTTAGGGTCCAGCCATGGAGAAGATTTTCGTTACTAGGATAAGATAAAGAATAAACACATTATAAAAAAATCACATTAGGATTTTCTTTTTAACCTGTTCCTTAAAACACTAGTGCTTAGGAAATCTAATGGAGGCAAAAGCAGTCAAGGGTAGTTTAGGGTTAGGGTTAGGGTTAGGGTTAGGGGAGGGCTTAGGATACCGGTGAGGGTACTGGTGAGGGTACTGCGTAGGTTATTGGTTAGGGTTAGGATACGGCTTTGGATACGGGTTAGGATATGGGTTAGGTTACGGCGTTGGGTATGGGTGAGGGTTAGGGTTAGGGTTAGGGTAAGGCTTTGGGTACGGGTTAGGGTACGGGTGAGGGTACGGCGTGGGGTAGAGGTTAGGGTTAGGTTTAGGGTTAGGGTACGGCTTAGGATACGGGTTAGGGTATGGGTGAGGGTACGGCGTAGCGTATGGGTTAGGGTTAGGGTTAGGGTTAGGGTTAGTTTTAGGGTTAGGGATTGGTTTAGGGTACGGGTGAGGATTAGCGTACGTGTTAGGGTTAGGGTTTGGGTTAGGGTTAGGGTACGCATTAGGGTTAGGGTTAGGGTACACGTTAGGATTAGGGTATTTATTAAACCTATCCCACTCTCTAGATACCACTTAGCACGTAAAGGAATATTATTTAGGGTCCAGCCATGGAGAAGATTTTCGTTACTAGGATAAGATAAAGAATAAACACATTATAAAAAATCACATTAGGATTTTCTTTTTAACCTGTTCCTTAAAACACTAGTGCTTAGGAAATCTAATGGAGGCAAAAGCAGTCAAGGGTAGTTTAGGGTTAGGGTTAGGGTTAGGGTTAGTGTTAGGGTTAGGGTACGGCTTAGGGTATGGTATAGGGTATGGGTGAGGGTACGGCATAGGGTAGGGTTTAGGGTTAGGGTTAGTGTTAGGGTTAGGGTTAGGGTATGGCTTAGGGTACGGGTGAGGGTACTGTGTAGGTCATTGGTTAGGGTTAGGTTAAGGCTTAGGATACAGGTTATTGTATGGGTTAGGGTACGGCGCAGGGTATGGGTAAGGGTTAGGGTTAGGGTTAGGGTTAGAGTTAGGGTACGGCTTAGGGTACGGGTTAGGGTACGGGTGAGGGTACGGCGTAGTGTATAGGTTAGGGTTAGGGTTAGGGTACGGCTTTGGGTACGGGTTAGGTTACGGGTGAGGGTACGGCGTAGGGTATGGGTTAGGGTTAGGGTTAGGGTTAGTGTTAGTGTTAGGGTTAGGGTACGGCTTAGCGTATGGGATAGGGTACGGGTGAGGGTACGGCGTAGGGTAGGGTTTAGGGTTAGAGTTAGGGTTAGGGTTGGGGTTAGGGTACGGCTTAGGGTACGGGTGAGGGTATGGGTGAGGGTACTGCGTAGGGTATTGGTTAGGGTTAGGATACGGCTTAGGATACGGGTTAGGGTACGGGTTAGGGTATGGCGTAGGGTATGGGTTAGGGTTAGGGTTAGGGTTAGGGTTAGGGTTAGGGTACGGCTTAGGATACGGGTTTGGGTACGGGTGAGGGTACGGCGTAGCGTATGGGTTAGGGTTAGGGTTAGGGTACGTCTTAGGGTACGGGTTAGGGTACGGGTGAGGGTACGGCGTAGGGTAAGGTTTAGGGTTAGGGTTAGTTTTAGGGTTAGGGATTGGTTTAGGGTACGGGTTAGGATTAGCGTACGTGTTAGGGTTAGGTTTTCGGTTATGGTTAGGGTACGCGTTAGGGTTTGGGTATGGGTTAGGGTTAGGGTACACGTTAGGATTAGGGTATTTATTAAACCTATCCCACTCTCTACATACCACTTAGCACGTAAAGGAATATTATTAGGGATCCAGCCATGGAGAAGATTTTAGTCACTAGGATAAGATAAAGAATAAACACATTATAAAAAAATCACATTAGGATTTTCTTTTTAACCTGTTCCTTAAAACACTAGTGTTTAGGAAATCTAATACAGGCAAAAGCAATCAAGGGTAGTTTAGGGTTAGGGTTAGGGTTAGGGTTAGTGTTAGGGTTAGGGTACGGCTTAGGGTATGGGATAGGGTATGGGTGAGGGTACGGCGTAGGGTAGGGGTTAGGGTTAGGGTTAGGGTTAGGGTTAGGGTATGGCTTAGGGTACGGGTGAGGGTACGGGTGAGGGTACTGCGTAGGGTATTGGTTAGGGTTAGGGTACGGCTTAGGATACGTGTTAGGGTACGGGTTAGGGTACGGCGTAGAGTGTGGGTTAAGGTTAGGGTTAGTGTTAGGGTTAGGGTTACGGTACGTCTTAGGGTATGTGTTAGGGTACGGGTGAGGGTACGGCGTAGGTTATGGGTTAGGGTTAGGGTTAGGGTTAGGGTTAGGGTACGGCTTAGGATACGGGTTAGGGTACGGGTGAGGGTACGGCGTAGGTTATGGGTTAGGGTTAGGGTTAGTGTTAGGGTTATGGTACGGCTTAGGTTATGGGATAGGGTACAGGTGAGGGTATGGCATAGGGTAGGGCTTAGGGTTAGGGTTAGGGTTAGGGTTAGGGTTAGTGTACGGCTTAGGGTACGGGTGAGGCTATGGGTGAGGATACTGCGTAGGGTATTGGTTAGGGTTAGGGTACGGCTTAGGATACGGGTTAGGGTACGTGTTAGGGTATGGCGTACGGTATGGGTTAGGGTTAGGGTTAGGGTTAGGGTTAGGGTTAGGGTTAGGGTACGGCTTAGGGTACGGGTTAGGGTACGGGTGAGGTTACGGCGTAGGGTATAGTTTAGGGTTAGGGTTAGGGTTAGGGTACGGCTTAGGATACGGGTTAGGGTACGGGTGAGGGTACGGCGTAGCATATGTTTTAGGGTTAGGGTTAGGGTACGGCTTAGGGTACGGGTTAGGGTACGGGTGAGGGTACGGTGTAGGTTATGGGTTAGGGTTAGGGTTAGGGTTAGGGTTAGTTTTAGGGTTAGGGATTGGTTTAGGGTACGGGTTAGGATTAGCATACGTGTTCGGGTTAGGGTTTTGGTTAGGGTTAGGGTACGCGTTAGGGTTAGGGTATGGGTTAGGTTTAGGGTACACTTTAGGATTAGGGTATTTATTAAACCTATCCCACTCTCTAGATACCACTTAGCACGTAAAGGATTATTATTTGGGGTTCAGCCATGGAGAAGATTTTAGTCACTAGGATAAGATAAAGAATAAACACATTATAAAAAAATCACATAAGGTTTTCTTTTTAACCTGTTCCTTAAAACACTAGTGTTTAGGAAATCTAATGGAGGCAAAAGCAGTAAAGGGTAGTTTAGGGTTAGGGTTAGGGTTAGGGTTAGGGGAGGGCTTAGGATACTGGTGAGGGTACTGGTGAGGGTACTGCGTAGGTTATTGGTTAGGGTTAGGGTACGGCTTAGGATACGGGTTAGGATATGGGTTAGGTTACGGCGTTGGGTATGGGTGAGGGTTAGGGTTAGGGTTAGGGTAAGGCTTTGGGTACGGGTTAGGGTACGGGTGAGGGTACGGCGTAGGGTAGGGATTAGGGTTAGGTTTAGGGTTAGGGTACGGCTTAGGATACGGGTTAGGGTATGGGTGAGGGTACGGCGTAGCGTATGGGTTAGGGTTAGGGTTAGGGTTAGGGTTAGTTTTAGGGTTAGGGATTGGTTTAGGGTATGGGTGAGGATTAGCGTACGTGTTAGGGTTAGGGTTTTGGTTAGGGTTAGGGTACGCATTAGGGTTAGGGTTAGGGTACACGTTAGGATTAGGGTATTTATTAAACCTATCCCACTCTCTAGATACCACTTAGCACGTAAAGGAATATTATTTAGGGTCCAGCCATGGAGAAGATTTTCGTTACTAGGATAAGATAAAGAATAAACACATTATAAAAAAATCACATTAGGATTTTCTTTTTAACCTGTTCCTTAAAACACTAGTGCTTAGGAAATCTAATGGAGGCAAAAGCAGTCAAGGGTAGTTTAGGGTTAGGGTTAGGGTTAGGGTTAGTGTTAGGGTTAGGGTACGGCTTAGGGTATGGGATAGGGTATGGGTGAGGGTACGGCATAGGGTAGGGTTTAGGGTTAGGGTTAGTGTTAGGGTTAGGGTTAGGGTATGGCTTAGGGTACGGGTGAGGGTACTGTGTAGGTCATTGGTTAGGGTTAGGTTAAGGCTTAGGATACAGGTTATTGTATGGGTTAGGGTACGGCGCAGGGTATGGGTAAGGGTTAGGGTTAGGGTTAGGGTTAGAGTTAGGGTACGGCTTAGGGTACGGGTTAGGGTACGGGTGAGGGTACGGCGTAGTGTATAGGTTAGGGTTAGTGTTAGGGTACGGCTTTGGGTACGGGTTAGGTTACGGGTGAGGGTACGGCGTAGGGTATGGGTTAGGGTTAGGGTTAGGGTTAGTGTTAGTGTTAGGGTTAGGGTACGGCTTAGCGTATGGGATAGGGTACGGGTGAGGGTACGGCGTAGGGTAGGGGTTAGGGTTAGAGTTAGGGTTAGGGTTGGGGTTAGGGTACGGCTTAGGGTACGGGTGAGGGTACGGGTGAGGGTACTGCGTAGGGTATTGGTTAGGGTTAGGATACGGCTTAGGATACGGGTTAGGGTACGGGTTAGGGTATGGCATAGGGTATGGGTTAGGGTTAGGGTTAGGGTTAGGGTTAGGGTTAGGGTACGGCTTAGGATACGGTTTAGGGTACGGGTGAGGGTACGGCGTAGCGTATGGGTTAGAGTTAGGGTTAGGGTACGTCTTAGGGTACGGGTTAGGGTACGGGTGAGGGTACGGCGTAGGGTAAGGTTTAGGGTTAGGGTTAGGGTTAGGGTTAGTTTTAGGGTTAGGGATTGGTTTAGGGTACGGGTTAGGATTAGCGTACCTGTTAGGGTTAGGTTTTCGGTTAGGGTTAGGGTACGCGTTAGGGTTAGGGTATGGGTTAGGGTTAGGGTACACGTTAGGATTAGGGTATTTATTAAACCTATCCCACTCTCTAGATACCACTTAGCACGTAAAGGAATATTATTAGGGATCCAGCCATGGAGAAGATTTTAGTCACTAGGATAAGATAAAGAATAAACACATTATAAAAAAATCACATTAGAATTTTCTTTTTAACCTGTTCCTTAAAACACTAGTGCTTAGGAAATCTAATAGAGGCAAAAGCAATCAAGGGTAGTTTAGGGTTAGGGTTAGGGTTAGGGTTAGTGTTAGGGTTAGGGTACGGCTTGGGGTATGGGATAGGGTACGGGTGAGGGTACGGCGTAGGGTAGGGGTTAAGTTTAGGCTTAGGGTTATGGTTAGGGTATGGGTTAGGGTACGGGTGAGGGTACGGGTGAGGGTACTGCGTAGGGTATTGCTTAGGGTTAGGGTACGGCTTAGGATACGTGTTAGGGTACGGGTTAGGGTACGGCGTAGAGTGTGGGTTAGGGTTAGGGTTAGTGTTAGGGTTAGGGTTACGGTACGTCTTAGGGTACGTGTTAGGGTACGGGTGAGGGTACGGCGTAGGTTATGGGTTAGGGTTAGGGTTAGGGTTAGGGTACGGCTTAGGATACGGGTTAGGGTACGGGTGAGGGTACGGCGTAGGTTATGGGTTAGGGTTAGGGTTAGTGTTAGGGTTATGGTATGGCTTAGGTTATGGGATAGGGTACAGGTGAGGGTATGGCATAGGGTAGGTGTTAGGGTTAGGGTTAGGGTTAGGGTTAGGGTTAGGGTACGGCTTAGGGCACGGGTGAGGCTATGGGTGAGGATACTGCGTAGGGTATTGTTTAGGGTTAGGGTACGGCTTAGGATACGGGTTAGGGTACGTGTTAGGGTATGGCGTACGGTATGGGTTAGGGTTAGGGTTAGGGTTAGGGTTAGGGTTAGGGTTAGGGTACGGCTTAGGGTACGGGTTAGGGTACGGGTGAGGTTACGGCGTAAGGTATAGTTTAGGGTTAGTGTTAGGGTTAGGGTACGGCTTAGGATACGGGTTAGGGTACGGGTGAGGGTACGGCGTAGCATATGGTTTAGGGTTAGGGTTAGGGTACGGCTTAGGGTACGGGTTAGGGTACGGGTGAGGGTACGGTGTAGGTTATGGGTTAGGGTTAGGGTTAGGGTTAGGGTTAGTTTTAGGGTTAGGGATTGGTTTAGGGTACGGGTTAGGATTAGCATACGTGTTCGGGTTAGGGTTTTGGTTAGGGTTAGGGTACGCGTTAGGGTTAGGGTATGGGTTAGGTTTAGGGTACACTTTAGGATTAGGGTATTTATTAAACCTATCCCACTCTCTAGATACCACTTAGCACGTAAAGGAATATTATTTGGGGTTCAGCCATGGAGAAGATTTTAGTCACTAGGATAAGATAAAGAATAAACACATTATAAAAAAATCACATAAGGTTTTCTTTTTAACCTGTTCCTTAAAACACTAGTGTTTAGGAAATCTAATGGAGGCAAAAGCAGTAAAGGGTAGTTTAGGGTTAGGGTTAGGGTTAGGGTTAGGGGAGGGCTTAGGATACCGGTGAGGGTACTGGTGAGGGTACTGCGTAGGTTATTGGTTAGGGTTAGGATACGGCTTAGGATACGGGTTAGGATATGGGTTAGGTTACGGCGTTGGGTATGGGTGAGGGTTAGGGTTAGGGTTAGGGTAAGGCTTTGGGTACGGGTTAGGGTACGGGTGAGGGTACGGCGTGGGGTAGAGGTTAGGGTTAGGTTTAGGGTTAGGGTACGGCTTAGGATACGGGTTAGGGTATGGGTGAGGGTACGGCGTAGCGTATGGGTTAGGGTTAGGGTTAGGGTTAGGGTTAGTTTTAGGGTTAGGGATTGGTTTAGGGTACGGGTGAGGATTAGCGTACGTGTTAGGGTTAGGGTTTGGGTTAGGGTTAGGGTACGCATTAGGGTTAGGGTTAGGGTACACGTTAGGATTAGGGTATTTATTAAACCTATCCCACTCTCTAGATACCACTTAGCACGTAAAGGAATATTATTTAGGGTCCAGCCATGGAGAAGATTTTCTTTACTAGGATAAGATAAAGAATAAACACATTATAAAAAAATCACATTAGGATTTTCTTTTTAACCTGTTCCTTAAAACACTAGTGCTTAGGAAATCTAATGGAGGCAAAAGCAGTCAAGGGTAGTTTAGGGTTAGGGTTAGGGTTAGGGTTAGTGTTAGGGTTAGGGTACGGCTTAGGGTATGGGATAGGGTATGGGTGAGGGTACGGCATAGGGTAGGGTTTAGGGTTAGGGTTAGTGTTAGGGTTAGGGTTAGGGTATGGCTTAGGGTACAGGTGAGGGTACTGTGTAGGTCATTTATTAGGGTTAGGTTAAGGCTTAGGATACAGGTTATTGTATGGGTTAGGGTACGGCGCAGGGTATGGGTAAGGGTTAGGGTTAGGGTTAGGGTTAGAGTTAGGGTACGGCTTAGAGTACGGGTTAGGGTACGGGTGAGGGTACGGCGTAGTGTATAGGTTAGGGTTAGGGTTAGGGTACGGCTTTGGGTACGGGTTAGGTTACGGGTGAGGGTACGGCGTAGGGTATGGGTTAGGGTTAGGGTTAGGGTTAGTGTTAGTGTTAGGGTTAGGGTACGGCTTAGCGTATGGGATAGGGTACGGGTGAGTGTACGGCCTAGGGTAGGGGTTAGGGTTAGAGTTAGGGTTAGGGTTGGGGTTAGGGTACGGCTTAGGGTACGGGTGAGGGTACGGGTGAGGGTACTGCGTAGGGTATTGGTTAGGGTTAGGATACGGCTTAGGATACGGGTTAGGGTACGGGTTATGGTATGGCGTAGGGTATGGGTTAGGGTTAGGGTTAGGGTTAGGGTTAGGGTACGGCTTAGAATACGGGTTAGGGTACGGGTGAGGGTACGGCGTAGCGTATGGGTTAGGGTTAGGGTTAGGGTACGTCTTAGGGTACGGGTTAGGGTACGGGTGAGGGTACGGCGTAGGGTAAGGGTTAGGGTTAGGGTTAGGGTTAGGGTTAGTTTTAGGGTTAGGGATTGGTTTAGGGTACGGGTTAGGATTAGCGTACGTGTTAGGGTTAGGTTTTTTGTTAGGGTTAGGGTACGCGTTAGGGTTAGGGTATGGGTTAGGGTTAGGGTACACGTTAGGATTAGGGTATTTATTAAACCTATCCCACTCTCTAGATACCACTTAGCACGTAAAGGAATATTATTAGGGATCCAGCCATGGAGAAGATTTTAGTCACTAGGATAAGATAAAGAATAAACACATTATAAAAAAATCACATTAGGATTTTCTTTTTAACCTGTTCCTTAAAACACTAGTGCTTAGGAAATCTAATAGAGGCAAAAGCAATCAAGGGTAGTTTAGGGTTAGGGTTAGGGTTAGGGTTAGTGTTAGGGTTAGGGTACGGCTTAGGGTATGGGATAGGGTACGGGTGAGGGTACGGCGTAGGGTAGGAGTTAGGGTAAGGGTTAGGGTACGGCTTAGGGTTCGGGTTAGGTTACGGGTGAGGGTACGGCGTAGGGTATGGGTTAGGGTTAGGGTTAGGGTTAGTGTTAGTGTTAGGGTTAGGTTACGGCTTAGCGTATGGGATAGGGTACGGGTGAGGTTACGGCGTAGGGTAGGGGTTAGGGTTAGGGTTAGGGTTAGGGTTAGGGTATGGCTTAGGGTACGGGTGAGGGTACGGGTGAGGGTACTGCGTAGGGTATTGGTTAGGGTTAGGGTATGGCTTAGGATACGTGTTAGGGTACGGGTTAGGGTACGGCGTAGAGTGTGGGTTAAGTTTAGGGTTAGTGTTAGGGTTAGGGTTACGGTACGTCTTAGGGTATGTGTTAGGGTACGGGTGAGGGTACGGCGTAGGTTATGGGTTAGGGTTAGGGTTAGGGTTAGGGTACGGCTTAGGATACGGGTTAGGGTACGGGTGAGGGTACGGCGTAGGTTATGGGTTAGGGTTAGGGTTAGTGTTAGGGTTATGGTACGGCTTAGGTTATGGGATAGGGTACAGGTGAGGGTATGGCATAGGGTAGGGGTTAGGGTTAGGGTTAGGGTTAGGGTTAGGGTTAGGGTACGGCTTAGGGTACGGGTGAGGCTATGGGTGAGGATACTGCGTAGGGTATTGTTTAGGGTTAGGGTACGGCTTAGGATACGGGTTAGGGTACCTGTTAGGGTATGGCGTACGGTATGGGTTAGGGTTAGGGTTAGGGTTAGGGTTAGGGTTAGGGTTAGGGTACGGCTTAGGGTACGGGTTATGGTACGGGTGAGGTTACGGCGTAGGGTATAGTTTAGGGTTAGGGTTAGGGTTAGGGTACGGCTTAGGATACGGGTTAGGGTACGGGTGAGGGTACGGCTTAGGGTACGGGTTAGGGTACGGGTGAGGGTACGGTGTAGGTTATGGGTTAGGGTTAGGGTTAGGGTTAGGGTTAGTTTTAGGGTTAGGGATTGGTTTAGGGTACGGGTTAGGATTAGCATACGTGTTCGGGTTAGGGTTTTGGTTAGGGTTAGGGTACGCGTTAGGGTTAGGGTATGGGTTAGGTTTAGGGTACACTTTAGGATTAGGGTATTTATTAAACCTATCCCACTCTCTAGATACCACTTAGCACGTAAAGGAATATTATTTGGGGTTCAGCCATGGAGAAGATTTTAGTCACTAGGATAAGATAAAGAATAAACACATTATAAAAAAATCACATAAGGTTTTCTTTTTAACCTGTTCCTTAAAACACTAGTGTTTAGGAAATCTAATGGAGGCAAAAGCAGTAAAGGGTAGTTTAGGGTTAGGGTTAGGGTTAGGGTTAGGGTAGGGCTTAGGATACCGGTGAGGGTACTGGTGAGGGTACTGCGTAGGTTATTGGTTAGGGTTAGGGTACGGCTTAGGATACGGGTTAGGATATGGGTTAGGTTACGGCGTTGGGTATGGGTGAGGGTTAGGGTTAGGGTTAGGGTAAGGCTTTGGGTACGGGTTAGGGTACGGGTGAGGGTACGGCGTAGGGTAGAGGTTAGGGTTAGGTTTAGGGTTAGGGTACGGCTTAGGATACGGGTTAGGGTATGGGTGAGGGTACGGCGTAGCGTATGGGTTAGGGTTAGGGTTAGGGTTAGGGTTAGTTTTAGGGTTAGGAATTGGTTTAGGGTACGGGTGAGGATTAGCGTACGTGTTAGGGTTAGGGTTTGGGTTAGGGTTAGGGTACGCATTAGGGTTAGGGTTAGGGTACACGTTAGGATTAGGGTATTTATTAAACCTATCCCACTCTCTAGATACCACTTAGCACGTAAAGGAATATTATTTAGGGTCCAGCCATGGAGAAGATTTTCGTTACTAGGATAAGATAAAGAATAAACACATTATAAAAAAATCACATTAGGATTTTCTTTTTAACCTGTTCCTTAAAACACTAGTGCTTAGGAAATCTAATGGAGGTAAAAGCAGTCAAGGGTAGTTTAGGGTTAGGGTTAGGGTTAGGGTTAGTGTTAGGGTTAGGGTACGGCTTAGGGTATGGGATAGGGTATGGGTGAGGGTACGGCATAGTGTAGGGTTTAGGGTTAGGGTTAGTGTTAGGGTTAGGGTTAGGGTATGGCTTAGGGTACGGGTGAGGGTACTGTGTAGGTCATTGGTTAGGGTTAGGTTAAGGCTTAGGATACAGGTTATTGTATGGGTTAGGGTACGGCGCAGGGTATGGGTAAGGGTTAGGGTTAGGGTTAGGGTTAGAGTTAGGGTACGGCTTAGGGTACGGGTTAGGGTACGGGTGAGGGTACGGCGTAGTGTATAGGTTAGGGTTAGGGTTAGGGTACGGCTTTGGGTACGGGTTAGGTTACGGGTGAGGGTACGGCGTAGGGTATGGGTTAGAGTTAGGGTTAGGGTTAGTGTTAGTGTTAGGGTTAGGGTACGGCTTAGCGTATGGGATAGGGTACGGGTGAGGGTACGGCCTAGGGTAGGGGTTAGGGTTAGAGTTAGGGTTAGGGTTGGGGTTAGGGTACGGCTTAGGGTACGGGTGAGGGTACGGGTGAGGGTACTGCGTAGGGTATTGGTTAGGGTTAGGATACGGCTTAGGATACGGGTTAGGGTACGGGTTATGGTATGGCGTAGGGTATGGGTTAGGGTTAGGGTTAGGGTTAGGGTTAGGGTACGGCTTAGAATATGGGTTAGGGTACGGGTGAGGGTACGGCGTAGCGTATGGGTTAGGGTTAGGGTTAGGGTACGTCTTAGGGTACGGGTTAGGGTACGGGTGAGGGTACGGCGTAGGGTAAGGGTTAGGGTTAGGGTTAGGGTTAGGGTTAGTTTTAGGGTTAGGGATTGGTTTAGGGTACGGGTTAGGATTAGCGTACGTGTTAGGGTTAGGTTTTTTGTTAGGGTTAGGGTACGCGTTAGGGTTAGGGTATGGGTTAGGTTTAGGGTACACGTTAGGATTAGGGTATTTATTAAACCTATCCCACTCTCTAGATACCACTTAGCACGTAAAGGAATATTATTAGGGATCCAGCCATGGAGAAGATTTTAGTCACTAGGATAAGATAAAGAATAAACACATTATAAAAAAATCACATCAGGATTTTCTTTTTAACCTGTTCCTTAAAACACTAGTGCTTAGGAAATCTAATAGAGGCAAAAGCAATCAAGGGTAGTTTAGGGTTAGGGTTAGGGTTAGGGTTAGTGTTAGGGTTAGGGTACGGCTTAGGGTATGGGATAGGGTACGGGTGAGGGTACGGCGTAGGGTAGGGGTTAGGGTAAGGGTTAGGGTACGGCTTAGGGTACGGGTTAGGTTACGGGTGAGGGTACGGCGTAGGGTAGGGGTTAGGGTTAGGGTTAGGGTTAGGGTTAGGGTATGGCTTAGGGTACGGGTGAGGGTACGGGTGAGGGTACTGCGTAGGGTATTGGTTAGGGTTAGGCTACGGCTTAGGATACGTGTTAGGGTACGGGTTAGGGTACGGCGTAGAGTGTGGGTTAAGGTTAGGGTTAGTGTTAGGGTTAGGGTTACGGTACGTCTTAGGGTATGTGTTAGGGTACGGGTGAGGGTACGGCGTAGGTTATGGGTTAGGGTTAGGGTTAGGGTTAGGGTACGGCTTAGGATACGGGTTAGGGTACGGGTGAGGGTACGGCGTAGGTTATGGGTTAGGGTTAGGGTTAGTGTTAGGGTTATGGTACGGCTTAGGTTATGGGATAGGGTACAGGTGAGGGTATGGCATAGGGTAGGGGTTAGGGTTAGGGTTAGGGTTAGGGTTAGGGTTAGGGTACGGCTTAGGGTACGGGTGAGGCTATGGGTGAGGATACTGCGTAGGGTATTGTTTAGGGTTAGGGTACGGCTTAGGATACGGGTTAGGGTACCTGTTAGGGTATGGCGTACGGTATGTGTTAGGGTTAGGGTTAGGGTTAGGGTTAGGGTTAGGGTTAGGGTACGGCTTAGGGTACGGGTTATGGTACGGGTGAGGTTACGGCGTAGGGTATAGTTTAGGGTTAGGGTTAGGGTTAGGGTACGGCTTAGGATACGGGTTAGGGTACGGGTGAGGGTACGGCTTAGGGTACGGGTTAGGGTACGGGTGAGGGTACGGTGTAGGTTATGGGTTAGGGTTAGGGTTAGGGTTAGGGTTAGTTTTAGGGTTGGGGATTGGTTTAGGGTACGGCTTAGGATTAGCATACGTGTTCGGGTTAGGGTTTTGGTTAGGTTTAGGGTACGCGTTAGGGTTAGGGTATGGGTTAGGTTTAGGGTACACTTTAGGATTAGGGTATTTATTAAACCTATCCCACTCTCTAGATACCACTTAGCACGTAAAGGAATATTATTTGGGGTTCAGCCATGGAGAAGATTTTAGTCACTAGGATAAGATAAAGAATAAACACATTATAAAAAAATCACATAAGGTTTTCTTTTTAACCTGTTCCTTAAAACACTAGTGTTTAGGAAATCTAATGGAGGCAAAAGCAGTAAAGGGTAGTTTAGGGTTAGGGTTAGGGTTAGGGTTAGGGGAGGGCTTAGGATACCGGTGAGGGTACTGGTGAGGGTACTGCGTAGGTTATTGGTTAGGGTTAGGGTACGGCTTAGGATACGGGTTAGGATATGGGTTAGGTTACGGCGTTGGGTATGGGTGAGGGTTAGGGTTAGGGTTAGGGTAAGGCTTTGGGTACGGGTTAGGGTACGGGTGAGGGTACGGCGTAGGGTAGAGGTTAGGGTTAGGTTTAGGGTTAGGGTACGGCTTAGGATACGGGTTAGGGTATGGGTGAGGGTACGGCGTAGCGTATGGGTTAGGGTTAGGGTTAGGGTTAGGTTTAGTTTTAGGGTTAGGGATTGGTTTAGGGTACGGGTGAGGATTAGCGTACGTGTTAGGGTTAGGGTTTGGGTTAGGGTTAGGTTACGCATTAGGGTTAGGGTTAGGGTACACGTTAGGATTAGGGTATTTATTAAACCTATCCCACTCTCTAGATACCACTTAGCACGTAAAGGAATATTCTTTAGGGTCCAGCCATGGAGAAGATTTTCGTTACTAGGATAAGATAAAGAATAAACACATTATAAAAAAATCACATTAGGATTTTCTTTTTAACCTGTTCCTTAAAACACTAGTGCTTAGGAAATCTAATGGAGGCAAAAGCAGTCAAGGGTAGTTTAGGGTTAGGGTTAGGGTTAGGGTTAGTGTTAGGGTTAGGGTACGGCTTAGGGTATGGGATAGGGTATGGGTGAGGGTACGGCATAGGGTAGGGTTTAGGGTTAGGGTTAGTGTTAGGGTTAGGGTTAGGGTATGGCTTAGGGTACGGGTGAGGGTACTGTGTAGGTCATTGGTTAGGGTTAGGTTAAGGCTTAGGATACAGGTTATTGTATGGGTTAGGGTACGGCGCAGGGTATGGGTAAGGGTTAGGGTTAGGGTTAGGGTTAGAGTTAGGGTACGGCTTAGGGTACGGGTTAGGGTACGGGTGAGGGTACGGCATAGTGTATAGGTTAGGGTTAGGGTTAGGGTACGGCTTTGGGTACGGGTTAGGTTACGGGTGAGGGTACGGCGTAGGGTATGGGTTAGGGTTAGGGTTAGGGTTAGTGTTAGTGTTAGGGTTAGGGTACGGTTTAGCGTATGGGATAGGGTACGGGTGAGGGTACGGCGTAGGGTAGGGGTTAGGGTTAGAGTTAGGGTTAGGGTTGGGGTTAGGGTACGGCTTAGGGTACGGGTGAGGGTACGGGTGAGGGTACTGCGTAGGGTATTGGTTAGGGTTAGGATACGGCTTAGGATACGGGTTAGGGTACGGGTTATGGTATGGCGTAGGGTATGGGTTAGGGTTAGGGTTAGGGTTAGGGTTAGGGTACGGCTTAGAATACGGGTTAGGGTACGGGTGAGGGTACGGCGTAGCGTATGGGTTAGGGTTAGGGTTAGGGTACGTCTTAGGGTACGGGTTAGGGTACGGGTGAGGGTACGGCGTAGGGTAAGGGTTAGGGTTAGGGTTAGGGTTAGGGTTAGTTTTAGGGTTAGGGATTGGTTTAGGGTACGGGTTAGGATTAGCGTACGTGTTAGGGTTAGGTTTTTTGTTAGGGTTAGGGTACGCGTTAGGGTTAGGGTATGGGTTAGGTTTAGGGTACACGTTAGGATTAGGGTATTTATTAAATCTATCCCACTCTCTAGATACCACTTAGCACGTAAAGGAAGATTATTAGGGATCCAGCCATGGAGAAGATTTTAGTCACTAGGATAAGATAAAGAATAAACACATTATAAAAAAATCACATTAGGATTTTCTTTTTAACCTGTTCCTTAAAACACTAGTGCTTAGGAAATCTAATAGAGGCAAAAGCAATCAAGGGTAGTTTAGGGTTAGGGTTAGGGTTAGGGTTAGTGTTAGGGTTAGGGTACGGCTTAGCGTATGGGATAGGGTACGGGTGAGGGTACGGCGTAGGGTAGGGGTTAGGGTTAGGGTTAGGGTTAGGGTTAGGGTATGGCTTAGGGTACGGGTGAGGGTACGGGTGAGGGTACTGCGTAGGGTATTGGTTAGGGTTAGGGTACGGCTTAGGATACGTGTTAGGGTACGGGTTAGGGTACGGTGTAGAGTGTGGGTTAGGGTTAGGGTTAGTGTTAGGGTTAGGGTTACGGTACGTTTTAGGGTACGTGTTAGGGTACGGGTGAGTGTACGGCGTAGGTTATGGGTTAGGGTTAGTGTTAGGGTTAGGGTTAGGGTACGGCTTAGGATACGGGTTAGGGTACGGGTTAGGGTACGGGTTAGGGTACGGCGTAGGGTATGGGTTAGTGTTAGGGTTAGGGTTAGGTTTAGGGTTAGGGTACGGCTTAGGGTACGGGTTAGGGTACGGGTGAGGGTACGGCGTAGTGTATAGGTTAGGGTTAGGGTTAGGGTTAGGGTACGGCTTAGGGTACGGGTTAGGGTACGGGTGAGGTTATGGCGTAGTGTATAGGTTAGGGTTAGGGTTAGGTTTAGGGTACGGCTTAGGGTATGGGATAGGGTACGGGTGAGGGTACGGCGTAGGGTAGGTGTTAGGTTTAGGGTTAGGGTTAGTGTTAGGGTTAGGGTACTGCTTAGGGTATGGGATAGGTTACATGTGAGGGTACGGCGTAGGGTAGGGGTTAGGGTTAGGTTTAGGGTTAGTGTTAGGGTTAGGGTACTGCTTAGGGTATGGGATAGGGTACGGCGTAGGGTAGCGGTTAGTGTTATGGTTAGGGTTAGGGTTAGGGTACGGCTTAGGATACGGGTTAGGGTACGGGTGAGGGTACGACGTAGCGTATGGGTTAGGGTTAGGGTTAGGGTACGGCTTAGGGTACGGGTTAGGGTACAGGTGAGGGTACGGCGTAGGTTATGGGTTAGGGTTAGGGTTAGGGTTAGGGTTAGTTTTAGGGTTAGGGATTGGTTTAGGGTACGGTTTAGGATTAGCATACTTGTTCGGGTTAGGGTTTTGGTTAGGGTTAGGTTACGCGTTAGGGTTAGGGTATGGGTTAGGTTTAGGGTACACTTTAGGATTAGGGTATTTATTAAACCTATCCCACTCTCTAGATACCACTTAGCACGTAAAGGAATATTATTTGGGGTTCAGCCATGGAGAAGATTTTAGTCACTAGGATAAGATAAAGAATAAACACATTATAAAAAAATCACATAAGGTTTTCTTTTTAACCTGTTCCTTAAAACACTAGTGTTTAGGAAATCTAATGGAGGCAAAAGCAGTCAAGGGTAGTTTAGGGTTAGGGTTAGGGTTAGGGTTAGTGTTAGGGTTAGGGTACGGCTTAGGGTATGGGATAGGGTATGGGTGAGGGTACGGCATAGGGTAGGGTTTAGGGTTAGGGTTAGTGTTAGGGTTAGGGTTAGGGTATGGCTTAGGGTATGGGTGAGGGTCCTGTGTAGGTCATTGGTTAGGGTTAGGTTAAGGCTTAGGATACAGGTTATTGTATGGGTTAGGGTACGGCGCAGGGTATGGGTAAGGGTTAGGGTTAGGGTTAGGGTTAGAGTTAGGGTACGGCTTAGGGTACGGGTTAGGGTACGGGTGAGGGTACGGCGTAGGGTATGGGTTAGGGTTAGGGTTAGGGTTAGAGTTAGTTTTAGGGTTAGGGATTGGTTTAGGGTACGGGTTAGGATTAGCGTACGTGTTAGGGTTAGGGTTTGGGTTAGGGTTAGGGTACGCGTTAGGGTTAGGGTATGGGTTAGGGTTAGGGTACACGTTAGGATTAGGGTATTTATTAAACCTATCCCACTCTCTAGATACCACTTAGCACGTAAAGGAATATTATTTAGGGTCCAGCCATGGAGAAGATTTTCGTTACTAGGATAAGATAAAGAATAAACACATTATAAAAAAATCACATTAGGATTTTCTTTTTAACCTGTTCCTTAAAACACTAGTGCTTAGGAAATCTAATGGAGGCAAAAGCAGTCAAGGGTAGTTTAGGGTTAGGGTTAGTGTTAGGGTTAGTGTTAGGGTTAGGGTATGGCTTAGGGTATGGGATACGGTATGGGTGTGGGTACGGCATAGGGTAGGGTTTAGGGTTAGGGTTAGTGTTAGGGTTAGGGTTAGGGTATGGCTTAGGGTACGGGTGAGGGTACTGTGTAGGTCATTGGTTAGGGTGAGGTTAAGGCTTAGGATACAGGTTATTGTATGGGTTAGGGTAAGGCGCAGGGTATGGGTAAGGGTTAGGGTTAGGGTTAGGGTTAGAGTCAGGGTACGGCTTAGGGTACGGGTTAGGGTACGGGTGAGGTTACGGCGTAGGGTATAGTTTAGGGTTAGGGTTAGGGTTAGGGTACGGCTTAGGATACGGGTTAGGGTACGGGTGAGGGTACGGCTTAGGGTACGGGTTAGGGTACGGGTGAGGGTATGGTGTAGGTTATGGGTTAGGGTTAGGGTTAGGGTTAGGGTTAGTTTTAGGGTTAGGGATTGGTTTAGGGTACGGGTTAGGATTAGCATACGTGTTCGGGTTAGGGTTTTGGTTAGGGTTAGGGTACGCGTTAGGGTTAGGGTATGGGTTAGGTTTAGGGTACACTTTAGGATTAGGGTATTTATTAAACCTATCCCACTCTCTAGATACCACTTAGCACGTAAAGGAATATTATTTGGGGTTCAGCCATGGAGAAGATTTTAGTCACTAGGATAAGATAAAGAATAAACACATTATTAAAAAATCACATAAGGTTTTCTTTTTAACCTGTTCCTTAAAACACTAGTGTTTAGGAAATCTAATGGAGGCAAAAGCAGTAAAGGGTAGTTTAGGGTTAGGGTTAGGGTTAGGGTTAGGGGAGGGCTTAGGATACCGGTGAGGGTACTGGTGAGGGTACTGCGTAGGTTATTGGTTAGGGTTAGGATACGGCTTAGGATACGGGTTAGGATATGGGTTAGGTTACGGCGTTGGGTATGGGTGAGGGTTAGGGTTAGGGTTAGGGTAAGGCTTTGGGTACGGGTTAGGGTACGGGTGAGGGTTAGGGTTAGGGTTAGTGTTAGGGTTAGGGTACGGCTTAGGGTATGGGATAGGGTATGGGTGAGGGTACGGCATAGGGTAGGGTTTAGGGTTAGGGTTAGTGTTAGGGTTAGGGTTAGGGTATGGCTTAGGGTACGGGTGAGGGTACTGTGTAGGTCATTGGTTAGGGTTAGGTTAAGGCTTAGGATACAGGTTATTGTATGGGTTAGGGTACGGCGCAGGGTATGGGTAAGGGTTAGGGTTAGGGTTAGGGTTAGAGTTAGGGTACGGCTTAGGGTACGGGTTAGGGTACGGGTGAGGGTACGGCGTAGTGTATAGTTTAGGGTTAGGGTTAGGGTACGGCTTTGGGTACGGGTTAGGTTACGGGTGAGGGTACGGTGTAGGGTATGGTTTAGGGTTAGGGTTAGGGTTAGTGTTAGTGTTAGGGTTAGGGTACGGCTTAGCGTATGGGATAGGGTACGGGTGAGGGTACGGCCTAGGGTAGGGGTTAGGGTTAGAGTTAGGGTTAGGGTTGGGGTTAGGGTACGGGTGAGGGTACGGGTGAGGGTACGGGTGAGGGTACTGCGTAGGGTATTGGTTAGGGTTAGGATACGGCTTAGGATACGGGTTAGGGTACGGGTTATGGTATGGCGTAGGGTATGGGTTAGGGTTAGGGTTAGGGTTAGGGTTAGGGTACGGCTTAGAATACGGGTTAGGGTACGGGTGAGGGTACGGCGTAGCGTATGGGTTAGGGTTAGGGTTAGGGTACGTCTTAGGGTACGGGTTAGGGTACGGGTGAGGGTACGGCGTAGGGTAAGGGTTAGGGTTAGGGTTAGGGTTAGGGTTAGTTTTAGGGTTAGGGATTGGTTTAGGGTACGGGTTAGGATTAGCGTACGTGTTAGGGTTAGGTTTTTTGTTAGGGTTAGGGTACGCGTTAGGGTTAGGGTATGGGTTAGGTTTAGGGTACACGTTAGGATTAGGGTATTTATTAAACCTATCCCACTCTCTAGATACCACTTAGCACGTAAAGGAATATTATTAGGGATCCAGCCATGGAGAAGATTTTAGTCACTAGGATAAGATAAAGAATAAACACATTATAAAAAAATCACATTAGGATTTTCTTTTTAACCTGTTCCTTAAAACACTAGTGCTTAGGAAATCTAATAGAGGCAAAAGCAATCAAGGGTAGTTTAGGGTTAGGGTTAGGGTTAGGGTTAGTGTTAGGGTTACGGTACGGCTTAGGGTATGGGATAGGGTACGGGTGAGGGTACGGCGTAGGGTAGGAGTTAGGGTAAGGGTTAGGGTACGGCTTAGGGTACGGGTTAGGTTACGGGTGAGGGTACGGCGTAGGGTATGGGTTAGGGTTAGGGTTAGGGTTAGTGTTAGTGTTAGGGTTAGGGTACGGCTTAGCGTATGGGATAGGGTACGGGTGAGGTTACGGCGTAGGGTAGGGGTTAGGGTTAGGGTTAGGGTTAGGGTTAGGGTATGGCTTAGGGTACGGGTGAGGGTACGGGTGAGGGTACTGCGTAGGGTATTGGTTAGGGTTAGGGTACGGCTTAGGATACGTGTTAGGGTACGGGTTAGGGTACGGCGTAGAGTGTGGGTTAAGGTTAGGGTTAGTGTTAGGGTTAGGGTTACGGTACGTCTTAGGGTATGTGTTAGGGTACGGGTGAGGGTACGGCGTAGGTTATGGGTTAGGGTTAGGGTTAGGGTTAGGGTTAGGGTACGGCTTAGGATACGGGTTAGGGTACGGGTGAGGGTACGGCGTAGGTTATGGGTTAGGGTTAGGGTTAGTGTTAGGGTTATGGTACGGCTTAGGTTATGGGATAGGGTACAGGTGAGGGTATGGCATAGGGTAGGGGTTAGGGTTAGGGTTAGGGTTAGGGTTAGGGTTAGGGTACGGCTTAGGGTACGGGTGAGGCTATGGGTGAGGATACTGCGTAGGGTATTGGTTAGGGTTAGGGTACGGCTTAGGATACGGGTTAGGGTACGTGTTAGGGTATGGCGTACGGTATGGGTTAGGGTTAGGGTTAGGGTTAGGGTTAGGGTTAGGGTTAGGGTACGGCTTAGGGTACGGGTTATGGTACGGGTGAGGTTACGGCGTAGGGTATAGTTTAGGGTTAGGGTTAGGGTTAGGGTACGGCTTAGGATACGGGTTAGGGTACGGGTGAGGGTACGGCTTAGGGTACGGGTTAGGGTACGGGTGAGGGTACGGTGTAGGTTATGGGTTAGGGTTAGGGTTAGGGTTAGGGTTAGTTTTAGGGTTAGGGATTGGTTTAGGGTACGGGTTAGGATTAGCATACGTGTTCGGGTTAGGGTTTTGGTTAGGGTTAGGGTACGCGTTAGTGTTAGGGTATGGGTTAGGTTTAGGGTACACTTTAGGATTAGGGTATTTATTAAACCTATCCCACTCTCTAGATACCACTTAGCACGTAAAGGAATATTATTTGGGGTTCAGCCATGGAGAAGATTTTAGTCACTAGGATAAGATAAAGAATAAACACATTATAAAAAAATCACATAAGGTTTTCTTTTTAACCTGTTCCTTAAAACACTAGTGTTTAGGAAATCTAATGGAGGCAAAAGCAGTAAAGGGTAGTTTAGGGTTAGGGTTAGGGTTAGGGTTAGGGGAGGGCTTAGGATACCGGTGAGGGTACTGGTGAGGGTACTGCGTAGGTTATTGGTTAGGGTTAGGGTACGGCTTAGGATACGGGTTAGGATATGGGTTAGGTTACGGCGTTGGGTATGGGTGAGGGTTAGGGTTAGGGTTAGGGTAAGGCTTTGGGTACGGGTTAGGGTACGGGTGAGGGTACGGCGTAGGGTAGAGGTTAGGGTTAGGTTTAGGGTTAGGGTACGGCTTAGGATACGGGTTACGGTATGGGTGAGGGTACGGCGTAGCGTATGGGTTAGGGTTAGGGTTAGGGTTAGGGTTAGTTTTAGGGTTAGGGATTGGTTTAGGGTACGGGTGAGGATTAGCGTACGTGTTAGGGTTAGGGTTTGGGTTAGGGTTAGGGTACGCATTAGGGTTAGGGTTAGGGTACACGTTAGGATTAGGGTATTTATTAAACCTATCCCACTCTCTAGATACCACTTAGCACGTAAAGGAATATTATTTAGGGTCCAGCCATGGAGAAGATTTTCGTTACTAGGATAAGATAAAGAATAAACACATTATAAAAAAATCACATTAGGATTTTCTTTTTAACCTGTTCCTTAAAACACTAGTGCTTAGGAAATCTAATGGAGGTAAAAGCAGTCAAGGGTAGTTTAGGGTTAGGGTTAGGGTTAGGGTTAGTGTTAGGGTTAGGGTACGGCTTAGGGTATGGGATAGGGTATGGGTGAGGGTACGGCATAGTGTAGGGTTTAGGGTTAGGGTTAGTGTTAGGGTTAGGGTTAGGGTATGGCTTAGGGTACGGGTGAGGGTACTGTGTAGGTCATTGGTTAGGGTTAGGTTAAGGCTTAGGATACAGGTTATTGTATGGGTTAGGGTACGGCGCAGGGTATGGGTAAGGGTTAGGGTTAGGGTTAGGGTTAGAGTTAGGGTACGGCTTAGGGTACGGGTTAGGGTACGGGTGAGGGTACGGCGTAGTGTATAGGTTAGGGTTAGGGTTAGGGTACGGCTTTGGGTACGGGTTAGGTTACGGGTGAGGGTACGGCGTAGGGTATGGGTTAGAGTTAGGGTTAGGGTTAGTGTTAGTGTTAGGGTTAGGGTACGGCTTAGCGTATGGGATAGGGTACGGGTGAGGGTACGGCCTAGGGTAGGGGTTAGGGTTAGAGTTAGGGTTAGGGTTGGGGTTAGGGTACGGCTTAGGGTACGGGTGAGGGTACGGGTGAGGGTACTGCGTAGGGTATTGGTTAGGGTTAGGATACGGCTTAGGATACGGGTTAGGGTACGGGTTATGGTATGGCGTAGGGTATGGGTTAGGGTTAGGGTTAGGGTTAGGGTTAGGGTACGGCTTAGAATATGGGTTAGGGTACGGGTGAGGGTACGGCGTAGCGTATGGGTTAGGGTTAGGGTTAGGGTACGTCTTAGGGTACGGGTTAGGGTACGGGTGAGGGTACGGCGTAGGGTAAGGGTTAGGGTTAGGGTTAGGGTTAGGGTTAGTTTTAGGGTTAGGGATTGGTTTAGGGTACGGGTTAGGATTAGCGTACGTGTTAGGGTTAGGTTTTTTGTTAGGGTTAGGGTACGCGTTAGGGTTAGGGTATGGGTTAGGTTTAGGGTACACGTTAGGATTAGGGTATTTATTAAACCTATCCCACTCTCTAGATACCACTTAGCACGTAAAGGAATATTATTAGGGATCCAGCCATGGAGAAGATTTTAGTCACTAGGATAAGATAAAGAATAAACACATTATAAAAAAATCACATCAGGATTTTCTTTTTAACCTGTTCCTTAAAACACTAGTGCTTAGGAAATCTAATAGAGGCAAAAGCAATCAAGGGTAGTTTAGGGTTAGGGTTAGGGTTAGGGTTAGTGTTAGGGTTAGGGTACGGCTTAGGGTATGGGATAGGGTACGGGTGAGGGTACGGCGTAGGGTAGGGGTTAGGGTAAGGGTTAGGGTACGGCTTAGGGTACGGGTTAGGTTACGGGTGAGGGTACGGCGTAGGGTAGGGGTTAGGGTTAGGGTTAGGGTTAGGGTTAGGGTATGGCTTAGGGTACGGGTGAGGGTACGGGTGAGGGTACTGCGTAGGGTATTGGTTAGGGTTAGGGTACGGCTTAGGATACGTGTTAGGGTACGGGTTAGGGTACGGCGTAGAGTGTGTGTTAAGGTTAGGGTTAGTGTTAGGGTTAGGGTTACGGTACGTCTTAGGGTATGTGTTAGGGTACGGGTGAGGGTACGGCGTAGGTTATGGGTTAGGGTTAGGGTTAGGGTTAGGGTATGGCTTAGGATACGGGTTAGGGTACGGGTGAGGGTACGGCGTAGGTTATGGGTTAGGGTTAGGGTTAGTGTTAGGGTTATGGTACGGCTTAGGTTATGGGATAGGGTACAGGTGAGGGTATGGCATAGGGTAGGGGTTAGGGTTAGGGTTAGGGTTAGGGTTAGGGTTAGGGTACGGCTTAGGGTACGGGTGAGGCTATGGGTGAGGATACTGCGTAGGGTATTGTTTAGGGTTAGGGTACGGCTTAGGATACGGGTTAGGGTACCTGTTAGGGTATGGCGTACGGTATTTGTTAGGGTTAGGGTTAGGGTTAGGGTTAGGGTTAGGGTTAGGGTACGGCTTAGGGTACGGGTTATGGTACGGGTGAGGTTACGGCGTAGGGTATAGTTTAGGGTTAGGGTTAGGGTTAGGGTACGGCTTAGGATACGGGTTAGGGTACGGGTGAGGGTACGGCTTAGGGTACGGGTTAGGGTACGGGTGAGGGTACGGTGTAGGTTATGGGTTAGGGTTAGGGTTAGGGTTAGGGTTAGTTTTAGGGTTAGGGATTGGTTTAGGGTACGGGTTAGGATTAGCATACGTGTTCGGGTTAGGGTTTTGGTTAGGGTTAGGGTACGCGTTAGGGTTAGGGTATGGGTTAGGTTTAGGGTACACTTTAGGATTAGGGTATTTATTAAACCTATCCCACTCTCTAGATACCACTTAGCACGTAAAGGAATATTATTTGGGGTTCAGCCATGGAGAAGATTTTAGTCACTAGGATAAGATAAAGAATAAACACATTATAAAAAAATCACATAAGGTTTTCTTTTTAACCTGTTCCTTAAAACACTAGTGTTTAGGAAATCTAATGGAGGCAAAAGCAGTAAAGGGTAGTTTAGGGTTAGGGTTAGGGTTAGGGTTAGGGGAGGGCTTAGGATACCGGTGAGGGTACTGGTGAGGGTACTGCGTAGGTTATTGGTTAGGGTTAGGGTACGGCTTAGGATACGGGTTAGGATATGGGTTAGGTTACGGCGTTGGGTATGGGTGAGGGTTAGGGTTAGGGTTAGGGTAAGGCTTTGGGTACGGGTTAGGGTACGGGTGAGGGTACGGCGTAGGGTAGAGGTTAGGGTTAGGTTTAGGGTTAGGGTACGGCTTAGGATACGGGTTAGGGTATGGGTGAGGGTACGGCGTAGCGTATGGGTTAGGGTTAGGGTTAGGGTTAGGGTTAGTTTTAGGGTTAGGGATTGGTTTAGGGTACGGGTGAGGATTAGCGTACGTGTTAGGGTTAGGGTTTGGGTTAGGGTTAGGGTACGCATTAGGGTTAGGGTTAGGGTACACGTTAGGATTAGGGTATTTATTAAACCTATCCCACTCTCTAGATACCACTTAGCACGTAAAGGAATATTATTTAGGGTCCAGCCATGGAGAAGATTTTCGTTACTAGGATAAGATAAAGAATAAACACATTATAAAAAAATCACATTAGGATTTTCTTTTTAACCTGTTCCTTAAAACACTAGTGCTTAGGAAATCTAATGGAGGCAAAAGCAGTCAAGGGTAGTTTAGGGTTAGGGTTAGGGTTAGGGTTAGTGTTAGGGTTAGGGTACGGCTTATGGTATGGGATAGGGTATGGGTGAGGGTACGGCATAGGGTAGGGTTTAGGGTTAGGGTTAGTGTTAGGGTTAGGGTTAGGGTATGGCTTAGGGTACGGGTGAGGGTACTGTGTAGGTCATTGGTTAGGGTTAGGTTAAGGCTTAGGATACAGGTTATTGTATGGGTTAGGGTACGGCGCAGGGTATGGGTAAGGGTTAGGGTTAGGGTTAGGGTTAGAGTTAGGGTACGGCTTAGGGTATGGGTTAGGGTACGGGTGAGGGTACGGCATAGTGTATAGGTTAGGGTTAGGGTTAGGGTACGGCTTTGGGTACGGGTTAGGTTACGGGTGAGGGTACGGCGTAGGGTATGGGTTAGGGTTAGGGTTAGGGTTAGTGTTAGTGTTAGGGTTAGGGTACGGCTTAGCGTATGGGATAGGGTACGGGTGAGGGTACGGCGTAGGGTAGGGGTTAGGGTTAGAGTTAGGGTTAGGGTTGGGGTTAGGGTACGGCTTAGGGTACGGGTGAGGGTACGGGTGAGGGTACTGCATAGGGTATTGGTTAGGGTTAGGATACGGCTTAGGATACGGGTTAGGGTACGGGTTATGGTATGGCGTAGGGTATGGGTTAGGGTTAGGGTTAGGGTTAGGGTTAGGGTACGGCTTAGAATACGGGTTAGGGTACGGGTGAGGGTACGGCGTAGCGTATGGGTTAGGGTTAGGGTTAGGGTACGTCTTAGGGTACGGGTTAGGGTACGGGTGAGTGTACGGCGTAGGGTAAGGGTTAGGGTTAGGGTTAGGGTTAGGGTTAGTTTTAGGGTTAGGGATTGGTTTAGGGTACGGGTTAGGATTAGCGTACGTGTTAGGGTTAGGTTTTTTGTTAGGGTTAGGGTACGCGTTAGGGTTAGGGTATGGGTTAGGTTTAGGGTACACGTTAGGATTAGGGTATTTATTAAATCTATCCCACTCTCTAGATACCACTTAGCACGTAAAGGAAGATTATTAGGGATCCAGCCATGGAGAAGATTTTAGTCACTAGGATAAGATAAAGAATAAACACATTATAAAAAAATCACATTAGGATTTTCTTTTTAACCTGTTCCTTAAAACACTAGTGCTTAGGAAATCTAATAGAGGCAAAAGCAATCAAGGGTAGTTTAGGGTTAGGGTTAGGGTTAGGGTTAGTGTTAGGGTTAGGGTACGGCTTAGCGTATGGGATAGGGTACGGGTGAGGGTACGGCGTAGGGTAGGGGTTAGGGTTAGGGTTAGGGTTAGGGTTAGGGTATGGCTTAGGGTACGGGTGAGGGTACGGGTGAGGGTACTGCGTAGGGTATTGGTTAGGGTTAGGGTAC
Organism: Eubalaena glacialis; assembly: GCF_028564815.1. NCBI lineage: Eukaryota > Metazoa > Chordata > Mammalia > Artiodactyla > Balaenidae > Eubalaena > Eubalaena glacialis. Next base: position 24,318 of record NW_026871230.1, on the reverse strand, counting down.
GGCTTAGGATACGTGTTAGGGTACGGGTTAGGGTACGGTGTAGAGTGTGGGTTAGGGTTAGGGTTAGTGTTAGGGTTAGGGTTACGGTACGTTTTAGGGTACGTGTTAGGGTACGGGTGAGGGTACGGCGTAGGTTATGGGTTAGGGTTAGTGTTAGGGTTAGGGTTAGGGTACGGCTTAGGATACGGGTTAGGGTACGGGTTAGGGTACGGTTGAGGGTATGGCGTAGTGTATAGGTTAGGGTTAGGGTTAGGTTTAGGGTATGGCTTAGGGTACGGTGAGGGTACGGGTGAGGGTACTGTGTAGGGTATTGGTTATGGTTAGGGTACGGCTTAGAATACGGGTTAGGGTACGGGTTAGGGTACGGCGTAGGGTATGGGTTAGGGTTAGGGTTAGGGTTAGGGTACGGGTGAGGGTACGGCGTAGTGTATAGGTTAGGGTTAGGGTTAGGGTACGGCTTAGGGTACGGGTTAGGGTACAGGTGAGGGTATGGCGTAGTGTATAGGTTAGGGTTAGGGTTAGGTTTAGGGTACAGCTTAGGGTATGGGATAGGGTACGGGTGAGGGTACGGCGTAGGGTAAGGGTTAGGTTTAGGGTTAGGATTAGTGTTAGGGTTAGGGTACGGCTTAGGGTATGGGATAGGTTACGGGTGAAGGTACGGCGTAGGGTAGGGGTTAGGGTTAGGTTTAGGGTTAGTGTTAGGGTTAGGGTACCGCTTAGGGTATGGGATAGGGTACGGCGTAGGGTAGCTGTTAGGGTTAGGGTTAGGGTTAAGGTTAGGGTACGGCTTAGGATACGGGTTAGGGTACGGGTGAGAGTACTGCGTAGCGTATGGTTTAGGGTTAGGGTTAGGATTAGGGTACGCGTTAGGGTTAGGGTATGGGTTAGGGTTAGGGTACACGTTAGGATTAGGGTATTTATTAAACCTATCCCACTCTCTAGATACCACTTAGCACGTAAAGGAATATTATTAGGGATACAGCCATGGAGAAAATTTTAGTCACTAGGATAAGATAAAGAATAAACACATTATAAAAAAATCACATTAGGATTTTCTTTTTAACCTGTTCCTTAAAACACTAGTGTTTAGGAAATCTAATAGAGGCAAAAGCAATCAAGGGTAGTTTAGGGTTAGGGTTAGGGTTAGGTTTAGTGTTAGTGTTAGGGTATGGCTTAGGGTATGGGATAGGGTACGTGTGAGGGTACGGCGTAGGGTAGGGGTTAGGGTAAGGGTTAGGGTACGGCTTAGGGTACGGGTTAGGTTACGGGTGAGGGTACGGCATAGGGTATGGGTTAGGATTAGGGTTAGGGTTAGTGTTAGTGTTAGGGTTAGGGTACGGCTTAGCGTATGGGATAGGGTACGGGTGAGGGTACGGCGTAGGGTAGGGGTTAGGGTTAGGGTTAGGGTTAGGGTTAGGGTATGGCTTAGGGTACGGGTGAGGGTACGGGTGAGGGTACTGCGTAGGGTATTGGTTAGGGTTAGGGTACGGCTTAGGATACGTGTTAGGGTACGGGTTAGGGTACGGTGTAGAGTGTGGGTTAGGGTTAGGGTTAGTGTTAGGGTTAGGATTACGGTACATTTTAGGGTACGTGTTAGGGTACGGATGAGGGTACGGCGTAGGTTATGGTTTAGGGTTAGGGTTAGGGTTAGGGTTAGGGTACGGCTTAGGATACGGGTTAGGGTACGGGTTAGGGTACGGGTGAGGGTATGGCGTAGTGTATAGGTTAGGGTTAGGGTTAGGTTTAGGGTATGGCTTAGGGTACGGTGAGGGTACGGGTGAGGGTACTGTGTAGGGTATTGGTTATGGTTAGTGTACGGCTTAGAATACGGGTTAGGGTACGGGTTAGGGTACGGCGTAGGGTATGGTTTAGGGTTAGGGTTAGGGTTAGGGTTAGGGTTAGGGTACGGCTTAGGGTACGGGTTAGGGTACGGGTGAGGGTACGGCGTAGTGTATAGGTTAGGGTTAGGGTTAGGGTTAGGGTACGGCTTAGGGTACGGGTTAGGGTACGGGTGAGGTTATGGCGTAGTGTATAGGTTAGGGTTAGGGTTAGGTTTAGGGTACGGCTTAGGGTATGGGATAGGGTACGGGTGAGGGTACGGCGTAGGGTAGGTGTTAGGTTTAGGGTTAGGGTTAGTGTTAGGGTTAGCGTACGGCTTAGGGTATGGGATAGGTTACATGTGAGGGTACGGCGTAGGGTAGGGGTTAGGGTTAGGTTTAGGGTTAGTGTTAGGGTTAGGGTACTGCTTAGGGTATGGGATAGGGTACGGCGTAGGGTAGCGGTTAGTGTTAGTGTTAGGGTTAGGGTTAGGGTACGGCTTAGGATACGGGTTAGGGTACGGGTGAGGGTACGGCGTAGCGTATGGATTAGGGTTAGGGTTAGGGTACGGCTTAGGGTACGGGTTAGGGTACAGGTGAGGGTACGGCGTAGGTTATGGGTTAAGGTTAGGGTTAGGGTTAGGGTTAGTTTTAGGGTTAGGGATTGGTTTAGGGTACGGTTTAGGATTAGCATACTTGTTCGGGTTAGGGTTTTGGTTAGGGTTAGGGTACGCGTTAGGGTTAGGGTATGGGTTAGGTTTAGGGTACACTTTAGGATTAGGGTATTTATTAAACCTATCCCACTCTCTAGATACCACTTAGCACGTAAAGGAATATTATTTGGGGTTCAGCCATGGAGAAGATTTTAGTCACTAGGATAAGATAAAGAATAAACACATTATAAAAAAATCACATAAGGTTTTCTTTTTAACCTGTTCCTTAAAACACTAGTGTTTAGGAAATCTAATGGAGGCAAAAGCAGTCAAGGGTAGTTTAGGGTTAGGGTTAGGGTTAGGGTTAGTGTTAGGGTTAGGGTACGGCTTAGGGTATGGGATAGGGTATGGGTGAGGGTACGGCATAGGGTAGGGTTTAGGGTTAGGGTTAGTGTTAGGGTTAGGGTTAGGGTATGGCTTAGGGTACGGGTGAGGGTACTGTGTAGGTCATTGGTTAGGGTTAGGTTAAGGCTTAGGATACAGGTTATTGTATGGGTTAGGGTACGGCGCAGGGTATGGGTAAGGGTTAGGGTTAGGGTTAGGGTTAGAGTTAGGGTACGGCTTAGGGTACGGGTTAGGGTACGGGTGAGGGTACGGCGTAGTGTATAGGTTAGGGTTAGGGTTAGGGCACGGCTTAGCGTATGGGATAGGGTACGGGTGAGAGTACGGCGTAGGGTAGGGTTTAGGGTTAGGGTTAGGGTTAGGCTTAGGGTATGGCTTAGGGTACGGATGAGGGTACGGGTGAGGGTACTGCGTAGGGTATTGGTTAGGGTTAGGGTACGGCTTAGGATACGTGTTAGGGTAAGGGTTAGGGTACGGTGTAGAGTGTGGGTTAGGGTTAGGGTTAGTGTTAGGGTTAGGGTTACGGTACGTCTTAGGGTACGTGTTAGGGTACGGGTGAGGTTACGGCGTAGGTTATGGGTTAGGGTTAGGGTTAGGGTTAGGGTTAGGGTACGGCTTAGGGTACGGGTGAGGGTATGGGTGAGGATACTGCCTAGGGTATTGGTTAGGGTTAGGGTACGGCTTAGGATACGGGTTAGGGTACGTGTTAGGGTATGGCGTACGGTATGGGTTAGGGTTAGGGTTAGGGTTAGGGTTAGGGTTAGGGTTAGGGTACGGCTTAGGGTACGGGTTAGGGTACGGGTGAGGTTACGGCGTAGGGTATAGTTTAGGGTTAGGGTTAGGTTTAGGGTACGGCTTAGGATACGGGTTATGGTACGGGTGAGGGTACGGCGTAGCGTATGGTTTAGGGTTAGGGTTAGGGTTAGGGTACGGCTTAGGGTACGGGTTAGGGTACGAGTGAGGTTATGGCGTAGTGTATAGGTTAGGGTTAGGGTTAGGGTTAGGGTATGGCTTAGGGTTCGGGTTAGGGTACGAGTGAGGGTATGGCCAAGTGTATAGGTTAGGGTTAGGGTTAGGGTTAGGGTATGGCTTAGGGTACGGTGAGGGTACGGGTGAGGGTACGGCGTAGGGTATAGTTTAGGGTTAGGGTTAGGGTTAGGGTACGGCTTAGGATACGGGTTAGGGTACGTGTTAGGTTATGGCGTACGGTATGGGTTAGGGTTAGGGTTAGGGTTAGGGTTAGTGTACGGCTTAGGGTACGGGTTAGGGTACGGGTGAGGTTACGGCGTAGGGTATAGTTTAGGGTTAGGGTTAGGGTTAGGGTACGGCTTAGGATACGGGTTAGGGTACGGGTGAGGGTACGGCGTAGCGTATGGTTTAGGGTTAGGGTTAGGGTTAGGGTACGGCTTAGGATACGGGTTAGGGTACGGGTGAGGGTACGGCGTAGCGTATGGTTTAGGGTTAGGGTTAGGGTTAGGTTTAGAGTACGGCTTAGGGTACGGGTTAGGGTACGAGTGAGGGTATGGCGTAGTGTATAGGTTAGGGTTAGGGTTAGCGTATGGCTTAGGGTACGGGTTAGGGTACGAGTGAGTGTATGGCGTAGTGTATAGGTTAGGGTTAGGGTTAGGGTTAGGGTATGGCTTAGGGTACGGTGAGGGTACGGGTGAGGGTACTGTGTAGGGTATTGGTTATGGTTAGGGTACGGCTTAGAATACGGGTTAGGGTACGGGTTAGGGTACGGCGTAGGGTATGGGTTAGGGTTAGGGTTAGGGTTAGGGTTAGGGTTAGGGTACGGCTTAGGGTACGGGTTAGGGTACGGGTGAGGGTACGGCGTAGTGTATAGGTTAGGGTTAGGGTTAGGGTTAGGGTACGGCTTAGGGTACGGGTTAGGGTATGGGTGAGGGTATGGCATAGTGTATAGGTTAGGGTTAGGGTTAGGTTTAGGGTACGGCTTAGGTTATGGGATAGGGTACGGGTGAGGGTACGGCGTAGGGTAGGGGTTAGGTTTAGGGTTAGGGTTAGTGTTAGGGTTAGGGTACGGCTTAGGGTATGGGATAGGTTACGGGTGAGGGTACGGCGTAGGGTAGGGGTTAGGGTTAGGTTTAGGGTTAGTGTTAGGGTTAGGGTACCGCTTAGGGTATGGGATAGGGTACGGCGTAGGGTAGCCATTAGGGTTAGGGTTAGGGTTAGGGTTAGGGTACGGCTTAGGATACGGGTTAGGGTACGGGTGAGGGTACTGCGTAGCGTATGGTTTAGGGTTAGGGTTAGGGTTAGGGTATGCGTTAGGGTTAGGGTATGGGTTAGGGTTAGGGTTAGTGTACGGCTTAGGGTACGGGTTAGGGTACGGGTGAGGTTACGGCGTAGGGTATAGTTTAGGGTTAGGGTTAGGTTTAGGGTACGGCTTAGGATACGGGTTATGGTACGGGTGAGGGTACGGCGTAGCGTATGGTTTAGGGTTAGGGTTAGGGTTAGGGTACGGCTTAGGGTACGGGTTAGGGTACGAGTGAGGTTATGGCGTAGTGTATAGGTTAGGGTTAGGGTTAGGGTTAGGGTATGGCTTAGGGTTCGGGTTAGGGTACGAGTGAGGGTATGGCCAAGTGTATAGGTTAGGGTTAGGGTTAGGGTTAGGGTATGGCTTAGGGTACGGTGAGGGTACGGGTGAGGGTACGGCGTAGGGTATAGTTTAGGGTTAGGGTTAGGGTTAGGGTACGGCTTAGGATACGGGTTAGGGTACGTGTTAGGTTATGGCGTACGGTATGGGTTAGGGTTAGGGTTAGGGTTAGGGTTAGTGTACGGCTTAGGGTACGGGTTAGGGTACGGGTGAGGTTACGGCGTAGGGTATAGTTTAGGGTTAGGGTTAGGGTTAGGGTACGGCTTAGGATACGGGTTAGGGTACGGGTGAGGGTACGGCGTAGCGTATGGTTTAGGGTTAGGGTTAGGGTTAGGGTACGGCTTAGGATACGGGTTAGGGTACGGGTGAGGGTACGGCGTAGCGTATGGTTTAGGGTTAGGGTTAGGGTTAGGTTTAGAGTACGGCTTAGGGTACGGGTTAGGGTACGAGTGAGGGTATGGCGTAGTGTATAGGTTAGGGTTAGGGTTAGCGTATGGCTTAGGGTACGGGTTAGGGTACGAGTGAGTGTATGGCGTAGTGTATAGGTTAGGGTTAGGTTTAGGGTTAGGGTATGGCTTAGGGTACGGTGAGGGTACGGGTGAGGGTACTGTGTAGGGTATTGGTTATGGTTAGGGTACGGCTTAGAATACGGGTTAGGGTACGGGTTAGGGTACGGCGTAGGGTATGGGTTAGGGTTAGGGTTAGGGTTAGGGTTAGGGTTAGGGTACGGCTTAGGGTACGGGTTAGGGTACGGGTGAGGGTACGGCGTAGTGTATAGGTTAGGGTTAGGGTTAGGGTTAGGGTACGGCTTAGGGTACGGGTTAGGGTATGGGTGAGGGTATGGCATAGTGTATAGGTTAGGGTTAGGGTTAGGTTTAGGGTACGGCTTAGGTTATGGGATAGGGTACGGGTGAGGGTACGGCGTAGGGTAGGGGTTAGGTTTAGGGTTAGGGTTAGTGTTAGGGTTAGGGTACGGCTTAGGGTATGGGATAGGTTACGGGTGAGGGTACGGCGTAGGGTAGGGGTTAGGGTTAGGTTTAGGGTTAGTGTTAGGGTTAGGGTACCGCTTAGGGTATGGGATAGGGTACGGCGTAGGGTAGCCATTAGGGTTAGGGTTAGGGTTAGGGTTAGGGTACGGCTTAGGATACGGGTTAGGGTACGGGTGAGGGTACTGCGTAGCGTATGGTTTAGGGTTAGGGTTAGGGTTAGGGTATGCGTTAGGGTTAGGGTATGGGTTAGGGTTAGGGTACACGTTAGGATTAGGGTATTTATTAAACCTATCCCACTCTCTAGATACCACTTAGCACGTAAAGGAATATTATTAGGGATCCAGCCATGGAGAAGATTTTAGTCACTAGGATAAGATAAAGAATAAACACATTATAAAAAAATCACATTAGGATTTTCTTTTTAACCTGTTCCTTAAAACACTAGTGCTTAGGAAATCTAATAGAGGCAAAAGCAATCAAGGGTAGTTTAGGGTTAGGGTTAGGGTTAGGGTTAGTGTTAGGGTTAGGGTACGGCTTAGGGTATGGGATAGGGTACGGGTGAGGGTACGGCGTAGGGTAGGGGTTAGGGTTAGGGTTAGGGTTGGGGTTAGGGTATGGCTTAGGGTACGGGTGAGGGTACGGGTGAGGGTACTGTGTAGGGTATTGGTTATGGTTAGGGTACGGCTTAGAATACGGGTTAGGGTACGGGTTAGGGTACGGCGTAGGATATGGGTTAGGGTTAGGGTTAGGGTTAGGGCTGGGTGCGGCTTAGGGTACGGGTTAGGGTACGGGTGAGGGTACGGCATAGTGTATAGGTTAGGGTTAGGTTTAGGGTTAGGGTACGGCTTAGGGTACGGGTTAGGGTACGGGTGAGGGTATGGCGTAGTGTATAGGTTAGGGTTAGGGTTAGGGTTAGGGTACAGCTTAGGGTATGGGATAGGGTACGGGTGAGGGTACGGCGTAGGGTAGGGGTTAGGGTTAGGTTTAGGGTTAGTGTTAGGGTTAGGGTACCGCTTAGGTTTTGGGATAGGGTACGGCGTAGGGTAGCGGTTAGGGTTAGGGTTAGGGTTAGGGTTAGGGTACGGCTTAGGATACGGGTTAGGGTACGGGTGAGGGTACGGCGTAGCGTATGTGTTAGGGTTCGGGTTAGGGTACGGCTTAGGGTATGGGTTAGGATACGTGTGTGGTTACGGCGTAGAGTATGGTTTAGGGTTAGGATTAGTGTTAGGGTTAGGGTACCGCTTAGGGTATGGGATAGGGTACGGCGTAGGGTAGCGGTTAGGGTTAGGGTTAGGCTTAGGGTTAGGGTACGGCTTAGGGTACGGGTTAGGGTACGGGTGAGGGTACGGCGTAGGGTATGGGTTAGGTTTAGGGTTAGGGTTAGGGTTAGTTTTAGGGTTAGGGATAGTTTTGGGTACGGGTTAGGATTAGCGTATGTGTTAGGGTTAGGATTTGGGTTAGGTTTAGGGTACGCGTTCGGGTTAGCGTATGGGTTAGGGCTAGGGTACACGTTAGGATTAGGGTATTTATTAAACCTATCCCACTCTCTAGATACCACTTAGCACGTAAAGGAATATTATTTGGTGTCCAGCCATGGAGAAGATTTTAGTCACTAGGATAAGATAAAGAATAAACACATTATAAAAAAATCACATAAGGTTTTCTTTTTAACCTGTTCCTTAAAACACTAGTGTTTAGGAAATCTAATGGAGGCAAAAGCAGTAAAGGGTAGTTTAGGGTTAGGGTTAGGGTTAGGGTTAGGGGAGGGCTTAGGATACCGGTGAGGGTACTGGTGAGGGTACTGCGTAGGTTATTGGTTAGGGTTAGGGTACGGCTTAGGATACGGGTTAGGATATGGGTTAGGTTACGGCGTTGGGTATGGGTGAGGGTTAGGGTTAGGGTTAGGGTAAGGCTTTGGGTACGGGTTAGGGTACGGGTGAGGGTACGGCGTAGGGTAGAGGTTAGGGTTAGGTTTAGGGTTAGGGTACGGCTTAGGATACGGGTTAGGGTATGGGTGAGGGTACGGCGTAGCGTATGGGTTAGGGTTAGGGTTAGGGTTAGGGTTAGTTTTAGGGTTAGGGATTGGTTTAGGGTACGGGTGAGGATTAGCGTACGTGTTAGGGTTAGGGTTTGGGTTAGGGTTAGGGTACGCATTAGGGTTAGGGTTAGGGTACACGTTAGGATTAGGGTATTTATTAAACCTATCCCACTCTCTAGATACCACTTAGCACGTAAAGGAATATTATTTAGGGTCCAGCCATGGAGAAGATTTTCGTTACTAGGATAAGATAAAGAATAAACACATTATAAAAAAATCACATTAGGATTTTCTTTTTAACCTGTTCCTTAAAACACTAGTGCTTAGGAAATCTAATGGAGGCAAAAGCAGTCAAGGGTAGTTTAGGGTTAGGGTTAGGGTTAGGGTTAGTGTTAGGGTTAGGGTACGGCTTATGGTATGGGATAGGGTATGGGTGAGGGTACGGCATAGGGTAGGGTTTAGGGTTAGGGTTAGTGTTAGGGTTAGGGTTAGGGTATGGCTTAGGGTACGGGTGAGGGTACTGTGTAGGTCATTGGTTAGGGTTAGGTTAAGGCTTAGGATACAGGTTATTGTATGGGTTAGGGTACGGCGCAGGGTATGGGTAAGGGTTAGGGTTAGGGTTAGGGTTAGAGTTAGGGTACGGCTTAGGGTATGGGTTAGGGTACGGGTGAGGGTACGGCATAGTGTATAGGTTAGGGTTAGGGTTAGGGTACGGCTTTGGGTACGGGTTAGGTTACGGGTGAGGGTACGGCGTAGGGTATGGGTTAGGGTTAGGGTTAGGGTTAGTGTTAGTGTTAGGGTTAGGGTACGGCTTAGCGTATGGGATAGGGTACGGGTGAGGGTACGGCGTAGGGTAGGGGTTAGGGTTAGAGTTAGGGTTAGGGTTGGGGTTAGGGTACGGCTTAGGGTACGGGTGAGGGTACGGGTGAGGGTACTGCGTAGGGTATTGGTTAGGGTTAGGATACGGCTTAGGATACGGGTTAGGGTACGGGTTATGGTATGGCGTAGGGTATGGGTTAGGGTTAGGGTTAGGGTTAGGGTTAGGGTACGGCTTAGAATACGGGTTAGGGTACGGGTGAGGGTACGGCGTAGCGTATGGGTTAGGGTTAGGGTTAGGGTACGTCTTAGGGTACGGGTTAGGGTACGGGTGAGTGTACGGCGTAGGGTAAGGGTTAGGGTTAGGGTTAGGGTTAGGGTTAGTTTTAGGGTTAGGGATTGGTTTAGGGTACGGGTTAGGATTAGCGTACGTGTTAGGGTTAGGTTTTTTGTTAGGGTTAGGGTACGCGTTAGGGTTAGGGTATGGGTTAGGTTTAGGGTACACGTTAGGATTAGGGTATTTATTAAATCTATCCCACTCTCTAGATACCACTTAGCACGTAAAGGAAGATTATTAGGGATCCAGCCATGGAGAAGATTTTAGTCACTAGGATAAGATAAAGAATAAACACATTATAAAAAAATCACATTAGGATTTTCTTTTTAACCTGTTCCTTAAAACACTAGTGCTTAGGAAATCTAATAGAGGCAAAAGCAATCAAGGGTAGTTTAGGGTTAGGGTTAGGGTTAGGGTTAGTGTTAGGGTTAGGGTACGGCTTAGCGTATGGGATAGGGTACGGGTGAGGGTACGGCGTAGGGTAGGGGTTAGGGTTAGGGTTAGGGTTAGGGTTAGGGTATGGCTTAGGGTACGGGTGAGGGTACGGGTGAGGGTACTGCGTAGGGTATTGGTTAGGGTTAGGGTACGGCTTAGGATACGTGTTAGGGTACGGGTTAGGGTACGGTGTAGAGTGTGGGTTAGGGTTAGGGTTAGTGTTAGGGTTAGGGTTACGGTACGTTTTAGGGTACGTGTTAGGGTACGGGTGAGGGTACGGCGTAGGTTATGGGTTAGGGTTAGTGTTAGGGTTAGGGTTAGGGTACGGCTTAGGATACGGGTTAGGGTACGGGTTAGGGTACGGTTGAGGGTATGGCGTAGTGTATAGGTTAGGGTTAGGGTTAGGTTTAGGGTATGGCTTAGGGTACGGTGAGGGTACGGGTGAGGGTACTGTGTAGGGTATTGGTTATGGTTAGGGTACGGCTTAGAATACGGGTTAGGGTACGGGTTAGGGTACGGCGTAGGGTATGGGTTAGGGTTAGGGTTAGGGTTAGGGTACGGGTGAGGGTACGGCGTAGTGTATAGGTTAGGGTTAGGGTTAGGGTACGGCTTAGGGTACGGGTTAGGGTACAGGTGAGGGTATGGCGTAGTGTATAGGTTAGGGTTAGGGTTAGGTTTAGGGTACAGCTTAGGGTATGGGATAGGGTACGGGTGAGGGTACGGCGTAGGGTAAGGGTTAGGTTTAGGGTTAGGATTAGTGTTAGGGTTAGGGTACGGCTTAGGGTATGGGATAGGTTACGGGTGAAGGTACGGCGTAGGGTAGGGGTTAGGGTTAGGTTTAGGGTTAGTGTTAGGGTTAGGGTACCGCTTAGGGTATGGGATAGGGTACGGCGTAGGGTAGCTGTTAGGGTTAGGGTTAGGGTTAAGGTTAGGGTACGGCTTAGGATACGGGTTAGGGTACGGGTGAGAGTACTGCGTAGCGTATGGTTTAGGGTTAGGGTTAGGATTAGGGTACGCGTTAGGGTTAGGGTATGGGTTAGGGTTAGGGTACACGTTAGGATTAGGGTATTTATTAAACCTATCCCACTCTCTAGATACCACTTAGCACGTAAAGGAATATTATTAGGGATACAGCCATGGAGAAAATTTTAGTCACTAGGATAAGATAAAGAATAAACACATTATAAAAAAATCACATTAGGATTTTCTTTTTAACCTGTTCCTTAAAACACTAGTGTTTAGGAAATCTAATAGAGGCAAAAGCAATCAAGGGTAGTTTAGGGTTAGGGTTAGGGTTAGGTTTAGTGTTAGTGTTAGGGTATGGCTTAGGGTATGGGATAGGGTACGTGTGAGGGTACGGCGTAGGGTAGGGGTTAGGGTAAGGGTTAGGGTACGGCTTAGGGTACGGGTTAGGTTACGGGTGAGGGTACGGCATAGGGTATGGGTTAGGATTAGGGTTAGGGTTAGTGTTAGTGTTAGGGTTAGGGTACGGCTTAGCGTATGGGATAGGGTACGGGTGAGGGTACGGCGTAGGGTAGGGGTTAGGGTTAGGGTTAGGGTTAGGGTTAGGGTATGGCTTAGGGTACGGGTGAGGGTACGGGTGAGGGTACTGCGTAGGGTATTGGTTAGGGTTAGGGTACGGCTTAGGATACGTGTTAGGGTACGGGTTAGGGTACGGTGTAGAGTGTGGGTTAGGGTTAGGGTTAGTGTTAGGGTTAGGATTACGGTACATTTTAGGGTACGTGTTAGGGTACGGATGAGGGTACGGCGTAGGTTATGGTTTAGGGTTAGGGTTAGGGTTAGGGTTAGGGTACGGCTTAGGATACGGGTTAGGGTACGGGTTAGGGTACGGGTGAGGGTATGGCGTAGTGTATAGGTTAGGGTTAGGGTTAGGTTTAGGGTATGGCTTAGGGTACGGTGAGGGTACGGGTGAGGGTACTGTGTAGGGTATTGGTTATGGTTAGTGTACGGCTTAGAATACGGGTTAGGGTACGGGTTAGGGTACGGCGTAGGGTATGGTTTAGGGTTAGGGTTAGGGTTAGGGTTAGGGTTAGGGTACGGCTTAGGGTACGGGTTAGGGTACGGGTGAGGGTACGGCGTAGTGTATAGGTTAGGGTTAGGGTTAGGGTTAGGGTACGGCTTAGGGTACGGGTTAGGGTACGGGTGAGGTTATGGCGTAGTGTATAGGTTAGGGTTAGGGTTAGGTTTAGGGTACGGCTTAGGGTATGGGATAGGGTACGGGTGAGGGTACGGCGTAGGGTAGGTGTTAGGTTTAGGGTTAGGGTTAGTGTTAGGGTTAGCGTACGGCTTAGGGTATGGGATAGGTTACATGTGAGGGTACGGCGTAGGGTAGGGGTTAGGGTTAGGTTTAGGGTTAGTGTTAGGGTTAGGGTACTGCTTAGGGTATGGGATAGGGTACGGCGTAGGGTAGCGGTTAGTGTTAGTGTTAGGGTTAGGGTTAGGGTACGGCTTAGGATACGGGTTAGGGTACGGGTGAGGGTACGGCGTAGCGTATGGATTAGGGTTAGGGTTAGGGTACGGCTTAGGGTACGGGTTAGGGTACAGGTGAGGGTACGGCGTAGGTTATGGGTTAAGGTTAGGGTTAGGGTTAGGGTTAGTTTTAGGGTTAGGGATTGGTTTAGGGTACGGTTTAGGATTAGCATACTTGTTCGGGTTAGGGTTTTGGTTAGGGTTAGGGTACGCGTTAGGGTTAGGGTACGGGTTAGGTTTAGGGTACACTTTAGGATTAGGGTATTTATTAAACCTATCCCACTCTCTAGATACCACTTAGCACGTAAAGGAATATTATTTGGGGTTCAGCCATGGAGAAGATTTTAGTCACTAGGATAAGATAAAGAATAAACACATTATAAAAAAATCACATAAGGTTTTCTTTTTAACCTGTTCCTTAAAACACTAGTGTTTAGGAAATCTAATGGAGGCAAAAGCAGTCAAGGGTAGTTTAGGGTTAGGGTTAGGGTTAGGGTTAGTGTTAGGGTTAGGGTACGGCTTAGGGTATGGGATAGGGTATGGGTGAGGGTACGGCATAGGGTAGGGTTTAGGGTTAGGGTTAGTGTTAGGGTTAGGGTTAGGGTATGGCTTAGGGTACGGGTGAGGGTACTGTGTAGGTCATTGGTTAGGGTTAGGTTAAGGCTTAGGATACAGGTTATTGTATGGGTTAGGGTACGGCGCAGGGTATGGGTAAGGGTTAGGGTTAGGGTTAGGGTTAGAGTTAGGGTACGGCTTAGGGTACGGGTTAGGGTACGGGTGAGGGTACGGCGTAGTGTATAGGTTAGGGTTAGGGTTAGGGCACGGCTTAGCGTATGGGATAGGGTACGGGTGAGAGTACGGCGTAGGGTAGGGTTTAGGGTTAGGGTTAGGGTTAGGCTTAGGGTATGGCTTAGGGTACGGATGAGGGTACGGGTGAGGGTACTGCGTAGGGTATTGGTTAGGGTTAGGGTACGGCTTAGGATACGTGTTAGGGTAAGGGTTAGGGTACGGTGTAGAGTGTGGGTTAGGGTTAGGGTTAGTGTTAGGGTTAGGGTTACGGTACGTCTTAGGGTACGTGTTAGGGTACGGGTGAGGTTACGGCGTAGGTTATGGGTTAGGGTTAGGGTTAGGGTTAGGGTTAGGGTACGGCTTAGGGTACGGGTGAGGGTATGGGTGAGGATACTGCCTAGGGTATTGGTTAGGGTTAGGGTACGGCTTAGGATACGGGTTAGGGTACGTGTTAGGGTATGGCGTACGGTATGGGTTAGGGTTAGGGTTAGGGTTAGGGTTAGGGTTAGGGTTAGGGTACGGCTTAGGGTACGGGTTAGGGTACGGGTGAGGTTACGGCGTAGGGTATAGTTTAGGGTTAGGGTTAGGTTTAGGGTTAGTGTTAGGGTTAGGGTACCGCTTAGGGTATGGGATAGGGTACGGCGTAGGGTAGCCATTAGGGTTAGGGTTAGGGTTAGGGTTAGGGTACGGCTTAGGATACGGGTTAGGGTACGGGTGAGGGTACTGCGTAGCGTATGGTTTAGGGTTAGGGTTAGGGTTAGGGTATGCGTTAGGGTTAGGGTATGGGTTAGGGTTAGGGTTAGTGTACGGCTTAGGGTACGGGTTAGGGTACGGGTGAGGTTACGGCGTAGGGTATAGTTTAGGGTTAGGGTTAGGTTTAGGGTACGGCTTAGGATACGGGTTATGGTACGGGTGAGGGTACGGCGTAGCGTATGGTTTAGGGTTAGGGTTAGGGTTAGGGTACGGCTTAGGGTACGGGTTAGGGTACGAGTGAGGTTATGGCGTAGTGTATAGGTTAGGGTTAGGGTTAGGGTTAGGGTATGGCTTAGGGTTCGGGTTAGGGTACGAGTGAGGGTATGGCCAAGTGTATAGGTTAGGGTTAGGGTTAGGGTTAGGGTATGGCTTAGGGTACGGTGAGGGTACGGGTGAGGGTACGGCGTAGGGTATAGTTTAGGGTTAGGGTTAGGGTTAGGGTACGGCTTAGGATACGGGTTAGGGTACGTGTTAGGTTATGGCGTACGGTATGGGTTAGGGTTAGGGTTAGGGTTAGGGTTAGTGTACGGCTTAGGGTACGGGTTAGGGTACGGGTGAGGTTACGGCGTAGGGTATAGTTTAGGGTTAGGGTTAGGGTTAGGGTACGGCTTAGGATACGGGTTAGGGTACGGGTGAGGGTACGGCGTAGCGTATGGTTTAGGGTTAGGGTTAGGGTTAGGGTACGGCTTAGGATACGGGTTAGGGTACGGGTGAGGGTACGGCGTAGCGTATGGTTTAGGGTTAGGGTTAGGGTTAGGTTTAGAGTACGGCTTAGGGTACGGGTTAGGGTACGAGTGAGGGTATGGCGTAGTGTATAGGTTAGGGTTAGGGTTAGCGTATGGCTTAGGGTACGGGTTAGGGTACGAGTGAGTGTATGGCGTAGTGTATAGGTTAGGGTTAGGTTTAGGGTTAGGGTATGGCTTAGGGTACGGTGAGGGTACGGGTGAGGGTACTGTGTAGGGTATTGGTTATGGTTAGGGTACGGCTTAGAATACGGGTTAGGGTACGGGTTAGGGTACGGCGTAGGGTATGGGTTAGGGTTAGGGTTAGGGTTAGGGTTAGGGTTAGGGTACGGCTTAGGGTACGGGTTAGGGTACGGGTGAGGGTACGGCGTAGTGTATAGGTTAGGGTTAGGGTTAGGGTTAGGGTACGGCTTAGGGTACGGGTTAGGGTATGGGTGAGGGTATGGCATAGTGTATAGGTTAGGGTTAGGGTTAGGTTTAGGGTACGGCTTAGGTTATGGGATAGGGTACGGGTGAGGGTACGGCGTAGGGTAGGGGTTAGGTTTAGGGTTAGGGTTAGTGTTAGGGTTAGGGTACGGCTTAGGGTATGGGATAGGTTACGGGTGAGGGTACGGCGTAGGGTAGGGGTTAGGGTTAGGTTTAGGGTTAGTGTTAGGGTTAGGGTACCGCTTAGGGTATGGGATAGGGTACGGCGTAGGGTAGCCATTAGGGTTAGGGTTAGGGTTAGGGTTAGGGTACGGCTTAGGATACGGGTTAGGGTACGGGTGAGGGTACTGCGTAGCGTATGGTTTAGGGTTAGGGTTAGGGTTAGGGTATGCGTTAGGGTTAGGGTATGGGTTAGGGTTAGGGTACACGTTAGGATTAGGGTATTTATTAAACCTATCCCACTCTCTAGATACCACTTAGCACGTAAAGGAATATTATTAGGGATCCAGCCATGGAGAAGATTTTAGTCACTAGGATAAGATAAAGAATAAACACATTATAAAAAAATCACATTAGGATTTTCTTTTTAACCTGTTCCTTAAAACACTAGTGCTTAGGAAATCTAATAGAGGCAAAAGCAATCAAGGGTAGTTTAGGGTTAGGGTTAGGGTTAGGGTTAGTGTTAGGGTTAGGGTACGGCTTAGGGTATGGGATAGGGTACGGGTGAGGGTACGGCGTAGGGTAGGGGTTAGGGTTAGGGTTAGGGTTGGGGTTAGGGTATGGCTTAGGGTACGGGTGAGGGTACGGGTGAGGGTACTGTGTAGGGTATTGGTTATGGTTAGGGTACGGCTTAGAATACGGGTTAGGGTACGGGTTAGGGTACGGCGTAGGATATGGGTTAGGGTTAGGGTTAGGGTTAGGGCTGGGTGCGGCTTAGGGTACGGGTTAGGGTACGGGTGAGGGTACGGCATAGTGTATAGGTTAGGGTTAGGTTTAGGGTTAGGGTACGGCTTAGGGTACGGGTTAGGGTACGGGTGAGGGTATGGCGTAGTGTATAGGTTAGGGTTAGGGTTAGGGTTAGGGTACAGCTTAGGGTATGGGATAGGGTACGGGTGAGGGTACGGCGTAGGGTAGGGGTTAGGGTTAGGTTTAGGGTTAGTGTTAGGGTTAGGGTACCGCTTAGGTTTTGGGATAGGGTACGGCGTAGGGTAGCGGTTAGGGTTAGGGTTAGGGTTAGGGTTAGGGTACGGCTTAGGATACGGGTTAGGGTACGGGTGAGGGTACGGCGTAGCGTATGTGTTAGGGTTCGGGTTAGGGTACGGCTTAGGGTATGGGTTAGGATACGTGTGTGGTTACGGCGTAGAGTATGGTTTAGGGTTAGGATTAGTGTTAGGGTTAGGGTACCGCTTAGGGTATGGGATAGGGTACGGCGTAGGGTAGCGGTTAGGGTTAGGGTTAGGCTTAGGGTTAGGGTACGGCTTAGGGTACGGGTTAGGGTACGGGTGAGGGTACGGCGTAGGGTATGGGTTAGGTTTAGGGTTAGGGTTAGGGTTAGTTTTAGGGTTAGGGATAGTTTTGGGTACGGGTTAGGATTAGCGTATGTGTTAGGGTTAGGATTTGGGTTAGGTTTAGGGTACGCGTTCGGGTTAGCGTATGGGTTAGGGCTAGGGTACACGTTAGGATTAGGGTATTTATTAAACCTATCCCACTCTCTAGATACCACTTAGCACGTAAAGGAATATTATTTGGTGTCCAGCCATGGAGAAGATTTTAGTCACTAGGATAAGATAAAGAATAAACACATTATAAAAAAATCACATTAGGATTTTCTTTTTAACCTGTTCCTTAAAACACTAGTGCTTAGGAAATCTAATGGAGGCAAAAGCAGTCAAGGGTAGTTTAGGGTTAGGGTTAGGGTTAGGGTTAGTGTTAGGGTTAGGGTACGGCTTAGGGTATGGGATAGGGTACGGGTGAGGGTACGGCGTAGGGTAGGGTTTAGGGTTAGGGTTAGGTTTAGGGTACGGGTGAGGGTAAGGGTGAGGATACTGCGTAGGGTATTGGTTAGGATTAGGGTATGGCTTAGGATACGGGTTAGGGTACGGGTGAGGGTACGGCGTAGCGTATGGGTTTGGGTTAGGGTTAGGGTACGACTTAGGGTACGGGTTAGGGTACGGGTGACGGTACGGCGTAGGGTATATGTTAGGGTTACGCTTAGTTTTAGGGTTACGTCAAGGTATAGGGTACAGGTTAGGATGAGGGTACTTGTTAGGGTTAGGCTATGGGTTAGGGTTAGGGTTCACGTTAGGGTTAGGTCATTTATTAAACCTATCCCACTCTCTACATACCACTTAGCGCGTAAAGGAATGTAATTTGGGTTCCAACCATGGAGAAAATTTTAGACACTAGGATAAGATAAAGAATACACACATTATAAATAAGTCACATTAGCATTTTATTTTTAACCTGTTCCTTAAAACACTAGTGCTTAGGAAATCTATTGGAGACAAAAGCAGTCAAGGGTAGTTTACAGTTAGTGTTAGGGTTAGGGTTAGGGTTAGGGTATGGCTTAGAGTAAGGGTGAGGGTACGGCGTAGGATATGTGTTAGGGTTAGTCTTAGGGTTAGGGTTAGAGTTAGGGTACGGCTTAGGGTACGGGTTAGGGTAAGAGTGAGGGTACGGAGTAGGGTATGGGTTAGGATTACGGTTAGGGTTAGGGTACGGCTTAGGATACGGGTTAGGGTAAGGGTGAGGGTATGGCAAAGGATATGGGTTAGGCTATGAGTTATTGTTAGGGTTAGGGTACGGCTTTGGGTACGGGTTAGGGAACGCGTGAGTGTACGGCGTAGGGTATGGGTTAGGTTTAGAGTTAGGGTTAGGGTTAGGGTACGGGTTAGGGTACGGTTGAGGGTACGGGTTAGTGTATTGATTAGGGTTAGGGTTAGGGTTCGGGTTAGGGTAAGGGTGAGGGTACGGCATAGGATATGGGTTAGGCTTAGTGTTATGGTTAGGGTTAGGGTACGGCTTTGGGTATGGGTTAGGGAACACGTGAGTGTACGGCGTAGGGTATGGGTTAGGGTGAGGGTTAGGGTTAGGGTTAGGGTTAGGGTTAGGGTACGGCTTTGGGTACGGGTGAGGGTACCTCGTTGGGTATGTGTTACGGTTAGGGGTAGGGTACGACTTTGGGTACGGTTTAGGGTCCGGGTTAGGTTACGGCATAGGGTATGGCTTAAGGTTAGTTTTAGGGTTAGGGTTAGGGTACTGCTTATGGTACGGGTTAGAGTACGGGTGAGAGGTTTAGGGTATGGGTAAGGGTTAGTGTATGCATTAGAGTTAGTGTATTTATTAAACATATCCCACTCTCTAGATACCATTTAGCACGTAAAGTGAAGAGGCTGGAATGGCGAACCCGAGCACAAGGAGAGGAGAAATGAGGTGCGTTTTAGAAACCTTTCCCAATCTCACGGCATACCATCTTCTGGGTTTCCCATGCATGTTTTGATGTAGGAAGATGCCCTTGTACCTGGAGATTTGAGACCCATGGGGTGTGTACCCCGCGGTGTTACTTTAAAATATCTGGGTTTGCTCACCCAACCTCACCAATCCTCTCAGCCCCAAGAGTGTCCAGCCTTATGTCTCATCCAGCTGTGGGTCTAGATATGGTCAATCCAAGTTGCATCAGAGACCCTGAACGGATTTTGTAAGAATTTCTATTTCACTGTCTTTGTTTTGTGGGTTTTTTAAAGTAATTTATGTTTAGAATGGGGCTTGGCTGCTTTTCCCTGCTGTGTTTATGCCGCTTTACACACTCTTGATTCACTTGCAGAGAGATATCGATACATAGGTTTTCAGATTCTTACTAGTCAGATATATTCTTGTGCGGTGACTAGGGGGTGTTGAGTCCAGTTCACTGAGCAGGGAGTAGGCTTTGTCTATTACATATTTGGCTTATGGAGCGGTCTCTGAGCTAATTTCAAACCCTTGTTTTATGCATCACCCCACCTCACCTTTCCCGTTAAGCAGCCATAGTGTGTCTTCTAAAGGTGTGACTCTGTTCTGTTTTGTAATTCAGTTCAAGTGTAGCGATTTTGACATTCCCTCTATAAGCGATATCTTAGGATAAGTGTCTTTTTCTGTGTGACTTATTTCACTTAGAATCATCGTCGCTAAATCCACTCATCATGCTGCTAACTAGCCTTATGACATTGATCTCATGGCTGAGTGATATTCCATTGGGCCAAGTACCACTATTTCTTTATCCATTTTTCTCTTTCTGGGATATTGAAGGTGTACCGAAGTGATGGTTCTTGGAAGCAGAGCAGCCGTAAACTTTGGGGTGCCTGTGTCTTGTTGATTTTTAGTTTTCCCCATTTATACACCCATGAGTGGAAGTGCCCTATGCTCTCTACGCTGTGTTTATTACTTGTTTGAGGACACACCGTACTCTTCTCCAGAGTGCCTGTTGGCAATTTACATCCCGCCCATCAGCGTAGCAAGGCTCCCATGTCTCCATGGCCTGTCCTGCTTTTCTTGTTTTTACACTTTGTTCAGCATGGCCCTTTTGACCGAGGGCAAGCGAGACTTCTTTGTAGCGCTGATTTGCCCTTCCGGCTTGCTTGGTTGGCCAAAAAGGGCGTATGCGTTTTTTCCTGAATATATTCAGGAAAAAACGCATACGCCCTTTTTGGCCAAGGTCATCATTGTCAACGTTGTGCCGCTTTTCATGTGCTTTAAAGGCGAGTCGAATCTACCTCCTGAAATCTGTTTCTTGCAAATCTGCCTTGCTTTTGAATCCTCTTCATTGCCTTCCCTCAATATAATTGTGGACGAGAGTTATCATTTATAACTCTGCACGTTTCTGAATTGCAGTGCCCCTGAGCTCCATTTGTCTACTCGCTTTTTTGGGAGCTGGCCGCAAAAGCGCAGGATTGCTTCAGGCCCTTTTTTGGTTCTGGGGGGCAGGCTGAGCCTGTGGTTCATTCTTCTTCCTGATGGGAAAATGGAGTGACCTGTGCCTGTCCCAACACCTAGGGCTAGTCTCTCGTTGGTTCCCCGTCTTCCCGTTCATCCTCAGGACAAATTGCAACCTGTACGAAACAGGAGGTTAAAGGTGCTGATTCTCCAAGTAGGGAGATGGTTAGTGAAGCGGCTGGAATGGCAAACCCGAGCACAAGGAGAGGAGAAATGAGGTGCGTTTTAGAAACCTTTCCCGATCTCACGGCATACCATCTTCTGGGTTTCCCATGCATGTTTGGATGTAGGAAGATGCCCTTGTACCTGGAGATTTGAGACCCATGGGGTGTGTACCCCGCGGTGTTACTTTAAAGTATCTGGGTTTGCTCACTCAACCTCACCAATCCTCTCAGCCCCAAGAGTGTCCAGCCTTATGTCTCATCCAGCTGTGAGTCTAGATATGGTCAATCCAGGTTGCATCAGAGACCCTGAACGGATTTTGTAAGAATTTCTCTTTCACTGTCTTTGTTTTGTGGGTTTTTTAAAGTAATTTATGTTTAGAATGGGGCTTGGCTGCTTTTCCCTGCTGTGTTGATGCCGCTTTACACCCTCTTGATTCACTTGCAGAGAGATATCGATACATAGGTTTTCAGATTCTTACTAGTCAGATATATTCTTGTGCGGTGACTAGGGGGTGTTGAGTCCAGTTCACTGAGCAGGGAGTAGGCCTTGTCTATTACATATTTGGCTTATGGAGCGGTCTCTGAGCTAATTTCAAACCCTTGTTTTATGCATCACCCCACCTCACCTTTCCCGTTAAGCAGCCATAGTGTGTCTTCTAAAGGTGTGACTCTGTTCTGTTTTGAAATTCAGTTCAAGTGTAGCGATTTTGACATTCCCTCTATAAGTGATACCTTAGGATAAGTGTCTTTTTCTGTGTGACTTATTTCACTTAGAATCATCGTCGCTAAATCCACTCATCATGCTCCTAACTAGCCTTATGACATTGATTTCATGGCTGAGTGATATTCCATTGTGCCAAGTACCACCATTTGTTTATCCATTTTTCTCTTTCCTGGGATATTGAAGGTGTACTGAAGTGGAGGTTCTTGGAAACAGAGCAGCCGTAAAGTTTGGGGTGCCTGTGTCTTGTTGATTTTTAGTTTTCCCAATTTATACGCCCTTGACTGGAAGTGCCCTATGCTCTCTAAGCTGTGTTTATTACTTGTTTCAGGACACACCGTACACTTCTCCAGAGGGCCTGTTGGCAATTTACATCCCGCCCATCAGCGTAGCAAGGCTCCCATGTCTCCATGGCCTGTCCTGCTTTTCTGGTTTTTACACTTTCTTCAGCATGGCCCTTTTGACCGAGGGCAAGCGAGATTTCTTTGTAGCGCTGATTTGCCCTTCCGGCTTGCTTGGTTGGCCAAAAAGGGCATATGCGTTTTTTCCTGAATATATTCAGGAAAAAACGCATATGCCCTTTTTGGCCAAGGGCATCATTGTCAACGTTTTTCCGCTTTTCATGTGCTTTAAAGGCGAGTCGAATCTACCTCCTGAAATCTGTTTCCTGCAAATCTGCCTTGCTTTCAAATCCTCTTCGTTGCCTTCCCTCAATATATTTGTGGACGAGAGTTCTCATTTATAACTCTGCACGTTTGTGAATTGCAGTGCCCCTGAGCTCCATTTGTCTACTCGCTTTTTTGGGAGCTGGCCGCAAAAGCGCAGGATTGCTTCAGGCCCTATTTTGGTTCTGGGGGGCAGGCTGAGCCTGTGGTTCATTCTTCTTCCTGATGGGAAAATGGAGTAACCTACGCCTGTCCCAACACCTAGGGCTAGTCTCTCGTTGGTTCCGCGTCTTCCCGTTCATCCTCAGGACAAATTGCAACCTGTACAATCAGGAGGTTAAAGGTGCTGATTCTCCAAGTAGGGAGATGGTTAGTCAAGCGGCTGGAATGGCGAACCCGAGCACAAGGAGAGGAGAAATGAGGTGCGTTTTAGAAGCCTTTCCCGATCTCACGGCATAAAATTCTCTGGGTTTCCCATGCATGTTTTGATGTAGGAAGATGCCCTTGTACCTGGAGATTTGAGACCCATGGGGTGGGTACCCCGCAGTGTTACTTTAAAGTATCTGCATTTGCTCACCCAACCTCACCAATCCTCTGAGCCCCAAGAGTGTCCAGCCTTATGTCTCATCCAGCTGTGGGTCTAGATATGGGCAATCCAGGTTGCATCAGAGACCCTGAACGGATTTTGTAAGAATTTCTCTCTCTTTCACTGTCTTTGTTTTGTGGGTTTTTTAAAGTAATTTATGTTTAGAATCGGGCTTGGCTGCTTTTCCCTGCTGTGTTGATGCCGCTTTAAACCCTCTTGATTCACTTGCAGAGAGATATCTATACATAGGTTTTCAGATTCTTACTAGTCAGATATATTCTTGTGTGGTGACTAGGGTGTGTTGAGTCCAGTTCACTGAGCAGGGAGTAGGCCTTGTCTATTACATATTTGGCTTATGGAGCGGTCTCTGAGCTAATTTCAAACCCTTGTTTTATGCATCACCCCACCTCACCTTTCCCGTTAAGCAGCCATAGTGTGTCTTCTAAAGGTGTGACTCTGTTCTGTTTTGTAATTCAGTTCAAGTGTAGCGATTTTGACATTCCCTCTATAAGCGATATCTTAGGATAAGTGTCTTTTTCTGTGTGACTTATTTCACTTAGAATCATCGTACCTAAATCCACTCATCATGCTGCTAACTAGCCTTATGACATTGATTTCATGGCTGAGTGATATTCCATTGTGCCAAGTACTACCATTTCTTTATCCATTTTTCTCTTTCCTGGGATATTGAAGGTGTACCGAAGTGGAGGTTCTTGGAAACAGAGCAGCTGTAAAGTTTGGGGTGCCTGTGTCTTGTTGATTTTTAGTTTTCCCAATTTATACGCCCATGAGTGGAAGTGCCCTATGCTCTCTAAGCTGTGTTTATTACTTGTTTCAGGACACACCGTACACTTCTCCAGAGTGCCTGTTGGCAATTTACATCCCGCCCATCAGCGTAGCAAGGCTCGCATGTCTCCATGGCCTGTCCTGCTTTTCTGGTTTTTACACTTTTTTCAGCATGGCGCTTTTGACCGAGGGCAAGCGAGACTTCTTTGTAGCGCTGATTTGCCCTTCCGGCTTGCTTGGTTGGCCAAAAACGGCGTATGCGTTTTTTCCTGAATATATTCAGGAAAAAACGCATACGCCGTTTTTGGCCAAGGGCATCATTGTCAACGTTTTGCCGCTTTTCATGTGCTTTACAGGCGATTCGAATCTACATCCTGAAATCTGTTTCCTGAAAATCTGCCTTGCTTTCAAATCCTCTTCGTTGCCTTCCCTCAATATATTTGTGGACGAGAGTTCTCATTGATAACTCTGCACGTTTGTGAATTGCAGTGCCCCTGAGCTCCATTTGTCTACTCGCTTTTTTGGGAGCTGGCCGCAAAAGCGCAGGATTGCTTCAGGCCCTATTTTGGTTCTGGGGGGCAGGCTGAGCCTGTGGTTCATTCTTCTTCCTGATGGAAAAATGGAGTGACCTGTGCCTGTCCCAACACCTAGGGCTAGTCTCTCGTTGGTTGCCCGTCTTCCCGTTCATCCTCAGGAAAATTGCAACCTGTACGATACAGGAGTTTAAAGATGCTGATTCTCCAGGTAGGGAGATGGTGAATCAAGCGGCTGGAATGGGGAACCCGAGCACAAGGAGAGGAGAAATGAGGTGCGTTTTAGAAAGCTTTCCCGATCTCACGGCATACCATCTTCTGGGTTTCACATGCATGTTTGGTTGTAGGAAGATGCCCTTGTACCTGGAGATTTGAGACCCATGGGGTGGGTACCCCGCGGTATTACTTTAAAGTATCTGCGTTTGCTCACCCAACCTCACCAATCCTCTCAGCCCCAAGAGTGTCCAGCCTTATGTCTCATCCAGCTGTGGGTCTAGATATGGTCAATCCAGGTTGCATCAGAGACCCTGAACCGATTTTGTAAGAATTTCTCTCTCTTTCACTGTCTTTGCTTTGTGGGTTTTTTAAAGTAATGT